>NW_027481886.1:0-600000 GCF_965637985.1 Blastobotrys vanleenenianus | reverse complement strand
CTCAGTTAGTTTTATATTTTCAATTATGATATGCACGCCGCATCGAAGAAGCGGCTGATCAGCCGTGACAGGCGTCAGTACTGTCAGATCGTGAGATCCTGGCCTGCATAGAAGATCACGAAGATCACGCCTTGAGGAAAAAAAAAATTCGAAAAAAATTCGAAAAAAATTCGATGGCTTTACCAAAAGAAAGAAAAATATTGGCAGGTGTGCTTACCTGAAGATTTTTGGCTTGAAACTGGTGGACTAGATCTGCTACGGCAGCCTTTGGAAGATGAAGCTGTTGGAGGAATAAGTAGGCCAGTTGCTGTTTCTCGTTAACACTCAATTGGCCAATACTCCGTTCCGTAAATAGCATTATGTTTATTGTCAATGGTTGACGATGGACTAGGCATCAGGATTCCAGCGGTTCTATATATACTGCATAACCAGGCAATCATGTAAACAATGCCATGCCATTGTCATGCGGTATTCATGATTTACTGTATTACAGGATAGGCTTTGCTTCATGCATTGTGTCCTGGCTGAGGCGTGAACGAGGTACATAGTGCGTAGCGAGACACAAACGAAAGGGATATTAAAACATGTCCCGTATATCATCGCCATTTCCCTACCTCAAAAGTGTTTGTACCTCTGTCATAGACAATCCTATGCAATTGCAGTGCGACCATACGAGGTATTGTACCAATTCTGCCATCTGGAGCGATAACGTAGAGCCACTTTGCTCGACTGAAGACAAACTTTGTCTCGCTCGCTACATTAATCTAACAAATACAGTAGTATCAGAATGTTTCATAGAAAACTACTTTTCATGCCAATGCAAGTGTTAATACTAACCAATGTTACTCAGGATTGACTATAAACCCGCAAATCAGCAAATTATGTTACACGTACAACCCTGCAAAATGTATATTTGTACATGACAACTTTTTTTAAATTATATTAAAAAGAGAGATTTAGGCACCCATGACAAGGGCGTCGTACTTCTGCTTGAACCACTTGATGGTGTCCTCCTTGGAGATCTTGTGGTTCTTGCCAACCTTAGCCTGGGCTCGCTTTCGTCGGGCAACTCGGTCACCTGGTCGGCCAGTGACAACGTAGAAGTCCATACCGTAGATACCAATGTTTGGGTCGTACTTGATACCAAGATCAATGTGCTCGTTAATACCGAAACCGAAGTTACCAGTGTCGGAGAAGTTCTGGGCCTTAAGCTCGTACTCCTTGACCTTGAGGCCTCGCTCCAAGATCTCCTCGGCCTTTGGACCTCGGACAGTAACGTGGACGGAAATCTTTTCGTTTCTTCGGATGGAGAAGGTTCGGACGGTGTATCGGGCCTTGGAGAAGACTGGGGACTGACCGGAAAGCTGCTCCAGAACCTTGGCGGCTCGGGTCAGTCGATCACCGGACTCACCGACACAGATGTTGAGAACAAGCTTCTCAATCTTGATATCTCGCATAGGGTTGGCACTCTTGTCGCTCTACAATATTTAATGTTAGTCTCCATCACTCACTGAAAACACTGAAAAATTGGAGAAAACCGCCCCATTTCAACTGATAGAATAAAAAGCTTTGAATAGTTTATCAAGGCACAAGGAAAGTCCGTTTTCGTAGTTGGTAGTTCGCGCTTTTAGTGTTCCCTCCCTTGGCTTATAGGCTTATAGCCCAACCAATAGTCGATGATCAAACCGTCCATGGACTCCCCCTGGTGTCGCGGAAAACTCATTCCCATAACAAAGCACACTCCATCATTCAGTCGAAACAAAAACCGGCATCATTCCCCTTCTCTGTCGATTATACATACCATTTTTGCTGATTACTGTTAGAGGGTTGGCGGAGGTCGACGACTTTCAGTAGTTGAAAAAAAGATTTTTTGGGCCACAGACGCGAGAGTTGGACTGCATGCGCAACTCCCAATCACCCCAGTCAAGTTCGCCTGCCCGCCAAAAAACCTGATTGCGTGCCCTGCCAAACTTAACTCCCATTTCCTCGCCATTTCAGGCCCGGTCAGCCGCACCGCCCTTTGCGCGCCCCGACCCAAACATTTCCCCCCGCTGCTCCCAGTCCTTAATCTACGCCGCCTAGCCGTACTTGCCCTATTAGGAAACTGCCAGTCACTTGTTCCATCGCAAAGCTTACAGTGATCCAACGGGTTAAACGAACCGGATGAACCTTGATGGTGTGCCGTTAATTGTACAGAATTGCGTCTTCGAGGGCCAGCCCTCGAGCTCCCGTAGCTCCGCTTCGCGGAGGGGCTTTTATTCTTTTGTAATTGCTGTCTACTTTATAGCGTATATGTACGATATGTGTTCACGCGTTTGAGGCATGAGCCCCATGAGCCGCATCACGGATCTACCCCCCAGAGACAGGCTTCAAAGCTCAATTGGGGGCCAGCCCCCAACCCCCCGTAGCTCCGCTTCGCGGAGAGAAAGAATACCTCCGCGAAGCGGAGCCCCAGGGGGGTTTGGGGGGACTGGTCCCCCCAATGAACACACTAGCCATATACCTCTTGTCGAATCACTTCTACGAGTATATCGGTAAGCAAACTCAAGTGAAGGATAATAAATCATTATATACTATTTTCATGTCAGATACATAAGTGTGTGGGAAGTATGGGTGAGATGGGGGGTTGTCGTAGTATTAAAAGCACCAAAAAGGTGAAAAAAAGGTGACTGGTTTTTTTGGTGGGTTAGATGCCCATCAATTGACGGTCGAATATAATAATAGATGCAATTTTTACTTGGCAAGAGCCTTCTTGTTCTGCTCCTGCGCGTCAGCGAACTGCTTCTTGAACTCCTCGGCGTTCTCAGAGTTGGCGAATCGAATGGCCAGGGTCTGCGCCTCTGGCTCGCCCTCGGAGACATCGGAAGTGACGTTGTAAACCCAGCTTCGGTCGGAACCAACGTTTGGCTTGAGGGAGTACTCTGGCATCACGTAGTGGTTGGCGCAGATCTTCAGGGTCTTATCTCGTCGCATCAGAAGTCGCACCTTACCGCTCTCCTTGTGCTTGAGGAACTTGACGTCACCAGTGCCTCGCTCCTTCCACTCCTTGGCCTCAGGGTCGTATCGGAACAGCTTGGCTCGCATCTTGAAGATGGCGTCCTCCTGCTCCTCGTTGGTCTTGACCTCGACCTTCTCGAGCTTGACAAGTGGCTCAAAGTGCACATCTGGGGACTCTGGAGCCTCATCCTCGTCTTCCTCCTTCTTCTTTACCTCCTTCTCCTCTTCCTTTTCCTCCTCCTTCTCGACCTTCTTTGGCTTGGTGCCGAACATGGCAAGGGCAGCTGCCGCGTCGCTAGCAGCAGCAGCTGGCTTGGTCTCCTCAACCTTCTTGGTCTCCTCGACCTTCTTCTCGACTTCCTCTGGCTTGTCAGACATTCTCAATTACTGGATCAATTGGCTTGTTATTCAGGGGGAAAACGTGAAAGGGGAAAGTGAAAATTACAGCGAGAATAGCAATATGCAGCCGCCACTAACAACCGGCCATAGAAAAATATTCATAAACAAACCCGCTCACCATAGTAACCGATAACTCCCAATGCCGCGCACGCAACATCACCAAAAATGTTACAACGTTTCCTAAATTAGATTAAGTCGTTAGTTCGGTCAATTTAATACTCCCAAGCGACACCACCCACCACCACCACCATTGAAGCCATTACAGCCTATATTATTGTGGCATATCATCAAAGAACGTAATAATGGACGCAATTGCCCAACGGTACTCGTTCGCTTCGGAGCGAGAGAAGGAGTTTGAAGAGAAGAACGCTTACGGGAACCTCTGTGGCCCGAATAACCAGCTCAAGACTGCTATTGCCCCATCAATCGCCGTTCCACCCATTTCACAGGTATGTGTTTGCCACCCCACCATTACCACCTCGCAACCGCTAACAGAAGGTATCTAATTAGCCAAGTGCATTCCTGAGAGCCCACACTGATGATGCAAGCAACCCAGAAGCCAAGATTAAGCTTGTCCATGGTACTACTACGCTGGCATTCCGATTCCAGGGCGGCGTCGTGGTCGCAGTCGATTCCCGAGCCTCTGCCGGTAATTGGATCGCCTCGCAGACTGTAAAGAAAGTAATTGAGATCAACCCGTTCCTGCTCGGAACCATGGCCGGTGGTGCTGCCGACTGTCAGTTCTGGGAGACCTGGTTGGGTACCCAGTGCCGACTGCACGAATTGAGAAATAAGGAGCGAATCACGGTCGCTGCGGCATCTAAGATCCTGTCCAACCTGACGTACCAGTATAAGGGTGCCGGGCTGTCGATGGGTACCATGGTTTGTGGCTACACCAAGAAGGAGGGCCCAAGTATTTATTATGTCGATTCAGACGGCACGCGGCTCAAGGGCAGCTTATTCTGTGTCGGATCCGGTCAGACGTTTGCCTATGGTGTGCTGGATGCGAACTATAAATGGGATCTCACTGTAGAGGAGGCATTGGCGCTGGGTAAGCGGTCTATTCTTGCTGCCACCCACCGAGACGCATACTCTGGTGGTTCGATCAACCTGTACCACATTTCTGAGGAAGGATGGACTTATCACGGCAATTACGACGTTGGCACGACGTTCTGGGAGATCAAGGAGGCCGAGGGATCCTTCAACCACGTCAAGATGAAGTTGGATGATTAGATTATATATTAAATAGCCAAATTCTAATTACGATATACTTTATCTATCAAGCAGCCGTCTGACCTAAGTATAGCTTCGAATAACACCAAAGTAGGAGTAAGCATGGGGGGGGGACCAGTCCCCCCAAGCCCCCCTGGGGCTCCGCTACGCGGAGGATTGGTTGACTCTACGGGGCACTTGATACGCATTGTAACTGGAGTTTTGTTACAGATTGGGTGTTTGTAACAGTGTACCCGGTAACGAAAACTTTGTAACGTTGTACCCGAGGGGGTCTGGGGGCTGGCCCCCAGCTACGGGAGCTCGAGGGCTGGCCCTCGATAGTCTTTGGAAATGGAAAAAGTAGGTATTACATACTGTGAATAGCTTGGCATATTAAGGCAAGGAAGTATGCCGTATGGCATATAGGGTTGGATGACAAGCACAACCGCGCCAAATGTTGCTGATCCTAGTACAGCCAATACTAGCTCTGATAGCACCAGCACAAATTCCAACACAAGCTCTAATAGCGACACCGAAGTCAGTGTCGACTTGACTTTGCTGCTCAATTTCTTTTCTCTGCTACTGCAAAGTAACTAACACTAATTGCATCAATAAAAACGTATCATAAATATCATTACAAATAATTACATTCTAAGTCTCATCACATTGTTTTGCTCACTTTTGTTTGTGTCGTATCAATTGACTCGTCATCGTTAGGTCGCTTAGTCCCCTGGCTGTCACTGGCAAATGTACCATTATTGTGTGGCTGCTCTCCTTGTTGCTGTTGCCTTCTCATTGCCCGCAGCTTGTCTAGCTGCACCTGGAGCTGTTCCAATGCCTGCTTAATCTTTGGCGAAGGATTCTGGATCTTCTTGGCCTTTTCCAGCATCGCCTCTAGGGCCTCGGGAGACTGAGTGAGCCGTGATGCCACATTGCCAGAAGAACTTGCGGCAGCAGGCGCAGGGGATGACTCCACTGGGGCCGCCGGAGCCGCAGAAGCGGCAGGAACCTCAGGAACCGGAGGAGATGCTTGAGGAGCTTGGCTTGGCGAGGCACTCTGCGACATGGGAGGACTCGAAGTGGAGGCCGGAGCAGGCGCTGTGGCAGCTGGAGCTTGAGTTGCCACTACCTCAGAAGTTGATCCGTTACTACTGGTCGTAGCCGGTGGTGGAGTGGCCTGCTTTGCGGCAGTAGTGCCCTTGCTCTTCTTGATCTTTTCCAGTGTATTTTTCAGCAATTGGGCCAGCTGAGCAGGATTTTTGCCATTAAGCATCTCCTGAATAGCTTGGGCTCCACCACCACTGTTACGCGCAGCCTGAGCAATGGCATATGCCAGAGCCTGAGTAACAGCACTCGAATTAGCACTACCAACAACCTCTTGGATCTTTTGTCGCAGAACTGAAAGCGACTTAAGCGCTTCCGGGGACAAGTTCAGTCCTGGAACCTGGTTAGCGGTGCTAGATGAAGCAGCTGTAGTCATTGGAGCGGCTGTAGAAGCAGCCGGGGGCGAGGTATGAACACTAGTCGGCGGGGCCGGTGCTGGTGCTGGCGCTGGAGGCCGGGGCTGGACAACGTTCCCTGGAGCTGCTGCTCTTTGCACCTCAGAGATAGCTGGCTTAGCAGTTTGTGGCTGGGCTGTTCGGACTGTCGTCTGACCAGGTCGAAGCGATGGCTGCGTCTCAGGCGAATTATTAACAGCGCGGACTGATGCCCGGGTAGCAAATGCCGCAGAAGAATTAGGCGTCTTGTCATACCCAGCACTGGAGGACGGTGGTACAACAGCTGGCAATGTTGGAGAAGTCTTCCGCTCACTTTCGGAGCTCAAAGAGCTACCTGGAGCGGGCAACTTTGCCTTTTGCAATTCGCTGGAAACATCTGGCCGTGTGGCGGTCTGGCCTCCACCGCTAGATATAACTCCTCTGGCTGGGGCCGACTGCTTTTCGCCAGTCGCACTTGACCCTGTCTTCCTAGTGTAGTCCTCATTGCTATAGCTAGGATTGTACAGCCGCGTGCTTCCCTCCTTGCTTCTGTTGATTTCGATTTCCCGCGCTAGCTCAGCAATAGTCTTCTTAGGCGAGTCAACCTTGGAAGCGACCGGAGCCCTGGTCAAGTGCTGGCGGTGGATCTCTGGAGCCCTGTTAACCTTGTTCATAGAAGATGATGGCGTCGGAGGCGGTGGAACAGTCTGTGATCTCGAAATTCCTTCCACTGACTGCAAGTATGACTGTCCTAATGGAGGTGATAGCGAAGATAGCGGCTGTTGATTTCTCAGTGTAGGAGACTGAGATTGAGCTTTACCCATACCACCAGTATAGTGGGATTGAGGAGGTTGCGTAGGCTTCGTCATAATACCAGATGATGTCGTCTGCCCAGGAGGCATAAGGCTCTTTGATGGAGCAGTTGTAGGAGTCGTCGTGCTTTTAACATCGCTAATGGCTGTGCTGGATGCAGGAGGAGAAGCAGACTTTTTCGTCAAGTTCTTGCGCGCAGGCGGTTTAACCATAATATCTGGCTGCAAATGGGGGTAACTTTGGGGTTGTGGATGCCGCTGTAAATGGCCAGGCAAGCCGCCAGCTTGCTGTTGCTGAGATTTCGGCTCTTGTTTATACTGCAACGAACCACTTGTACCACTTGGCGTGCCCCCTTGAGCGTCAGAGGTGATAGTCGCAGCAGAAATTGGCGGGGACGTCTGTCGCAATGGCTGTTGCGATTTGGCTTCACTTGATGGTTGACTTGGTACCATCACTGAAGCCGGGGGAGAAGAAGCCGCAGGCTTCGTAGTAGCAGCACTAGCACTAGTATTAACAGCATTAACTGTTGCCGGCTGTGATGGCGGAGTGCTGGATCTTATAGTCTGGTTAGTAGAAATATTAGAATTAGTAGTCGCTGGAGAATTGTTCGTAGATATCGTCGCAGGAGGAGTACTGGGGGTGTTGGCTTTACTGGTCGTCGCATTGGGGTCATTAATAGCCGTGGCATTCGGAGGAGGAGATAGAGATAAAGTCGCTGACGGTGATGCCCTACTGCTCGACTCAGGTAGCATCTCTGGTTCATTGGGCGGAGAAGCACTACCCAATTTCCCAGTAACACTTTTAGATCTACTCTTAGAAGGCGGCACCGGCGGAATGGGAGAGATTGGATTGCTCAGATTACCATTCTTCATGGCATTCTTCAAGAACTGCTGCTCCCGTAGAGCTTTGGACTCAGCACGGGCCTGGGCCAGCAGAGCCGCCTGTTGTTTGGTACGCTCTATTGCCTGGGCCTGCAGTTGGGCCCGATAGGCGGCATTGTCCTTGGCATGCTGCTGTGCTAGCTGTTGTTGCTGCTGGGCGCGAGCCTGCGCTGCAGCTTTATTCTTTGCATTCTGAGCAGCCCGCTGCTTCTGACGCTCCTTCTCCAAAAAGTACTCCTCGTCAATGCCCCAGAGCCAACCTTTCCCTTCTTTGGAAACTTTCTTAAACGCCTTGTTCGACGATAAATTGTGCCGAACTGAGTTCTGCCATCCATGTGGGCAGTACTTGTAGTACGGAAAAAGGTCCTGGATTGCTTTGTAGATATCCGACAGGGTAAGCGCGTTGTCGGGCGACTTTTCGCGCAAAGCCGTGGCGATCAAGTACGAATAGGAATGCTGGGGCTTTTCGCGATACTCTTCTGGGATCTCCTCGGGCCTGTACTCCCGCTTAGGCTGTTTCTTCTGCGGCGGAGGAGCCGCCACCACAGTCTTTTCCGCGGGGGGCTTAGGAGATGGTGCGCTACTAGGTGGCTCGAGGGCCTTTACATCCGCTGATAGAGACGCCAATTCCGGGTCAATCTCCGACTTTATAGTAACGCTCTTGGTAATTGGGGTCATAGGAATTTCAGGAGTGGCTCTATTCGACTTGGTGCTCTCAACCTTCGGTTTCGAAGCCTGCGCAGTAGTAGAAACAGTAGTACTAGTAGTACTAGTAGTAGCAGGGGCACGCCGCGACGATTCGTTCTGCGACCGAGGAAGCACAAAGGTGAACGATATCTGCCCAATCTGTATACGAGCTCTAAATCATTTGTTAGCATCTCTAAAACCACAAAGAGTGAAAACTTACCCATCCGTTAAAGGTACCGTAGAATTGGCTTCGACAAACACATCGCCTACAAACGCACCGTTTCGCCCTAATACCGACAATTCAAACCGCTGAGTTCCGAAATTGTAAAATATCTTTGCGTGTCTTCGTGAAATCGCCTTGGCCGGACCGAGATGGACATCAACCATCCCCGGGCCGTTCTCTGCCCTTCGACCCAGCATCACTTGCAACGTCTGGACGTAGAACGTAAACGTATCAAAGTCCAGTCTTGCATATGCCGACACCCGTGACTCGTCATCCGTCGAATCGCCGTCGTTATTATTGTTGGCGCTATTGTCGTTGATCCCGGCCCCACTAACGGAACTATGCCTCGAGTTGGCGTTACTGCTCGTATTGCTAGTCGTAGCGTTCGTAGAATTCGCAGCAAACGTCAGCGGGAAGTTCTGGTGGTCTATCGTCGGCGAGGGCCCACGACTGCGCACCGGTTTGCGAATCTCCGTCTCGGCGCTATCGACCTTGGCTTTACTGGTCGATGGAGTCATGAGCAATCCGGCATCGGAGGCATCCACTTCCTCATACAGTGAGTTCAATATCCGGTCCGTTTCGCGGTCGTTCTCTGTGTAATCTGACGCTGGCACTGACGTCTCCCTGCCGAAGAACTCCGACGAGCCAGGAGACACCGTGCTCATTGTGTAAATTTTGCCCTTCCTCTCTAATCGCGGGAAAATTGACTATTTCCAGCTGATTGCTAGTTCAGATCGCGGCGGGTAATTACAAGAGGGTGGCTTTGTAACCCAGTCATGAAATATTCCTAGGCGTGGAGTTAATAAAAAAAAATAGATATCGCAAAGACAAATTATGCACAACGTACAAACAGGGCGTTCAGCTGGTCAAAAACACGCGTTTGGTTCTTGTCTGGATGCAGATGGTCTCCGCCAAACCCCACGCGGCTCCAGAAACTAACTAGACACAAGCCTCAGGTGGTACTGTGCCTCACAGAAGAGAAAACCTTGTCGCTATCGGACGTCAAGGTCTCGTTTCGCTATTAAATCAGGCGCCGCTAAGTGAAAAGTGTGGCTTCGTGCGTACTGGCGGAGACGTGACGGGGCGTTGGGAGCATTACGTAACAGATTACCTAATATCACTTACTTTAGTCCGGCGACACCCCTCCGCGGAGCGGAGCTCAAGGGGGGTTTGGGGGGACTGGTCCCCCATGAACACTCCACTTCTTCAATTGACTTGGGGGCCAGCCCCCAAACCCCCGTGGCTCCGCTTCGCGGAGGGGTCTTGTAATGATCAAATAACCTCCGCGTAGCGGTGCCCCAGGGGGGGTTTGGGGGGACTGGTCCCCCCAATGGGAGGGAGAGTATTCGAGGGCCAGCCCTCGAGCTCCCGTAGATGGGGGGCCAGCCCCCCAAACCCCCGGCGTAGTAGCAAATAAATAATATTAACGTCTAGTTTCGTGATCGTCGTTGCTGGATCGTAGATGCAAAGTCGGTGAGCGCGGGAAGGATGACCTGGAGCGGCTCACGCTTGATGAGGAAGAGCCCGAGCAGATGCTGGATGTCTCTTATGCGTGTCATTTCTTCATCAGAACAGTACGTTAGCACCGCGCCCTTGCGCGCCCAGATGAGCTTCTGCGCAATGTTCTTCGTCGCCGCAGAGTACGGCTCGCTGCCGGAGGCAGCGTGGAACAGCACGAGGCCGAGAGAGAATAAATCGCTGGCAAAGGTCGGCCGGTTTGCCTTGTCTGATAGCAGTTCTGGCGCCGAGTATTGGATTGAGAATGCAGATTCCTGCTTGAGCCCCGGCGTGTCGTCGTCGTAGACGTACCGCTTGGCGCTTTGAGAGTAGCGGATTCTCCGCGCGGAAGAGAAGTCGCCAATGAACGGATTGAGCATTGAGTCGAGGAAGATGTTGTCGCTTTTGATGTCGCCATGCACGACGCCCTTCTGCTGTAGGAACCGCAGCCCGTGGCACAGCTGGATCGCCCAGCTCACCCACAACCGCTTGCCTGTGTACACATCGTGGCTATTATAGACGGACGGCGTCGACTGGATGAACGACTTGACTGTCTTGGGGTAGTAATTGAGCACCAGCCCGAGTTCCGAGCCGTCTACGGTGATAATGCCGTGAAACACGGCGATTCCAGGGGCAGACGTGCCTGGGTTGGCAAATACATACGAAAGAATTCTTGCTTCGCGCTTGATGACATCCCGCACGTTCTTGCGTGAAGGTAGCTTAACAGCTAGCACTCCTCCACGCTCATTCTGAGCCTCCTGCACCGTGCAGAAGGACCCTCTTCCTACTACTCGCCCGGTCACTGTCACCTTGTACGGGTACTGCAAAAGGCCACCGCTATTACTATTGGCAGCAGAAACTCCATCGGGAGTAGCTGTCCCGGATGACTTGTAAGTTGGATGCTGGACATGCGACTGAAACCGCTGGAGCGGGGGCCGGGCACTTGTTCTTATGCTGGTACTGCTCTTGCTGAGGCTTAGCTTAGGCCTAGAGTTTGTTGACATGGTCTGTCCCCAAGCGCATGAATCGCGATGTCCTTAGCGAGCGCTCAAGCTTAACGCTAAATTCCACGTAGCGTCTCAAATCTGATGAGGATCTTGGAATCGTCCAGATGCAAAATCCTTTAGGGGTGACTATCTTTTGCGATGCTAAAGGTCCTTGTCGATGCGAAATGTCTAGTTTCGTCCTTCACGATCTTCGAAATAGCCTTTCAACAATGGATATCAGCTCAACGGCCCTTATTAACTCAGTCGTAGGGCTACTGAAATGATGCGGAACAGTAGTATCGAGAAATAATAAGCATTTACGGCGATAAGTCAATCGATCTCCTGCAATCCGTCTCGCGTCGTTAGTATTTTTCAAGGCGTTTGATTATCCCTCTCTGGCGGATGATTATCCCTCTGGGTATATGGGGTAGACCTTGCAAAATAATATAAAAACAAAATAACAGGCCTGTACCGCTATATTTACCCCCCAAAGTGTGTATACTAAAGATCGATGGTCGTACTACGAGTGTATACTTTACCAAATCTGTGTATAATTGGAAATGGACTTAGGGTGCAATAAAAGGGAAAAAATGTATTAACAGATGCGCTAACCTTTAGTGGGGTGGGCTACAGTATATCGAATATCATTGAGAATAATTTTTTTTTTTTCCTTCCTTCCATCACGCTCCCTCAAATTTCAGCATTACACCTGTTGTTAGCCTCTAGCTTTGTGTTTGCTATCTATATATCTTTTAGATATAGTATCACTAGGGGATATTTCTACAGTACTAAGAAATAAACTACTACAATAAAGCTCTTTAACGTGGTGATTCGTGGATGATGATGAATCAAAAGCCTGTCTGAGTAAAAACGGTTCAAAACCTAATCTCGGATGTGTGCCCCAACTCTTTTGCAGCACAGACCCCATTCCTCCCCCATTCTGTGAAGAGCCTATCCCCTATTTGTAAATCTTTTTTCACACGAGCCCTTCTAGACGAGCCTTTTCCTTTTTTCCAATGCCTTTACATGGGCTTCATATTGGAACGCACCGATTCGGTTACGAACACCCAACCATTTTTTTTTCGATTCCTGCCGATCTCAAGCAATGGGAGAAGGTGGTCCCTTCACAATGCATTTAATAAAAATCCAAATATTACTCCGTGACGCCTTCCACCCATTGGCTGCATCTTTCCATTCGCAGTCATGTCCCCTCTTCTCCTCTCCTTTCCTTCCCCCCCCCTGTTCTTTGCCCTCGGTTCGATTTTCTCTCCCCCCTCCCCTATTCCCCTCTCGGGTATTTTTAGAACTATTCCATGTACTCTCCATACTCTCAGATCGAAATACGCACTACGGTATATGTAGTGTGCTATAAACTATTTAAACTACATTGCACTACTGCACCTTGAAGATGTAGACTAATGGCCAATTACTCAATGCACTTGGACGAGATAAGAAGAATCTGCCAATCTTATCGATCCATCACGTGATAAGCCCCACAAAAATATGAACATTGACCTCATGCCTCTTTCGGACACGTACCTGCCTGTAATTAAAAAAACCCTCTGACCAAACGAGGGCTTTATTCTTTAGTCTCCTAAACTCACCCCTCTTTTCGAATTGATGAAAGACGCTTGTTTGTGATAGCCACAGCTGCCCAAATGACGGGGGACAGGAATGTCTCTGGGGTAGCGTGCGGCTGACTCACTGACGTCACTCCATGACCTCATCATCACCACAGCCAATCACGCTATACCAGACGTACGGCGATGCCATTGCTACAAAGGGCTATATTACGCGGGTATACACCTAATTAACTAGTCTCCTAGCTGTATTGCGATTAACTGTATTGACATGGGGCATATATAGGTAATCAAGTTGTCAAGTTAACTACGTTTTGCTACGGCGTTATCGATCGCCACCTGCGCGGCAAAAGTCGCCACCGATAACACCTCCATACATAAAGCCGTACTTTGTAACTCGTACAACTCAACCAATTCACTCCACCATGTCTTTCACCAACTATATTGTAGGTTATCACGGTCAATTGGGCAGTCACGGGTCTAACGGCATAGGTTAAATTCAAAGATGACGTCTCAGATATCGACTACAAGAAGTATGTGGTGTGGAGAAGGCACAAAGGTCACGCGCTAACAGTTGTATAGGGTTCTCAATGACGTGAAGTCCGCCGGCGGCTCCATCGTCCATGAGCACACCTTGTTCAAGGGATTTACGTAAGTTTCCTACCCAAAAGGAGAAAATAGCTAACAGTATACTGCAGTGCGAAGCTCCCAGATGACAGGGTCACTTCTCTTTCCTTGCACGAGCACCCGCACATTGACCACGTCGAGAAGGACCAGGAGGTTAAAATCCAGTAGTCCGCTGACTTTATATCATATATATCTATATCTTTAAACTCAATTGATTTATCCTTCACAATTAACTTGGGGGCCAGCCCCCAAACCCCCGTGGCTCCGCTTCGCGGAGGGATCTCGTAATGATCAAATAACCTCCGCGTAGCGGTGCCCCAGGGGGGGTTTGGGGGACTGGTCCCCCCATAAATGCCTACTGCCTCAATTGACTTGGGGGCCAGCCCCCAAACCCCCGTAGCTCCGCTTCGCGGAGGGAGTAGAGCACTCCGCGAAGCGGAGCTACGGGGTCTGGGGCTGGCCCCAGGAAAGAGAAAAGGGGAAGAATAAATAATTATATGGATACGAATTCGTTGGGGTCCTTAGAGTGGAAGATGGAGCGGATTTGTTCGGCAAGGGAACGGCCAATGGCTCGCCCCGTGTCACCCTTTCTGATCCCTACCAGGGCATCAATGCCTTGCCGAGTTAAGCTGGCTCGTAGCTCTTTAATACCCGTATAGCGGCTACTAATTGCCTGCGCAACACCTGGGGTGACATACTTTATCTGCTCAAGGCTCTTGATAAATGTGTCCTTGGCATCCGCTCCCGATCGAATCGTTCCAATCTCAACATTCTCGTTAGTTAGTAGCTTAGTCCTCTTATACGGAGCAGCACCAATGTCGTGGGTCAAATCCACAATGAGGTCAGAGCTCTCCAGAAAGTTAGCAGTGTGCAGCACGCGGAAGCACAATTCCACTTCCATTCGAGTGAGCGCCATCTCAATTTCTTTGGTATCAATTTCATTAGTTGAACTTGTCCTAGTAGCCCTTTGGGATGACGGTGGTGCTGCTGAGGTGGATTTGGAGTTCATCAACTGCCGTACTCGCGCTGCGACTTCTCTATTTTTTTCGTTCGCCGCTTTTCGAAGTACCTGCTGCAGGCCCTGAATAACATAAATAATACGCTTTCCCTCAAAATGCTCCTGGACCTTTTCTAGATGCTTGTCAAAGATATTGAGGTCCAATAGCTTGACGAAATTGCTGGCTTCCACAAACACAATCCCTTGGTTTTCTTCGTGAATCTCCATATCGCATGGCACGTAGATATCTTCCTCATGGTTGTACCTCGAAGTGACTTTGCGTTGGTACCTGATTAGATCAACATACTCCACGTCATCACAATCCCATGTCAAGATCTCCGTGCCGAACTCGCCAAGGGCTTCTTTCACTTTGAACCCAATGGACGAATCATGAAAAGCACCAGTAACGTTGAGAATAATCTCGGCAGTGCTATCGGTACGGCCCCGTTTTGCCCGGTTGGCAGCCTCCAACGCCTTGCGCTTCAATTTATTTTCCAGTGCCTGCCCTTTCTCCTTCGCCTTCTCTTCCCTGGTCTTGCGAGGAACTGCACTCTTAGTCTTCCGCGCAATCATAGGCGACGCCGGTTTTGGTGACAGTATCTCCGATCCAGTATTTAACGAAAGCGTTCGTCCAATAGATGATTGGGTATTAGGGACTATGCCAATGGACTGGCTTGAAGAGAATGGCCCATGGAGTCTTCGAGGCGTCTGGCTGGAGGACGATATACAATTGACTAGCTGCTGTTGCGTGCTAGCTTCTCCTCCGCAGAAGAATATTTGGTCTATTTCGTTATCAAGCTCATCGGAGGAGAGTCCAAACTTGGATGATCTCGGCTTAGCAAACTTTGATGATTTCGGTTTAGGCGTGGCAAGAACGCGCTTACTCTTAACCTCTTGGGGTGCTGTACAAGCGACGTCACTTTCACCCCCAATCTCGGCCTCTTTGCTAGGTAAGCTACTATCAATGATAACGACCTCACTATCAGTGGTATTGCCATTATTTGGGATTGTAGGAGTCTCTCTCTCGTCAGGTTCGCTAGTTGAAGACGTGGGGATCGCTTGGTCCGCCCCATTCTTATCGAACTCAAAGGAAGAAGCTGGCCGAGCAGCGTCTATTGAATCCTTTGGCGCATTGTTCGGCTCATCATCTGACTGGTCGTCCGGGGAGGTTGGAATGTCCATGTTGTCGTCCGTTACAAACGGATCAGTATTCACATGCTTAGTCCTTTGGCTGCTCTCGGACTCATCGGTCAGTACTATAACTTCGCTTTCTTTGTATTCCAAAGGGCTTATGTTCAGTGGATCTGAATCTAAGCCAAATAGTCTCGCCGCAATTCTAGGTGTAGCTACATTAGGCGCGGATTTAGATTTGAATGCCCTGCTTGGCTCATCCTCCTTCTTACGCAGAATCGTGGACGGGATAGAAAAATCCGATGGTATGCTGCTAGTCACTACAGGCGGAGATGAAGGGATAGTCACCTTTTTCTCAATAATGACTTCGTCATCACTGGTATGACTTTCGCTCTCGATAACCACAATCTCATTACTCATTCGCGAGAGTCTTTCGATGCCGTAAAGAACGCGTGCGCGTAAAACACGCGTAAATTGAATTTTTGCAGTCGGAGATCCGAATATGCCCCACTGTCTCACTACCTCTGAGCCGCACGACAGCTCTCCTGTCATTAGGCCGTTCAATTAGTCCCGCATTACCATTGCCAAGTCGGTTAAATAGCTATAATTGGCATGTACCCCGGATTAACAAAGGCACTTTGACAGCCTGGTGCTTAAAGGCCGTTCGGCCTTAATATATAAACCCATAGTCCCCCCCTTAAACCCCTTGTCCTTTCTTCCTCATTTCCCGTGTATACGATTTTAATATGGGCTCAATTTTGGATAGGAGACAATTACTGGAGAAGCTTGAAGTTATAAGCCGAACCATCATCCAAGAACCAGACATAGCCCATTATGGGATCCCCGTAGATGGCCCAACTTTGGCATCGAAGTCGCTGCAGTCCGTGCGCGATGGGCTCATGTCTGGACGACTTAAAGTCGAAAATTTTGTCGAGACTTATCCGCCTTATACTTTGGGCTACGATCCTCGTACCTGGTGGGCAGGATTCCAAAATGGTCTCAATTCCGATACTGACATGTCCATTTTAAAGAAAAAATTCAGTAATCTTCCACACAAACGAATGGTGAACAAGATAAATGCAATTATTGACTCCAAAAATGACCTCGAAAAAATGCAGCATGAAATTGTCAGCGTCCTTTTGGACTACCAATTGCAATTTTACGTCATACCTCAAATCCAATTGACCAATTCCTATCTCCTTTTTGGCACAATTCACCTTCCTCATTACTTGCAGATCCTGGCCAACCTAGTCTCGCGATACAACAAAATTTACCAACCAAACGAAGCCATTTTACCCGTTGATTTCATTTTCTCTGGAATCAAAACACTCTATTTCGGATCATGGCTGGATTTTTCAGAATCTCGACACGCTTCTTCCGGGCTGCAAAATGCGATAGTGTCGTTTTCCCAAGCCTACGAGTTGATCGAAGATTTATCTCATTATGACGCAGAATTCCATTTCCCTGCCGATGATTTCTCTCAGCCAATGATTACCACATATTGGGATAACCTGAAATCCCATCGTGACCTACCATCCTCATCGACTTACGTGCTTAAACAATTCGACAATTTCCAACTGCATCCAACAATGTATCAGCCGCTACTTACCTCAGCCATTAACCTCAATAACAGCTTTGCTAATCCGAAAGCATTTTTCTACATGAAGAAGTTCTTTAGGGTTCTCAGCACCCTTAAGCAGCCAATGCCTAAAATCAACAACAGCATTCACAAAAATTTGAATGATTACGACACGTTCCAATGCTACAGCCCGTCCAAAAATGCACCATCACCAAGTCATATTGAAGTATAAAAAAAGATTATGAAACCCGTGGCTCAGCAAATTTTATATTGATAACAAAATTCTAGTTAGTAGTGTTGCTATAGTATAGCTGATGGAGAGTATTCATGTGCTCGTTAAGAGTATTCTTAGCCTGTAAAACTGCCTCTTTTCGATTCGACTGCTCATATTTGCGAATTGTCTCGTTATGCATCAGCCGTAGCATAATCTTAGCTGCTTCATAGTCCATCTTGATGTTGCCATTTCTGATGCCCTCCAAAAACACAGTGGCTCCGTGTCGGAAGTGCGCATAGAAGCCAGAGACGAGCGAGAAATCAACTTGCTGTGGATCATTAACAATAGACTTCAGGACCTGCTGAAGTACCCTGATGTTGCACGTCATCTTGGACAGGCCACTGATGTTCATATATGTCAAACTGTCAGCGCCATATATCATAGCCGCGTTGACAAGTTTGGAGAGACCGAAGAAAATAAACTGAGAATCGCTGCTCAGTAGATTTTCTGTCATATATTCATCGCCCATGACAAGTTCAGTGTCAAGAATACCAATATTAGTCTCTCGCTCTTCCGCGTCAATCTCAGTGAAGTAGTCCCCTTCAGTCATGGTCTTGTCGACATGATAAATTACTCGGCAACGGATATCACATCGCAGCGTTATCAAAGTGACATTGGCGAGTTTCTCAATGTCCTTGACGGCGGCGTCAAATTCCTCTAGCGATTTTCCGGACAGTATGAGCGTCTCACTGGCTTTTTCAGATACCTCAGCTGTGACAGTCCGGTTTAACTCAAGCAGAGTCCACCGCTTCTTGAGTCGAGTATCAAGATTCACATTACCAGAATCTGAGTCGGAGCTATTGTCAGTGGCACGCCTAATCTCCCTCAGTTTGATAATGACCCATCGTAGACTCGTGGCCAACAGCGCAAGCGACTTGTAGTTGCCCACATCCAATAAATCACCCTCGGTAAGAGCATTGTTCCCGGCCTTGCTGTGGCGCATGTCGAGATATAACTTCGTTTCTTCTTCCAGCAGTTTGTCAACGTTATGGCCACGAGGAGAGTACAGCATCCCTGCGTCTAGTTTACCAACCCCCTTGTCGTCAAACGCAAGGGCTGCCGCGATTCGCTTAGGCTTCGCACTGGATGATGTCTCTTCTTTTTCCTGGTGGACAACAAAGCCGTCAAACTGGTCCTTCATGGCTCGATAAAACCAGCGAATTAACGAAATAATCAGCGTCGCGTACTTCTCACGGTATAGATACCCGGTATTAAGCAAGCGACATGCCTTTCTAACAAGTTCAATAAACGAAGTTGACCCCTTAAGAACAGGCTTCTTCGAAACTCTGGCCCACTGCAAGTCAATCTGGACGGGTGCAGGCCCCGACAACAACCTGTAGAAAGAGAGATTCAGCGTATCCTCAAGCTGAGGCAAAAAGACGTTAGTCAGGAAATCCTCAATGAAGTTATCGACCTGCTGAACCTCCTTGCCATTTGAAGGAAACACGGCTTTTGATTTTTGTAGGAACATTACTGTTGGGTCAAGCAACACCCGAATGTTGAACACGTTTGGCGAAACCAAAAGCTCGTGCGAAGAAGGTAGGTCCGTAGGGGCGTACGGGTTCAGCAGCTTTTCATTGTTCGCGGTATAGGTGGCATTGGAGACTAATCCCGGGACAGACTGTTCGAGAGTAGATTGGAAAGCATGGTATTCCGACTGGAACGCTTCTCTGCTGTAATCGACATCGCTGAACTTGAAAACCTGCTTTTTCTTGTCTCGCGTACGCTTTGCAGTGGGCGGCACCTTCATCATGTCTACCGTCTGCAGTGAGTGAGCCGAACTTTGGCTCTTATCTGCGATATAACTGTACAACAGCGACCGAATTTCAGACTGGACGATTGTAAACACTCCAGAGAAATCATAATCGAGAAGATCAATGTTCTGAGCTGTGCCCCGCTGGCGCGAAATGCGACTGACGACCTCGTAAATGACCCGGTGTCCTTGCAACACAGCAATAAGTTTTGAATACAGCGTCCAGGCCAGGTCCTTGAGTATTGAAAGGCGAATATCGTGGCCAGATTGGTTCTCAAAGTCGGTCAGAGCGCTGCGCTGGGCTTTGGTCTCCTGTAATTCGCGCACACTCTGTGGGTAGCGCTGGCTGACTTCGGAAATGGTCTTATCGACGATCTTGTGCAGCTCTATCGGCAGCCGCTGATGAATTAATTCAAACGCACCCGGAAGCCGGTTCAGATTAGACAATGTTTCAATGATGAGCCTGATATAGAAGAATGTGTCTGCCTCCACATTCTGTTTTGTTTCTTCGTTCAGCGGCTCGCTACTGTCCAGCTGTGCAATGAATTCATCCAACAACACCGATCCGGAATACGAACTAGACTTTTCCGACAGGTCAAAGTTGATCTTGTCTTCCAAGACCTTCTCGATGTTGGACATGTCGTCGCTTTCCTGTGTGAAAGAGCTCCACCGGTTCCGACAGTACGGAGACTTAAGGTACACGTGGTTGTGGAGCTCTTCAATGAGAATGCTAAACAAAGACGTCTCCTGAGAGATAAGATAAGATTTAAGCGATTGCAGTGCCGAAATATGCTTCAAATCCTCGTCTTCCGCCGTCCGCAACGCCTGCGAAAGAGTCTCATGTGCAGATATGAATTGCTTCTGCGAGATCTGCGACTCCAGCTTATCCGGAACCTGCTTCAATTCCTCTATGCGGTCCAGGATCTCAATCATCTGCTTGTATTTCAGCGAATTGGCCCGGAGGTCTTTTAGCGTGGGGCGCCGAGTGGCCAGGCCCTCCTTGGCCTTCGTCAACGCGTCCCGCGCATCACTGATCCCTTTCTGTGAATCTGAAATACTCTGGACGACACTTCTGTAAGAACCAAAAGAGCTGTTGAATCCCTGGTAGTTGGCGTCTACGTGGTGCTTCAGGGTATCTCGGAGCTCTTGCTTCACTCCCTCAAAGTCTTCGTAGTACCGCGCTTTACCAATGGAACTGTTATCCATAAGCGACAATGCCGCCTCCAGCGAATTGGAATTTTCAGTCACAAGCTCCTTCCACTTCCTGGTAACTTCGCGCATCACCTCTATCATCCCATCAGTACCCCTGTTCAATTCAATTTTGACGTTTCACTTACCATCGAGGTCCGGTGCAGTGGAAGTCGGCTGGATATTTGTTGACAGACGCCTGGTAATGTTCCCTTCATTGTGCCCGGGGACTCCGAGCAGAAAATTGCTCATTTTCTCAATTGCTTGCCTGCCTTAGGTCGTCGGAGTTGGTGGTGGGGTGTCGATTGTCGCGCGCACTTGTGACATCACGAACTTCCCATAACTTCGGCCTAGTACCGTTAGGTAGCAGATGCGTTGAAGTAGTTGTTACAAGAAATGATGTAAATATTAAAGAGTGTATTAAATAGAATAAATAATTTCGTCACATAGTCACCTTGATGTCGCCAGCTCTATCCACTGTGACGATCATTTCGTAAGGCCGTAGTAATATAGCCATGTCCATAATCGCTGCAGTGTGATTCTGGCCCAGGTCTAGCTGCTCTACTGCAATTACTGTAGTTCTGGGAAGTCTATCGACACGGCTAGACTTACCGGACTTACCGGTTGCTGCGGATGCTCGATGTTCGTTGACCACTCTCAGCCGCGGCTTCGGGTGGCTCACGTTGTAAACTGGCTTTGGGGAATCAAATCTAAGACCACTGATAATGGCAGAGGACTCCGGGTTGTTCAAGTCCCAGAATCGGACGATCCTGTCCTGTCCACCCGTAACGATATAGCCTCTCTTTCCTGACGAACTCTCGATTTCAAAGTCGGTTCCCACCTCGAGAGCCAGGATCTCGCCGCGGACATCAAGCGTCGTGAGCCTCGCAAGATCCGATTTCTCAATGCCATCAGGCAACTCTTTTTCGACCTCTTTCGCGGTATACATGGCAGCATCGAACTGCGCGCTCGAGTCGGCACGGTAGATTTCCTTGCACTCCATGGTCTCGATATCCCACACAGAGACTTCGGCAAACTTGGTACCTCCGGAAACGCACACCCACTTGCCGTTTGCCTTTGGATGAAGCTTAAGCTTGTAAATTGGAGACGGCTCGGGCAGAGTCCACGATTTAACTCGGATCTTGAACCTAAGGTCGTAGAGATCAAGAATACCGTACGAAGTTCCAAGCAAAAGCCAGTTCTTTTTTCGGTCAATGACCATACAGGTAGGCACACCATGGCTCTGGGGGTTTCGCATAGCGTCGGAAATAGCCATAGTTCTTAGATCTAGCGTGACAATGCGGCAGTTGCTGGTCGCAATACACAGATAGGATGCAGTATCGGTCTTGACGTGTTCGATAGCGACTGCGTATTCGCCGCCACCGCTCAGTTCAAATGAATAAAGCTCTTCAATTCCTTTGTACCGGGGACCCAGCGTTTCGGTCCGAGAGGTGGCCTCGACTCTTACTAGCTTGATAAACCCGTCCGAAGTACCACATGCCAGCGCATACGTGCTATCGATAAAGCAAAGAGACGCAATCTTTGCCCCAAGATTCATGGATTGTACGGACTTGTTGATAACATTAGTTTCGAGCCGCAGCGTATCCCATACGCGGAGCGACCCATCATCCGATGCGGTCACAAAAAAGAGATGGTCTGGAGATATCCTGACGCAGTTGATTGGTCCTGTGTGCTCTTCGAAATTAGACACCAGAATGCCCAGCGGCTTCCCTCGTCGACGTCTTTTGAGTGCCAAGTCATTCGCATCAAACTCGTCGCCACCACGCCTGAACGGTCTACACTGCGGGCCGAACTCCGGTAGCTCAAAGATGGCTACATTTTCTGTATAGACCGACTCAAGGAATTTCCAAATATAGGGGTCGTTACCCGTATAACTGGACAATGCTCTATAATCCTTTGGTTGGACATCCTCTTCTTGGTTGTTTTCCTGGCGCTGTCGAAACGGCTCTGCTCGTCCGAGGACACCGTATGCCTCTGTAGTTGTGGTCGCAGTGACTGGCTGTGCTCTAAACGTTGAACCAGCTGGAGAGACGGACATGACGCTCCTTGCGTCGTCGGCGTCATCTCGAATATCCAACAATCGCGTAGCCTCGGCAAATGAATTCTCACGGTTGAAGCTAGATGGCGACTCTGCGACACTGACTGAGTTTGGCTGTTGAATAGCGACAGGCTTCGTCGCGCTCTCGTCATTGGAGCCCTTCTTTGAACGCTCCTTGTTGATGAGAGGCCGCTTCTTCAGCGTACGGATAACGGAGCTATCGAAGAACACATTCCGGGGAAGGACACCAATTGATTGGACTTTAACACTGACCGAATATAATGACTGGTCTCGGTTGCCAGCCAGCCGGTGGTTCAGCCTTGCAACTCTATAAATATGTTCTTTAAATGCAATCAGCATCCACATATCCTCATTCTTAAGGCCAATTTCATTCAGACGGCTCAGCCACTGCTCATCCTCGGCTGACAAGTTACTAGTCGAACTGCTCTTTTGGTAGTACCTTGAGTTGAGCATCGAAGACCGTGAGTGACTAGTGCCGCCTTTCGGATCAATTCGCCAGAAAAGGGACTTTTGCGCCTTTGAAGCCCATGTTAATGCGCGTTCATAAATTGCTCGCGAAAGAGGGGGTTTGGCATTATTGATCAGATTTGCTTCCGTGAAGTCATTGACGTCACACTCCAGATACGGTCTTATAATTGGCAGCAGAATGCAGTAGACTTGGGCTGGAGACATCCACCTTGTTGCTGACGAGAGAAAAGTTATGGTGGAATTGCGTATCCAGGTGTTAGGATGAATAAAAAACTTTGCACAGACTTTGAGAAGGTCCCACGTACACGAAAGACGGATCATGCCCAGCTCAGAGAGGGTAGTAAAGGACTGCAGGACCTTCTCTACTACTAGCTCGACGGGATCTGCTAAAGTCTGTATCATAAGGGGAATAATATAGTGCTCGAGACTGACAACACCAACGAACGGCGCTAATCCGACAATTGAATCGAAAAGCTCGGCACGGAGATAGGGGTCGTTGTCGTTCAGGTAGGTAATCAAATGGCTGAGAATGACATCGTTTGTCTTCTGCTTCCCAAAGAACATGCACAAGGGTACAATGCCTCTAAGCATTGCTCGTCGCACATCTGCCTCCGGATCAGTTAACAGCACCGTAGCATGATCTTCGACTATCGAAGACAGAGTCTGCTTCAGCGTATCAAATGCCGCAGTGTCCTCCTGATAGAACCCGTTCTCAGTTTCGGGATCCTCGGCGTCGATCATCCCTGTGGACTTGAGCACTTGTCCCATATCCAGGAACCTTGAGGCGGTTTGTGCCAGCGAGGAGAGACAAAACGCATAAGCAGAACGGACAATTCCATGTGGGCTGTTGAGGAGCGGTTCAAGCCGCGGAAAGATGTAGTCTGGGAATATGCTTCCATTCACAGGAGTGATAGTGCCGACTAGATCCAAAAGATGGGCAAGATTCCGCACTGCAGCCACCTGAACGTTCTCGGACGGGTCATCCAGCATGGATACCAGATAGGGCAAGCACCTGTCTAGCTTCGCTTCGTCGTGGATTCTTTCGCCAAGAGCCAGCAGCAGCTCGCATGCTTTTATACGAGACGACGCATGCAGTGTGTTTCGAATGGAGGAGCATATCAGAGCTATAATCATGAGCGCATTGTCGTTGTCATTAGTAGAGAGTTTTCGTAAGTGAGGAATTCTATGTTGCTCGCCGGGGAGATCCAAGCACACCGGCAGCATATCGTGGTGGTCGTGTGGTTTCAGCGACTCCGGGGGTTCTACAAAGTCAAGCGACTTGGAGATGCTCGCATAATCGGCCCAAATTCTATCGATTCTAAAGTCAGATTCCTCTTGAATTGCTTCGTCTGACCCGTTTGGGTCCCGTGGTTTCATAGTCTCGTAAATGTACCGGTGCAGGAAGGTGTAGAAATACCGAGGGAACGCTCTATCTTTCCACTGCTCAAGGTATTCTGAGGCAGTAAGGCGCCTTGACGGCTCCAATTCGGTCATACTTGCCACGAGGCTGCGGATGGCCGGGTCATCAATGTCGTCCAGAGGTGGCGTATACTCTTCTTTACGGTACTTGAAGGTCTGGGCGAGTGTGAAAATAGGTGTTCCTTCTAAGTATAGCTCTGCAATGACACATCCAAGGGAAAACACATCCATTGCGTGAGTTAGCGCACCTTGTTTCGACTCTCCTGGGGCCAGGAACCTTTCTGGCGCCACATAGCAAGATCGTCTCTGCGAAGTATCGAAGTAGAAAGAGAACTGAGAAGGGTCATCCTCTGGTAGGAATACTGGCTTATACGGAGCAAAATCAGTCAGGTAGACCCAATTCCACGAGGTCACCAAAACGTTCTCCGACTTGATGTCACCATGAAATACCCCAGCTTTCTCACATTTAGCCAGCCCATGGAGCAATTGATACGTGATCCAGTTCTTCTCAATGTCTTCGAGGAACGGACGAGTGCTGATCCTATCGTAAAGGTTGGATCTGAAGTGTTGTCGCACCAAGTACCCTGCCCGCTCCGTCTCCACGATCCGTGAGTATATCACAGCATTTTCGTTTGTCAACAGTGCCCGGCGAATTTCTATTCAGTTAGTTGCAATTCGTGTCCAACTGGGTAGTACCTACGTTTGAGCTCTTTTGTCGTTTTGGAAAGCCGCAAATCAGGGGAGGGTTTGATGAACACCTTCACTACGACCAGTCCGTCCTCGTGAAGCCCTCTTAGCGTCTTCATGAACCGGGCGTTCCCTATTATTTTGTCATACTGTATATCGCCCAGTTCCGCCAAGTACGCATCAATGGCGACCGTGGGCGGTGTGGCCAATATCGACAACTGGCTGCCCATGGTCGTGACTGTGTGTAGTGTGGAGGTGAGAACGGAGGGATCGTCTTAGGTTCCCGCCCCAGCCGTACCCACCGCCACATATCATATGGCGATAACGATGACAGATGACCAGAGTAGAGAGAATAGATGTTGATAAATATAAAAAAATGTTTTCTTAGTTGCTAAATATGAGAGCTTTTATTAGAGGAGCAATTGAACCTATGCATCCGGCTAGTGCGATTATATTTACTAGCTTGCCCATATACCGCGTTGAAAGTATATAAGGTGGACAGATGACCAACGTAGAGTACCACAGTAGATTTCAATAAGTAAGATGTTTTCTTAGTTGCTATATTTATGGGAGGCATTATTGGAGGAGCAGTTCTGGCCCTATGAAACCGGCGAGTTCGATTATATCTATTTGCGCCTCTCGACAAACCACGTAGAATATGGGTTAATGATGCATTCGCCCCATTGAATCTCGCCGATACTTTCTAGCATGAGCAAAGTTATTGTTTCTCTTTAGCTCTCCAAGGCTAGTCCGCGGCTTGGAAGTTGCAATTTCGTCGTAGTTTTTCTGGCGAAGTACCGAATTGCCGTTACGCACTTCTCTGCGAAGGGTTTTGATTTCATCGTAGAGTGCCATCTCCAACTCCTTTGGGGAGAGATTCTCAAAGCTAAAGTCAAAAAGCTCATTGCAGCTGGGCTCCTCTTCAAGATTGTGAAAATCCGCCAAGAACGGGTGCTCCAGAGCTTGAACTGCCGTAGATCGCTCAGACCGGTCGTAGCGAAGAAGCCGAAGGATAAGGTCAATGGCTTCTTTTGGCGCTTTGGGGTAGAGTTCCGATATAGAAGTCTGCTTGGATTTGAAATGGCAGGTTGCGAACAAGTTCCACGCCTCTTCGTTAGCCATTGACAGGACGAGTTGCCGCGGAGGGAGGCCCAGCACTTTGACGATTTCCGATAGCTGAGAAAGGTGATCTGATCCTTTGAAGATGGGCTTCCTTCCAATCAATTCACACATGATACACCCAACCGACCACATATCAACTACGAAACCCCATTAGTATTATTCCAAGCGGGATAAAAACTAGTTTGGCACATACTCGCTCGCGTATAGTTTCGCGCGACAATAATGAGCTCGGGAGCCCTGTACCACCGCGTTGCAACATATTTGGTAATCTTTACTCGCCCTGATTCGTTATCGGAATGGACTCCTCTGGCAAGCCCAAAGTCGCATATCTTGAGCTGACCCAGAGAATTGACAAGAAGATTGCCGGGTTTGAGGTCTCGGTGGATAACGTTAGCCGAGTGGATATACTTGACTCCACAGAGCAATTGATAGGTAAAACTCTGGACATGTGCCATTGAGAGCTGGATGGGGCCCTGGATGACCTTCGTAAGATCATAGTCCATTAACTCTTGGTAGCAGTAGAGCCCGTCATATGGCTTGGTCGATATCATGTCCAAGTCCAGTAAAGATACAATCTGCCATTTACCAGTATTAAACCAATTCTTCCGCTAATCCCAGTGAGAGAACGTACATTTTTGTGCCCTCGAAAGTGGCGCATAAGCCTCAACTCCCTGAACGCACGCTTAACCAGGATCTCATTGCTGAATATCTTCATAACTTTCTTAATAGCGATAGGCCGCTGGTTGCCCGCCTCCACCGCTGAGCATACGATGCCGTACGTGCCCTTACCGAGCACCTTGATAGCGCTATACTTCTTGTCGATAGCAAACCCCGTGCTCTGGTAAAGGTTCCTCTTTGACAGCTCGGCCATGGTCAAAAAAAGGGCTTGTTGACTGTCTAGTCTTTAGTTGAACTCAAATACATAAACTGACGCCGCAGAACGTGCGGCGCAAATTACCGTTAGTAAAGAGCCGCGCCTTACCGGATCGGATCACGATGCGGAACGGCATACACCACCCGCAAAGATCCCTTCCTACCCCAGCTCCGTGGATACTTCCGGACGTGATAAAATTGTTATAACTGCGAAAGCGACGCGGTTCGCAAGTGCTATACAAGCAAGCACGCGGCCACGTAATAGAGTAACGACCCACCTATTGCGTATTTTTTAATTTTGACCGTTCTCTGGCCTTTCCTGATAAGCCCGTAGGAAAGAAACGATGTTGGTACAGGGACTCAAAAAGAGCACATTCGCCACAGGATGCCTTTGGGCTAGGCAGATCCACAGTGGTGAGGTGTCTAAATGGCCCACAGCAAAGGACCCTTCACCATTTGATATCTTTGGCATCCCCAGAGGCGGAGCAATTGACCCCAGCGAACTCAAGCGGACATATCTCCAATTGGCCAAATTGTACCACCCCGACTCGTCTTCGCAAATCGCCATTACGCGCAAGGAGCAGACTGATAGGTTCAAGAAGATCGTGGCGGCGTATGGCATTCTCCGCGATCCGATTAAACGCCGAGCGTTTGAAACTCACACCACAACCCACCAATGGCCGCCACGGTACCCGCATACGTACTATCAGAACAGGCACGCGTATTACAACGAGCAGTACGACTTTTACGGGTATGATACAAAAGCGGAGTCGCGGAAATACGACAAGGAGTTCCAGGAACAGCTCAACCAAAATCGGTACAAAATGTCGGTGCTGGTGGGGCTCGTGGCTCTCTTCTTGGGCGCATTGCAGGTACAGGCCATTTTCAAGATGTCGGAGAAAAACCTTGACGAGTATCGCGAGCTGTCGTACCGCGCACGGCTCGACGAGCTTAACGCACAGAAGAATTACGGAATGGGAAGCATGCGGGACGAGCGTATTGCCCGGTTCTTGGCCACACGTGAGACGGGGTCCTACTATAATAAGTATGATGCGTCGCCCTCGACAGACCAGCTGGCTCTGCCTGCTCCAAAGAATGCCTGAATGTCGGGATTTTGTCGAAAATGTCGGAATGTCGGATATGGGGTTTGTGCTGAGATATACGCTTAAATCCGTGTAACTCACAGCACCGACGAGGCGGTCTTCTGTCCCCGAAGAGTCATTATTGTTTGCTTAATGACAGAGGTTGGCAAGCTGTCCTTCACTTACAGAATGGATTTCACGAAACCAGAGACGGTTCTGGAGCTGGCAAACATCCGGGAGAGCTTGATCCGGATGGAGGACACGATCGTGTTCAATCTCATTGAGCGGGCTCAGTTTTACAAGTCGGAGTCTGTATACGATCAATCGAAGCTCTCGATTGCTGGGTTTGATGGATCCTTCCTCGATTGGTTCTTGCTTCAGAACGAGAAGACCCAGAGTAAGATCCGACGATACGAGGCACCAGACGAGGTTCCGTTCTACCCCGACCAGCTGGAGAAGCCTATCCTCCCGTCGCTGAGCTACCCAAAGGTACTTGCTAGTTACCATAAGGAGATCAACGTCAATGACGAGATCAAGGAATACTACATCAAGAGCATTGTACCAAAGGTCGCGGCCAGTGAAGGCGAGCAGTCCGAGAACGTAGGCAGCTGTGCGGTGTGTGATATGGAGTGCCTCCAGTCGATCTCGCGACGAATTCACTTTGGCAAGTTCGTGGCCGAGTGCAAGTTCCAGAACGAGAAGGAGAAATACACGGCACTCATTAAGGCGCGAGATGCCGAGGGAATTGACAAGGCTATCACCAACATGGCTGTCGAAGAGAAGGTGCTGGAGCGAATCGGGAGCAAGACTGACACATACACTGGCCCGGTATTGCGGTGGAGCCAGAAGGTCCAGGGCAATCTCACCAAGGAGATCGTTACAGAGATTTACAAGAATTGCATCATTCCTTTGACGAAGAAGGTAGAGGTCGACTACTTGCTGAGACGACTGGAGGAGGACTAATTATTTTATTTTTCATGCTTTCTGATTTCCTGGATCTGATCATAGGTTACATTTGAGACCTTCTACCAGGTAATAGACTGTTAATATACTATAACTGAGCACTTTCCTAGGCATAGCACTACGTAGAGTTGAGAATAATTGAGTAGAAGTCAAATTGATTATTTACTTCCGGTCTCTGTATCTGATAGTAAAACTGGACATAGCCTGCTATGGGTGACTCTCTCCAATAATCAAGGGTGGAGGTTCGCGGTATTAAAATGCCCGAAAGCCCGTACCCCGTATCACCGTACCCCGTACGGCATGCACATAGCGGTTTTGAAGATCTGTGCAGCCCAGACTTAAGAAGCATATAAGGCTTCCTCCTTGCAATGAATTTCAAAGGCAAAAAATGATGAAAATATTCAGCGACCCAAGTGGCTGGCGGATCAATATAAACTCGTTCCAACAAGACGCAATTGTGACTTACAAGCGGTACCAATATGCCGCCGGTTACAACGCACAGAGACGGCTAGTCATGGGCAGAAGGCTCCTCGAAAGCCATGAATGGGACTTGTTCGAGTTTGATGACTACCTTCAGACTAGAAACGACGGTCACAATATCGTGAGCATTGGCGTCAGTGGAGACGGGGTCCTGCACATGAGCTGGGATCTGCACAACGATAAGATCAACTACCGATCTTCTCTTGGCGATATTGACTCTGCAGAGAAATTCGGCCAAAGCTTGTTTTCGCCTATCTCTCATGACCTCTCAGGGATCAGCCTCACCTGGGTCACCTACCCAAGGTTCGTCCGACTCCACAGTGGGGACATTTTACTGGAGCTCAGAATTGGCCGGTCCGGACTTGGAGATGACTATCTCTATCGCTACTCGTGCGAGACCAAGAAATGGGCACCTGTAGGCGATTATGATGGCATGTATTTGAAAGGAATTGGCTGTAATGCCTATATCAACGGCATCGACTCCTCTCCTAATGGTGAACTTCACGTCAGCTGGACGTATAGGGATTTCGTTGAAGACGGCACAGATACGTCAAAAGAGAGTACCGTTGCCGTTCAGGCAGGGCCCAATGGCCCTGAGAACAATCACGACCTTTACTACGCGTATTCTACAGACGAAGGGATTACGTGGTACAACACGTTCAACAAGAAGCTTGAGGTGCCCATCAAGCCTGGACTTGAAACTCGTGTGGTTGAGATTCCCAAGTTCTCTGGTATCATGAACCAGGAGGGCCAAGTGCTGGACCGGGACGGTTTTTTGCATGTTCTCAACAGAGAGGAAGGATTCTATTACCACTACTGGCGGCTTACACGAGGTGACTGGGCGAGGCGTAAATTGCCTTACCGTGCAATTGAGTTCGGGGAACGGGGACAATTATGTCTACACCCCACATCGCCTGACCTCATTGCGCTTTTGCCTGGAAATGATGGCTCTACGACTTTTATTATTCTAAGTTTCTCAGCGAAGGACAGTTATGAAGAATACAAGGTTGTATATGAGGCGGATGGGTTCGATGGAGAGCCGTTGTATGACAGATACAGACAAGATGGAATACTGTCCATTGTCCAGCGACAGAAGATTAGCGAGAGTGAAAGCTGGGTGTGCGTATTAGATTTCGACGAGAACTTTAACCTGTGCTAACTACTGAGCAATCAATTATGTTGGGTCATTTTCCTTCGTTTTGACATTTGTTTTATTATATTAGAAATCTGATGTAAATTGACCCCGTCCGCCTTTATTCGGACATATGCTGATTTATTTGGACTAGTGCCCCTCCCCCCCCCCCCAATTGCATTAGGTAGAGAAAGCACGAATCCCCCGTAAAGTAGTCAGTTGATTAAAACTCCACAGAGCAGAACCCTAGAAGATTTGGGGGAACCCTAAGCAACGGACTTCAATCAAGATCACAAGTAATACGTACCGGTCCAAATATAACACCGAAGTTCACGTATAAACACAGGCCCACCCTCAGCTAGTTCACCCGCTGGATGGCTAGACCCTGATTAATGGCCCAATTGAAAAATTTGATGATTACGGGCTCACATGTCGCCCGCAGCTGCTAGGGGTAGATGTACATCTTCGTCGGAGTGGGGTCGCGATATGCGGTTCGGCGACCGGCTATTTTAAAATGCCTGACCCCCGGAGATCAAAACACAGGAGAAATAGGATATATACGAGGCACCCGTAAGATCATCCACTCAGGCACGAGTGGGCTCATGTGGGGAACGTTCTCCAGATCTCGCTTTCTGGGGTAATTCCATGCCGAACGGTGTTGAAATGCGACGGCGTAATAGGCGCAGACATGCGTATATAAGTCGTATTGTGCAGCCGGAACATTTCACCAGACCATATTCGCCATGAGATTGACTCTCTTTGATCGCAAGAAACTGAAGAAGCTCGGCGCAGGAGCAGACGTCGAAGATGAGCGGGCCTATCCTATTGTCAAGACGACATGGTGGTGGAAGGACCCAGGGCTTCTGAGACTGAACCTACAGTTAATCTGGCCGATGTTTTCGCAGTTTGTCGAAGGATACGACGGCAGTTTGACTAACAACCTTCAGGCGTTGAATGTATGGGAACAGTTTTTTGACCACCCCCAAGGATCGACGCTAGGGCTCATCAATTCAATTTTCTTCGTTGGTTCCATGATCGCGCCGTTCTTCATGCCTTATGTGTCTGATAAGTTTGGCAGAAGGATGTGCATCCAACTTGGCTGCGTGTTGAGTATTCTTGGAGCAGCTCTGTTGACTGGCGCTAATGGCCGATCTATGTACATCACCGGGCGATTTTTCCTGGGTATGGGGAACACCTTTATCAGCATTGGCCCTGTGTTGGTTGCTGAGCTGGCGTATCCTCACCACCGATCGGTATGTACAGCTCTGTCTAATGCTGGCTACTCTGCGGGGTCAATTATCGCTGCCTGGGTGTGCTTCGGGACTCTGAACATCAATAACAACTGGGCATGGAGGATCCCTGCGTTGATCCAGATCCCATTTTCAGTGGTGCAGATGATCGGCTTGTATTTTATGCCTGAATCGCCTCGATGGTACGTCGCAACTGACCAGCCGGAAAAGGCATTGGATATTCTGGTCAAGTACCACGGCAATGGCGACCGCAACGATCCAGTTGTCGACATTGAGTTCGAGGAGATTGTTCAGACACTAGCTTTGGAGAAGACGAGCAACAATGTCAGCCTCAAGAGTGTGTTCCGTACCCGGGGCAATTGGTGGCGGCTGTTCTGCCTCACCTGGGCCGGCATGTGCTACCAATTGTCAGGCAATGGACTGGTCAGCTACTACCTCAATTCCATGCTGACGACTGCCGGAATTACCTCTCAGACCATTAAAGTGTTGATTTCGGCCACTTCGCAGATATTTTCGTTTATCTGTTCGGTTGTGTTCTCCTTCCTACCTGGAAAGGTCGGTCGACGGCGGCTTATCCTCATTTCTTTGGCACTGATGTGGATTGACTTTGCTGTGCTCACTGCGACGGTAGCCGTGTTCAACCACAATGGGTCCAAGTCGGCGTCCTATGCCAACATTGCGTTCATTTACCTGTACAGCGGCGTGCACAACCTTGGTTTCGTGGGTGCTATTATGGTGTTCCTGACGGAAATATTGCCGTACAATCTGCGATCAACAGGCATTTCGTACTTTGGCTTCATCAAGTCCGCTTCCAGCACTATTAATACGTATGTGAACCCGGTGGGCATGGCGGCAATCGGATGGAAGTACTATTTTGTCTATGTCGGGTGGATTGCGGTTGAATGGGTGGTCGTTTATGTCACATTCCCGGAGACCAAGGGTCTTGCTCTTGAAGAGGTTGCCATCATTTTTGACGGTGAGGATGCGGTCGTGACTGCGCACCAGCAGCGAGAGGCGCTTGAAAAAGTTGCCGACGAAGAGTTTATTGAGCGTGCTTAGCTTTTGTTTCTGCTTTTTCCTATACTTTTGTTTCTGCTTTATTCTACGTATTATTATATTACTTTGTTTCTACGTATTGATAAATCGCTAACTGCGAACGTTCAATCAGCAGGAACGTACAAATCCCGATATTTAACTCTTTGGATCAATTGTTAAAATTAATTGGAGTATTGTCTTATTGGGGGACCAGTCCACCAAACCCCCTGTAGCTCGGCTACGCCGAGAAAGCATAGAGCAACTGGGTACAGTCATTCGACGAATTATACAGTCAACCTCAAATCGTACTACAGTACGGTACTTTGCTCAATTGCAATTCTACCAGTTCTCCGCGTAGCGGAGCCCCAGGGGGGTTTGGGGGGACTGGTCCCCCCATTAGCACTAGCAGTGGATTGTATTCGAGGGCCTGCCCTCGAGCTCCCGGAGCTGGGGGGCAGCCCCCAGACCCCCGTAGATATAAAACCCATAAAACATAGCATTAAGAAGCAGTCTAAAACAAATTTTTTCAAGTCATTAAAAGGAAAGTAAAGTTTTTAACCAAGGGATCGTCGAGCCAGCTCAAAGGCGTAGAAAGTGCATGCATTGACTGGAGCAGCTCGCAACAGAGTCGGCATGAAGCCTCGGAAGAAGCCGCCAACACCAGCAGTTCGCATAATTTGTCGCGCACAGTCAATGGCGCCCCGGTACTGCTGCTCGCCAGCCCTCAACTTGTCAGTCTGGAGTCGCGACTTGACGACATCAACCGGATAAATAGCACCCCACATGGCGTAACCAGCACCGGCACCGTAGAGACACAATCGCCAGCCGGGGATCTCCGTCCGCGCAATCTTGTTTCGCTCCGTGTCCTTCTGGACAAGAGCCTCGAAAGTAAGGAAGTAAAGACCCATGCCAATCGCCTCTCGGAACAAGGTCGGGGTCAAAGCCCGGAAGACACCCGGGACGCCAGAGCCTTGGTACATCTGCTTAACACAGTCAATTGGACCATTGTAGAGTAGTGGGCCCGAAGTCTGGGTTTGGAGCCGAATTCGGATATGCTCAATCGGAGAAGCCAGGAAACCGTTGGCGAGACCGGCCGCTGCACCCGACAGGAAGAACTGGGTCGGATTGAGCGACGTGTCCTTGAGCCCGGCCGCCTCGTTCTGAGCGAGGAAAGTCCGCTTCATGAACTCGTTGGTGCCAAACTGGATGGAAACACAGGCACCAACACCAATGAGAGGCGTCAGGGTACCCTTGTAGAACCCGGCTGGGCCCTCGTTCTTGAGAAGTCTCTTGACGACATCGATAGCACCGTTATAGGTGCCCTCGGGAGCGCTCTGCAGCCGCACTTTGGTGGTATCAAAGGGCTGACCACTGAGCACCTGGGCGATACCGCCACAGGTACCGGCGAGAACGTCTTTGTAAGCCTCGCTCTTGGTGACCGGGGTCTCGGTGACCTTCTCGATGGTCACCGCTACTGGCTCTTTCTCCTGGTACATGCTGGCCAATAAATAATAAAATAAATAATCAGGGGACCTCTATCCGTCTATGACAAAAGTGAAAAATAAAAAATCCGCTGGTCCACACGGGGCTGGAGCCTCCTCTATATATGCGAATGCCGTCGACCTGGGTTGCCTTGAGGGTTACCGTCGAAACTCTGATCTCCTCTCCTTTTTTACTCAGTGAAAAATTGCCAATCTACACCGGTCTCACCCGCCGCGAGATCGGAGCTGACCTCCCCATGGCAAGTGTGGGGGAAAAACATTAGCCGCCGGGCAACTACGACTTTGGCAACTCGTTGCCCGGCTGCTTCCTGCCTAAGCCGGGGGACCTCCGTCGTCCTTTTTTTACATTATTTTTCGTTCTATGCTGCGATATTGGTACGAAGATCCGAATATTCAGAAGATCCGCATATTAGCTATCTATTAGGTACTTAGCAAGGAATCGCTCGCGATTGCTATGGTGCGGTGAAATAACCACAATATAGGGTAAATTAACGGATAAAATTAAATGGGCTAAAATAACACATCAATATAACGTAAATTAACTTTCACCAGATTAAGATGAAATAAACAATAATATAAAATAAATTAACGAAATCTCGCTTGCGCAGGCAGAGGGGGAGGAGGGACTTATAAGCGTTAATAGGCTGGGCGGTGGCTCATTCCCAGAAACCCTGCAATCCGGAGGGTTAGATGATGAGATAAAACAGCTGCTTCTTTCTATAACGTTACCAGTTGTTTTCGTAACCAGCTGTTGAACCGATAAAGGCTGACCCCAGAGAGAGATATATATATACCCCCGTAGTGTAAACCCAAAACTCAAGGGGGTTAAATGAGTAGAGATAATAATGCCTAGCACTGATATCCCTCCTGTGAGCGCGCCCGTAAAGTTAAAGGGCAAGTCGGCTGCACCAGGGGACGAGCCGCAGCAAACTGAGGGCTCCACCAGCAGCGACAACAGCCAAACTCGGCTATACGGTGACGAAACGACCACCACCCAAATAGATGAAGAGACTGCACTTGTGAACACAGCACAGGGATCGTTTATGGATCCGCCCATGCGCGTGACATACCCCAAGTACGCCATGCCGTCCTTTCTTGCTCCCGGAAGCATGTTCATTGGCTCGCAGCAGTCGGGCCAGTCCACCTACGAGGTGCGTGTGCAAATTAAGAGCGTAGACATGGAGAATGCGTTTATGTGCGGGTACTTGTGGATCGAAGGGCTGACCGAAGACAACCCGACGATTACGACGTACTTTTATGGTGAAATGATCAGCGAGAAAAACTCGTTCTTCACAAAGCAGGCGGACTGGGGCGCTTCGGCTAAGACGGACATTTCGCACTGGTCGCGGTTCCAGCCGTGGCGCATGATCTCAAACGAGGCGAAAGAGCCCAATTATGTGCACAAGAACTTTGAGCAGCAGGACCATATTTTCATGCGGTGGAAGGAGCGGTTTTTGATTCCTGACCATCGCGTGAGGGATATCAATGGGGCTTCCTATGCCGGATTTTACTATATATGTTTCGATCAGGTCAATGGGTCCATAAGTGGGTTTTATTATCACAAGCGATCTGACAACTTCCAGCAATTGGAGCTGACCCATGTGCCTGATTCTGGTTGTTCCGAGACTTTCGAGTTCCGATAACCACTCTATATTCTGTCCCCCCACCGACAGATACGCTAACGGGCTTCTGGTGTACTATTTTCACTCGTTATGGGCTTGGGCCGCCGACAGCTCTGCGATAGAGTCTGTTCAAATCCACCCCAGCCTCTCACTACTGTTTTTATATGACTTGGGATACTCGCCGAACTGCCAATAGATCTACGACAGAATCCGTTCGTTTTGTGACAGCCTAACAGTTTAGATAGTACTTTAGTTACTACTGTTCTGTCTACGGATATGGGTATATATGGGGATCTCAAAGGTAGTCTACAGGTCCCGCTAGTATGTTATTATAAGTCCAGATAATATTTATGTTGTTAACTGGCTAATGGTACGTATGGTTGGGTCCTGGATGATACTGTCTAATGATAGCCATGTCATATGGTGGTTAATGATAGTGGTGCTTGGGGTCCATGACTATGACCTTGCCCGGGTTCAAGATCTGCTTCGGGTCCAGCGCAAGCTTGAGCTGGCGCATGGTGTCAATAGCAGTGGTCCCCAGCTCCTCCTCAAGGTACTTGATCTTCCCCGCGCCGATACCATGCTCGCCAGTGACAGTACCGTCCGCGCTAATGGCTCGCTTGATCATCCGCTCAACAACCGCCTCGACAGTCTCTCGCTGCTCAGGAGAGTACATAATAAACGCATGGAAGTTGCCGTCCAGAACATGCCCAACTATAGACCCCACGAGACCCGACCCTTCAATATCCGCCTTGGTCTCGGCCACCACATCCGGCAAATGCGACACGGGCACAGCAACATCGGTCGTCCATGCGTTGTAGCCCTTAGGAGCGACCTCAATTGTAGACCACAGTGCATTCTTTCGCGCCGACCATAGCGAAGTCCGCTCGCTCTCATCTCGCGCAAACTCAAAGGTCAACGACCCGTGTCGCTTCGCTACCTCCTGGCAGTGCGCAATCTGGTCCTTGACTGCGACATCAGTGCCAATAAACTTGAAGAAGAGCGTAGGAGCAACATCGTACTTCCTTTCAGCAATACCAGCCTTGTTGACGATATCCATCTGGTTATCATCCAGCAGCTCGACAGCCCCTACAGTCAGGCCGTGCTGGACAATCTCAGCTACCGTATCGGCTGCCTGGCGGACGCTTGAGAAGGTCACCACTCCAACAGCCTCATTCGCTGGGATTGGATTGAGCTTAAGTGTCGCCTCAGTGACAACTCCAAGGGTTCCCTCGCTACCAACAAAGAGACCAGTGAGGTTGTACCCGGCCGAGGACTTTCGCGGTCGCCGTCGAGTCTTGACGACAGTTCCGTCGGCCAGAACTACAGTCAAATTGACCACATTCTCTCTCATAGTTCCGTACCGCCCTGCGTTGGTACCCGAGCAGGAGGTGCCAATCATACCGCCAATTTCTGCCCCTGGTCCAGGGTCTGGAGCAAAGAAAAGGCCGTATGGCTCGAGATAGTCATTGAGAGCCTCCCAGCCCATACCAGGCTGTACTACGATATCAAGATCGCTCTGATTCAGCTGAAGAACCTGGTCCATCCGGGCAAAATCAAGACACACCCCGCCATAGGATGGCGTGAAGTGGCCCTCGAGCGAGGTTCCACCGGAGAATGGCGTCACTGGGACGCCGTATTTATGAGCCACCTTCATGATTTCTGAGACCTGCTCCGTTGAGGATGGGAACACGACGACCCCTGGGCGCTCTTCTGGCTTCGCGTGGTGGGTGTTCCAGAACGTATCAGAGTGGTCGTCGAGAGTCGACTTGGCTCTGGTCACGTTATCCTTGCCCACGATCTTCTCAATCTCGCCAAATGCCTGTTCCTGGGCCTCAATTGAAGCGTATTTGGGTCCAGTCAGCCGGTCAGCTGTCGTGGTCGACAGCTGAGGGTCAACTGGCTCGGGCTTGCCCTTGGTCAGAGTTAAATATCCAGCGGCCGCCGCAGCTCCAGCCGCGAAAAGTGCCGCGGATCTGACCACGTTACCATTTCCGCTTCTCCCGTTTCCCCCGTTCCCCTCGTTTTGGGCTGTGGAGTATAGTCTTCTCGAGACAGGCTGTGCTCGAGGGAACGATGGGATCCGTCTCACTCTTCTCCACATGACCTTATTGACCTTATTGACCTTATTGACCTTATTAATCTTATAGTTCTTATTCTAATATGGTAATAGCACTACCTGGGTATCTAAATGCACCTAGTGATATTGAAAACTGTCTTCTACGGAGGAAAAGGAAGCCAGATAAGTGAATCCCTTTTTATTGGAGATCAAATTACCGCGTATATAGTACCGCCAATGCAGACAGAGACGACCGTTAATACCGGAGGTGCATAATTGCCCGATTGGGTCTTATCCGTTATCACGTGACCCGCCGAAAATGCCGGGAGCCAAAATCCAACCTCATTAGGGCTATATACGGGTCCTAGAGTGTAGCATTAGGGCTACGTACGATGTCTACTGAACCTCTGATATATGGCATGGGAGCAGCATTGACAATTGCTATGCACAGCCCCAGGGGAAAGGGGTCATTTATGTTACCCGGCAAAGCTGTTCCCCCAATTGCCGGGAATACGACAAATGCGATACTCGTGCGGCTAAAACATCAGCCCATCCTGCCATTGCACTCTCCCCCTTCGCTAAGCGATTTAAACGAGAGCGGATAGCATGGCTTAGGAAAGTGGCTCTAGTTATAAGCGGCAAAAAAAATCGGACGATAATACGAGCAAAAATCTGTTATGCTTACGAATAACGGGAGGGCTAGACACCTTTATAGTAATTTACTTGAATAATATAAATAAACGGTCGAGGAAGCATATCCTCTGGCCAGTCTTCTCTAGTTCCCTTCCATTGACCGAATTAGAATCAAAAATGGCGAATGCTACCATAGGAAATGTCGACTCTCTGCTGGCGGGAGTGGACTTTGAAAAGCTCAACTTTGTAGAACAGTACTGGGCCCGGTGGTTCCAGTATATGAATAACGATCTCATTGCTACCGGCGTGCTGCTCCTGGCTTTCCACGAGGCTGTCTACTTTGGGCGTTCACTGCCATGGGCCATAATTGACTACATTCCGTACTTCCGCAAGTACAAGATTCAAGACACCAAGATTCCTACTACTGCAGAATACTGGCAGTGTTTGAAGGAGGTACTTATTTCGCATGTCCTCATTGAAGCAGTGCCCATTTTCGGCTTCTATCCAATGTGCGAGCTGTTCAACATCAGCATTGGCGTACCATTCCCCAAATGGACTACGATTGCCTGGCACCTGGCGATATTCTTCGTCCTCGAAGACACCTGGCACTACTGGGGCCACCGAGCGCTGCATTCCAAGCTGCTTTACAAGCGAGTCCACAAGATGCACCACAAGTACGCAGCACCATTTGGCCTGACTGCTGAGTACGCGCACCCTGTGGAGGTTGCGTTCACCGGTTTAGGTACGGTCGGCAGCCCATTGCTTGTCTCCTATCTGTTTGGCGAAATGCATCTCTTTACTGTCTTGCTGTGGATCATGATGCGACTCCTGCAGGCGGTTGACTCGCATAGCGGGTACGACTTCCCGTGGTCTCTGCGGCACTTCCTGCCATTCTGGGCTGGCGCTGACCACCACGACGACCATCACAAGTACTTTACGGGTAACTATGCTTCGTCGTTCAGATGGTGGGACTACCTACTTGATAGTGAGACCAAGGCTACCGCTACTCGACGAGGCGAGAATAGGATCAAGAAGAACCAGTAAAGTGCTAGAAAGGCTACTGACGATATGCTATCTCTATCGAGATAGTCAGGGGGTCCGTGCATGAGCCGCATAAAAGCCGCACAAGAGCTGCACAATAGTTGCTTGAGTGCATATTATTTAACGTACTAATCAGAACTACAATACTTAATGCATTACCATATATTTTTGGCTTCTATTTCTAAAACTGCTGCCGAGAATAGGAGGATAAGTACCTTCTATGTTCCCGGATTAATTCTCTCAACTAGGCACCAGAGCCGATAATAGACGCTTATCACTAAGCTAAGAAGTCACTGCCCCAGGCCCCATAGTAGAATGAGAGTCGCTTTGGCACCGAAGAATTCATCTGTTCAAAAAAATCTAGCTAAGGTTTTCCAAATCTTTTGTACTGTCTTGGGTTTCCAGTTAAAGCGATGAGTACAGTGGTACTATCTCGGATTATTTAGGGCCTAGTTTTTCCGAAGACCGGCAGGCTATGCCGAAACCTTCTCAGATACAATTCCTTATCTAAGAGAACAGCCCATAAACTGAAGCGGGCCGAATAGATGTAAATGTAACAACCTATTCGGATGAGCTTCGGATAATTCCCTCTCGTTACTGTAGTACTGGTATCATCAAAGGTACGTGCTATGGAATGGCGTGAGTATTACCCCTATAATCGCTCAGCTCAATTGTCCTTCATCTAGTACTGTCAAGGCGAATGAAATACCTAGTATTGCTAGATCGATTCCACTTCAAAGAAAAAACAAATTTAAAAGAGCATGGCATGAAATAGATCGATTGAAGTCGTTATTGGCAGTGCCATCGTATTCTAAGGCAGAATAACCATAGTTGGGTGCGGGTATTAACTGACTGACTCGGATCTGATCCGCTTCTTTGTGCGGTTACACCTCTGGACCCTTCTCGAATGGGCATTCTTATCGACTGTTTCCTAGACTCTAGTGAATGACTGATTAAACTTCCCGGGGACTCGAGATTAATATAAATATGCCCTGGATAGTTTAGGTTCACCATCGCTGTCGACGTTATACCAACTAGCTAATAAAATACAAAATCATTAAAAAAAATGAAGTGCCTCTTATTAGACTTGCCATTAGAGCTGCAATACCTTGTTTTGGACAAATGCGATCCCCAGAGTCTAGCCAACCTCTTGGTCGTATCCCACCGAGCCAACACCTTGGTAAAGGAAGCCCTGGCGTATAGAGTACGGTCCTGTGTCGGCCTGCCTCGTTCTATGCGTGACGCTTCGGACAAATTGCACAGCAACCTAGTTCTCGGGCTCTACTCCGTAGACGAGGATATCCGCCAGGCACACTGGTACGACACCAACTACATTGCTACTAACAACTTGGAGAGCTTCCACTACTCCTTTGACGGGCCATACTCTTCGACGCCAAGCACAACATGCCCGAGTCCGGCGCTGTCCCTTACCTCCGAACCAGAGGAAGAGGATCTGACAGTGCATAGCAAGTTCACCCCGGAAATTGCTGAAGACGATGTGTACTACGTCTGCATTGATGAGGACGACGATTTCGGGCAGATATACATTACGACGCGAATGAAAGGGTCTATGGTGCCATTGGTCAAGGTCGCTCAGCGCATCCACAAGGAGTGGTGCAACGAGGACGAGATGTTCATTCACAAGCGTGGACTGGCCTTTAAACTACAAGTGTGGTGCATGCCGGGCGAACCGCAGCGCAACGAATGGGGCGGGTTCTACAGGACATATGCTGTCAAAGTCACGGAAATCACGCTCAACTCTGCATATATGATGAACCGAATGGAGACCGTGAACTCTTCAACACTGATAGTTAATCGCTTGAGTTCGCCTATGATTGTGGCTTGAATAGTTCAATTGTTTGCCTTTGTCCATGCTTGTGGCTGGAAAAAAATAGGCCCAAATGAGAAGAGAACTGGTCTTGGCTGGAATAAATAACCCAAAGAGAAGAAAACAAATGGGCTATAGTGGCGGGAATAAACGGCCTAAATGAGAAAAGAACAAATGGGAAGAGCAGGATCTCGATCGAAAGAGAGCGATCGTTGAGGCGAGCCTTCTCCGTTTCATGATCGACTCTTCTACCCCTGAAAACTGTTGTCGCCCAACTTGATCGCTCCAAGTTTCGATCGTAAGCTATCTAACGAAGAGCGATCGAACGCGATCGTTGAGGTTCTCCGTTTCATGATCGACTCTTCTACCCCTGAAAACTGTTGACGCCCAACTCGATCGCTAGATGTACTACCAAAGCTTCGATCGAAGAAAAAATAAATAAAAGGGCTTAATTACCGCTAAATGGGGGGCGGGGCGTGCACCGCTTTGACAGGGAGTCATATCGCATTAATTAGATATGTTCGATTAATTTTTGCAGGGAATAGTTCGTTCTGCACATCAATTGCATTAATGAGATTTATTTTTTTCTCTGCAACCGCCCATTACTCTGTTGGTTAACGTATTTCCGAAAAACGCCTTCATCTACCAGATAACTGGATGACGCCTGACCGCTCCCCTTCATTCCTCGGAGCCCATCTTAGCCATGGTACTGTACTTTGCTACGGGATTGACGGACTTAGCGTAAAGTAGAGTGCAGTAGGACGCGCCGCGGAAAGTAACCGGATGCCTAGGCCTGCGTCCCCCGCCAGAAAAACGTGTAGAGGACTTGTGATCTGGAAGTGCGTCGACGCAGGAAAGCACATCCACTGCGCCGGATCGAGGCAGCACGCTTCAGTTCGCCATATACAGCTGCGAGAGATCTGTTACAAACAGTCGTGGATCTCTCTCATACGTAGACCGTTGTCTTGTTCGTCATTGTACTACAAGAAACTAGAACATACACGAGTCTCCGCTTTATGCCGGTGTACTAATGGTTGCTTTGCTTTGCTTGCTTGCTTGCTTTATCTAGCGAGTACCTATTCCTGTGCATAGCCTGCTGCCGGCTGCTGCTTTGCTGTGCGGTGACCTGCGTAGGAGTCTGATTCCGTCATTGTCTATTACCACAGATGCGTCATCCAGTAGCAAAAGTTGATGGCATGACCTTCGGCCACTCATATCAGGTCATACCACCCGGTCAATGCCGAAAAAGCCGTGACAAATCACCGGTAAAAAGGGGTCATCGACGACCGTTGAATGGAAAGAAATGACAGTTCGACCTCTCACCAGGTCACGGGACTCGAATCAAGGGGGTAGCCGCAACGGCCAGCGGACATTGCCCGTTTGGGAAAACAAAACCGCTTGGGACGGAAGGTACAAAGGAGATCGGCGGTGCAGTTGCAGGGCGATCGTGCAGATTGTGTCTTGGGGTCTTGGACGATGGGTAAGCGGTGCGGCTGAGGGCGATTTACAAGGCGATTAATACAAAAGGCCTCTAACCCTGGTCCAATATAAAAAGCTTTTGATATCCTCTTCTGCAAATCACTCAAACCTTTATTGACTGTTGTTTATTCAATTATTACAACAAACTGCTCAACAAGAACCATTACTCAAGAACAACAACTACCTACTACGGTAATATCAGAATGTCCGTTATCAAAGTAAAGGCCAAGCAGCTAGTGGTCCTCTCAGTACCACCCACAATTGTTGACTACTCCGACTCGGATAACGAAGAGAGCTATTATGACATGTCTGGCTCTTCCCCGATTCTTTCTCCAGTCTCCAACAGATACAGCTCGACCTTCCGGCGAAGTATATCCGCTTCTTCCCTCGCAAGCAGCGAAGATTACACCCTGAACAGCTCTTCAATGTCTCCTCCGTCCTCACCATCCACTAAGGACTATAGAGCAGCACAGACTCCATTCCACAGGCGCAGCATTGGACGAGACATGCCGCCATGCCCACCAATCCCTCAGCAGTACCTCAGATCGTGAAACCGCTGCACACCCACCTTATTTATTTATTTATTTATTTATTATTTATTTGTTACGACTAGACTCTTTAATGATATGATACAAACCTGTGTGTGAACTCTCTTCATTCAGTAGTTTCTTGGGGGCCAGCCCCCAAACCCCCGTAGCTCCGCTTCGCGGAGGGTTCCGGCTAGACCGAGATGATGCTACTCAGCCCATTGTCCAATAAAACAATATCATCAACCCCACATTATCAATACGATGCCATTGAGTGTGGAGATGGATATGCATTAGACGTATTTCCCATTTCCGACACCTTTATTCCCCTTTGGGTTGATCTGCACAATATAACAGCCTGCAGGTATATTATGTCTCAGATGCCGTATCACGGGATTAATATGGAGTCATTAGTCCCAACGCCAGCGCGCGCGCTCGTCGCGACCCCATCTTCACCAGAAAGCGCTTCTATTCTCTCTCCCTTTAACTTACCCCGAATACCGCTTCGAGAGCATCTCGCTCAATGGCCAAGGAATTTAGTCGATATGGCATATCATATCATGTGTTTGAGCCCTTGATGTGCTCTACGTAAGACTTTTCCAGAATTCAAATGTTCCACTCTCAATCATGACCGGAACACAAAGCAGCTGAAGCAGCCACTTCCTTTGTGTGTTTCAAGATTTAGACGCGCGTTGTTTTGTTGTTGCACGCGTTAATTGGGAGCCCAGAAAGAGCGCGACGCGTCACCTAAACCTCCACCCCAATACAAATAATTTTCGCCACGCGTTTTGCGAATCATGAAGATTCTCTGCGTGGCAGAGAAACCGTCAGTGGCCAAGGCGATTAAAGAAGCCCTAAGTGGCGGACGGTCGAGCTTCAGAAACATCACAGGCGACAAGCACGTCAAGAATTACGACTTTGACTACATCTTCCGCCAATGGGGTCCCTGTAACGTTACCGTGACCTCGGTCAAAGGGCATATCAAGTCCATAGACTTTGATGACCGCATCTATGGCTGGGGCAAGTGCGATCCGAGAGAACTGTTTGAGGCCCCGACCATTGAAAAAGTCCTGGCCGAGCCAATTGCCCGGAATATCCGCGCCGAGGCGGCCGGATCAGCCAAACTGTTCATTTGGACAGATTGCGACCGGGAAGGAGAAAGCATTGGATACGAGATCATGAAGATCGCGCAACAGGGCAACCGCGCGTTCAACGACATGAACAATGTCCGGCGCGCCATCTTCAACAACGTAGACCCAACTCACTTGAAAGAGGCAGCGAACAGACCTTCATCACTCGATCTGAACCAGGTCGAAGCAGTGGCGGGCCGGTCCGAGATCGACCTTCGCATTGGAGCTGCGCTTACGCGGTTCACCACGGGATTGCTGCAGAGCAAGTTTTACTCGGCGCAGCAGACGAAATCACCCATTTCTTACGGTGGATGCCAATTTCCGACGCTAGGTTTCGTCGTGGACCGATACAAAAAGGTGGTAAACTTCAAGCCGGAGCCATTTTGGTATATAGAGGTCGCAGTCACTCGCGACCGCCACAAGGTCAAGTTCAACTGGGACCGCGTGAAACATTTTAACCGGCTTGTGGTGGCGGAGATCTTTCGCCATTGCATGGAGACCTCGTATGATGCGCGAATTGCCCAGGTAGTTACCAAGCCGACCTCCAAGTACCGGCCCCTGCCACTGACGACCGTAGAGCTTCAGAAACAGGGAGCAAGATTTTTGAAAATGAGCTCTAAAACCGTGTTGGACGTATGTTTTACTTTTATGCCTTTAGTAACGTGGCGTCTGCTAACATTTTGTTTGATATTCTAGGTCGCCGAATCACTGTATACCAAAGGTTACGTCTCTTACCCGCGAACCGAGACAAACACATTTGCCCCTGAAATTGACCTCCGGGGCCTTGTAGGGAAACAGACCAACGACCGCACTTGGGGCGCCTATGCAACGGGGCTTCTAGAGAACGATGGGTTTGAACAGCCTCGGCGTGGTAATAAAGATGACAAGGCACACCCGCCCATTCATCCCGTCAAGGGCGCCGGATCCGAGCTGAGCCAGCGGGAACGTATAGTATACGAGTTCATTGCCAGACACTTTCTGGCGTGCTGCAGTAAAAATGCAGTGGGCGTGTCGACCAAGGTCGTATTGGATTGGTGCGGCCAGCGGTTCACCGCCAATGGCGTTGTTGTACTGGAGCGTAACTTTCTCGACATTTACCCGTACGTTAAATGGGAGACAGCCGAGCTGCCCGAATTCACTCAGGGTGAAATGGTACAGCTAGCGGAGGCCACGATGCAGGAGGGTAAGACTAGTGCGCCAAAATACCTTTCCGAGCCCGAATTGATCGCGCTCATGGACGCCAATGGCATTGGCACTGACGCAACTATGGCCGACCACATTGAGAAGATTCTAGCTCGAGAGTACGTGACTAAGGTCAAGCCACCCCGCGCTCGCAATGGCGCTTCTGACGATACAAATGGAACCACCAATAGCCGTAGTAGTGGAGGCAGGACATCCAATGAGGTGTTTATTCCTACTCGTCTAGGAATGACGCTAGTCGATGGGTACGATAGCATAAACTTCAACATGAGCCTGTCTAAACCATTCTTGCGGAAACAAATGGAGCAGATGATGGACGAAGTTAGTAACGGAACGCTGACCAAACAACAGTTTGTCATGCAGTCGCTAGACATGTTTCGTCAGGCGTACGCTCTTGCGAGCCGCAACAAACAGTCGATTCTCGACGCGGCCGACAAGTACGCGAATTAATATTACTGCAGGAGTGTGTTTGTACCGTGAGTACCGGTACCTGGCATTACAGACCCCTTCCTGTGGCGGTGACATTATTTCTCAGACTCTTAAGAGACTTTGACTTTGAGGTGGCATGCATTTTTAATTTGTGATGAACAACGGTCGCGGTGGCTACTGGAGTGCTTCTTGAACCCGTTGGACTCGGACCCTGGCTACTAATTGGCAAAATAATTTCATTTTGTATCGGTTTTTTGCTTCTTTCGGTGCTCAATTTTATCACGGGTGAAAGGGAAGTAATTTTTGACTTGAACTCTAATTGCTCTAAAAAAAAAGCTAAACTGGGCGCAAGAAAAAGAAGATCTCACAGATGTGTGAATTATTATGAGACTGCATCGTGGATATATTAACTGTCCTCTCTCTGGGCACATGAGACTTTATTAGGGGCCCGGTTATCCATGACGCTTCCGGCATACTAGATCTCTACACTGTTGTTGACACTATGAGCGATTCGAAATCACCGACTTCGCCAATGGCTGCGCGTCATATGCACAATCCCAGTAGCGGCAGCAGCCATTCAAGCAGTAGCTCTTCGTCGATATTCGGAAAGCCTCAGTCGTCATCTCAAGAGCACGCGGTGATCTCGGGTGATGCGCTAGAGGGAGAGCCGTCCGAGTCGAGGGCATTGAGCGAATTCCGGCGACAGTACCTTAAGCTATTGAATGACTGGAAGGCGAGCAATAAGCGATTCCTGGAGCGATATCACGACATTCAAAAGGATGCGCGGTTGGCGCTGGACAACGACGAATTGGATTTGATAGAAAAAGACAGAATGTCCATTGTGGATGAATTGAAAACGGTAGCAGGATTGCATAACTTAGACGAGGAAGCAAGCGTTGACGACCAGGCGGTCAAGCGAAAGCCTAGTCCAGACATTGCTGACGAATCGATGAAGAAGCGGAGAAGCTATGTTTGGTGAAATATCTCAACTGTACATATTATTACCATCATTCCGAATAGAAATATAATATTAGTGGTGGCGGGGATACATACAATTTGTCTATAACATGTAATAAATAAGAAATACCAGGTACGTCAAGCGTGTTTGGCGAAATAATACAATCTGCCTGACAAGTCGTAGACATCTCGACGAGGCAGCAATTGGCCTGCCAAAGAATAACAGCAAGTTATCAAATGGAGGCACGAGCTCGCAAAGAATAACAGTAGTTATCGATATTCAAACGGAGGCACAAGTTCGGGCACTTTTCCGAGCACAAAAGACATTGATTCGAACGCTTCTTTGACAGGAGGCAGGAGATCCTCAATCTTTGGAGGCATCTCGTCGTTCTTGCCTTGATGGTATGGATTGCCGGAGGCATTGGCTGCTGGAGTGGCGCCGAATCCACCACTAGCCTGTTGCCCAAATGACGAGCTCTTAGATCCGAAAGCGCCTTGGCTTGTTGTTGACGACCCAAATGCATTGCCGAATGCACTAGTCGCAGGGGCCGTTGAGCCAAATGTGCTCGTTGCAGGAGTGGTGGATGAACCGAAAGCGCTAGTGGCAGGAGTGGAACCGAATGCAGTAGAAGAACCGAAAGCGCTCGTGGCAGGACTAGTGGATGAACCGAAAGCGCTTGTAGCAGGAGTGGTGGATGAACCGAGAGCACTAGTAGCAGGAGCAGTAGAAGAACCGAAAGCACTAGTAGCAGGAGCAGTAGAAGAACCGAAAGCGCTAGTAGCAGGAGTAGTAGAGGAGCCAAAGGCGCTCGTAGCAGGAGCAGTGGAAGAACCGAAAGCGCTAGTAGCAGGAGTAGTAGAGGAGCCAAAGGCGCTCGTAGCGGGCGCAGTAGATGAACCAAAACTGCTGGACAATGGCTTTGCACCGAATGAGCTGGTAGCGGGGGAACCGAACCCACCCCCGGTCTTCGATCCAAACGGTGAAGAGCCTGAGCCGAATGCGTTAGCACTGCTAGTATTATCCTTCGAAGAGCCAAACGGTGACGGAGCGGTCGCCTTTTCCGTGTTTCCTTCGGCCAATACAGCAAACGGATTCGAGGAACCTCCGGCACTGCTTCCGAATGGCGAGGATTTTGCACCGAAAGCTGTACTCGAGCTGCCAAATGCATTTGAACCTCCAAATGAAGAGGTCTTAATTCCCGAGGGGCTGCTGGATGACCCAAATGCCCCTCCGCTAGATCCAAATGCCCCTCCACTGGATCCAAATGCCGAGGATGTATTGTTAGTCGAGCCAAATGCTCCTCCAGCAGTTCCACTACCAAAGGATGAGGCTTTAACACCTCCGAAAGCGGACGGCGAAGTACTACCAAACGCTGAAGATCCAGTAGATCCAAATGCACTACTTCCAGAGCCAAAAGAACTGGATACTGGTTTGCCGAATCCTCCCCCACTGGTACTTCCAAACGCGCTTGTGGATCCTCCGCCAAATGAGCTTTTAGCAGCTCCAAAGCCTCCTCCGCCACCTCCAAATGAACTTCCACCGCTTCCAAATGAACTTTTAGCCGTCCCAAAGCCGCTACTGGTACCGCCAAATGCGGAAGAGGTCGAAGAAAGCGGTCCAAAAGGCTTCATTTTCGCGCCAGACGTGTTCTTCTGGGCTAGTTCAATGTATCGCGCTGCTTTACGCGTGTCGTCGAGAACAAACTTCTGCACACTGTTGACATGGGCAATTTTCTGGTTGATATCCCGGTCGTACTGGTCGAGCCTGTTCTCTTCCCGCGCTTTATAGGCCCCCATTCTTGCCTCCTCCATGCTCATATCGACTTCAGACACAAGATTTGGGCCATAGGCCAAAGAATAGCAAGATAGTGGCCATACTGGTAGCCTTGAGGGCGCAAAATCCTTGCGAATCTCCTGCGATTTCTGGTCAAGGTCAAGCGAATCAAAGCTGACAATGGCGGTAGCTTCCTTCCCCGCGTGCAGAAACCGACACTGACTGCCCTTGAGGCATTTCCCCTGGCTGTAATACCGACACGGGATATTTCGCGTGTCTTTCTGCATCTTCCAGGGTGACTTGTTGAGGGTTCGACTTTTAGCCGGACAGCAAGGTGATCTAGGCTGGTCTCCCAACTTTTTGAAAAATTAAAGTGCAAATCACCAAGTCTGCGGAGATTTGAAAAGCAACCAGCAATTAAGCTAGGGTTAGCTCGTAGAAGTAAAAAAAGGGTATATATAACCAAGGCGTGCGTGATTATCAGGCAAATGCTTTAGTGCTTCGTAACATGCCTACCAACGAAAGCATTCATACGAAGGATGCCCAGTTGAGCCAATTCCAGCGCGCTCTGGAGCAGTTGGTCGCCAAGCTGTCGCGAGATGGTGAGCTCTCAGCTTCTGAGAAGGAGTCAGTGGACCAGGAAGTGGTGACGACTGTGCAGATGATGACAGCAAAGTTGATATCGCGGGTTCTGGCCTCCTTTAGTGACTCGTTCCCGCTGCAGAGACAGCTGTGGAATATGATTTATGCCCCAGTGATCCTGCAGTACCGGGTCAAAATTGAGAGAGCCAAGGAGGCAGGTGTGACTGAAGAATCTTTCAAGCCGGTGTACCGGCGGCTCTCCAAGATCCTCAAGGTTGCTTCTCAGACCTACAAGGCGCTTGTAAAGCGCATCCTCGAGGTCGAAGGGACGACGGAAGAGGTTTCGAGGCTGTTGCCTGTGCTCAATTTGGGTCTCGAGACGCCTCCCGAGATTGCAGCAGAGGCCATATACATGCGGGTCAATGAGTCTGCTGTGGATGTCTTGTGCCGGCTGGGTGACATATCACGTTACAAAACGACTCTCAACCTGCTCAAGCCCGAGGAAAACCATCGCCATGCCAGGATATACTACGCCGCAGCAGCAAGCATTGTGCCGGCCGAAGGCACCCCTGCGAACCAGCTGGGCAACCTGTCGAACACAATTAATGACTGCTTCGATACGTTCTTTTGGTTCCTCAAATCGCAGTCGGCGGAGGTTCCGTTTTCGTTTGACAATATGAAGCGCATTGCGCATAAGCTGGCGAGAATGAGCCGCCATTCGCTAAGTACCTCGCGGCTCATGGCTATTGAGTCTCTGGGCGAAAGCGATAGAGTTGCTATCCGACCTGTCGTACTGAGTCTTCTGTGGCTGTTTGCCAATAATTACCACGTTCAGGTCAATAAGGACGAACCCAAGCCTTTGGACCACGCAGTGGTGGATTCTATCATGGCCCAGTATCGTCAGATACTCGAAAACCCGGCCATTCCGGCCCACTTGTTGATCCAGCTTGCCTTGATAGGCCCAATGTGCACGTATGTTGCTGAAAAGAACCGCAAGACGCTGATTCACGGCGACATGCGCACTTTTGGAGTGTTCAACTTGACGGTTGAAATGTTCAAGGCTGCTTTGGAGGTTTCCATCCGCAGCCTCAATGAGCCTGAGGAGATTCCTGAATTGATCAAAAAGCTACTGCCCATGCTGAGGATATTCTTTGACTGGATCACCAAGTACCTTGAGGAGTGTCGAGACTGGGAGGTGCTCAAGCTCCAGTACGCCCCGTTGCTTTACGACGTGTATCGACTAGCGGAGACTCTGAGGATGAGATGTGGCCTCGAGTTTGATCCTCTCACGGCGGGGAAGATCATGTCTGGGCGGGACACGAAGCTGAATGCGTTGGAGGAGGAGAAGCAGTGCCTGGGGCTTGCTCCATTTAATGGAGCCCTTAATGATACGCCGAGTGGTCTGGCTAAAATGGATCAGGTGCGGACTCAATGCCAGGGGCTTTTGTTTAGCGCTGTCGAGCTGTCGCGATTGGGCTTTACTAGTCTCCAGTTTGATAGCAACCGGTTTGTCTACGTTGACTTGGACGCCCCTACGGTTGAGCAGTCTACGTTTGAATCTGCGGTTAACCAGACTACGTTTGACTCTACAGTTAATGAGTCAAGTACGGAAACCATTGCTGGTGAAGATGAGTCTGCTATTGGTATGTCTACGCTTCTGACTGAGCCTCCCACTGAGGTTGAAGAGGACAGTGATGGGGATGAAGTAGTGTTCAAACCACGGCGACGGTAAACCACACCACTTTCGTTACACATCATTTGTCGTGGTCCATCTTGCTGGCTACAAAAACTAGTGATCCAGCTGGTACATGTCATTTCTAGTGATCCAACCGCTACATACCATTTTGTAGTGATCTACCACTCATATCATTTGAGGCGATTTTGCCTATCATTTCTTGGCTATCACTAGTGATTACAAAAATAAATAGATATAGCCATTCATATTACACCAGGATTATACAAGTAACAATATTAGAAGATAGAAAATAGCATGCCATTTGTCGTTATCCACCAGTCATCATTATAATGGTTACGAATCGCTAGTGACTCCACGGCGATATAACCATCACATCAGCGTTACATAGCAACACCACGAATAGATATAACCACTTCATTACACCAGGATTACACATGAATCATAATATTAGAAGCTAGATAGTGATTTCACAAATAAACATAACCACACACCAGGATGAATTAATAATCTTGCTTACATTCTGTTGAAGGAGGACTAGTCGATGTACATATTGGTTCTAATCGAAGAACATATGGCTAATAGTCGAAGCACATATGCTTTTTAATATCATAAAACAATTTTCAAGTGAAAGCAGATGGAATCCATTTCCTCAGCGTTAATCGCTGTTGACTTGTACTATACCAGGATTATGTACCAGTAAATAACAACACTAAAAGATACAAACAGATTCCACGAATAGATATAACCATTCCATTACACTAGGATTATATAAATAACAATATTAGAAGATAGAAAATAGCAAATAACAAATTAATAAGCATCACGCATTAACGGCCATCAACGGCTAAAACTTGATCAACAGCCCCAACACTAGCCGGTGAAAAACTCCCTGGCCCGTTCAACCAATGACTTGTGCTTAGGTCGCTCCTGGTCGGCAGTGCTCTGTCGCCGCCCCTCAGGCGTGGCACTCTGCCGTCGTCCCTCAGGCGTATTACTGTGCTGTCGCCGCAAGTTACCATACCCACCTCGGCCTACCGACCCGTTACTCGCCATAGGCTGGAGACCCGTGTCTATATCCTGGGCCTTCCTGGCGACCTGAGAGTCCACGTTCTGCCTCATGTTCCCTAGGCCGCCTCGACCTGTCGTGTAGTAACCCCCTTCATCCAGCTTGGGGATCTCCTCTTCCAGCGACTTCTGTGACCGCGGCTCCGGTGCGTCTCCGGCGACGATGTTACCAGCGCCACCTCGCCCCGTCGAGTGGTACTTGGGCTGCTGTTCTGACATTGCTCGAATCAAGCTGAAAAGGACGGGTGATAATCTGCTTTTTATGATCAAAGACGGAGTGCCGCCGGGGGTACGGCTGCTTCCGAGGGGACGCAACACCCACCATCGCGATCTACTATCTTATCTCGCATATTGCCTTATCCAGAACCCGAAAAATAAGGGGAGCCAATCGGGTGCCTCGTCCTCTTTGTATCTTTCAGCCAGGGGTCCTCTGCGAAAACAAACCCGGGTACTAGATCTGGTGTATTTCGTAGGTCCGCTTCCGTGCTATAGGAGGAATGGGTTATTCGAGGGCCAGCCCTCGAGCTCCCGTGGCTCCGCTTCGCGGAGAAGTCGCCGGTATATAACATCCCGAATTAAGGACCATTAGTGGATCTACTCGAAGGTTATAGATTAGTTTGATTCTTCCAAGTCAATAGTATATAGTGTTGGAAACAGGTACTTGGCAGAGCTGCATCAATCATTTCCCCATTAGTAGTCTATCAATCATTTTCCTGTTGTATGGTTTATATCGATATTCTACCAGGTAGTGCTGTAGATCGACTCAACTCATTGGATTCTAAATATATCAAACCCAGGACCAAAGAAGTTTTAGTAGAGCCCCTAGTGTCTTGGGGAACTGGTCTCCTAACTACACTAGGAAGAGAGAGATGTATTCAACTACACCAGGTAGAGAGGTGTACACCATAGATAGGGGGCTGTATTCACTAGCTTAGGTTGAGATGCACTTTCACTATATTGGGTAGAGAGGCGTATAGGTAGAGAGAGGTGTATTCAACTGCACTACAGGCAGAGGGGTGTGTTCACTACACTACTAGAGATCTGTGTTCAACTACGCCAGGTAGAAAGGTGCATTCAACCACACTAGGCTGAGACGTGTTTTCACTACATTAGATAGAGAAACGACGTAGGAAGATGTCGGTAGAGATAGTTAGAGAATATATAGGTAGAGAACAACCAGGTAGAGGATATCTAGGTAGAGAGATGTAGGTAGAGACATGCAGGTTCGAAGTGCCAGCCCTCGAGCTCCCATAGCTCCGCATTCGAGAAGGAATTAGTTAAACTTGAGGTTCTTCTTACACTCGTCAATTACAGCCTCAAGAAGCTTCCTCTCAAGAATGCCCAGCCGTAGTCCGACCTCAATCTCCGTATTCTCCAGTTCCTTATCAAAACGGTCAGGACGCCCCAGCGCACGGTCCTCTTCTCTCTGACGCTCAAAGTCCTCTGGACCCAGCAGAGAAGGCAGGAACATCTGCCTGATCATTGAAACAACCGCCGTATTGCCTCGCGGTCGAACAACTTTCTCATAGAACTCCGGGTCCCCCGACGAAATGCCGCCAGTAATATCGGATGAGTCCAAGATCTCGCCCCGAAAGAACAGAGCAAACTGCTGCTCTTCTTTGTCAATTCTCAAAATAAGATCCTCGCCCGTGCTGCACAAAACCAAAAAGTCGTCGCTCCACAAAGCCTTCCCTTCTGGGGGCTGCAAGAACTCGATCCTGCTCTGAGTCGACTCATAATACGCACAAAGCAGTTCGTAATTGTCCTCAATAAGAATTGGGCCCTCTTCTGTGGGCAGTTCAAGGTTGCCTTTGCGGTCTTCCTCCCGCTCTGGAGGCTCGTACCCGGAGTCAATGCACTTGCGAACGTCGTCCGACATGATCGGATAGAAGTAAGAGATCTGTCGAGCCGTAGTGTACTCTAGCGGAACGAATCCGTAGTTAAACAGGAACTCAGCAGCGCCCGTAGTGGGACCGTAGTTGATAAAGATCTCATCACCCGGCTTGACGTCGTTCACGAGCTTGCCACTATCGTCTCGCAGCAGAACAAGATCGACACTTCCGTCTTTGTTGGCCACATACGTAGCATTCGTCTTGAGCCCGCCATGGTTGGCAAAGTCGATAAGCGGTACCATGGCCGGCTGAAGCAGTGTCGGGTCGTTGGGGTGCGGAATGCTCATAGCCCGGGACGAGATCCACTCCTCAACCAACAGCCATTGGGCGTAAGTGATCTCGAGATCGACTCCTTCGGCGCTGCGGTGCTTCTTCTTGATGAACTTGGCCAGCTCGCGCCGCAGCTGCTTGTTGGAGAAGAATCCGTTATAAAGCTGCTCAATGAAGTGCCGCTTGGCCATAGTCGCCTCGAAGATGCTCGTAGGCCGCAGCTGGCCATCGATTTCTTCGGCGTCCCAGGTGAAGGGCAGTCTGATGTCCTTGCTTGGTGGTAGAGACGTGACCCAGGCTCCAAACCTTGGATCCGGGTCCCCACGCCTGGCGAGAAGAATCTGGTAGAGGAAGAACCTGAAGATGAGCCGTCGCGGTGACGGGATGGCATTCCCAGTCTGCCCCCGGTCGTTGATAGAGAGCATGAGCTGCAGCAACGGGTGGTTCTGGGCATACTCTAGTACCAAATCCGCTGTAACCACGTAGTCTATGGGCACATGGACGACTTTGTCGCTATTCAGCGTCTGCTCGGTGGCTATAAGCCCATTGCCAAACTGGCCAGGCCCTGCGGTGCAGTTGAACTCGATGTCCGGGTGTCTCTCCACCCACTCTTTCAATTCGTCATTCATCTCAAAAATCACTCTGTATTGAAAAAATAACTAGTACCTGGTAGTATAATGCAGGGGAGGGTATTTATATTTATGTGGCCCTCAAATCGTACACGTCCAGCTATCAAATTTCTCGGATGCGTGTCAGGGTATATTTCGTACATACTCCGCCGACCCATCCACCAACGGGTACCAACACGTCTACTACTGTGCTCTCCAGGGACTAATTGCCAGGAACCAACTCGACTTCGCCCCCCTTTAGGTCCACATACCCCGGATTCCCTCTAAGCCCTCCTCAATTCCTCTCCTCTCCATCCCACGCATGTCGAGTCCTCATTTTCAAAATGCGGGCACCCGCCTCTGCCTGAGCCGCACCAGATGCGGCCCCGTGCACCAACTGAGGGGCCAGCCCCCCAGACCCCCCGTGGCACCGCTTCGCGGTAGGATTCTCGAGACGAATTGAAGCCATTGAAACGATCCAGCTCTCCGAGTCCTTATCAATTTCTCTCTCATTCTCCCTTTCTACCTCATCCCGCGTATGTCGAGTCCTCAGTTCATACACACCCTTGGCTGAGCCGCATCGGGCGCGGCGACACCCCACATCCTGGGGGCCAGCCCCCCAGACCCCCCGTGGCACCGCTTCGCGGAGAACCCTGCAGACACGAGACTACTTCAAGCCAGTGAAAAGACTCTCCCAAATCCTCCGCGTAGCGGAGCCACGGGGGGTCTGGGGGGCTGGCCCCCCAGAGGGTGCGGCGGAAGGTGAAATTTCGGCAGCCGGGTAACGTTTCTGCGTGCGCGGCCGGTGATCCCCTGAGGTGACGACGGATTGAAGGTACGGGCCACACCAAATTTTTTCCGCAAAGAGCGTAGAACCGCCAGAAAAGACCAAAAAAAAGACGCAAGGATGTCGAACTGGGGTGAGTAGGAACCTGATATAGAAATGGATGATCTGGGGCTAACTTCCGGTTATATTTTCAGACGACGAAGAGGAGTACAACGCTCCAGTCCGAAACAACTTTGAGGACGAGGACGAGGATGACGTCGTGGACGACTGGGAAGCCGCTGAGAGCTCGGAAGACGAGAACAAGCCGGCTGCTCCGACCCGAAAGCGAGTGGGTATTGAGCAGCGGATTGCTGAGCGGGAGGCTAAGGAGCAGACTGAGCGAGAGAAGGCCGCGCTCGAGCTTGCTGAGGCGGATGAGGCGACCAAGAAGCAGCTGCGGAAGCAGGCGGAAATCGAGAGTGATCTGACCAATGCTGCGACTCTGTTTTCGAGCATCGACATCCACCCACGATCGCTGGCGACTCAGGCTTCCTCCGGTACTGCTACTCCAGCGGGCCCTGCCAAGCTGTCTGATCTGGCCATCTTCAAGCCAACTACCAAGCAGGAGTTTGACAACTTGCGGAAGACGCTTGCTCCGCTGTTGTGCGAGCTCGCCGAGGTATCCTCTCTTCAGTACGGCAACTTTGTGACTGAGCTGTGCCGAGATGTGTGCAAGGCCGCTTCCATTGACCAGATCCGAAAGGTCAGCAGCACGCTCAACGCCCTGACTAACGAGAAGGTACGGGAAGAGCGGGCCAACCGGGGCAAGAAGAAGAAGCCGGTCGCCAAGGCCGCCTCGCAGAAGATCGACGAGGCCAAGGACGTCACCAACTACGACGACTTTGAGGACGACGACTTTATGTAAATCAGCTTTCCCCAAGTCGGCATGTCGTGAAGTCGGCACGTCGTGGCGTGAAGTCTGAGTGTCGCGAAGGCGACTTCTTCAGCCGTTTCTGTCGCGCGCGCAGCACTCAACTAACCTCTCTTACTCCTTTGCTTCACGCTCGAGGCGCGTATATGTAGTCAATAGGTCCATGATATGTATAGAATGCACGCACGAGGTGTCGACCTTGTACACGCGGTACTCTCCGTCGAATATCCGCCTGACCGCGTGCCCGAACTGTAACAAGTTTGCCGACCGGTACATTGAGCATGATGGGGTCAACGTAGTCATTGATCTGCTGCTCCTCAAGCCCCAGGCATACCGCCATGTCGTATTTAACGTCCTTTCGCCGTCAAACGACCCAATGGACAGGCTCCACTCGATGACGAAAAAGATGTGGCTGCTCGTGACGCTGTTTGACGTGTACTTGACGTGGGCGCGGGCCGAGAAGTCGTCGCGAGCGAACCCCCTCACGGGCTATATCCTGTCGCTGCCGGTGTTGGCTCAGTACATTGTGTTTTTGGTATATTGCGTGCTCGATACACTTGCTGTGCACGTCTCGTTGAGGCTTCTGGCGTGGTACTGGGTGCACTGGACGAGGCCCAACACGCTTTCAACTGCAGTGCTCATCGCCTCTTCATCAAAACTGTTTCCGATCCTCATGCTGATATGGAGCTACGACATTCCAATAGCTACCAAAGTCGTCGGATGGGCTGTCAGTTTCAATATTGTAGAGGTCTTGACTACGATTCTTGACTGTGGATACCCGAGGGCCGTCGTTATGACTGGCGCCGCAGAACTGCTTAAAATGTTCGTATGCGACTATGCATTCTCTCGACTAATCCATTGGTACGCTGGGCTTCCTTGGGGCCACTAATTATTGCAATTTAATGACTTTAATACTTCATACCCCCGTCCCAGTCCCTGGGGCTCCGCAAGTCAGCCTTTTGCTTCTTGGGGGACCAGTCCCCCAAACCCCCTGGAGCTCTGCTACGCGGAGTTAACTGGTAAATTCGGCCTGTTTCAAGTGAAATTGACCCCGTTTTCAGCAATTGAGCGGCCCGGTGTCCCTTTAGTCCCTGGGGCTCCGCAAGTCAGCCTTTTGCTTCTCAAGTAGCGCTTGGGGGACCAGTCCCCCAAACCCCCTGGGGCTCCGCTACGCGGAGTTATCCAAGTGAAATTGATCTCGATTTCAGCAATTAAGCGGCCCGGTGTGACTAGATGTTGTAACGACCTGTAACGCGAGTTTTGTTACAGATTTTGTTACCGGTCGGGATTTCGCAACGGAAGTCAGTGAGGAATGTAATTTAAATGATCTGGTCAATGGAACCACCGAGAAAGAGTAAGCCAATTATAATGGATCGAGAGTAGCAATTTCTAATGAATCCAGGGAACACGTCTCTCAGTCTTTTCTTTGGAAAAAAATTGATTGATTCGTTCCGGTCTCTATGTGCTCGAAGGTGTTTGTTACAGCGTTACAATTTCCATTACGATGCGTTTCAAAAGAACTCCTGTAACACTTGCAGCTCTAGTCACAATGCTTTACTTAAATTATTATAGCTAGCCAGAACAGACTTAGTAGGGATTCAATTCTGAATCTCTTGATCGCCTTCCGCGACATTATACTTCAAGATGCTACAATCTTAAAGACCTTCCATCCCAATCAATCGACATTTGGAAGTTTTACAACACCATGGCCACGCTTAGAATAGCAATTATAACCGTGATGGAGTACATCCTCGCCATGCGCTTTCGAGGCGACATGTTCAAATGCATACAACGAATGGTTTTATGAAAGCACACCGGAGATAGTAAATGTCAAGGATCCGTTGCGCTCCTTGTGGGCTCAAGAGTCTGAAGGAGTTGCCTATAGACGAAATTGGTTGGCTGTTGGAAATGACATACCCCTTTCCTACATACTTGAGCAGGTACAGCAACTGGTGGATCAGCGCTATAATGGTCACTTACATGGTCTTCAACTCGCAATTAGTGCGGCAAAGGCTAATAGACAGCGTTGTCTAGAGAATACTCTTAATGTGTATCGAACTCGAAGTCAACATGGTTACCAACCCTACATAGAGGACAGTAATAGTGAGAATTCCAATAAATCTCAACATATTGGCATTAAATTTTAGGGGTTAACTATAATTACATGTCTATTCCCATTCTTCGAATCGCATTCGTCGGCGACGGGTGCCTTCGCTGTTCGCGAGGATTACCTCGTCCCCTTCTATACCGATCCATGGTCCGTCTAAAGGTCGTGTCAAGTTAGGATTAACGTAGGTCTGGAATCGCTCTCGCTGCTCATCAAGCGTCTTGCTCTGTGACCGTGCACGACGAAGCAGCCCGTGGCTCTCCGAAGCCGTCTCCTCAAGCACCGAGCCCGCACTGTTGGACCCCGAGGTCTCAATGGCCCGCAGAGCAATATACTTCAGCAGCGGCGCGTAATTGTCTTCAAAGTTGTACCAGTATGCAAAAATAATGAATGGAAGCGGCGTGAGCATGGTCGCGAGGAAGTACGCGTGCTGAAGCGCCAAAATACCCGCCATGGCGAGATGGAATATAACGAGACCGAGGCAAATGCGCCGGAATATAAGGGGCCACGCCCGGCCAGTGGAATGCTGCGGGTGCACCATCGAGTACATGAGCTGATACTTGTAGGTGAAGTAACCACAGATAAAGTAGAGCGTGCCAAAAGCCAGAATCTTGGACGAAATGACGCTGTACAACAAAACAATGATGAAAATGAGTATCGGCTGGGGCAAGTGGATACCGTAGTTGAAAATGGCTGGCTTGTAGAGCTCACGGTAGTCTCGTGGGCTGCGAGCGTGTGCTGCAAACACTGGCAATCGCACAATGGAGCCAATCTGCAGTAGCCTGAAGGGGAACATGCCAAGGCCCTGTAGTATGATCAAGTCAACATAGAACAGAGACAGTTTCCGCAGAGTCCGCGCCAGCTTATAAGCGATCTGAGTGGTGTCTTTGAGGTAGGCCCAGTAACTGGAGGCTCCGACCGTAAACACGAGGAACATGTTGACAAAGACATAGAAGAAGTTCTTGCTGATAATGGAGAGCTCCACCTCGCCATACGAAACGTATCCCTGGAGGCCCGATAAGTAAACGTAAATATAAGGCATGATAAAGTTGAACAGGGTATAGACCAACGGTGGCAAGATACCAGTAACAAAGGTGTGGGCCCAAGGGGACTTTTCCAGCAATTCTGCGAGGCCCGGCCAGAAGCGCTTAATGCTATCAAACTCGAGGAATTTGGTCAGCGAATAAACGGGATACACCATGGCCACGCTTAGAATAGCAATTATAACTGTGATGGAGTACATCCTCGCCATTCGCTCTCGAGGCGACATGTACAAATTCCGCCACACGACGTCATGGGGAGCTGGAGCAGTTGCCGCTAGAAGTTTGTGAGGAGTAGGATCGAGCAGCGCCTGGGCTGTCATCTGAGCAGAGGCGACCGAGTCCATGGTGACAAATGCTGTTCCCGTCGCTGGGAACTCTACGCTATCCCGGATATACTTGATCTGCTCATCAATAAACTCCAGCTCGTTCGAGTACTTGTCAATGATGTCTATGCGCTCACTGGACCACCATCCAACACGTTCAGTCGGACGATTGTACGCATGGGTGCCCCTCAATTGCAGGGTCCCATTGGTCGAGGCAAGCAACGATACATGCTCCCCCTCCTCGTCCGTACCACTAGTCGCCAACGAGGCGTATGAATCAGCCAGGGGAAGCCTATCTTCCTCGGTTGTGTGGTTGTTGACCCAAGTGGGCCCGAGATACTCGGACCACGCTCGCTCCAACTTGCGTATGACCTTTATCCTCTGGTCAAACAGCTCGTCAAGCTGGGCCCAGTTCCTGCAGAGGTTAATTGACCGCACAGTACCGATCCCCAGAGACTCTATGTGCTCTTTCAGAGCCTCCGTGGTGCGTAGATCAGGGGTAATCCCAGAGAGTCGGATCGTTCTATCAGTAATTGAATTTTGTCTCCCCAAATACTCCTGCCGCACTCGTATCACTTTGAGGGTCTGCCTAAGCAGATATACCAGGGTCAATGCCGTAAACACGTAGGTGAAGACGACGTAAACCCACAGGTACCCGTCATAGTCCTCCGGTTCAGGGCTATCGAGGTCCAGAGCCTGCCTTTTTAAAAAGGAAAAGTACCCATCATCGTCGTCGTCATCTCCCTGGTCGTAGTTCCCGGTAAAGTGGAGCCGGATAGGCCCTATGATCGTGACGGCACATAGGGTGCATATTGAAAGCAGCTGGATGCTCATTTTGAAAAAACCCAGAAACACAAACGCGTCCAGGCCGGCGTGCTCGAGCACATCTTCCTCGGAAATATCATAGAGCGACTTGAGCCACCCGAACAGCGAGTTACTGAGCCTAGGCAATCCCTTATGGCGTGACCTCCGCGCCGCATAGAGCCTGGGCAGCTTGTACCTCAGCACCGAGAAACACCCCAGCGCCGAGACGCCCAGCACCGCCGCAATTAGGATCTGGGTACTCAGCACACGCTGGTCCGGAGGCGAATACACATGGCCATCGTCCGGTGGCATTATAGCACCTAACCTCTCTCTTATCTCTTCACTATATAGGGGCTAAGATTTGTCGTTCCGCCCCCTCCATGTCCCACAGAAGCAATCGATGGACTCCTCGCGTGCGCACGCACGTGATCAGCCGTACATCTACCCCTGTGGCCGCACCGAGCCGCACACTTCGGTATAATGGGGGACCAGTCCCCCCAAACCGCCTGGGGCTCTGCTTCGCGGAGATTTGAGCTGTACCCGGCAGTTACTCATTATAACGAGAGTCGCGTAATAAACAGGCTTGTGAGTTTGTAACAGTGTAATGAATATATTGTTACACTGTAACCGTCCTCACCGAGGATACGGGGGTCTGGGGGCTGGCCCCCAGCTACGGGAGCTCGAGGGCTGGCCCTCGAACACATCTGATCCGGTAAGGACTTAATACCAATACTGAGTTATAACAATTACACTTTATATAGCTAACCAGTTACTGAAATTTCTATAGGATTACAGTGGATTGGTGAGAACTTTGCCACGAAGTAGCGTGGTAATGATAATTTACATTAGTACTATCGGGTTATCAGAAGATACAAATATATACAATAAATATATTCTATTCATCTTTGAGATGGATGAAGTTGCAATCATTCCCATAGTTGCACCGCCCTTTGCGGAAGAAAGCACACGGATGGCGATGCTTATACCCCGGACTAGTATCATGGGCAACGTCTGGACGCACGTCGCGCTTGCGAAGTTCTATTATTTTTTCGAGCGAAACATCCTGGGACGACTCATGTGGTTGCCAGTTGGATGGGCCATGTGGATACCCGTAGGATGGACCATGGGAAGTACCATTTGGAGGGGCCTGGTGCGGCGGACCGCTGTTCCTGGTCTGGTGCAAGAACGCCTGCATCTGTCCCATGTCAAACGGCGGATTAGCAATGGCCGGGTTGGTTTTGTTCGCATTAATCAATTGAGTGAGCATCTTTAGAGCATCTTGAGCACCCGGCGCAGCTGGGACAGCCGGGAAAACTGGGGCAGTGGCAGCAGCTGGAGGAGGTGGCGAGACCTTAGGAATCAATGGCGATGGTTCAACACCAGTCGACGCAACATGCTCAAGGAACCCGTTCATTCGCGGATCCTTGTTAATCCTATCAGGGAGCACCATAATAGCCGTCTTGTTGCGCGTCTCCTTACGTGCCACCGGTTCGTCTGGAGAGTCGGGCGTGTCTGGTCGTACGAAGCTCTCACTCTGGCGCTGTAGTTCCGCTTCGGTAGCCGGACTATGGGGAATCAGTTCGCCACCACGCTTGATAGGCATTTCATCTTGTTGTTCAGACAACTCAAGCTTTGGTGGGTCGTACCACTCGATGCTTTCCACTGGAGGCCCCGTGTTACCCTCCGTCGCCTCGTTGTGTAATGCCAGCGCTTCTTCGTGGTCGAGGTCCTTGATATCCCGCACTCGCTTGCGGGACGAGATTTCTTCCGGGAACAGCTCAAAGTATTTTATCTCAACGAGGCTCTCTTCGTCCTTCCAGCGCACGTTCTTGGTGGGCTTTTCTTTGGGCTTCTCGTCCTCCTTTTTGTCCACAACCGTTGGAGAGGTCTGCTTCAACGGACCCCGTTTTATGGTCTGCAAATGAGATGCAAATGAGTAAGTACTATTAGCAGGGGCCGGCTTTTTGACCACCTTGGTATCAGTGGCCTCGACAGCCGACGAATCTCGCTTTTTCGAAGCTGTAGTGGTAGCAGTAGTAGTAGTAGCCGTGGGGGCGGTTGTCTGCTGCTGTGCATTTTGAAGAGATTTGAAAAAGCTAGATTCATTAGTCTGCTTCTGGGCGGATGCAATGCCCAGCTTAACCGGGTTCTTATCAACCGGGGTGGTGGATCTCGAAGTGGCCGTGGGCTTAGCAGGCATCCGTTTCAGGGCTGACTGGAGGGCTCGCGTAGCCAGTTTCGAGGTCAGTGTATCGCCCCTCTTCTCCAAAATGTCGAGAACCACTTTTAGTTTCAAGTCATGCAGAGTCTGCTCGGTAAATGGAATACTTGCCAATGCTTTTAGAGCGGACTTGGTGCTATCGTATCGCTTCTTCTTAATCATTGCAGCAATCCAGTTTCGCATCCTACTGAGGAAGTGGTTGGCATTGCGAAACTCGGCCCAGAATCGCGAAGTAACAGACTTGTCAGCCATATCAAAGGCAACTTGTATCTCGTCCGGATCCGTCGCGCCAAAGTCCTCCTTCCGACAGGCGAGGATTGTCTTCTTGAACAGCTCAACCGCTGTACTCATGCTTTCAGTGCGCTTTTTGAGCAGTGCATAGATCCGCTCTTTCATGAGCGAAGTAGGCGACTTCTTGGCCATAGCATCACGCTCCTTGGCCGAGAACACTGCCTTGTCGACCTCTTCTAGTCTCGGGCCCTCAGCGGCTTCTTTCTTTGATTCCTGCGGCGGCGGGGCCTGTACCGGCAGAGGGTGCGGCTGTGGCTGTGCTTCGGCTTGTGGCTGTGGCTGTGGCTGGATATGCGGCGGTAGCGGTGCTTGAGGTAGTGGCGGTGCCGGCGCCTGTGGCTGAGACACTGACGCCGCATTTGGAGCGGCGCTGCCAAATGCCTTCACTTCGGTGGTCGTAGCGGCCATGATTAGCGGGTTTGCAGGCCGCTGAGCCTCAACAACAATCTCGTCGTCGGTGTTCTCCTGCCCGTTAAAGTGCCTCGGCAGGAATTCCTCGTACTGCTGGTAGATCGCCGAAGGAACGCCGATTGGCGTCGGTAGCTGCACCTGGTCCCCCATAAACGACATCCCCATATCGGGCCTCACTGGAGCTGGTGGCGCCATGGTGACGGGGCGACTCTCGTGCCATGCTTGCGGGTATTGCTGTAGCATGGGGGCATTGCTGTTGCCGGAGGGTGTATGATTATTATTATTGTTATAATTAAAGTGAGGACTAACACTAAATTGGTGCAGCCCATGCGAATTATACGGCATGTTCATTATGTCGGGCTGGTGATGCAATGCGCCGGCCATGTAGCTCGTATCAAAGGGGGGAGGGTGGATGCTATATTGGTTACCATTGTTAAAAGGCATTTGCGGACGACCTGCCCCCATCGCACTACCGTACTGTGGCGGCACGGCGTGCTGCTGGGGAACAGCGATCCCACTCACAGGACCAGGAACTGGCTGTGACTGAGCATTTGGTGGTGGTGGCTGGGGCGGGTTCTGTTCACCTTGAAGCGGCCTTTTGTGAAATTGATGCCCATCGAAGAAGATAAAATTGTTGTTTTCCATCTCCAACGACCGCCCAGGCTCAGCTTTGCAAAAGAGACCTCAAACTTATATATTCAAAGAAAAGAGTTTTTCCCTGCCCCCTTTAACCACTGAAAAGTAGCCCACCACTAATGACTATGTAAGATAAAAAAAATTTTAACGAGGCTTTCTCCGATCAGAAAAGAGCGAAAAAAAAATCGCCAGGCACAGCTCGTGCTTATTTATATGACTTGTTGACCTCGCCTGAAGCCAAGTATCGATCTTGACCTGTCACTTCTGTGTTGGTAAGAGGAAACACACGACTAAGAAGTGGATGGTGATTTGGGGGGGGCGTCAAGCGACTGGTCCTTACCGCTATTTTTTCCCGCGTATTTCTCAGTCCGTCTCTCCACTCATGGTGCGGGTACCTGTCATACCTTCATTCGCCTGCTTCGTCATGGAGTCTATTTGAGGGCTGTCCTGGTTTATGATCAACTTTGTTTTTAACAGTAATTTAGTGCATGTAGGGCCTATCAATTATGTCTACTATAGTATATTTATACGAATGGGACGGCTAGGTGTGTACTTGGGGGGCTAGCCCCCCAAACCCCCCGTGGCGACGCTTCGCGTCGAATCGGAGGATGTGATAGATTGAGTCTCAGAGTATTCGACGCGGAGCGTCGCTTTGGGGGGTTTGGGGGGCTAGCCCCCCAAGTACTAACCCTCGTCCAACTGACATTGGCACATTAAATAGTAAATTAAGATATTCGTAACAACGAAGGGAGCCAGCTAACATATCAGTCTCGTTCAGTGTAATCCTATAGCTCATGCGCATCATTTCAACTATCACGATAGTGATACTCGATCCATTTAGTATTGATAGGCGATTTAATGTGCGGGATGACCCGGCACGGCTGAAACAGATCTTCAGGAAAATATTTTCCAGATCGCTCGAAAAATTAATCTATCGAATATCCCTTTCATAGACGAAAAATGCTAAGACGAGAGCTCTTAGCGGGATACAGGCCGCTTTTGAGGCTTTGTAATGTCAGAACCTTTAGCGTTTCCCAGGTTGCTGCCCGGGAATTCGCCAGGAATGAGCATACTCGATATGAAAAGGCTGATCGTAACCGTTATGATAAGAATGATCGATATGATAGAAATGATCGATATGAAAGGAACGATCGATATGAAAAGAATGATAACAACCGATATGGCAGATACAACCGTAACGTCAAGCATCATTTCAAGAAGAACAACAACAGCAAGTTTGCCACTAGAAACGATAACATCCCTGATCTCGAAAGGAATAAAGTCCGACTGACCGGTAAGGAAGGCGATGGTCTGCGTGGAATGGAGGACTACGTCGTGAATACTACGGATCTCGAAGGGCTATCGTGGGAAGATCTCAAGACTGGCGAGAGCGAGAATAGTGACAACAGCTTCTCGGGTGTTGATACTCTCCAGCTGGCAGAGCATAAAGTCATCTCCCGCGTGCTGGTGAACTCTCTGCATTATAACCGAAAGTACACCCAGCTGACGCCGGTCCAAGCCCAGACGATCTTGCCTATCTCTACTGGACGAAGTGTCGTGGTTCGAGCCAAGACCGGTACGGGCAAAACCGCTGCGTTCGGCATCCCACTTCTCCAGAAAGTTTACGAGGCCAAGCAGGAAGGTGTCATTGGTGTCAAGGCGCTTATTATTTCGCCGACCAGAGAGCTGGCTCAGCAGATCAGCGATGAACTGTGCGCTATTACTTCCTACGGCAAGTTGAGGAACATTAGAACTATGTGCTTTGTTGGTGGTCTGTCCAAGCGGATGCAGGTTTCCTCCGGGTTGTCTAATAATCCAGTAGACATTGTGGTTGCAACCCCGGGGCGACTCATTGACATCCTTCAGGATCGGGAGGCATTGCAGCATTTCTCTGGGATCTCGATCAAAGTCCTCGACGAGGCTGATCGGCTATTGGATATTGGCTTCAAGTCGGATCTTAACGAGATTGACTACCTCATTAAGAAGGTCCACGGCGGCAAGTTCCAGACCCTCTTGTTCTCAGCGACCACCGATAAGAACGTGCTTAACTTCGCTGAGGAGGAACTGGGCAAAGATCACGTAGAAATCGTTGACACCGTTTCCAAGGACGAGCCATTGGCTCAGGAATTGGTGTCCCAGCACTCTATTGTGTGCCGAAACTGGGCTGAAGTGTACGCTGCTACAGCACACTCCATCAAGGAGGAGTTCCGAGTGGCCAAGCAGCAGAAAGACAATGCTGAAGAAGTTGCAAAGAATGAGAGCTCCAACTTCAAGGCCATTGTGTTCCTGCCCACTGTCATGCTGGTCAAGCACTTTGGTGCCGTTATGACCGATCTCATGGAGGAGGATAAACGACGAATGCCGCGAGTAGAGGTTGTGCATGGCCAGCAGACGCAGAACCAGCGACAGAGGTTCACTGACCGATTCCGAACCTGTGACGATGGTATCCTTATCACTACCGACGTTGTTGCCCGAGGTATGGACTTCCCTAATGTCACCCACGTGTTCCAGATGGGCACTACTGGCGAGGCGTCGACTTATATTCACCGAATTGGTCGAACTGCGCGAATTGGCCGAACCGGCAAGTCCATTCTGGTGCATACGCCCCAGGAGCAGCCATTCTTCAAGGCGCTCGAGAAGCACAACATCAGGATGGAGTCGAAGAAGCAGTTTGAGCCGCGAGACGCGACTGACATTGCCGAACTCATTACGGAGTTCTCGCCGAATGCTATTGCTGCTGATGAGTTTGATCGGCTCTACCAGTCGCTGTTTGCGGCATACGAGCCATTGAAGAAGGCGTACAACATGAACGGACGACAGTTTGTTCGTGACCAGCAGGAATTCGCGGCGCTCATTGGTCTAGAAGATGCTCACCTCAGCCACCCGCAGCAGCGAACCTGGCTCAGGGGTCATGGGGGGGCAGCAAACAAGCGTTCCAACAATGGTCGACGGGCGAAGAAACAGTTCTGGTAATACTAATTTATTTATTTAAGTTCCTATTATTATTATTTTGTACATAGTTAAATCTGATAAATATCTCCATGAACATTCTTGATACGATATCTCTTGATTTGAAAGGTTAAGCGATCTATTATCGAGGATTCTGTCTCTCAGCTTGTATGCAATACGTTTACCGGTAATCAAACGAGAATAAGTCTATATTGCGATTGACCACTACCTCATATTCACGACCACGTATCCTCTACATCAGCATCATCCAAATCGTGGTGTATTGCCTGTAACAAAGCCTGTAACAAGCTTGTAACGCCGGTGGGAGGTTCGATTTGTTACAGAAAGAGGAGACCGTTACAAACGAACCTACGACGAGAGGCTCTCCAGCGTAACGTCACAGGGCTATTATTTCACTCCAGCAATATCGAAATACCAATTCCACCATGACATTGACACTTACTCCTCCTGGTAGACGTATATGAGTTTTCTACCGTTCCGTTACCCACCATAGGCGCTACGGCGTTACCGGTTTTTAGCTCCATAAGGGCCAGCCCTTGAGTCCCCACAGCTCCATCTTTTTCAATAGCAATGGCTCTAAAAGTGCTACTGAGGCTAATTGCAAAATAAGCATATTATATTAACTAGCTAATGCTGCTACGGTAATACGGACCACGTATATTTAGAACTCAGGGGTGGGTTGAGTTGGTATTTATCGCGCACCGCCCACAGACTCAACCGACAACCACCCCCCTTTTAACGTATAGTTTACACTTGAAAAGAGCCTTAGGCAGACAGGCGGGACATTCAGAAAACTATAGCGGTTGGGTGGGGAATGATTGGATATTACGTGATCGCCCATCTGGCGACGACCTGCGACGAGAGCGGGGTCTATGTGACCAAGGACTCATCGGAAATCATTGAATTTGCATGGCTCTTCCTCAACGCGACCACGCTAGAGGAGGTGCACCGGCACTCTGTGCTGGTCAAGCCCGTAACGACTCCTATCACCTCGTTGTGCACGTCGTTGACGACGCTGACCTACGAGCACGTAAAAGCCGCCGGGTCGTTCCAGCACGCAATCATGGTCTTAGACAGCCAGATCAGATCCCTGATCCAGGCCAACAACCTCGACTTTGCGTTTGTAACGCTTGGATCGTGGGACCTGCGTGTCCAGCTGCCGAGAGAGGCTCGGGACAAGAGCGTGGTTCTTCCCTCGTATCTCCAGTACCCGCGGCTCTTTGATCTACGTACGGAATACAGTAAATGGCAGGCCCGGCATCCGGAGTTCTCGCATTGTAGCCCGTCCTCTTTGGCCGGCATCTGTACTGCATTGGAGGTCGATACTCCGCTAGGGAACCTGTCACAGCCGTTTGGAGTGCGGCCCCGCAGGGCCATGGAGGAGGTTGTATTGCTTGCGAACATCCTTAAGGCGCTTGTCGCCAGGTCACAGCCGCTCGAGCACCATTGCGATGTGTTGGTGAGACCAATTGACGCTCGAGCCGACATGCACAATTTCCTGAGCGAGAAATCGGCAGTTCTCCATTTGGCTAATCTGCCGCACGATGTGACCCAGGGAGAACTGGAGAGCTGGTTTACCCAGTTTGGTGGCCGCCCTCTGGCGTTTTGGACTCTTAGGGTGCCGGATTACCAGATGACGAGTCCATCGGTTATTGGGTTTGTCGTGTTTGGTTCGCATGAAGACGCTCTGGAGTGTCTTGTGGTTATGAACGGGCGTGCTATGAACGAGCGGGCTGTACAAGTGTCTCCATCGAGCCCTTATGTGCTTGAGAGGGCCAAGGGAATTCTTGCGCCGTTCCCGCAAAACAAGAACCGGCCGCGTCCGGGCGACTGGAATTGTCCATCGTGCGGCTTCTCTAATTTCCAGCGCCGGACCATGTGTTTCCGGTGTTCCTTTCCTGGCGTTTCCATGCCAGTTGATACCAACCATGATAGCAAGTCCCCGCAGGCAAACAACCAGGGAGGGAACCTTGTAGTCAAAAAGAAGCGCTCTGGACCGAATGTGCCGTTCAGAGCAGGGGATTGGAAGTGTATGAACAACGGCTGCGATTACCACAACTTTGCAAAGAACATGGTATGCCTCAAGTGCGGCGCAGACCGTCCGGAGAGCTCGTCGAGGCGAGTGGCGTCGCGGCGATTCATCTCGCAGCCATTGCAGCCGATCAAACAGTACACCAATGCCGAGGTGATATATCGACCGCAATACAATAATGGGTTGTTGAATGGGGGGTTTTAATTACGTTTTTTTTGGGCATCATTGGTTTATTTGGGTTATTATTATTTGTTATTCTTGCATGTACCATAGTATATAGAGGGCGGTTAATACGACAGTTTGGGATACTATGCGGAGCCTCCGAGGGTTTTGAGGGACCGACAATTGATCTAAGTACGTCGGCTCCGCGGGGTTCATGTCGAGGTCATGCTGTACCATAGTTTATAGACGGCTGTTAACACGACAGTTTGAGATATTATTCTCCGCGCAGCGGAGCCCCCAGGGGGTCTGGGGGACTGGTCCCCCAAATTATCAACAATTGCTATATGTTACGATGAGTTCAGCTGAGTTCATGTTGAGGTCATGGGATGAGCCGCATGAGCCGCACCGCGCGCCACACCTCTATCTTTCACCCCGCGATACGGCCCCCCCCTCCTATAGAAACTACCCTAGCGGTGAAATCAAAGCAGCAATGGACGGCAAGGCATTCTCGTTCTGCGTGTCGAACGACATCGATTTGCCCTTTCGCTTCAAAATGTAGGTCCTATTGACCAATAATTGTCGGATGCTAACAGGTTTTAGTGGTTATTTGGAAGGTGACAAGCCAAAGCCACGGTACAGTGAATATGTCGAGACCCCTGACAAGCGAATTCAGCTCTATGGCCCCAAGTATGTCCCTCAAAATATTCTGTAGGAACACTCGCTAACGGAAATAGCTCGTCTGATTTGATGATCACGGCCCAGCTCTTTGCTGATTCAAAGCCATTAACGATCCCCGTACCGACGCTGCATAGACCCATCCGGTCCAATAAACGGTGGAATGAGTGGATAGAGTTCCCTATCAAGTTCAGCGAACTTCCTTTCAATACTCAGATAGCAATTACGGTATGGGAGTTTGCCGGCCCCAAGCAGCAGCACAAAGTTCCATACGGAGGAACCACGGTGCAATTGTTTGATAAGACCGATTGTACGCTGAAACGAGGGCGACAGAAGCTAAGAATGTGGCTGGACAAAGAAGCGGACGGGCTGTCTAGTTCGAGTACAGATTCCGCCGTAGTTAACATGGAGGAGATGGATAGACTGGAGAAATTGATCAAGAAGCATGAGGCAGGAGATCTGGTGCAGGTCGACTGGCTCGGGAACTTGGCATTTAGACAGATTGAACGCATTAACAAGACGCAGCAGGCAACTACCAAATCCCAGCATATTCTCTACGTTGACTTTATCCAGTTCGACTTCCCCATTGTCTACTCAGACTTTGCCTACCCGCTCATGAGCACCATTGTGTCCCAGAACCAACAACTGCCCATGCCTGTGAATACGCTAAGTGACACGACAAATGGGCAGAAACCGCGAAAAGTCGTGGTTGTGCATGACCTGGAGCAGAACCGGGAGAATCCAATTGAGTCTAAGTATAGGCGGTTGGTACGAAGTCACAAGTCGGGACCATTGGATAAGGAGCTGAAGCCAAACGCAAAGATTAGAGATGAGCTGAACATGATCATGAACTTTTCGCCAGTACAAGAGCTTACTGACGATGAGAAGAACTTGCTGTGGAAGTTCCGGTACTACTTGGCGAGACACAAGAGTGCTCTGACGAAGTTTTTGAAGGCTGTAACCTGGGAGGACCCTGTAGAAGCCAAACAAGTGGCAGAATTGCTTCTCAAATGGGCTGAAATAGACGTGGCAGATGCATTGGAGCTACTTGGACCACGATTTAGGGATCAAACTGTGCGATCGTACGCCGTAGCCCGGCTCAAGAACGCCAACGACGATGAGCTGGAGCTTTATCTGATGCAATTAGTAGAAGCCCTCAAGTTTGAGCAGCACGCTAATGCATCGATGTCGGAATCTAAGCTTGCTCAGTTCTTGGTTAATCGCGCACTGCAGAATCCGCGACTGGGCAACTATTTCTACTGGTACCTCACCGTCGAGTCTCAAGAGAAAGGCGCTACTGCAGCCATCTTCAAGTCTTTACTGGCTCAATTCCTAGGCCGGCTAAAGGACTTTTCCAATGGCAATGAGCGCACCAACACGTTGAAAGCACAGTTTACATTCATCAACAAGCTGCTCAAGATTTCATCGTCTATTAAGCTGTCTAAAGAGAGCCGGCCCAAGAAAGTTGAACAGCTGCGTCACTACCTGGCGGATAACAAACATGGCATGCTGTCGTTCGCCCCGATACCTTTGCCATTGGACCCGTCCGTTACGGTTGTGGGTTGTGTTCCCGAAGAATGTAATGTCTTTAAAAGCAGCCTGTCGCCGCTCAAGGTCATGCTAAAGACCGCCGAAGGAGGGACCTACCCAATAATATTCAAAACCGGAGACGATCTTCGCCAGGACCAGCTGGTTGTTCAGATCATTAGTCTTATGGACCAGTTACTGCGGAACGAAAATCTCGACCTGAGGTTGACTCCTTATAGAATCCTCGCCACGGGGCCCAAAGACGGCGCACTTCAATTCATTCCGAACCAGACGCTGGCGCATGTTCTTACCGAGTACCACGGAATACTTCCCTACTTACGGCAACATAACCCGTCCAGTGATCCTACGAACCAGCTTGGAGTAAAGAACGATGTCATGGACACATTTGTGCGGTCCTGTGCTGGCTATTGCGTCGTGACCTATATACTCGGGGTTGGTGACAGGCATTTGGACAACCTTCTCATCTGCCCGGATGGGCATTTCTTCCACGCTGATTTTGGGTATATCCTGGGACGGGATCCCAAGCCGTTCCCTCCTATGATGAAGCTTCCAATTCAGGTTATAGACGGCATGGGGGGAGCCCAGAGCGACAACTACGACAAATTCAGGTCGTACTGCTTCACTGCATTCACCTCTTTGCGCAAGAATGCCAATCTTATTCTCAACTTGTTTGCACTTATGACGGAATCTTCTATTCCAGATATCATGTTTGAGCGAGAAAAGGCGGTGCTCAAGGTAAAAGAAAAGTTTTGTCTCGAGATGACAGAGGCGGAGGCGATGGTCCATTTCCAGAACCTCATCAACGACTCGGTTAATGCATTCCTGCCTATGGTTATTGATCGGTTGCACAATCTTGCGCAATACTGGAGGGCCTAACACCAAATACTGCCCAAGACTGTCAATGCTGGAAGCCTAACACCAAATACTGCCCAAGACTGCCAATGCTGGAAGCCTAACATTCAATGCTGCCAATACTGCCAATACCGGAGGGCCTAGCTATCACTGATAGCCAGTGCTGTTCGTGAGAGTCCAGTGGTCTATTCAATACTAAAAAGATCAACTGGCTACTTAATTGGTACGATGAAGCTCTTAAGGACTAGTATACTCGAATTGGCTACTCAATTTGATACGATAAAGTTGTCACAGACAGGAAATACTTCGCGTGCTAATTTGTACATACCAACAAATTACTCCGAGTTCTTGTAGTCAATGATGGCTCGGATGCAGTTACCGGCGTGCATATCCTCGAACGCCTGGTTAATACCGCTGAGCTCACGTCGGTGCGTAATATACTCGTCGACCTTAAGCTTGCCGTGCATGTAGTCCTCGACGATGCCAGGCAGCTGGGATCGGCCCTTGACACCGCCAAAGGCACTGCCCCTCCACACTCGGCCAGTGACGAGCTGGAACGGTCTAGTGGAGATCTCCTTGCCGGCAGCAGCGACGCCAATGACAATAGACTGGCCCCAGCCCTTGTGGCAGGCTTCGAGAGCGGACCGCATGACCTGAACGTTACCAGTACAATCAAAGGTGAAGTCGAGGCCGCCGTCGGTGATCTCAACAAGATACTCCTGGATTGACTTGTCACCGATCTTGGACGGGTTGACGAAGTCGGTAGCACCGAACTTCTCACCCCAAGCCTTCTTCTTATCGTCAAGGTCGACCAAAATGATTCGGCCGGCCTTGCGCACTGCGGCGCCCTGAATCACCGAAAGACCCACGCAACCACCGCCGAAGACGGCCACGGTGTCGCCCTTCTGGACATCGGCGGTGACAGTAGCAGCGCCATAGCCGGTGGTGATGCCACAGCCCAGCAGACAGGCCCGGTCCAGTGGTGCCTTTTTGTTGATGGCCACGACGGAGATGTCGGCAACGACGGTGTACTCCGAGAAGGTGGAGCAGCCCATGTAGTGCAAGAGGTCCTTACCCTTGCACTTGAACCGCGAAGTACCATCTGGCATAACGCCCTTGCCCTGGGTAGCCCGGATCTTGCCGCACAGGTTGGTCTTGCCCGACTTACAGAACTTGCACTCGCCGCACTCTGGAGTGTAGAGGGCAATCACGTGGTCCCCGACCTTTACGGTGGTGACGCCCTCGCCGACGGACTCGACGATACCGGCGCCCTCGTGCCCGAAGATAACCGGGAAGGCGCCTTCTGGATCGCTACCAGAGAGGGTGTAGGCGTCGGTATGGCACACTCCGGTGTAGTTAATCTTGATTCGCACCTCGTGGGCCTTTGGCGGGGCCACTTCGATCTCCTCAATGGACAATGGCTTTCCGGCCTCCCAGGCGACAGCAGCCTTGCAGGTAATGGTCTTTCCAGCAGTCGACATTTCAATTGATTGTACAAGCAACAAGGGATGAAGTTGAAATTTTGGGTGTGTGGAGAAGGCCTTGGTCCCGTTTTATAGGTGGTGGATCGGGGATGGTTTGGGAGGGCCTAAGCGAAAGATGCAAACGCCTGCATCCTTTATCCAATTGCTGTTTTAGCCAAAGACAGTATGACCTTAGATTACTCATCGGAGTTAAGCCGCGACAAGCTCAATTGGTCTGCGAAATATCATTTTTGGATCAGTTGGTTTTTCAGTCGCTTGAGAACATCGGTTTTGAATCAATTGGTTCAACAATGGGTGTTGAAGACTGATTTGATATTAAATGATGGGGAATAGCGTGGGGACGCGGGATTTGGTTGACATATGCGAGCGGACCATTATAGAACTGGTGGGAAAATGAAGCCAATACCGGTATTAATTGGATAACTGGGTATTAATTGAGTGGTTTGAAATAGCTCTCGGGGCTCCAGGAATCCTTTTGCAATATCTCCGCGAAGCGGAGCTACGGGGAGTTTGAGGGGCTGGCCCCTCAATGGGAATTGGAGAATGCTTTAAGAATTAGAGTGGATGAATTACAGTTTTGGCTTAGCGACAGTGCGGTACAGATAAGTGATCAAAGCCATGAAGACACCAAATGGCGGGCAGAGCCACTCTGCTGTACTCAAAGCAGCCCCCGGCGTAACAGAAGCCACCATCTTATCAACCTCAGCATAGAGCTCCTCCAATGTTCCGTCGTTCCTAATAGCGATATCCGCCCGATGGGCCTTCTCGTCTATCGGCATCTGGCTGTTGATTCTGTTCTTCGCATCTTCTTCAGTTAAATGGGTATCTCTTGCCAGCAACCGCGTCAATTCCAACCCTTCATCGCACACGACTGCCACAGATGTCCCACAGAACCGGTCGAGCTTCGACTCAAATAGCAGTGGCACGTCGAGCACGACGATCCTATGCCCCTTGATCCATGCCACCACCACCTGCCTGGCCATCTCGAGCCGCACGGCCGGATGAACTATGCTGCCGAGATACCGCCTCTCCTCCTCGTTGCCAAACACAACCCGCCCTAGAGCGGGGCGGTTAAGCGACCCGTCCTCGAGCAGTAGATCACTACACAAAGGCCCAAAGTGCTCTACGATCCTCTTGTACCCTTTAGTCCCGGGCTCGACGACCTGCCGGGCGATGACATCCGCATCGACAATCGGTAGCCCGTGGTTCTTTTTCAGGTGCTTCGAAACCGTCGACTTGCCCGTAGCAATGCCTCCCGTCAGCCCTAATAGCAACATTTCGTCTTTAACCACAATATATAACGAACTATCCCCGGGTTAAATATACCCTCTCCGCTCCACAGTGCTCTTAACCGAGGTCGGGCCGCCGGGCCCGATATCATTAACCCTCGTGACTCGATCTACTTAGTACTACTGCCCTACTGAGCACCGTATAGTACCTTGTACTTAGTACCATAGGCGATCTAAACCGCCCCTCCATTAATACCTTGAAAGCTAGTCCTGAGGCTTCCCTGGGGGCCAGCCCCCAGACCCCCGTAGCTCCCTACTTAGGCATAGCTAATTGGTCCATCGCTATCATTACTGTTAATACTGGCAGTGTAGTGTATTCGAGGGCCAGCCCTCGAGCTCCCGTAGCTGGGGGCCAGCCCCCAGACCCCCGTATCCTTAATAGTGACAACGTAACAAACTCTTCGTTACGCTGTAACAAAAACACCCAACCTGTCCCCGTTACAGCGCGTAACGAGCCTGTAACAAAGTATTAACAATGCGTAACAGATACCTCGTCAACCTTCTCCGCGAAGCGAAGCCCCAGGGGGGGTTTGGGGGGACCAGTCCCCCAAGTTCATGCTACAGTGTTTATCAAAGCTAGATTGGACTATGGATAGTGAATGCTGGAAGGCGTGGTTGTTCCGCTATGCAGCGGGCCATTGGTCGCTACAATATCTCCGCGGAGCGGAGCCCCAGGGGGGTTTGGGGGGACTGGTCCCCCCAAGTAACACTCGGTAGCTTCAATTGACAGTTGGCTAGTCCGTTTCTCTTCAATTGACCCCTGGGGAGCCAGCCCCCCAGACCCCCCGTTGCTCCGCTACGCGGAGGGCGACAATTCCAGCTAGGGGTCCGACATGCGGCGGGCAAAATTAAATGCAGGACGTGCTAAAAAGGCAAGAACTAAGATCCGCAGGAGCAACCCAACGCGGTGTTTATAGCCCTCTTATTGCTTCGAATATAGGCCGAGTGCAATTGGCCAATTGGTGATCCCGGAAATACGAAAAAAACTAGCGTGATCTGAGGGTGTCTTTGGTGGTCTGAGCGAACAAGGATCCACAAACCCCGCTATAAATAAGGTCTTTCAAACCACAGACTGGAGAGGTTATTTCCCCATATTTGATAATTGGCGAGAGATGGTATCCCCCAAGATTCACGTAGTGGGCGCCGGGAACATCGGGGCGCTGGTGGCTGCGTCGCTGCGGCACACGATCCCGCCGGCCTATGCGACCTTCCTGCTCAAGTCCAGAGGGCGTCTCGACAGCTATCACCAGCACGGGTCGACGGTGCGAATTGAGACGGCGGCTCTGGGGTCTGGGCATAACTACCTCGAAGTTAAGGTACCCGCCGAGTTTCCCTACCCGTTCGGTACCAATGGCGAGATTGAGGACATTGAGAACCTCATTGTGACGACCAAGGCGCACCAGACGGTAGCTGCGCTGAAGCAAATTGCCCCGGCAATCAGCCCGTCAACCAATATTCTGTTGCTTCAGAATGGAATTGGCATCTACGACGAAATTGTAAGGGAAGTTTTCCCCGATGCAGGCAATAGGCCAAAGTTTTCGCTGGGCATTGCGACCCATGGCGTACATCGCACTTCTGTGCCGTGGAACTTCAAGCATGTAGGCATTGGCTCAATTAGGGTGGCCGAGATGCCATCTGCTGGAAAGCAGCCGTACCACCTCCAGGCGAACACCATGACGGACTCTGAGGAGTCTGTGCGCTCCGACTTCATGGGTAGCGTGCTTCCAAACGTAAAGCCGACGACAAGGGGCACTACTAGGCCGACTGACTCTGAGGAAGCGGTCAAAGCCGACTACAATCCACTGAAAGTCGAGAAAAGGGGTATTCAGCCCGATCCAGAGAGCACTGCGATACCCACTGAGGCAGAGGCATGCGCTAAGAGCGACTATGGAGACCCATTGGCGCCACATGGCACACCAAGGAACCCCATCTTTGAGTCTCTGGAGCGAACTGGAGGACTGTTGAATGCTCAAGAGCTGCCGTATCCGGAGTTTTTGCTTCTCCAGTTTGAAAAGATGGTCGTAAATGCTGTCATTAACCCGCTGACCGCTATTTTCAGGTGCCGAAACGGCGAATTGCTGCATATCCAGGCTGCCCAGCGACTCATGCACGGTGTCATTAACGAGTCCGCCAAGATCCTCAAGCATCGTGCCGAGAGGTTGTACTCTCCAGATACTGTGTTCTTGGTCAATGCTGCACTGGCTCCGGAGGCCCTGCTGGAGACGACGAAGCAGGTATGCAAGCTCACGGCTAAGAACCAATCGTCGATGTTGGCAGATGTTCTCACTGCTAACGAGACTGAGGTTGATTATATTAATGGGTATTTGGTTAGACTGGCTCACGAGGACGGGTTGTCGGCTATCTACAACACGACTCTTGTTGAGCTTGTGAAGAGTCTGGTTGAGCTGAACCGAAAGCATGAACGAGATAGTATTCTTGGTCTATAATTGTATTTATCGAATATATTTACACAGGGTGTTTTTCCCCTTTAAATGTTTCCAGTCTTCCGAACTTGAACAATTCCACGGGGTTTGGGGTCTGGCCCGCAAGTTCAATTGAAGCAGTTGTGTATTAATGGGGGGACCAGTCCCCCCAAACCCCCCTGGGGCTCCGCTTCGCGGAGAGTCCTGCAGTGGTCGCTAAACCTCCCCAAGTAAATTGAAGCAGTTGAGTATTAATAGGGGAACAGTTATCATCTGTCGTTTTATGTACATTTTACCATCTACCATTTCACCGCCATCTCGCCATTTTATCATTTCACCACCAGCCATTTCACCAACAACCATTTCACCATCTATCATTTTACCATCTATCATTTCCACCATTTTGAAATTTCAACTACCCTGATACTGTGATATTTCACGACTCATGTTGAGCTTGTGAAGGCTGAACTGAACCGAAAGCATGAACGAGACAGCAGTCTTGCCAGTAGTCTATAATTATTGTATTTATCGAATATATTTACACAGGGTGTTGTCCCCTTTTAATGCTTCACCAACTTCAAATTTCAAACGTTTCAATCGCTTTGAAATTTCACCATCCATTTCAACCACAACCATTCTCAGATTTCAACCATTTTGATATTTCAGCCATTTTGATCATATTGACCGTTTTTTGACATTCTGAAATATCACTCATAAGACTGGCGTATCTTATCAACAGTCTTATCATACCTCTCCAACAATACCTGAACCGACTTGTTCGTCGCCTTGTTGCGTAATAATCTAATCCTCCGCGATACCTCGGCCAGTACATCCAACATCATTTGCTTATACTGATACCCGTAAAGCACAATTGCCTCCTCCATACCGTCCGCCAACTTCATCAGCTTATCAGGAACACTGGCCCCCAAACTCTGCTCGGAAAGCGCCGCCACAGCCATCTCCGTTCTAAACGACGGCCCCGTCAGCTCCAGAGTATACTGGTCCCCATAGTACCCCAATTGCGACAATACATCGCGATGAGAAGGCTGTAATAACGGAGTGATCTGATTAGATATATCAACTGAGTCCCATGGATTGCTGTCCACAACGAATCCATACTCCGTTAACAGCGTAGAGTTGTCATGCGGCCCGTAGGTCAGGTATATTTCCTCTCCTATCGCATAGTCGACTTTGGAAATAATCTCCAGCCCCGTGGTTGAAATATTCAGTTTAATCGACTTGCTCTCGTCACACACATGATTGAGGTAGTCGGCAAACGGAGCCAGGGTCAGCTTATCCACCCTACTGACCGTCCCAGGAACGTTCATGTATATGCATCGCGTATTCACACACAGCCAGGCATGCTTGAACTTAACAACATCAAACTCCTGGCGCAGTTTTTCGTCGCACACTTCGTTTTTGACCAATTCCACGTCGGACTGGAACTTCGTATACTGCGTCAGCAGCTGCCTCAGCACTCCTGATGGCAGCTGTCCGCGTTCCTGTGCAGCCCACATGAGCGGAACCGTTTTGAGCTCCTCAACAGTAGGCAGCATGCGGATGAACGGAGCCCAGTAGTTGTTTGGGTCGTCCATATGCCTATAGACGTACCATGCTAGCAGCAGCGGCCCCGGAAGAACCCCCAAGGCCTTGCGGCCAATTGCATCCTCCTTAGCAATGCGCTGTTTCAATGTCTCGAAGTTCACGAGCTGCTTCCGCTTGATATTCGCCAGGATGGTCCCCTTGGGGATCTCTTCCGTAGCAACGACACCACGACCCCTCCCCGGCAGATCCTGAACAGCAATCTTGGGGCTCACAAACGACCCGCCTTCCTTGAGCCAGGCATAGAACTGCTCCATTTCCCCCCTCCTTTTTTCGTCAGGCCTACGTACTGTTCAACCCGGGGTAAGTAAGTCTGCGGCTGGAAATTTTCGTGGCCGGGGACCGCCAAAAGTCTCACCCTCTTGGCATACGGCGACTTCCACTGGCGATAGAGGGACTGTATACCGACATCATATAGTTACTCACGAGATGCTAAGGACAATCCGCCGGGGATTCGCCTCGTGTTCGCCGTATCGGTACGGGCTCAACCCGATGCTGGCCTCCAAGCCGTCAACACTCAACTACGTCCCTCCCCAGGGATTGACTAGTTACGGTGCAGCGGGGGAGACCCAGGAGGCCCTGGTCAAGGCGAATCTCGACTGGAAGCTTAAGAAGCGCGAGGATCCCGTTGCGCCGACCCTTCTGGCATTCGAAATGAACCCGGTCTACACCTGCGGACGGCGAGAACGAGGGCACATGACGAGCGAGGAGATCAAGCACTTTGAAGCGGACGGTAAGGCCCAGTTTGTAGAAACGTACCGTGGCGGGCAGACGACATTCCACGGCCCGGGCCAGCTCGTATGCTATCCGATCATTGACCTCCGAGCGTTTGGCATTTCGCCGCGATGCTATGTCAATCTTCTCGAAGACACCATCATCGACACTCTAAGTGTGTATGGAGTTAAGGGTATGCGCACAGAGGACACGGGAGTGTGGGTGGACGAGACGAACAAGATCGCGGCAATTGGCATCCATGTGCGGCGCAATATCACCAGTCACGGAATCGCGCTCAATGTGTCCACCGATACGTGGTGGTTCGACCGGATTATCGCGTGCGGTCTGCCCGACAAGAAGACGACGACAATGCGCCAGCAAAATCCGGCGCTGCACAAAGTAACGGTGGCCCAGGTATCGGACACCTTTGCCAGCGTCCTGGCCGATAAACTGCATTGCAATTTGGTCTCCCAGTGATCTTGTACCTATAGATTTGGCTATTCTCCTCTAGTAGTGTGTATCCTTGGGGGCCAGCCCCCAAACCCCCGTAGCTCCGCTTCGCGGAGGGAGCGTCTTCTTTTTCAGTCTGGCCAGGTTGGTTGCTTACGATTAAATCATAGGGATAGAGTGTAATTAAGCAAAAGCATCATATTTCGAGAATCATATTAGCTCCTATCAACCGAAGAATAACTATCTATGTTAAAAGACAAATCCTCCATTACTACAGACCGAATTAAAAACAGAAGTAAAATATGTCCATGCTTCAATCAACCGCACATGGAAGGGCGAGCCCTCAATAAACCAGAATCTTGAAAATACTGTTTTAAGAGCTACGACAGTTAGAAAGTCTGCTTAATCGTTGTGAGCCATGGTACTTACATTACAAGCGAATCGCGCATGCCCGTAAAGGTACGAATGTGTTGTGTCAGAATGGTAAACCCGAAGGGCCACGGAGAAAGAAAGAGGAATTCAAGGGGAATTCCTCCCCTATTTATATTCGATGAGAGGGAGAGACGGTATTAGTGTTCAACTTTACTCTGTCGCCCATGCTTCGGGGAAGCACATGCCATTGCAACAACAAATTTCATTAAGTACGATAATGTCACCATGTACTAACATGGATGGCTTATTGAGAAACAAAAAGCGTTGCCAAATGTGTGGCTATCTCAAGATATAGCGTAACATGCCTCCCGATGGATGCTGTAAACATTGGGCCACAAAGCATTAGAATAATGAATTCAAATTGGTACATTAACCGCAGGGCATGCGTTGGAAGTTTATAGCCCTGTCAGCATTTTGGTGCCCTAGGTAGAACGACCGGATTGTTGTAATAATATCAACAGATTTCAATCACATGTGAAGGGGCAACCCGACATCAATTGATATATTGTCTGCTCCTTGCCCCAAGAAAAGATGCTACCGATACAGTAATGGATTACGTATAAATAAGGCTGGATTTATTAAAATATATGAAAGCCACCATAATACCAATCAACTGAAAATGGAAGGCTGTATTGATTGTAAAGGTCGTGGAAAAGATCTTCGGAAAGAACAATATCGTTTTCAAAAGGGAATTCTCGCAGAACATATTCAACTGTAGAGGTTAAAGGCTCCCTAGCTTAGCTCATAACGTGTGTGTGTGTGTGCATCTAAACTGGCACTGCACTTGGATAGGGTAACGTCGAACTGGTAGCCTCGAAGGGCCACGAGGAAAGAAAGAGGAATTCCAGGGGAAGTCCTCCCCTATTTATATTCCATGAATATAGCATGAGAGGGAGAGAAGACGGTGATTGGGTTGAACTTTACTGTGTCGCCCATGCTTCCGGAGGTACATGCCATTGCAACAACAAATTTTATGAAGCACGATAATGTCACCATGTTACTAACATGAATTGCTTATTGAGATACAAAAAGCGTCACCGAATGTGTGGCTAACCTCAAGGGGAGTTGTAAACATTGGGCCAAAAAGCATTAGAGCCTGATAGGTCCAGCTCAGCTCATTCATTGTAGGACAGAAGTTTGTAATCCTGTCAACATTTCTGTAGTCTAAAAAAAGGACGAGGGGATTGTTGTTATGATGTCAAAAGAGTTGAATCGCAGACATAAGTAAATTAATAAATTGCCTACTAGCCATGGCCCCATAGCAGATGCTAGTAGATTACTACGGCAGTACAATACCAGACCTGTAATTTGATCACAAAGGTGAAAGGAGATGCAATGCGATTACTAGCGAGTACTCACCACGCTCAGTTACGTGTTGAGATGGGATAGATTAAAAACTAAAGAAAAATCTTACTCATATTGCCGTTTACCTAAGCTCTTGCACTAAACTGAACTCACTTCATATCAACGGTTCACACGATTGGCGATCAACCGTGCTATCGACTTACCACGTAGTGTGGACAATGGTTGCAATTACATCGCATTTTTCGATTGGGGATACAATGGTAGTATTCGATTTCAACTCTTGGGTGATCCTTCAACTAAACTCGTAGGATTCGATGGTATGCGTGCTTCTAAACTGGCACTGCACTTGGATAGGGGTAATGTTGAACTGGTAGCCCCGAGGGGCCACGAGGAAGGAGGAATTGAAGAGAAATCCACTCCTATTTATATTTGAAGAAGGGAAGGCGGCGCCGCTTATGCAGTAAACATAGAGTTCAACCTTACTCTTCGTCCAAGCTTCCGCATATATATGCCATTGCAACAGCAAACGTTATCAAGCACGACGAAGGCTTTGATTGTTATTGGTCTCTATCAGCAGAAACATCAACATTTACGGCAAAGCATATAAGAATAAAAGCTCTGTCATCTGCTGAGAGTGTGGCTAATCTCAAGAAGAACGAGTGTCCTGCAAGGGACTCTTTAAAAATTGGCCACAGTGCATTATGAATTTCATTTACATCATGGCAGAATATGCATGAAAAAAAGTTATACGGTACATCCTACGATAAAACATTTAGTACTTTAGAAGACACAGGACGATGTAATCAGGCAAAACATAAATTATCTACATAAACCGCCTAGACTTTAAACCGAATTTCTTACAGGGCAAAACAAACCGAATTTCTTATAGCGTAATACTACCTAGACTTTAAAAACCATCATGATTCAATCAACTGAAATTGGATGTTGGATTTGGAGAACAATGCCATCCCAATAGTAAAACAAATCAATAAATATGCTGGTATTAGATGACCACTACCGACATTGATGATATTCGAATATAAGGTTCCAGGAACCTTGCGTACGGACGAAGATAGTGCATCTAAACTAGCACAGTTACGCTTCGATTGGTCGAATTGGTAGCCCCGAGGGGCCACGAGGAAAGAGAAATGGAAGGGAAATCCACCCCTATTTATATTTTTCGAGGCAGGGGATTAGGTTGGCTCGGATAAGCTCACTACGTTTAGTTAAGTTCATTATTTTATGGTCGCGTTTTTAACTCAGAATCTCTCGCTAACCCCCCCCCCCCCCCCCCCCTAAATTCGGGCTGACACCCGCTATAATGGCCATTGCTCCCAGGTCTGAATTGAATGAATAACAATTAGCATTATGTTTATATGTACTATTACTATTAGTAAACGGTTCTGTTTTTGAGAGTATGCAGTTCTTTTTCTTGGAGTTTGCCAAGGATAAATAAGCTGGACTCGGTGTATCAAATCGCGAGCCAGTGATATAAATGATGATACCAGCTCAAGAGAAGAGAAAAAGTTTACATTGCAGAATCAGCTCCTGCCCAACCCCCGTTAACCCTGTAGAGGCCAACCGGTAACCTTGTAGTGTGGGGGAACATTGCAACAACTACGTACAACGCAGAAGCAATCAAGTACCACCCACTACGTAGAAGCAGTACAAAAACTGGTAGAAGCAGTAAACGCTGGTAAAAAAAGCAGCAAGACCGATTATCTATCTCTGGCAAAGGAATTAATAACGGTCATAATACCAATGCCAATGATAACAACTCCCACTGCGCTGGAGACAGGAATGGCTCGAACTCCACTCCCCAGACTCGCCGTCACAGCCCGACCAGCCCCCAGGGCTTGATCATCCGCAGCAACAGCAGAAGTGGCGTCTTTGTTGAGACTATCAAGGCTCGGCGAAGCGGGCTCCAGGGCCGAAGCACCCAGCGAAGCCGTCTCCTGGCGCTCTTCGAGCGCCTGGACAAGCTCGGCAATGGTCTTGGAGCTCTTCATAGCAATGTCCTCAGCGGCCAGCGCCCGGTTTCTGTACAACTCCAATTTACACTTGGTCTCGGCGAGCTCGGAAAGAACCGTCTGCAGTCGCTTGTCTGCCTCCGGGTTGTGGCTCTTGAGTAGTGAGGAAGCAGACGACAAAATGTCTTCTCTACTAATATCTCCTTCGTGGCTGCTCTTTGGTGGCTCAACGCCGTGGATGAGCTTCTCTCTACGCCGCCACTCATCCTCGTCATGACCCCCGTTCGAAAAAGAGGAGCTGGCGTCCCGGCTAAGAGAGGGACTGCCATTGCTACCTGAAACCGATTTCCCAGAGACTGGAGCGCTACTGAGACTGGGAGATGATGGGGCGGCTTGAGCGGCTTCCTGGAGGGAGTGGAACTCCTGGCGCAGTCTAGCCAACTCGTCTTCGCGTTGTTGAAGTCGGTGCTCCAGCGATTGCACCTGGGCCTCTTTAGCTTCAAGCTTCTCAGCCAGCGTCTCCAAAACCGTTGTTTTCGTCTGGGACGCATTGACCTTCTCCAGTAGCCGCGCTACGCTGGTCATCTTTGCCCCCTCTTGCTTGGCGAGCTGGATCTCGTTTATGAGCCTCCGCACGGTCGACTCAAATGCTATCATGTTGCTTACTCCGCTGTTCATGTAGATGCCGCTCATGCTATTCGACGCGTGGACCAATGCCAGATCTTCCAGCGTGGCATCGACGTCCCCAAACAGCGCTACGTCCAGCGAATCCGGTCGCGGAGCCTCCTCCTTGAGCCCCAGCTCGCCAATTCCAATTCCCTTCTTGGAGCTCGACGACATGAGCGACATCATCGAGATCATCTCGACCTTGGCAGAGATCTTACGGTGGAGCAACGAGGTCCCCTCGTCATTTGTGATGTCAATACCCAGCTCTAGCAGGTCGTTCTTCTTCAATTCATGCGGCTCAGACTCCTGGTTGTCGTTTGATAGCCTCCGTCCGTTAATATACGTGCCGTTGGAAGACTTGGCGTCCTTGATCCACACTTTATTGGTCGCCCGGTCGGCCCACAGCTCGGCATGCTGCCTACTGAGCACCCTACTATCAAAGAACCCGTTATCCGGGGCTGGAGCAGTCCTCTGGTTCGTCTGTCTGCCCAACTTGAGCACTTCAGGTGCAAACGGCACAATAAGCGTCTTCTTCTCAAACGTGTTATTCAATGGCGTTAGAGCCAGAACCAGCGCGTACTGAGACCGCGACGGAAGCGTCGTCAGCGAAGAACTTGAACTCGAAGTACTGGAGCTTCCTATCCCCCCTCTTAGTTAGCTTATTCCCTCTCAATATATCAACCAATTAATATAACATACGCTTCCGCGTCATGACGGTCCCGTTGGGCGCCTTCTTGGGCTTAGCCACCGACTTCGGCACAGGCTTGTTCTTGTCGCCAGGACCACCGCGTGGCACGTTCGCCTTGTGCTTGAGGAACTTGACCAGGTCCTCCGTGTTCTCCAGCGGCTCGTAGCCCGCCATACCCCGTGCTGAGCCCGAGCTTGCGTTCTTCTGAAGCATCGTCAGCGTCGCCATCGGGAAAAAAACCACCTCTCTCTCGCTCGCAACTTTCAAAATCTACAAATCAATAAATAAACCTCCTCTGAGAACCAGTTTTGTCTTCAATATTCTACTACGTCGCTTCGTTGCTGTCTCCTCGTCCCTTATATCGCGCTGTCGTCCAAAACAAACACCCCCCAAGACCCTCTTTCCCTTCCCCCTGGGTCCCGTCCTCGCGCGCCCCACCACCCCCGCTATTTCACCAGCTTTACTTTCCCCCACACCGCTCTGGCCAACCTTGTGCTCGCTGGAAGGGTTTCCCTGGGGGCCAGCCCCCAGACCCCCGTAGCTCCGCTTCGCGGAGGTTCTCCTTCCACTGTTGTTCATAGCCAATTGCAGGCAGTCAATGGAGGTTTCGGGGGGAAATGGTAATAGAGTGCATTCGGGCTCCCGTTACAACAGTTCCGTTACACCGTAACAAAACTCCCAACCTGTAACAAAATCTCGCGTAACAATGCGTAGCAACCATCAAAATCTCCGCGAAGCGGAGCCCAAGGGGGGTTTGGGGGGACTGGTCCCCCCAAGTCTATACCAGCTACAATTTTATCAAAGGTAGATCGGACAATTGAAATGGTTGCTGGAGGTGTTTCTTGAGGGGCCAGCCCCTCAAACTCCCCATGGCTCCGCTACGCGGAGGTCGCTGGCCGAAGCTGAGTTCAACAAGCGGAGCCCCAGGGGGGTTTGGGGGGACTGGTCCCCCCAAGTTTACACCAGCTCTAATGGACAGTTGGTCGTCTAGAAGACGGACGCTTTAGATAACTAAATTGCGATGATTTAAAGCCCGCGTGAGCCGCACGAAGGGCAGTGAAAAACTCCGGTAAGAGAGAGAGCGAGAAACGTACGATTTCGACAGGCAGAGATGAACGTGTTTAGACGAGGGTACAGTCAGCTGAGCGGCGGGCAGAAGAAGGTAGAGATTCTGCGGAGGGCATTGGAGCATGTTCCGAAGGAAGGATTTGAGCGGGCACTGCTCATTGGCTCGCGAGGGGCCGGGTACAGCGACGCTACCCATGCCGTGTTCCCTGGTGGCGCTTTTGACCTGGTCAAGTATCATCTCGAGACCCAGCGGGAGAGCCTGAGCAAGCTCGAACTCGCGGGAGGAACACCCTACAATAAGCTGGAGGAATTGATGGTCAAGCGGTTGGAGGGCAATCGGGTGATCCATCCGCGGCTCGGGGAGGCCCTGGCCATTATGACCCAGCCGGGGAACCTTGTGAGCAGTTTGGAGGAGTTGCATGGTCTGTCTGACGAGTTCTGGTGGCTGGCAAACGACAGGACGTCGGACTTTTCGTGGTACACCAAACGGGCCGCTGTCAGCTCGGTATACGCGGCAAGCGAGCTGTTCATGGTCCAGGATCGATCCACTGGATTCCGTGATACGTTCGACTTTGCGCGAGAGAGACTGAGGGATGCAGAAAAGACCGGCTTTGTGGCCAGCTGCATTATGGAGTGGGCCAAGTTCAACACCATTGCCAGCTACAACGTTTTCAAGAGTCTTACTAGATGACCTACAACAAGTTAGATAAGCTGTACTAATGTTATTTTATTGATTGCACTGTCCTCCGCGAAGCGGTGCCCCCGGGGGGTCTGGGGGGCTGGCCCCCCAGGGAAGTTGAACCACTAGGAATCTCCTGGGGCTCTGCCCCAGACCCCGTAGTTGGGGGGACACCCCCCAAACCCCCCCTTCCTAGAGTCAATTAACCACCAGGTTTATCTTCTTTCTGCCAGATCCTCCGCGAAGCGGTGCCCCGGGGGGTCTGGGGGGCTGGCCCCCCAGGGAAGTCGAACCACTAAGATTGGCTTCTCCTGGGGCTCTACCCTAGACCCCGTAGTCCCCTTTCTTTTGGTCGATTAGACCGTCATTCATTTTGGGGCGGTGAAGTCGCATGTTGGAGCAGTGAAGTCGCATATTGAAGGGGTCAAGTCGCGACGCGCGAACCCAAACCATAATAAACGGTCGATAGTACCGTTATGATAATACCGAAAAATAAACAGTCAGGGGGGAATATACCGGTAGGTTATACAGGAGAAATGGACTCTTATAATCTCAGTCTGAGCAACTCGGTCAACTCGCTGAATTCAGCGCTGTCGATTCTACAGTCGAGCAACGAGAACCTGAACCAGGTGCAGGATTTTGGACGACTGCCTACAGTTCTCAAAACAAACAAAGTGTTTGATATCGTCACTGAATCGGAAATAAACGAAGGTAAACGGGAGCTCGCTGCAGAAACAGAGCCCCAAGTCATGGCCCTGCTGAGGAAAGCAGAACAGGAAATCGCCCGCCTTGAGCGGAAAGAGCGATCCCTAAGCTCCAAAGCCGAGCTACAACGCATCCGGCTGGAACAAGTGTCCAATGTCACCAATGTCGGTAGCGACCTGCAAGAACGCATTGAACGACTGAGGATGTTGCAGCGTGAGAAAGAGAGACTGTCCTATTCCCTGTCGAGGCTTAATCTCAAGCAGCGAAAGGCTAGAATGAGCATGGCTTTCCAACGACAGCCGTGATCTTTTATTCTCGTAGAATTTTCATTCACCAGAGAAGGAACTCTAGAAGTGTCGCAGCCGTGATCATTCATTACTAGGAGGAATTCGTATGATCCGGCTCTCATTCACTAGGGAAGGAACACATATAAGTACGACAGCCATGATCCTTTCAGTCAGTGGAGAAGGAACTCGCATAATTGTGGCCCTTCCTCATTCACTTGAGTGTGAAAGCCCGCAAAATTGCGTATAACTGAGATAAACGAGTGAAAAGAACCCGCAGAATTGGTGGTTATAACTGAGATAAATGGGGTTGCGATTCAATCATTTCAAGAACAATGTCCAGCTTCTTTCTTAGGACCTCCAAATGGCTTTCCAACGCACCCAGCTTTGCCGACACGGTTATCAAATTCGGATCCTGGCTCTCGACAATGACTCTCTCCAGTTCAATAGCCTGCCGCCCGTTGAAATCTACTTCAGGATGCTTCCGCTTCCCCAACGACCAAAACGGCTGATGATCAGCATACTCAAACGACCGGATATCCGTAATGATACTCGACTCTGCAATGTAGAAATTGATAGCGATGTTCTCAGCTGATTCTTTGAGCCCCTCAAATAGCCCCAGGTCAATTGCGTGATTAGGGAATTGCCTAGTTTTCAGGGGCTCTTTGAGCGCTTTCATAGCACTGCGCACTCCGGTGAGCATCTCATTAATATCAAACTTCACCCGGTACCCATTGCTGATTTTGAACGGCCCTGAGGCGATCCTCGAGCTATGTAGCAGGTGATTCGAGGCGTCCACTAGCTGTTCAAGAGCGTACTTCTTGCCATTGGCCAGCTTTATAGGTAGCGTATGGTTCTTATTTAGATGCGGCATCTTCACTGAAACGTCCACATTGACCAATGCCGGCCCTGAACGCGTCACAATGCCTTTCAGCACCTCTGACTTGTTACTTGAGACTACGAGTTTGTACTCTCCATGCTTCTCACACAGCCGGGCTAAACACTCTTCGAGCCCTTCTTTTATTGAGTTATGGACCTCTGACTGTGTTTCCTTGAGGAGCCATTCAAGTTCTCTCTCTTCCATCTCTATTCTCTCGACCTATGGGTTCTTTATGCGATATGCTTTATGGTACTATGGTTTACGGCACTATCGCGAGATGGGAGGTACTTAACGGGATAACTTGACACCTTAATCGATAGTCGATCTATGAATGGTCGGATATCTTGATTTTTTTCGGGTATTAGCCTTTCTATGATGGAATATATAGCAATTAATAAATGCTTGAATAAATAGCTATTAATTAAAACATTCAATTAAAGATATTAAGTAGACAATTCATATGTGTATTGAAGATGAAGGAGTGCGCCGCACGTCGGAAACCAATGGCATGATTCAGCACATCTCACCACATATTAAGAAGATTATCTCACCACATTCATCGAGATCACAGAAGATATCGATGCTGACTCCAAGATATCCAGGCCATGTGCCTTTGAACACGTTTCAGCGGCTGTTTCTGTTTGCAGGTTCCGGCATCGCTGCCATGATCAACCCGCGACGGAACGACTTGATCGCTACGTTTGGCGAGATGACCGTCCAGCCGTATTTCATTTACAAACTGCGCGACGAGATGCTGGCCGACCCTACGGGGAGACGGATTCTCCGAGAACGGCCGCGCATCACCTCTACCTCGCTGGATCTAGACCGACTCCGCCAATTGCCCAAGAATACAGTGGGCAGCGAGTACATTCAATGGCTGGACAAGGAAGGCGTTTCGCCGGATACTCGCCTCCCGGTACGGTTCATTGATGATCCGGAGTGCGCCTATGTCATGCAGCGGTACCGAGAGTGCCACGATTTCTACCATGCCATCACGGGACTGCCTGTGGTAATGGAGGGAGAGGTAGCTGTCAAGGCGTTTGAATTTGCCAACACCTGTATCCCCATGACCGGGTTGGCTGCATTGTCTGAGCCTTTCAAGCTCAAACCTGCGATGCGAAAGCGTCTAAGAGAGATTTACGTCCCGTGGGCTATTACCAACGGGCTACGGTGCAAGCCCTTATTGAATATCTACTGGGAGGAGATCCTTGAGAGGGATGCCAATGAGGTTCGATCAGAACTGGGCATTGACCTTCCTCCTGACCTGAGAGAACTGCGGAAGAAGAAAAAGACGAAGAAGAGCGCAGAGTAGAATTCCCTTTATTGTATTTATAATGTCACGTATTTGCTAGGAAACCCACAGCGATCCTGGGGGGACCAGTACCCCCAGACCCCCCTGTGGCTCCGCTTCGCGGAGGGTTTGATGAGCCAAGTAACGCCTTTCTTTAGCACAATTGGTCTTCAATTGTTGGAAATCCCATCATTAAGTAGCGGAGAAAGGGGTCCACTAAATGCTCGTATTTATAATTGTGTTGCTAGGAAACCGACGCGAAGCGTCGCTACGGGGGGTTTGGGGGGCTAGCCCCCCATTTTATTGCCATCAATTGGTCTTCAATCCCCTGATGGTTGGGTTGTGACGTGCTTGGGACCATTTGTTACAGCGTAACAAACTCCCGTTACGAACTCCCAGAACGTAACAAATCTCAAATAGGTTCCTATCTCATGGTTTTCTAAGGATTCTGCAAAGGAATATAGTCGAAGCAATGCATACCGTAATATTCAGCGAATCCGCTCAGCCTTTCTCCGCTCCGCGGAGGCGACGTGGTGGACCGTCGGATCGGTGATGCGGCATGATAAGACCATATACATTCCCCGCTTACGATCTACGGATCTCTCCATCGCGATCATCACAAATGGTTGGAGTAGACAAATTGCAAGAACTGGTACTGGAAGCCAAGGAAAAGTCGTACTCCCCATACTCCAAGTTCCGAGTCGGGGCGGTCATCGTCACCAAGGACGGATCGGTGTTCCAGGGCGCGAATATGGAGAACGCTAGCTACGGGGCTACGGTATGTGCGGAGCGGACTGCCGCCGTCAAGGCTCTCTACGCCGGCCAGCGTGAGTTCAAGACCATTGCTGTCGTGTCGGACCTCGACGGCCCCTGCTCGCCATGCGGCATCTGTCGCCAATTGTAAGTATTCATTCCATTACAGAGGGAAAAGGGGGTCTAATATCATTAGTCTTCGGGAGTTTACGCCCAAGGAGGCCAAGGTCTACCTGTTCCACAACGACAAGGGGGTCACTGAATCGACCATGGGCGATTTGCTTCCGATGAGTTTCGGGCCAGACGAATTAGCGGAGAACGCGAAATCTAAGCAGTAGCCTCATCCTGGAGTTTTATCAGCTAAAAACCCTGTTAGCAATCAATCTCGTTAAACCTGTACCTAGTAATCAATTTACCACCAACCAATCATTGAATCGATTGTCGCAATGGTTGGAGTAGACAGAATTGCTTGATGTAAATGATAATGAAGTTATAATGAACTCACCTCGTCTCGTTTGTCCTGAAGCTTCTTCTGGGTGGCCGACATCTGACCCTCAACCCGCTTAATCTCGCCCTCAATGAACTCCAGCCGCTTAGCGACGTTGGTCTTCGCCTCGACGTGCTCCTGAGGGACCATCACGGGGCCAATAAGCTTGTAGATCTTGGCCCCGTCGTCTTTGAGGGTGTCAAACTCCTCCTTTACGATCTTGTTCTCCTGGAGCTGGGTCTCCAGCTGCTGTCGCGAAGCCACGTACCCAGAATACTCCTGCTGGATCGCATTGAACTCCTCGTTCGCCTTCTGGAACTTCTTCTGCGCTTCGCTCATTGAAATTTTGTCGTTTTGGTGGTTGATGATGTCAAATCACTTAAACAGCCGATCCCAACCAGTGGACCTCAACGAAGGACCTAACTGAACCCAGCAAGGAATTGGAAAATGCAGCTGAAACCATGGACTGAGTTGCCTACTCCAAGGCACATGCTGGATGAATTTGATGATATTGATGAGAAAGACGCCGGGTTCATCCTCAGGAACCAACCGGTGTTGGAGATCACTGGGACGGCTGTAACGGGCAGACATGTCCTATTTGTGGCGCCACGGCTCTCGCACTACGCTGATCTCATCAGAGAGAAGCTCGGGGGCCAGGATGTCACTCAGATTACGGGTGGTGTCGAAGTAAAAGAGACCCGCCACCACAGCATTGCTGAGGATCTCTACGATAACGACTACGAGGCGGAGAAGACGGTCGAATCTCAGTTTACCACCCCTGTAATCAGCTATGGGGACGAATTCGTAGTTGTTCCGCTGCCGAAATTGGAATTGCTGGAGTGCTATAACTTTAGCGCCAAGGTGGTGGAGTATTTGCGTCCGTCGAAGGTGACCCTATTGTGTCCTTCGAACATGGATGCATCGGCCAAATCTTACGTCTACCAATTATCTGCGCCGGATAGTACCACTCTCACCCTTCCCTACCTCGCTCCACCTTTCGCATTGACCGGTGTTTCGGCGAGCATTGCCTCCAAGTGCCAACGGGACGGCATTCCATTCGTGGCAGTAATTGTGCGTGGCGAAGGCCCATTGAACTTCGAGGCAATTGATCATGAGAATTCCGACGCCCAAGTCTGCCAGGCATTGAATTCCCTACTCAATGTCAATCTCCAGTGTCGCCACTCACACGAAAGCAGTAGTCTATACATCTAATCCCCCCTCCGCGAAGCCAAACCACTGGCCCCCAAGTTCAATTGAAGCAGTTGTGTATTAATGGGGGGACCAGTCCCCCTAAACCCCCCTGGGGCTCCGCTTCGCGGAGAGTCTCGCAGAGGTCGCTAAACACCCCCAAGTAAATTGAAGCAGTTGTGTATTAATGGGGGGGACCAGTCCCCCCAAACCCCCCTGGGGCTCCGCTTCGCGGAGATTTGTAACGCATTGTTACGGGAAAGTTTGTTACAGGTTGGGGAGTTTGTTAGGTTGTAACGGGGGTCTGGGGGCTGGCCCCCAGCAACGGGAGCTCGAGGGCTGGCCCTCGAATACACTCTACTACCAACTAGCATTAACCCCCCAATTGATTGTTTGCAATTGACTATGGGGAGAAACCTCCGCCAAGCGGAGCTAGTGGGCCAAGTGAATTGAAGCAGGGGAGGAATTCAGCAGCATATGATACATTCGCGTTAGGAATACATAAATTATAAACAAAAAAACGGGGTAAAATTTATCAAAAATTAATCCTTGGACTTCTTCTTCTCCTTCTTGTCCTTCTTGTCCTTCTTCTCTTTCTTCTCCTTCTTTTCCTTCTTCTCCTTCTTCTCCTTCTTGTCCTTCTTTTCCTTCTTCTCCTTCTTGGTCTCTACTTCTTCCTCCTCGTCCTCATCGATGTCCATAGCGTCCACGTCAACGTTGGCCAAGACAGCGTCCATAGCCTCCTTCATGGCGTCGGCGTTCTTGGTTGGTGGAGCACCGGTGTCGTAGAACTGCAGTCGCTCTTCAACCTGTCGCTTGAGAATAGTACCAAAGGTGGTGGACGGGTTCTCGGCGTAGTTGTCAATTCGAGAGGCAATGGAGCACTTGTTGGCCAGGAATCGCGAGATTCGACCCTTGTTCTTCATGCCAGCCTTGCCAATGAACGACGAGTGGTAGATGAGACCGTACTTTGGAGTGTTGCCCTTGGTCTTGAGCGCTCGGAAAAGAGCCTTCTCAGCACCAAGAATCTGAACGGTCGAAGCTGGGTATTTGGACAGGTTGGTCAGCGAACCGGCGTGCGAAATGAGACGCGCACCGACAATCTCACCAATAAGCTCGCTCAGGTTTGGCGCAACAGTGTGCATCTTCTCAGCAAGGTAAGCGTACAGCCGGGATCGGTACTCTGTAATGTTGGCGACCCGCTTGGCAAATGCAGTAACGTTCTCCATGTCGGTCTCAGAGATGTCCTGGCCCATGGAGATTCGCGCAGCATCGAGAATGTGCTGGGCAACAGCCTCATCATCATTTACCAGCGCAGCAATATCGTGCTTCTTCTCCTCACCGTCGGCACCCGCAATAGACTGCTTGTCCTGGATCAACAGCACCAGTTTGGCGTAAGTGTGGTTGTCGCCGACAATCTTGGCCAGCTCCGGGAAGTGCCAACCGTACCACTCCTTAACTCGCATAGCAAAGGTGTTGATATCCTTATCCAGCTGGTCCAAAATGGCAATGGCCTGGATAATGTGGTTGTCGTTCTTGTTGACCGAGAACTTGACCTTGCCTCGAGAGTAGGCGTGGCCCAGACCCAGCTGGGCCCGCTCCAAGTCGCCCTCCTCGAGCTGCTTGAGCAGCTTAGCACCGTGGTTTCGAATGCCTCGGATCAGATCCTGCACAACCTCATCGTTAACACACTCGATGCCTGGAACAGCGTCCTTTATGCTCTGACCAAGGTTCTTATCGGAGATGCCAAGCGACACCTTCTTCTTCTTGGACGGCTTGGGCAGATCGGCGTCCAACAAAGCCTTAAGGTAATCGTTGCAGATACCCTCGGAGATGTCGTTAGCGTTCTCCAGGGCGTGGGCAGCGCCCTTGAATGGAGCAAAAGAGACCACCTCGAGCACCTTGCCGAACTTGGACAAGTCGTTGGCGGCCTCCTGGACCTCCTTCAGCCGGTTGCCGATATCCTCGGGCTGGATCTTCACCTTGAAGAGGGCGTATCCCGCAGCCTCCTCAAACAGTACGTAGTCGACCATCCTTTTAATTTGGTTTGAAGAGTCTTCGTCCTGTGCGATTTTTCAATTTCGAAATTTTTTTTTTTTCATCGCATATCGCGCGAGATCTCGGCGCGGCTGAAATATCACGTGAGTAATATCACGTGAACAACGGAGCCGCATGGTGTGCGGCTTGCAAATATAGTGCCAACTAAACCTTTTTTCCAAACTGTAAACAACTGTAGCAATCGTTTTTCTTAACTCTTATAGCGTTAGTATTTGCCGTTGATACATTGGCTTGACTACTTCAGGTACTGTATTCTAGGGCCAGCCCTCGAGCTCCCGTAGCTCCGCTGCGCGGAGGTTTTTCCACTAGCAATTGATTCCTGTGAATATCTCCGCGAAGCGGAGCCCCAGGGGGGTTTTGGGGACTGGTCCCCCCAATGAAGTGTTCTTTCTTCAATTTACTTGGGGGCTAGCCCCCAAACCCCCGTAGCTCCGCTGCGCGGAGGTTTTTCACTAGCAATTGATCCCTGCGAATATCTCCGCGCAGCGGAGCCCCAGGGGGGGTTGGGGGGACTGGTCCCCCCATGAAGTGCCCGTTCTTCAATTTATTTGGGGGCCAGCCCCCAAACCCCCGTAGCTCCGCTGCGCGGAGGTTTTTGGTCGTTCAGCGGACTCTTCAAAGGTATAGTTGAGTGGATCAGGATTTGGCGGTAATATAAACGGTATAAACTAATCTAATTGAAGCACATTCAATTGACCCCATAACAGAAATTAATCAAATATCTGCCTACGATATTAAGAATCAACATCTCTATCAGTAGATTTGTATTACCCACCGCTAGCCGGTTAGCTATAACGTATGTACATTCGGTGATGTTGCGCCCGCGGGCAGGAAAATGTTCCGCCCAGAACCGTCTGTCATCTCTCATAGACGTGAAAAATTACCAAGTTAAACGGAGATGACTGTGTGCTCGAGAGAAGGGTGTGAGAACGAGGCGAACTCACTCAAGTGTCCAACATGCCTCAAGAACGGCTTGCAGAGCTATTTCTGTGGCCAGGAGTGCTTCAAGAAGGGCTGGGCCGTGCATAAACTGACCCACCCAGTTTCCATCCACGATCCATTCCCTAGCTCAGTCTACACTGGCGAGCTGAGAGCCCAGTACCCGCTAGCCCCGCGAAGACCGGTCAAGGAGGGTATTGTCCTGCCAGACTACGCCAAAGATGGTCAGCCACGGAGCGAGCAGAAGTACGGTCGTACCAACAACATCACGGCGCTGGATCAGGATGGGATCAACACGATGCGAAAGGTTAGTAAGCTCGCACGTGAAGTTCTTGATATCGCTGCTGCGGCAGCGCGACCAGGCATTACGACTGAAGAAATTGACGAGATTGTCCACAATGCATGCATGGAGCGAGATGCTTACCCAAGCCCGCTGAACTACTACCTGTTCCCGAAGTCTGTGTGCACGAGTATCAACGAGGTTATCTGCCACGGAATTCCTGACAAGCGCAAGCTTCAGGACGGTGACATTGTTAACCTCGACATTACTCTGTATAAGGACGGTTATCACAGCGATCTCAACGAGACCTACTACATTGGCGACAAGGCCAAGTGCAATCCGGATGTCGTGCGACTGGTCGAGACCACGCGTGAGGCGCTTGATCTGGCCATTGCTGCCGTCAAGCCCGGGGCTCTGGTGCGGTCGTTTGGCGACATCATCGAGGCCCACGCTAAAAAGAACAATCTGTCGGTTATCCGAACTTTCGTGGGCCACGGAGTCAACCAGCTGTTCCATTGCGCGCCAAACGTGCCACACTATGCTAAGAACAAGGCTGTGGGTGTTTGCAAGCCGGGTATGACCTTCACGATCGAGCCAATGCTGGCTCTGGGCACCTGGCAGGACTCCATGTGGCCAGACAACTGGACGGCGGTTACCAAGGACGGCAAGTGGAGTGCTCAGTTCGAGCATACATTGTTGGTTACCGAGGACGGTGTTGAGGTGCTTACTGCGCGAAAGGCTGACTCTCCGGGTGGTGCCCTTCCTCGAATCTAATCTCCCTGTATATTTTTAGACTCTACTCGAATCATGATTACTTGCGAAGGTACTAGACCACCAAGGTACCATTATTACTACCGGTATGACTATTATTATTCCGCTGGTACTATTATACGACTACGGTACTAATTCGCTTAGCTTGTACTGCAATTGATTGGGGGCCAGCCCCCAAACCCCCGTAGCTCCGCTTCGCGGAGGTCATTGATATCTTCAATATCTCCGCGGAGCGGAGAGCCTCAGGGGGGTTTGGGGGGACCAGTACTAGGCGGAGTATACTGTTAGGTGTCACCACCTATGTTACCGTTATCTGTGCCATATTTCCACTCGATTATGCTATTTGATGATCGTATCGTCGAAGTCCGAAATCTGAGTCCTGCGAATTACGGCCGTAATGGGCTTGCCGAATTCCCAGCCTGGATCCTACCGATGAACGCCTAATCAGATGTCTTCAGTGAGAAGCCTAAAAACTACGGTACAGTATGTTCCAAAAATCTCACGTGTTTCTGCGACTTTAGTACAAGGTAGGACATGTGCGATGTTTGTGGCCTAATTTTGTATCACACGGAGTGCGGGGCCTCAGAAAAGGCTATCTTTACTATTATACGGATAAGCGGATCGCGTTATCGGATCGCGTATTTAAATACTCCTAGTGGCCTCGCTAATTGGAATAGGCTGCTAAAATATTCTCTGAGTTTTATATTTTAGGGCCAAAGCGATTAATGATATATCGCAGGCCATTGAGGGAAAATGAGCGAAGGTAATTCCTATCTTATTCGGAGGAGACATAAACTGCTCTTCTCCGTGTTGCCATGCGCACCGCAGGTTGTGCTCTGCTGTGCCATGGGTTCTGCTTTTTTCGCATATGACAGCGCTCTCTTCAGCGGACTCCTCATCAACGAGCAGTTCCTGCATGACTTCAATCAGCCTAAAGTCGGCGTTCTGGGCCAAATGGCTTCTACGTTTGCCCTGGGAAGCGTTCTCGGCGCTTTAGCGGTTTGCTGCGCTGGAGATATAAGTCGCCGTCTAGCCATAATTGCCGGATGTCTGATCGCATTAATTGGCATAGTTCTTGAGGCAAGCTCTTTCTCATTGGCCCAGTTCATTGTTGGTCGTGTCATTGCAGGTCTTGGTAACGGGCTGATGAGTACGGCGATTCCGATATGGCTTGCAGAGACTTTCCCTTGGTCTAGAGGTAAGGCTTTCGCTGTTCAGCTAGCCATTGGATACTTTGGAAGTGTAATTGCTTCGTGGATCAATTTTGGAGTACAGCGCGCTGAGTCGTCGTTTGCATGGAGATTTCCAATTGCGATACAGAGCGTTTTTGCAGCAGTCTGCTTAATAAGATGCTTGTGGCTTCCTGAGTCCCCTAGATGGCTCATATCTCGTAACAGGATTGATGAGAGCGAGCATGTGTTATCATTGCTGCTAAAGAAGCCAGTGAGCGATGGTGAGGTCCAAGCCCTGCGAAACAACATTGAGGTCAATTGCCTTCACGAAAGGGCAGTGTCTTTCCACCGATGGAAAGATCTTTTCAATGGCAAATCTCAAAACTTGAGACGTGTCGTATTAGGGGCTTCATCTCAAATGTTCCAGCAGCTGAGCGGTGTTAGCGTCATCACTTATTACATGGCTTACATCGCCCACCATTACGCAGGATTTGACCAGCGAAAAAGTTTATTTCTTTCGGCCGGGAATAGCATGAACGCGGTCCTGTTTACATTCGTTGCCATGTTGTTAATTGACCGAGTTGGTCGGAGAAACACAGCATTCTATGGGTGGATAGGCGGAGGGTTAAGCTACACAGCAATTCTTGTTTGCTTTATAGTGGCAGGAAACGCTTCAACGGGTGCAGTTGCGTTTCTGTACTTGTACATTGCTGTATATGGCTTAACGACCAACGTCGTTCCGTGGCTATATGCAGCCGAAGTCAACTCACAGAAATGTAGGCTTTTTGGGGCCGCTCTCGCTACTGCAACTCACTGGCTGTTCTGTTACTTGATTGTGTCTGTTACGCCGGTAGCGCTCTCCAACATTGACTGGAGGTACTACATTATTTATATTGTGTTCAATTGCGCAGCTGCAGTCGTGGCAGGACTTTTCTACTTGGAGACAAAAAATCATACTCTCGAGGAGATCAACGAGTTGTTTGAACAGGGAAATGGCAAAGAGCATGTATTACCGGCTGGACGTGCGGTCGACAAACCGCAGAGAACAATGCATGTCGAGGCATAAATGGTTTACTTTTTTTTTGGCTGACAATATTCAAATTATCGCAGGTGGTCTTATCAACCTATTCAATCAATCGAGTCCACAGACCACCAAGATCTAGACCATGCAAGGGACCTATAGGACCTACATCGGGGAATACGTTAGTGTTCTCAACTCTATTTCTGCGGCTTCCCATAAATTCTCTTCATTAATGCAAGATTCTACATTGTACTTTACTACCTGTACCTGATACAGTAGTGCCTTCTCCGAAAGCCGTGCATTGAGCATGTCTGGTACTATGGTTAAAGTTTTGAACCGTTTTTTATCTGCCAAACTTAGCAGTATAACTGCAATGTACTACAATATCCTCGGATCCTCGGCTTAAACAACCAGTAAATGTTCACGTAGCATGTTACGAAAGATGTACAAATGGTAATAAGCCCCTGTGGTAAGGGTATGTAAGAATGTCCTGAGAACCCTTGTCGAAAATGCAAGTGAGCGACAGGGCTTAGGCAGGGGGTGTGGTGTGATATGTACCTTGCCGCTCTCGTCTCAGCCGGGACAGCTCTATTGTGAACAGAACGTGGTCCCCGGCTGGGCTCAATACGTGCTAAAGCAGAAGGGGGGAACCAATAAGACGCGAAGAAGGGTGCTTCATGTAGGAACCCCTTTTCGCCCCCGGAGACGTGAGAGAAGATCCGTATGTATGTCATAAATATATATATACAGTGACCTCACGGATCAGAAAATAGACATTGCCTTCTCCACGACAAACGAGTAGTTGTCCTGCCTTATTCGTCTCTCCGGGAATTGTGTATATATAGCGGCTGATATTCCTTCACCAACGAATTCCCTCCCCCCTTTACTCGCATAGCCCAAAATTGCCCACGGGTTTCCCATATCCGTCCATTCCAAGGCTATTGTGGCATTTATTGAAAATTTTCTGTATCCACCACCCGCCTTCCGTACTTCGGAAGCATTACCCTTGCGTTTATACCTACATGCCTACAGGGTTTAATGGCCCCAGTTTAACACACTGCTGCTGCAAGAATCGTGCTTTAGCTACATTCCGATTGTTCGACGCCCACGTATTATTATTCTAGCCCACGCCATACGTGTATCCCCTTTTGACTTTGCCGCACGACGCGTACGCTACCCATAAAACGCCATTAGTCAATCGCCAACCGCCAACTGCCAACCGTCAAAACGTAACTGCGTGATCGAGCCGTTGAAAAACGTTAACCGTATTTTCGCTGTCAAAATATTTGCCAAGATTTGGTTGTTGTTGACATTTTTTGGCCGTTTTGTGTCTCGCTCGTATGCAAGATTTGTCTAAGACCCCGTTTACCGGGAAAGATTACATCAGTGCGAGAATGGAACCTGAGAAGCGTGTCGGAGACCCCCCTTTTTGCAAGATGCGTTCTCCTCTTAAGACAGGTGGCCCCCCTGAATCACTATATTTTATCCCGCCGACGACGACCGTCCTCCCTCCTGAGCCCAAGACCCGTCCTCCCGCGCCCCCGCTACACTTTGCGACGCTCCAGTCGGGCTATTCTTCACCTACGTCGTCGATTGCGAGTACTGCGCGCACGTCGTTCTCCAGCTGCTCGTCTTTTTCCCCCACCTCGCCGTTGGACCCGCCGCGCAGAGGGTCCTATCCTTGCGAACCCCTGTCAGGGCGATCTACCTTTTCGCCGCCGCCTAGCCGAGAGCCTCCTCCGGCCCTTCCTCCTCTGCCGCCAATACCGCTGCTCCATATGAACAATTCCTTATCCTCGGCCTCCTCAGTGCGCTCAGTGGCTCGGTCAGTTTCTTCTGCGCACAACAACAAGATGTCGAGAGTCAGCTCGGTGAGCTCTTCCTCGTCCTGGGAACTTCACGACGCTGTGCCAAATGCAATGGCTATAACTACCGACGCGTCTACGAGTCCAACGACTTCTCCGGGATCTCCTCATAACACTATCTACCGCACGAGCTCGAGCCACGAGGTTGCGCGGGCCCGTCACAACAGCTTTAACGACCGTAACAAGAAGAACCTGGGCATTAATACCACGGGACTGAGGCCTGGGCACTCAGCTGCCGTACCTCGCTCTGCTGTGGAGCCCTCCGAGAGAAGTTATGCGCGTTTGGGGCCCTCCCGGAGTCATGCTTCTTCTGTCAGGACTATGCCTGTAGGTTCTTCAGGGTCCAAGTTCTTCACCAAGGCCGGAAGCTCCCGGGAGCAGGTGGCCTCCACGACTCCACTCGTGTCGATAGGCATACACGCAAAGTTCTTTAACGAGTCGGACACGAAGACCAAGCTCAAGCTGCTGAGCAGTTCTGATGCCAAGTTCGACGAGATAATAGAATTCGGGTTTCCTATTGCTCCTGATCAACGCGACCGCGAATATGCTAATTCTACCCGGGCTGAGAAGCGATTTAGCCTTGACCCGTCCAATGTGTCTGCTGTACCACGAGAGATGACGCTCAAGATTACGCTAAGTCCACCTGCCATGCGAGCAGACGAGAAAGCCATCTACGGGTGGCAGAAGGAGCTCATTGAGCCGTCTGGCGCGCTCAAGAGCGCCAAGTCAATTGAGAAGTTGGTGACTCCGGCCATACCTGAATACGAATACACGAGCAGCAGCTCCCCGATTTCGCCGTCCTCCATCACCTCTAGCAACTCTACCAAGCGTGGCGGAGGCATGAAGAAGGTGTTTGGCAAGCTGGGGCGCAAGCAGAAGCCAACTGGGAACCCACTAATGATTACGTCTGCGGATATGAACTAAGCATGTGTTACGATTACTCATTCATTGATATTTATTCCTTTTCTCTTTTTACTAATACTTTAATAATACATATGAATGCTACGAATATGGATAGCGGTATCACGTCAAGTAACCGCGATATTTTTTGCTGGACGATAACGGATTGGTTCACGAGTTAAACCATAAGTATGGATGGTAATGGAGTAACACGACTAAAATCATAATTGGATAATAAGCGATTGGCGGATAAAAAGAGTATTTCCGCAGATCTGTATTGCAATACCTGGCCGGGCAAGTCGGTTACCACAAACGCCTGTCTCGGTATTTGAATTCAGCCAACACAACGACGTATGTTGTCACGATAACCATGGAAATTGCGGCTAGAAATATCAGTAATGTTACCACCAAGGCGTTATTCAGCATATCCTCCGGTATACTCATTCTTGTCTGAGTCTCTGTTCCTCTACGTACTTACCTATTTATACTACCACCAAGGCAAGCGGTAAGCTTTCGCAACCCAACGATAACCTGGACGAACTTTCGCTATGATTGCTGCTGTTTTAAATATATTACCAGGTAGTAGTCTACTCGATTTACCACCAAACAGCAGCACCTTGTAGCACATAATTTGGAAATCTTTGATGTCGTTATTAATGCCATAACTACAGCTACAGTAAATCAAAGTTACGCTACTCAACACAGTCTAAGAACCCGCTATGACGTGCAATACCAAAACTTGCATACCGGGCTCTGTGCTGTCTATTACATTTGATTTACACATACCATGGAAGGGCGGCGGACTGACAAGTCAGGGGTAGATGTGATTGCCGATTCAGGAAGTGGCCCACCAAATGGACCTTTCCTAGTTGGGTGACGGAGCACATGATATATGCGCAATTCCGCAACGGGTAAGACCCTTATCGTCATCATCAGTCATTATCGTCTTCCGTTTTGACCCTTCAAACCATTAACAAGATTGGACCATTTATTCAGGTATTTTAAAGATGAGCGCTAGTTCCAGCTACCAGAACACGCCCCTAATTACCCATATCACAGAGTTCCTCAGCAAGTCCATGCTGGAGGACGCCAAATATAATGCATACGAGATTGGTGAGGACATCGACGGGTGCAAGCGGTACAGCGTGAGCGTCCGCGAGAGCCAAGGATTCCGGTGGAACTTGGACCTGTTTGTATCGCGGTACCACCAGCGAAGTGGAGTCAACTATCTTTGCGACGACGAGGAGGATGATGTGCCGGTGACTGAGATATCGCCAGATGACGGGGAGATTTTCGTCATGGAGTAACAACCACCAAGCTATCTCTGCATTAGACTAATCCGTATATATAGTCGTTCTTTTTATTTATTACAATATTACCTTCGTTGCATTATATTACATTCATAGCATTAAACTCCCTGGGAGTCCGCTTTCGCGTTACTCGTCCAGGGCCCTTACTACCAAAGAGTATATACCCTGCTCAACCTTGGCCAGAGAAGACTCAAACACGGATATCTTCTTGTCCAGCTCCTTCATGCCCAGCACCTTGTCGGCTGCAAACGAATCTATAGCATCGAGGTTCTGCTTGAACTCCCGCATGGCCTGGAGGATCTGGGTCGCAATCTGCGATGGCTTCCTGTCCCGTTCATGCTTCGCCAGATGACCAATTGCGTATCGCATAAGCTCGCCAGTCAAATCCATGAGACCCAATAAATAGTCGGCCAGTGTAACCAGCACGCCTTCCCCAATGCTCTTACAGACTTGCTCGTAAGTAATGATGTTCCTGTGGATCAAAAAGTGCTGGAAAGACAATGCTTCAATGTACTCCTGGAGGCACCCGGAGAATTGCTTAGTGTACTTCCATTGGTACACCCCTGTTATATCTTCTTTCACCGACTCCATCCGGGCATGTATATCCTTAAAATGCTTTTCGACGGTCTTGTTCGAAGCGATAATTTCTTCGGTAAGCTCGTCGGGTCCTAACCTGTGCAGCGCGAAGATGATCTTTTTGCTACTAGCGGTAATATCCCGGCTAGCTTTGATCACCCGCTCCCGTTGGTCATGGTGCCCGTCTAGATATACCCTGAACTCCTCGAACAGCGTTTCGTAACTCGACATAGTACCGTATCAGTCTATTCAATCTCTTATTTAATCTCGACGTGAAAAGTTCAAAGTTCAAAGGTGGCACGGCTGACCGATCATTAGTACCACAGCCATCTGCTATAGTACCTTATACTGGAGTTCCTGGTAAAAGAGCAATTGATACGTTTCGAATCTAATATATATAATAATTTGATACTCAAGCTTAATCTATGTGATATTTAGTGGTGCGTGAATCTGCAAAAGAGAGTCACCTGGGGCTCTGCCCCAGACCCCGTAGTTGGGGGTTCCACCCCCAAACCCCCCCTTGACACTAGCGGTGCTTAAACAGGTAACTTAGAATAGATTGACTAAATCTTGTCTATTTATATTGATACTATATTCCTAGGTGATAATTACCGTCCGCATTGCTCTATCCGTCTAGGGTCTAACACTCCTATGTTATAATGTATGCCAACACACTTTTATATCGTTAACGTAGTTGGGCTCAATTGATTCAAGTCTTTCTATATGTCTCCAAGAAGTGCAACTTGGTTTATATGGCATCTAGTGATGTATGAATCTACAATTGAACGTCACCTGGGGCTCTGCCCCAGACCCCGTAGTTGGGGGTTCCACCCCCAAACCCCCCCTTAACATTAGTGATACTCAGACAGGTCATATAGTTAGAGTATATCGGGAATCTATTCCTAGCCGATGATTACCCCCAAGATCTGACGAAGGTCACAATAATGACAGTCCAATATAGTGTCATATTTAGACTCAATCAATTTGGAGGGTTACTAAATTATATCCAACTCAAAGAACTATGACTCTTATCTCTATTTTAGTTAATATGAAGGCTTATGCTCCGTTAGCGGTAATTGGTTGAGTTGTCACCGTTACAGTGCCGTGGTACTAGGGCCGTCTAGACTTGATTGGTGCTGGAAAACTAACTGAGTTCCAAAATAATGTACTTTGCCTTAAATTCATTATTTCTGAAACTGTAGATATTCTATATATAAGCACTATTACGTTATAACTGCTTCAATGCTTCAATCAATTCCTAAATAACGCTTCGTGGATTGGTACAGTACGGTCCACCAACTCCCTCCGCGAAGCGGAGCCACGGGGGGGGGGGGGGGTTGGGGGGCTGGCCCCCCAAGTATACCGAGACTACGCTACAGTATACCAACTAATTGCCATCTAAGCTACACTCTGCTACAGCCATTACGGTGGTCAAACGGGTCTTTTCCATGGCGTTCCAAAGTGATGTGTGATGGGGCGCGCGACGCGACAGGCCAACATTTTTCATCCGCCGCCGGACCCCTCCTCGTTTCATCAGCGAACGAAACGAATAAAATGTCGTCTGTGCAATTCCTAAACCCCAAGGCGGAGTCGCTGCGACGGCAGCAGGCGCTGAGCGTCAACATCTCTGCAGCGCAGGGGCTACAGAACGTGCTGGCCTCGAACCTGGGCCCCAAGGGCACGATCAAGATGCTCGTCGATGGCGCAGGCAACCTCAAGCTGACCAAGGACGGCAAGGTGCTCCTTTCCGAGATGCAGATCCAGAACCCTACGGCCGTAATGATCGCTAGGGCGGCTATGGCCCAGGATGAGATCACCGGCGACGGTACTACGTCGGTTGTTCTGTACGTGGGCTCGCTGATGCGGGAGGCTGAGCGGTTCATTTCCGAGGGAATGCACCCGCGAGTCATTACAGAGGGTTTCGAAGTTGCTCGGAAAGCTACTCTGAGCTTTTTGGAGCAGTTTGTGACCAAGATCGATCCTACCGACCGAGAATTGCTGCTAGCAGTGGCGCGATCGTCGCTTGCTACTAAGGTTAAGGCTGATCTGGCGACTCATCTGACGCCAATTGTCACGGATGCTGTGCTGGCTATCCAGAACCCGGAGGATCCAGCGAACCTTGACCTTCACATGATTGAAATCCAGAAGATGCAGCAGCAGAGTGCCTCGCAGACTCAGCTGGTGCGAGGTCTCGTGCTGGATCACGGTGCGAGGCACCCAGATATGCCCAAGCGGGTCGAGAATGCGTATATTTTGACGCTCAACGTGTCGCTTGAGTACGAGAAGTCGGAGATCAACTCGGGCTTCTTCTATAGCTCTGCTGAGCAGCGAGATAAGCTGGTCGAGAGCGAGCGACGGTTCGTAGATGAGAAGCTCAAGAAGATTGTCGAGCTTAAGAAGGAGGTGTGTGGCTCCGACGAATCCAAGGGCTTTGTCATTGTAAATCAGAAGGGTATTGACCCCATGTCGCTGGACGTGCTGGCCAAGAACGGCATTTTCGCTCTGCGACGGGCCAAGCGACGAAACATGGAACGACTCCAGCTGACATGCGGTGGTGTCGCCCAGAACTCGGTGGACGATCTGTCGCCAGAGGTTCTGGGGTGGGCCGGTCTTGTATACGAGCAGTCGCTTGGCGAGGAGAAGTTCACGTTCATTGAGCAGCCAAAGGACCCCAAGAGTGTCACCATTCTCATCAAGGGCCCCAACGCTCACACCATTGCCCAGATCAACGACGCGGTGCGAGATGGTATCCGGGCGGTTTCTAACACAATCAAGGACAAGTGCGTTGTTCCCGGTGCTGGTGCGTTCCAGATTGCGGCCGCCGACAACCTCATGAAGAATTATTGCAAGGGCAAGGTCCGAGCTGGCGTCGAGGCGTTCGCCAATGGTCTGTTGGTGATCCCCAAGACGCTGGCGGCCAACGCGGGCTACGACACGCTGGACACGCTGAGTGCGGCTCAGGACGAGCAACAGGAGGGCCACGTGGTGGGCATTGATCTCTCCACCGGCGAGCCCATGGATCCTTCTGTTGAGGGTGTATACGACTCGTTCCGAGTGCTGCGAAACTCCATCTCTTCGGCTACCCAGATTGCGTCGAACCTGCTGCTCTGTGACGAACTTCTCAAGGCCGGTCGATCTTCTCTCAAGGGTTAACCGGGATTTTAAAATAGACTTGCATTTGTAACGATCGTAGCGTTTGATTAATGAGTTGTATGCCAAAGCGTCCATATTATCGGAGCAACCCTGGGGGCCAGCCCCCAGACCCCCATGGCTCCGCTACGCGGAGTATTCCCAAAGCTGGGGATATGATATTAGGACCTCAAGAATGGAAACTCCATACCTTTCCCCGGCGAACATAACACTCAATCCAGTCTAATCATTAAATTTATTGCTAAGATAAACTCTCGTAATAACAATATTCACTTCATTTATCAATTGAATGTACGAAGGTGGCTTGATTGTCAGTCGAACTGATGGTCGTTAAATGATTTTTAATGGTAGTGATTCAACCTTCTGACACCAGATAGTGTGTGGACAGCAATTGTTTTACTCGCTTTCAGGTGAAGAGGTAACTTTGAATTGCCCAATTGAACTAAGGACCTACGTATACTATTCATGGGATGTCCGTCAATCACACCTAGTTCACAAGCCATGGCATCTCTACGTAGTCGAATCTTCAATTATAATATAACTACAGGTAGAGTACACTGTATTTCTGTCCAAAGTGTCATTAGCTGTATAGTTCGGCCCGTAACCCGCTTCAGGCTCGGCTCCTGCAAGTCATAGTGACGTACTTATGCAATGTCCTGTGAGGCGTATGCAATTGATCGTCTGACAACTAAAGGAAGTAATACGCGAGCGATTCAATATACCTGTTAGTTTGAGTTTGAGTGCACACACAGGGGGCGAGTAATGAGTAGTGAGTAGTGAGTAGTGATAACTAGTGAGCAGTGAGTTGTGAGTCCCAGAGAAAATAAACGATTTATAGCAGTTCATTGAATTAATCCAGGGACTCCTCGACCCCTTCCCCCAATTGAAGTAGAGATTAGGATCTCTAGCCAATAGCAATAAAGCCTTACTTCCTTCGCAAACCCAACCTTTGGAGTGGTGGTCAATGTGTCAGCGGTGGCCCCATGTCGATTGCTGCTCTGCTTCGAGTGTTTGTTATCCGTACGAGAGTTCCAAGTACGATCTCGCTAAAAATGGTAAGGACGAGCTGGTCAACCCGACCAACTCATTGTTGCCGCGTTCTTGCCATTATCTGTTACCTCTTTCCGTTCGAGATTAAAGGAAAGAACTCGATGTATACGCGGTTTTGGTTAGTAAATGTTCAGTTTGTCTGTCACACATCTCCCTGGTCGATTAACACAGTCGAAAAGGCTCGACTCCGCTTCATAGAGTATTGTAGACTGAGTATATTCCCTGTAGTACCGTAGACTCTACTTTAATGATTCCAACAATTTACGACAAAACCAAACTCACAGATCATAAAGCCCTCAACTGCTTTTTATTTAAAGAAAAATATACATAAGGCGACATGGTCACTTAATCAGGGTCAAATAATATCCTGTCGGTTGTTCCTAATTGGCGAGATTCCATCGCAAAAGTATCAATCGATATGGGTAAGTCGAATATATTCGTGTCGCCTTCCTCTACAACCGGCAGGCAACTTTGCGGCGCTCCCGGTAATAAACTCCAGGGCTCACACAGTCCGAATTATTAGATGGTATCTGTATACGCAATGGTAAATCAAATCTTGACAAATTGTGGCCCAAGAGGACGAGGAGAGAAAAGAGAAGGTCGAACGGGGGAGGGGATTGAAGAAATATTTATACTTTTTGGTGTGGAGGGTAGCAGACTTGTCACATCATGGCTGTGGCATGACATGGCCCATGTTAGGCCAGAGTAAACTTAGCAACGGGATCAACAAAAGATTACTGGAACCAATAACCCAGGAGGAGAGTCTAACAAGAACGTTTCGCAGGTTTGGTCAGAATCAGACATAGCTCTCAGTGAGCTTTATAATCATGACGATGGGCTGGGAATTCCTGCCATCTTCATGCTAGTTCAGCTAACTATAGAAACTTAGCAGTGTATTTTAGCTCAGGGTTACAACTTCTTCGGCTAAAGTTTCAAGCGAGGTAAACAGAAACGGATAGATTGAAAGTAGATAGAACAAGCCACAGGAATCAAGTTGTTTATTCAACATCCAACAATACGAAATGCGACAACCGCTTAAATGAAAGAGACCCCCTAAAGTAAGCATAGCGACAAGTCATGTACTGGAACACTTGAAGAGATTTTTCAACATTCCACGACGTGATAACTACAGCGCTCAATGCAACCGTTTCAAAGTGCCTGGTGTAAATGAGATGCAATAAGCAGTGATTTTTTGGGGGCAAAACGGTGAGAGAGAAGAAAATAGGCAAATATAACAATCGACAACGTAGTAAATCGATAGTTTATATCTCCTCATTATTACGGTATCTTATTATGGTACGTAGTTACTGCCTATTGAATAGAATGTTCGTTTAACACCAACCGTCCTTCCATAAACCTTGTTCAAGGAACTCGCAATTAACAACCTTCGGTGGTTCGCGAGTCGCTCTAAAACGAAGGTATAATCTACGAAGGAGGTAAAAATGGGAATTCTACAATGTACTGATTTTTCCAAAGTAGCAATTCTCCTTCGATTCGATCTAAGAACAAACACTACAGTACAATTCAGCTAATGCCCTATGGAAAACAATCTCCGCGAAGCGGAGCCCACGGGAGCTCGAGGGCTGGCCCTCGAAATTACACTACGCGCAATGCCTTAACTTGCCCAATCTCCACGAAGCGGAGCCAACGGGGGATTTAGGAGGGTGTAGTACCAATTGTATTACCGTAGTTGCTACGCGGAGGAGTTATCAACGCGATATCAGTCCCTGCAGGTACAGCGAGCGCGGATGCCGGCTGTCGGGTGGGTTGCCGCAACCGGCAAGGCTGTTGGGAGGGGATGCGCAGGACGGGCAGGAGGAAGCGTGCGCGCGCCCGCGAAGGAGGGAACTGTCTCAGCCGCACTCTGACATTTCCGCGGGGCATGGCGGCCAATCCGACTTCAGGCCTCGCGGTGGGGTAAGTGAGCTCGGTAATTGGGGGGGAGAGTGGAGGAGTGTAGGTGGAGGTTGGTGAGGCGGTGAAGCCCGGGGAGGTCGGAGTACGAAGGGTTGAACGGTGTAAGATCGAGAGAGGGAGATGGGATGCGATGTGCGAGACAGAAAGCACAGGAACCCCACCATCGTACATGGCACATCAGTCAGCGTGGACGGTTACATTTAAAATGTGTCTTTTCACAGGCAGGCAGGACCGGACAGCAGTGACAAATAATTTTCCTCTCCCTCTATCTCAGTGAATAACGAACTAGTGAAGAAGGAAGGACCATCTCACCAAAGAAAAGAAGGAAAGTCGATTTTACACTGAAGAAAGCGGAGAAAAGAAGATAGATGGCGGTAGAGATGAGCGGAGACGAGTCAAAATCAGTCAAGCCACGGTCGCGTAGCGGGTGCTTCACATGCCGAAAGCGCAAGAAACGATGCGATGAGGTGCGACCGCTGTGTGGTGCCTGTAAACGGCTTAATCTGGCGTGCGAGTATCCCGCTCCGGGGCTTGAAAGGAAGAATAAGAAGCGTAAGACGAGCCTAGACGGAGAGGGCGGCAATCTGGGGGATACCCCAGCCGCTCCGGCGGCTATCGACCACTCGGTGTCGCCATCGACGCTGTTTGACGGTCGGGATTTTGCGTTTGGCGAGCTGTTTGGCGTCTCGACCCCCCAGACCTCTCAGGCGTTGGTCGAGTCCGCGTTTGGTAACCCATTGGATGAACTCATTGCGACGACTGGTGCCGGTCCGATGCCCGCCGGACTAACCACCATAACTTCGGGGATCACTGAGATCAACGACGAGCTGGAGTTTGAAGAACTCATGTCTTCTTCCCCGGAGGAAAAAGCGCTGACGCTTTCGCGCAACCCATCAGCCTGGCAGTCTCTCCAGCTCGATGCTACGGGAATGCAACTTTTCGATTACTTCCGCTATCAACTAGCCCCAATGATCTGTGTAAGCACTGAGGATTCCAACAGCTTCCTCAATGTTTTCGTCCCCATGGCTCATGAAGACAGTGCTGTGCTTTACAGCATTGTCTCCTGGGCAGGATTCCACAAGGAACGGGGCAAGTTCCAGGACACAGGGCTTCAATACCTCAACAAGTCCATTGTAGCCGTCAAATCGAGCATGCCAGCCACCAATTACCAAAAGTATACCCGGCTAGCCTCAATGCTGCTCATCTGTGCCGCAGAAATTTGTAGCGGAGACGTGGTCCACTGGGATAAGCATCTTTCTCTGGCGGCCAAGATGATTAGCGAGAATGGAGGCCTTGGAAGCTTCGTCCATGACAGAACTCTACGGTGGCTAGCAAGTAATTTCGCTTACCACGATTTATTGGCTTCTTCCACCTCCTGTGCCCGAAACACGCACTTCCCGGCCGAGGATTACGACCAGATCCTCAAACACGGGTACGGATTGGATGCTCTGGTCGGGTGCTGCCAGCCGCTATTCAAAGTTCTCGCTGAAATCAGCGATATGGCTGTCGAAGCCCAAAACCTCTACCGGTCGGTCCGAATGGGTATCAAGGAGCCGGGCGAGCTCAAGACATTAAGGAACAAGGTGCAGGCGCTTGAACAGCAGATCTCATCGTGCCACCCGGACCCCATTGACATGATCAGCCTTAGCCCCGACCAGCTCACGGAGCAGCTGAACCTTTTCGAGACGTTCCAGCTTGCGTCACGATTACATTTGCGCCAGACGGTGACCCGCGTCAACTCGAACAACCTCGAGATCCAATGCATGAACCAGGACTTGATCTCCGCACTTGACCAGGTCATGGGCACCCGCGTTGAAGGCGGCGTCGTGTTCCCGCTGTTCATTGCTGGCATACACAGCTCTACCGAGACGTCACGCCAGGCAATGCGGGCCCGTTTCGACGACTATTATGAACGCAACCTGGCCCGCAACATCAAGCGCGCCCGGTTCCTGCTCGAGGAGGTCTGGTCCCGCGACGAAAACGGCTCCCGCCACGTCGACTGGTACGGCATCATCCAGAACAGAGGATGGGACATCTGCTTCGCCTGATTCCACTTTTATTTATGTTTACGTCTATTTATTTCACTCCCTCCGCGAAGCGGAGACCCCGGGGGGTTTGGGGGGCTAGCCCCCCATTCGACCCATTAATACAATTGGCACAGTCTCCATTAATATTGGTACTACTTGGGGGGCCAGCCCCCCAACCCCCCCCGGGGTCTCTGCTGCGCGGAGGGAGTGGAGCCTCATAAAGCCGCATGAGCCCCATAAGCCGCACGTTCATCTCCCCGAAGCAGAGCTAAGGAGAGTTTTAACCACATTAAAACTACTAGAATTAATTGGTACAGTCTATACTTAGGGGGCTAGCCCCCCATTAAACAGCACGGGAAATTGGTAGAGCCTCTACTATTCAAACTTCCGCTTTAGCTCCGCGTAACGAAGTAATAGAAGCCGCACGAGCCGCACGAGCCGCAATGGCCCTCCGCGAAGCGGAGCTAAGGGGGGTTTGGGGGGCTAGCCCCCCAATATAACTAAGGAACGCAATTGGTAGGTACTTGGGGGGCCAGCCCCCCAAACCCCCCTTAGCTCCGCTACGCGGAGGAGAGGGTTTAATTTGCCCAAGTTTGCAGTGATATGGCCAATTGAGTCTCCAAATGATACACGCGAGATCCATGGAGTTCTAAGGAATTTCCCGGCTCGTCAGCTTCCCTTTCGATGCAGTTATGGCAGTTCTCGTTGTAATAGGCGTGATATGTCTGTTTGCTGAGGCGGAGCGGCTTAATTGGGCGGAAGATGGGACGTCCCAAGGGGGGGCCACCTCAGCGCAATTGGCAAACGCGAAACGAGAAGGATATCGAGAACGAAATGTCGGACGAGCAGAGCCTGCGGGACAAGCAGGTGTCCGCCATTGAGCGGATGCTGAACCTGAACCAGGACAGAGGCGAAGATGGCGAGGACCGAACGATCTGGAAGGTGCTGGTGTTCGACTCGCTGGGACGCGACATCATCTCGAGCGTTCTGAGGGTCAACGACTTGTTCAAGAACGGTGTCACCGTTCATATGCTGCTGGGTGCCGAGCGAACGGCGATCCCAGATGTACCAGCTGTGTACTTTGTCGCTCCGACCGAGGAGAACATGCGGATCATCGCACGAGACCTCAACGCCGGGCTCTACGAGTCATTCTACCTCAATTTCACGTCGCCACTACCTAGAGGACTGCTGGAGACTCTGGCAGGAGAGACCCTGGCTTCGAGTCACCTCATTTCCCAGGTGTATGACCAATATCTCAATTTTGTTGTGACTGAGCCCAACATCTATAGTTTGGGCTTGGAGAGGGTATTCACGACTCTTTCGACCCCTGGAGTAAGCGATGCGCAGGTGGAGAGACTTATTGATGATATCGTAGACGGGCTGTTCAGCGTTGTTCTGACGTCCGGGTCAATTCCAATTATTCGGTGCTCACGGGGCAATGCTGCTGAAGCGGTCGCCGCGAAGCTCGATAAGAAGCTGCGGAACCACGTAGTCAACACTAGGCACATGCAGCAGCCCCAAATGGCCCAGTCAGTGCGGCCGGTGCTGATTCTGCTAGATCGAAACATTGACCTGGTGTCGATGTTCTCGCACTCGTGGACGTACCAGTCGCTGATCAACGATACGTGCGAGCTTAATCGTAACAGAATTACTGTAACTACAGAGGATGAACCGGGCAAAGTTGTGCGCAAGTCGTATGACCTGGACCCGCACGACTTCTTCTGGGCCAAGAACTCGAACCTGCCGTTCCCAGAAGTCGCAGACAACCTAGATGCTGCTCTCAACAAGTACAAAGCAGATGCTAGGGATATTAGCACCCAGACAGGTGTGGCTAACCTGGAGGATGTGGGCCAATTGGACCCGTCGACGAATGCCCAGGGCCTCAAGGCGGCCATCACAGCCCTGCCCGAGCTGACAGCTCGCAAGAAGGTCATCGACATGCACATGAACATCGCCACGACACTGCTTAAAGCGATTGGCGACCGTGGGCTGGCGGAGTTCTTTGAGATTGAGGAGAATCCGTCCAAGCAGACCAAGGCGGCCATTCTTGAAAAAATTAACAACAAAGAGTTCAAAGAGCCCAAAGATAAGCTGCGCATGTTTTTAATTTATTACCTGCTGACCGACAAGATGTCTACCGCCGACCTGGCCGAGTTTGAGGGTGCCTTGACGGCTCAGGGGTGCGATCTCAGCGCCCTGGCCTACGTAAAGCGCAACAAGGAGATGAACAAGATCACCCAGGCCAGCTACACGACCCAAACAACTGGTGGCAGCGACCAGTCCGATCTGTTCAAGTCTTTCTCGGGCATCACCAACAAGCTGACGGACCGTCTCACCGATGGTAAGCTGACGGAAGGGTTTGGCAACCTCATCTCTGGCGTCAAGAACCTACTGCCCGCTTCCAAGGACCTGCCAGTCACTAAAATTGTCGAGTCCATTATGGAGCCGGGCCAGTCCTCGTCTACGGCGTCTTCCCAGATCACGGACGAGTATCTATACTTTGACCCCCGGGCCACCCGTGGGTCGGCGTCGCGGCCGCCGAAGCGCCAGTCGTACGACGAGGCGATTATCTTCACTGTGGGCGGTGGTAACTACTTTGAGTATTCCAATCTGCAGGACTGGGTACAGCGTATTGGCGGTAGCAAAAAAGTTGTGTACGGCTCGACAGAGCTCTGCTCGCCGGCCAACTTCCTTTCCGAATGCGAGGCGCTCGGCAAGGGGCTATAATAGACTTATAACTTTTATTGCATTCATCAACCCACCTCTTTTGCTTCGATTGAGTGATAACTTGGGGGAACCCCCCATAGTGACGTCCTTTTGCTTCGAACGAGTGTTTCATGGGGGGCTAGCCCCCCAAACCCCCCGTAGCGACGCTTCGCGTCGAGCTTTCTGAATCCGACGAAGATTGATGGATTCCAAAGAAATTGAATTATTGTATGGGGAGTCTTCCTTATGTAAGGGGGGGGGGGGGGGGGGGGTCCGTGGGGACTTGTCCCCCTGGGCCGGTTCAATGAACCACTGTATTAGACAGACTAACCTGAGTAGCGTTATTACCTGTATACGCCGGCAATGCCTGGTGATAACGTGATTTACGTCTGTGCATAAGGCTAATCGAGGCTATATAAGCACTCTTTGACGTCTTCAGTCTAGTCAGGTACCTCAAATGGAGAATATGGTGAATTGTCATTCCTGAACTCCAACAGAACGATAGAAATTTCCTTACAACAGAGCCTTCAAGAACATCACTAAATCTTATCCTTTCTAATTTCTCACTTTAACGAAAGTATGTTCTAATGGTTATTATACGCTTGTCTGAATATATTAATTACTGTAAGCTTGGTAGGTGGTATCTCGTCAATTGAAGGGCCGTTGAGCTACTGTAGTACTACACGTGTGGTAACTGTGGACTTAATTACAGCAGCAAATGTCTGGATATAACTTCTGTTATCCTTTACTACTATGGTATTAACAGGTGAAGCTGATAGTGCTAGACACGCCTCCTGCGGGGAAGTCCAATTGACATGGACGCGACCAGCGTATAGTATACAGGGGATACAGTGTTACAGAACACCGGTGATTTGTTCTACCGGCCTATATCGGGGTACCACGTTCAGCATACCGCGCTGAATCTTCTGGCCCAGGCTATCCAATATTGAACTCGAATTGCTCTTATCTTATCACTAACATATTCCTTATTTCTTATTTACAAAAGTTATGTAGATTACACTACTCGATTGCGTCCGAAAATGGAATCAGAGTTGTAATTAATCGTTACAAACTCCCGTTACAATTACCAACGGCACTAGCAAAAAATAGTCGAACTCCGATAACCATGCAAAGCCTCCGGATAACCAATTCCTCGAATACATATATCTAATGTCATAATTGTCGTATAATAGCGGAGGCCGAAGCGAGATCTGCACAGCCGCGCATGATCCCGGCAAAATGGCCCGAGTTCGGGCATGGTGGGGTGTGCGTCCCCACACTGGGCAGCCCGAGTAGGTACAGTTTGTATAAGTAACCAGGGGTAAACCGCTTATACAACTCAAGCAACCATGAATTTCAACTCTCGAAGGTCTGTGGTCTATTCGACCAAAGGAATTGTATCCTCTACGCAGCCGCTAGCGAGCGCCGCTGGCTTGAAGATTCTTGAAAATGGCGGAAACGCAGCAGAGGCGGCGGTAGCTGTGGCTGCCGCCATTAGCGTGACGGAGCCAATGTCGAACAGCATTGGCGGAGACGCCTTCGCGCTGTTCTATGACGCCAAGTCGGGCACCGTCAAGGGCTTCAACGGCTCGGGTAAGTCGCCAGCTGGTCTGAGCGTCGACTTCATCCGCGAGCAGGGCATCTCTGGGGATCAAATCCCGGATGAATCCGTCCATACCATCACCGTACCAGGCGCAATTGCGGCCTGGGAGGACGTAGTCAAGACCTGGGGCAATGGCAAGCTGACTCTTGGCGAGATCATCCAACCAGCCATTGAATTGGCCGAGGAAGGTTTCCCCGTTTCCGAGGTATGCAGCCACATGTGGAAGGAGAGTACTAAGAAGATTCTCTCTCGAAAGGCTGGTGCGGGAAAGGACCTCACTATTGACGGTCGAGCCCCTGTAGAGGGTGAGATCTTCAGAAACCCGTACCTGGCTGAGAGCCTGAAGCGGGTCGCCGCACAAGGCCGAGACGGGTTCTATAAGGGCAAAACTGCTGATAAGATCGTCGAGGTTATCAAAGAACTGGGTGGAGTAATGACCCACGAGGATCTGGAAGCGCACAAGACTTTGTTCCTCGAGCCCGTGACCATGGGGGTCGAGAACTCCGACCTGAAGCTCAACGAACTGCCTCCGAACGGCCAGGGAATCGTGGCGCTGCAGGCTCTAGGCACGATCAATGAGTTGGTAAGACGAGGCACCATTGATCTAACTAAGATGAAACACAACTCTGTAGAGTACCTTCACGTAATCATTGAAACCTTGAAGTACGGGTTCAAGGATGCTGAGGAGTACGTTACCGATGTTGAGAAGCTGGACTATGATGTTGAGCAGTTGCTGAGTCGAGAGTATCTTTCTAAGCGGGCTGACCTATTTGACCCGGCCAAGGCTAACAAGGACTTCTCGCATGGCGTCATCAACCCACTACACAAGAGCGACACTGTGTACTTCACAGTGAGCGATCAGTATGGCAATGCGTGCTCCTTCATCACCTCTGTGTTCCAGTCGTTCGGCAGCGGCGTAGTCCCATCCGAATGTGGCTTCCCGTTGCAGAACCGGGGTGCCAACTTTAACCTAGTCAAAGGCACTCGAAACTGCCTCGAGCCCTCCAAGCGACCATATCACACTATCATCCCAGCTATGATCACCAAGCAGAATGGGGACTTGTATGCGGCATATGGTGTTATGGGTGGGTTCAACCAGCCCCAGGGCCACCTCCAGGTACTTCTTAACCTTGATCTGTTCAAGCTGAGCCCGCAACAGGCGCTTGATTTCCCGCGAATTTGCCTCTACGCTGGAGCCCCCGATACGGGCATGATGATGGCGTCGAGCAACCCATCTTCCTCTCTGGCAGAGACTGTCGTGGGCGTTGAGGAAGGTATTGACCCGGAGGTTGTAAAGGGTCTTGAGTCACTGGGCCACAAGGTTAAGGTTGTAACTGGTTTTGGGCGGTCGCTGTTTGGTCGGGGCCAGATCATTCGAAAGTCTGAGAGTCATGGGAAGCTCGTGTGGAGCGCTGGAAGCGACCCTCGTGGCGATGGTGCTGCTATTCCGATGCACTAACTGCAATAGATATGAAACGCCAATAGACTTACGATTATTTGGATGAAGCTCACGTTGACCCATAAGCCACAACAATCCCTCCGCGAAGCGGAGCTAAGGGGGGTTTGGGGGGCTAGCCCCCCATTCAAACTATTACAGTAAACAATTGGGGTAGCCTTATATTGTAGAGATACGAGCGATTTGTTCAATCCTGCTGCCTGTGCATCAATTCATACGACGAATTGTTATGTGATGGTTTGAAGAGATACAATCAATCTATTTCGGCACCCGATCCTTTGCAGGTCGAATTATGTTACCTAAATGAACTCTATTTATTATTCGATGAAAATCCTATTACACTCCATAACAAAAGGACCAATGAGGTTAAGACCAATGAGACTTACCGGATAGATCCACGATGTAGAACAGGTCCCCAGAACTGGTGTATCGAAATACGAGGTTATAAACTTTAACAATGGAAAACGGTTCCCCAGACAAGTTGTATCAAAATATGCGAACTTTAACCGTTGCCAATGGTTTCAGTCTCAACGGTCGAGTTGAAACAATCGACGCTGTAGCGAGTAGCGAAAAATGGAGATGAAGTCATTGAAAAATATATAAAAGGCCATTGATTTCCGCTCAATTGGATCCTCATCAATCGCAATCGTTTGAATTTCGTGCAATCGTTTGAATTTTTCGCAATGCAGTTCAAGACTTCCTTCTACGTACTCCTGGCGACCGCTTTGGCCGCTTATGCCGCTCCTACTGAGGTCTCCAGCTCCGAGCTGGCGCTCGATGCTCGAGCCAACCGGGGTGCACGGTTTGCTTTCATTGATGGAGCCCGAGAGTCTGTTAACAATGCCCAGCAGCACGTTGACTCCGTTGTTAACGCCTACCGGAACAACCCAGATCGAGCTGGTGCCGCCGCTGTCACCGCCATGATTACTGGACTGGATTCGCAGATTGATACTGCCATTGCTACTGTCTCCAATGCGCTCGCTCCCTTCACCTTTGGTGTCTCCAAGGCCGTTGGCAACTTCCTCCTCGGCCCCTTCGTCCAGTCTGTGACTGATGGTCTGGAGGTTATGCTTGGCAACGCTGTTGGCGGTGTCATGGACCTTGCTCGACCAGGTGCCTTCCAGCGCAACCTGTCTCGACTCATTCAGCAGTCCAAGGAATACAACATCAACGTCTCTAAGCTCCAGACCCTCCAGGCTCAGATCCAGAACACTATGCCCCACAAGCGAGAAGAGATTGAGGTTGAGGCCCGACAGTTTGCTCTGCTTGATGGTGCCCGAGAGTCCGTTAACAATGCCCAGCAGCACGTTGACTCGGTTATCAATGCTTACAAGAACAACCCAGACCGAGTTGGTGCCGCTACTGTTACTGCTGTCTTGACTGGTTTGGACTCGCAGATCGATACTGCTATTGCTACTGTCTCGAATGCCCTTTCTCCTTTGACTTTTGGTGTCTCCAAGGCTATTGGTAATGCTCTTCTTGGTCCTTTCGTCCAGTCTGTGACTGACGGTTTGGAGGTTGTCCTTGGCAATGTCGTTGGCGGAGCCATTGACTTGGTTGCTTCTCCAATCACTGGCTCTCTCCAGCGAAACATTGCTCGATTGGTCCAACAGTCCCAGGAGTACAACATTAATGTTTCCAAGCTCCAGACGCTCCAGGCTCAGCTGCAGAACACCATGCCAAAGGGCCACTAGATTTCGAATCCATTTCGAATCTAACTATCTGGGTTATTGAGCTGGTTTCAATATCTTCATTTCGTCTCGTATTTCTTTTTGGTGAATTGATTTTGTTATATCTATCTCTCGTGGTAGAATTGGTATTAAGTTTATCTTATCACTACCTGTATTTCATATATCGTATTGGTAAATTTTAGGTGGAGTCTCTCTTGCTTTGATCTCTCCAAACACTTTAGATCATATTGAATGGTAATGAATACCTAATTGCAAGCTGAGGTTAAGGCAAAAGGTTTCCAATTGGTGCAAATTAGAACCTGGTCACTATTCCTAGAACTCCATCCGCAAAACCACTACCGTAATCCAATGATGAATCACTCCGCGAAGCGGAGCTAAGGGGGGTTTGGGGGGCTAGCCCCCCATTGAAACCACTATAATAATAATTGGTACTACTAAACATTGGGGTAGTGCAATGTATTTCGAGGGCCAGCCCTCGAGCTCCCGTGGCTCCGCTTCGCGGAGATAATCAGACGTTGAGATCGGCAAGGTGGATGATGACGCCGCACGGCTCAACATGAAAGTCTTGGTAAATGCGTGAAAGTTTCAAAACAAACGTGTAATAAATCAAAAACACATGGCTAATTGCTTTAGTTTGTCATCATAAATAGAATAATAAGGTTAGACGGTTAGTATCGCATAAGTGTGCTGCTCGTAATTGGTTTCTACAAGCCTGGTTTGCTCCAGACCATTCGGCCCTGAGGGCCTGCCTTGGCTCGGGTCTCCATACAGCTTGGTCCAGACAATGGAGGCTCTGGAACTGGAGTAAGCGCTTGCTTGACTCGCTTCATGAATCCACCCTTTCGCTTAGGCGATTTGGAAGAGCTTTCGCTATCGGTGGTAAGGCTGGAAGCGGTTGGAGCGATTCGCTCACGGAAGTCCTCCTTCTTTTCACTTCGGGAGTTGTTGTTATAGCTCATTGTATTCTAACTTTGTGATTGATTGATAGAGAAAAAAAAAACCATTTCCAGTCGAAAACGCTCCCGTTATATAGACACTTTTTTCACTCTGAGCCATCGTAGTCTGGACTCTTCCTTGTTCGTGCGGCTGTAACAAGACATGCCCGTCGGACCTCGTATAAGGCGAAGACCCTTGGTGACTAACCATATGCAGCCGTGAGTAACCATGTACGATCTCCGGTTCACAAGCAACATGCGGACTCCATTATAACGGCGCTTCTGCAGTATTTGTGGCGACGGATGACATTCACCCTGCGCTGAAATGCAATATACCTCGCGTTGAAAACTTTTTCCCCAGGTTTTTGTGGATCGGCATTAGCAGGCGGTAATAATACGGAGGGACTGGTCATACTGGATACTCATGGGGAGTCATTACTGTCTCATCATGAAGGAGTTATTCTTGGCAGATACTTTTTATCTGAATTTGTAAAAAGAACAACCATGGGTAATCGGCGGTTCAATTCAGATGTCCCTTCGAGTTAATGAAGACCGTTATACACATGTTATGACCTAGCTAAGCCACTGATCGGAGTTAAGCAAAATGTTACGGTAGATCTACGTTTTGCATATCTAGAACAAATTTATTACCATTTGGATATTTTGAACATTTAGTTTGACATATCAGTAGAGAATACGGAATTACCGGTGCCATTATTGGCAATTGGCCTATAAATATCTTAGTACCTTGGAAATTTGGTAAACGTTGCTACCGGTATACTGGTAATATAAAGACCAATTGATGTGTGGTATAGGCCTAACTACATGGATGAGCAGCCATCTCCAATCGATCATTCTATTCAAGTTGTAATGGGCTGATCAGAGGGCTTGCAGAAGGATAGCATGGCGATATTTGAATATGCATGCTAAAGAGTATGATGATCACTGTACTTACCAGTGAACTACAAGAAGAGCAAACAAGCTCTGAAAGAAGTATACAGCATCCGAAGGCTCGGAGTCCGGGGTTATCGACACGGCAGCTTCTTTGCATAGAACGTGATTGAGCTACGAATGATCGGACAACAAACTGCCGTTGCGATATAATTTGCAATGGACATGAGAATGGATACATATTTTTTTATTTTCAATTTTTACAATGCTACTGTATTCCTGTTTATTTATTGAATGGTTCTCAAATATCTCTAGATAAGTTGGAAGGATGATTCCATCGAGTGGCGATATCGCAGCCGTAAATGCAACATAGCAGATGAGCGTTACGCCGCTTGGCGCACGTTTTTTTCATTCTCTCTTCAGGATATTGACACAATGGTGACTATAACTTGCATTGACCCTGAAAGAACTTCTCTGGCACGCTAACCCCGTCTGTAATGGGCAGCTATACTCCGCGTAGCGGAGCCACAGGGGGGTTTGGGGGGACAGGTCCCCCCATAAGACAGGCTTCAATTGACTTGGGGGCCAGCCCCCAAACCCCCGTAGCTCCGCTTCGCGGAGGAGTATGACTTGATGTAAAATTAAGCGTTACTATAAATAATTAGATTTAGGCCATGAACTTGCCGTTCTGAGCCTTGACGAGCTGGGCGGACCGCTTAGCGTCGAGGAAAAGACTCTCGCACTCCTCGATATCAACAACCTCAATCTCCGAGCGGTTGTTAGCCTGGGCCAACACGAACGCCGGAGCCAGCAGCTGCAAGGCATACCGCAGCGAAGTCTCCGCGCCGTGGCGAGCCAGCTTGTCGAGTGCCGCTGGAACAGCCGGGGAGGCCTCCAACACAGCCCGCTTCTCAATAATAGTTCTAATTTCGTCAACGTTGTATGGAAGAGTGCGCACAATGAGTAGTCGGTCGACCAAGTCCTGGGGGATACCGTGCGGAGCCTGGATATCGTCAGTACCCCGGACAGTGGTCATGCCACGGTTCGAGGCAAGCACGACGATGGGCGAGATCGAGGACTCGAGCGCCCGGTTGAGGTAAGTGAAGGCCTCAATGTCGAGCATGTGCACCTCGTCAATAAATAAGACGCCGGGAATCAGTTCGGCGATACCCTGGTCAATGTATCCCTGTACCACCTTGTTGATTTCCTGTCGTAGTTTGTCGGTAATCTCCGTCTTTCGCGGCTTCATGAGCTGACCCATCATGGACATGATGTCCTGTCCACCCTGGGGTCGCGCATTGGCTACGTCCAAATCGTGAAGCGTCACGTCCTGCACGATTTCCTTCTTCTTGTGAACGTCTCCCTTGGGCAATGGTACGTACTCCTCAGCCTCGAGGTCAAACTCGGTCGCGTAGGCATCAGACCGCCCAACTCGCTTGACAGCGCCCGTGTTCGCCTCAATGTAGATAACGTCACCCACAGCGACCCGCTCCTTCTGGATAGCCTCATATATGCTTGGGTCGAGCCGCAGCTGCTTGGTTCCCTTGTAGCTCTTGAGCCCGACGATAACGTGGCTGATGGTCTTGCCGTAGCCGCCGAGCGGGTTCTCTGCCTCCTCTGGCGTCAGCTCCGTGACTTCACCTTCGTACACTTCCTTGGTCTCCTTGATCCGGAGGCCAATGGCTCGCCGGAAGTTCTCCATGAGGGCCTCAGTCTTCTTGACTTCGGCGGAGAAGATCTCGCTGCCGACAATGGGGCAGAATGGCACCTTGGGGCCCAGCTCCTGGGAAATTGCCAGTGCCAGAGCAGTCTTACCGGTACCTGGACCACCTGCGAGCAGGATGGCCTTACCGGAGAGCTTCTTGGCCTTGATCAGGTCGACGATGACGCCGCACGCCTCTCGGGCCTCCTGCTGGCCCACAAAGCCGCCTTCGATGGGGCGCGCCTGACCCAGTTCGTTGAGACCCAGGCCTTTAATGTGGGTGTGCGCAGCGGTTCTACTGTCTCGCGACACGCCTTTGATCTCGCTAATCTGCACCATCTTCTACCAGAGTCGATACCTGTCGTCGATTACTGTCGTCGGTGGAATATTTTTCACGCGTTGGGTCTCTTTAATTTGCTGCACCTTAGCTATCGCCGTTCATTGGCACCGGTCGGTGACCTCTGGGCAAAACAGCATAGAGTTTCCATGATTTTACATTATTAAAGACTTAGTGGCTACCCAGTCGAGAAATAATGGAATTATAGTTGCTCAGTTGGCTTGTTCGCCTTTAATGGCGTATATATATACATGTGTGGTTAATGTTTGATGAAATAGTACCGATATCCAAAGATGGTCTACCAGGTAGTAGTATCAAGACCAATTGGAGCTAGCTACAGCCACTGATGGAAGAATTTCTGAAGCAAGATCCTGGGGGGCCAGCCCCCCAGACCCCCCGTGGCTCCGCTACGCGGAGATATAGTACCGGAATGTAACACGAATACCAATTAAGTGAAATAACTTGATTGTATCTATCAGGTAGTGCCAAAGCCAATTGGAGTTACTATAGCTTCCGTTGAAATATGCTACTATAGCAAACTCCTGGGGGGCCAGCCCCCCAGACCCCCCGTGGCTCCGCTTCGCGGAGTAGGGTACCGGTTAGTAAGATCAATACCAATCAAATGAAGTAAATATCTCCCTATATATTATAAAAAATGGAACAATAAGCCAATTGGAACTACCACAGCTTCTGATAGGATTGTATTGTCTATAGAGAGTCTTGGAGGATCTAACGGGCGCGGTGGGTTGGCAGCCATCGCTTAACAAGAGATCCAGCTGAAATTCATAGAACCGATTATTCATACATGTGTGTGAAAATACCCAATATATCAGCTTTCGCTAAGAATTAAAGATTAAAGATCTCACCGAGGATTGTGGCAATCTAAAAATCTTTTGTAGTAGTCCATATATACAGTGTGATGTGTGGCAGGTTAGTGGTGAAGTTCAATTAGGGAGTTGAAAGTTGTAATTGAAGTAAACTCAAGAAAAAAGAATGCGGAGTAACAGCGATATTGGTTTTTTTTATAATGAAATGTAAATTTTACCAATTGTAGTCAAGCGAAGCTTTGCAAACATATACACAGTATTTCTCCGTCAAGTGGATTTGCTGGATGATCTCCGCGTAGCGGAGCCAAGGGGGGTTTGGGGGGCTGGCCCCCCCATGGCATTCTATTGGATAGTAACATATTTCTACAATCCTCGGCGAAGCCGAGCTACGGGGGTCTGGGGGCTGGCCCCCAGGTGAATTGAAGAGTAGTACAGCTAAAGGGCCGTATGCGGCTCCATTGGTACAGTGAATTAAAGGTCATTAATTAAGGAAAAATACAATTGTTGGCAAAGTAACGGATTTTAATGGACTAAAATTTAACAAGTTTAGGCGAAGTAGCGGATGTTAATTGAGGCAACAAAGACATTGATCGAATTCGACATCGCACAGTTTGCGGTTCTTCAGGCTTGACGAACGGCAGGAAGATGTCGGTAGAAGAGGTAGGCGCTAAGCCCAAGCGGAAGCCAAGGCTCCCTAAACGATCGCGCGACAAGAAAGAAGTGTTCGATCTGGACATGTTCTTGAGCAGCGAACAACGAGCGCTGGAGACGAGCCAGCGGTACAAAACGACGGCTGATGTCAGCTACGAGCGGTACCTGGAGGTCGTCAAAAGCGGTGGGGCCGATGTTAAGAAGGAAATGAGTGTCCTGAGCCACGTGTTCGAGCAGTCGCGGCGGCTAGTCGTCATTGCAGGGGCTGGCATCTCAGTTGCTGCCGGGATCCCCGACTTCAGATCTTCGACTGAGGGGCTGTTTGCGACAATTAAGGAGGACTACAAGCTCAAGACGTCAGGAAAGGCCATGTTCGATGCCTCGGTATACAAGGATGACGACAAAACAGAGCTTTTCCACATGACGATAAGGGATCTACACAAAATGTGCGTCGAAGCCAAACCGACGCGATTCCACGAGTATGTGAACAGAATTGCTGCGAACGGGCGCTTAACGCGATTCTACACCCAGAACATTGACTGTCTGGACACTAGCCAGGAGCACCTGGCGACTGCTGTGCCTCTGATAGGCACTCCGCGGGGAGTACAGGTTCACGGCAGCATTAGGACTATGGCGTGCTCGAAATGTAGTTGGACTGGGGACCTGGATCCTTCAAAGTTTTTGGACGGTGAGGCTCCAGACTGTGGCGAGTGTTTGGAGCTTGATGAGGTACGCCAGGTAGCTGGGAAGAGACTACAAGGCGTCGGCCGGCTAAGACCACGTATTGTGTTGTACAATGAAACTAATCCAGACGGAGAGGCGATTGGAAAGATTGCTGAGTCGGATTTATACAAGAGGCCTGATGCGCTGGTTGTAGTAGGGACGTCTATGAAGATCCCGGGCATCAGGCGCATGGTGAAGGAGCTTTCCCAAGCGGTTCACGCTGCAAAGGGTGTCGTAGTGTGGATGAATATTGAGCCTCCAACTAGCCTTGGCAAGGAGGCTGAGGCGTTTGACTTCATTGTTAAAGGCGACTGCCAGCTGGTGCCCCAGTTAATTGAGCATTACGAGAAGGATAAGCTGGAGCAGCTGGTTAAGCGCGAAGAGAATAAGGCCAGTCGGCAGAAGAAGCCTTCGGGTAACAAGATTACGAGTGCATTCAAGATTTCCAAGGGAATTGCTCCTGGTAAGCCGGCCCCTGTCAAGGTCATGCCGGATACATTTGATGGAGCGAAGATTGAGTCCACGTCTACCATCTGCGATTTATCTATTGAAAGCAACACTGGAAGGAACTAGCCAGGATGACCCACCAATCGCGGTGGCTTATTTATTGAAAGCAACATTTATGGATGGCACGCCAACCATCGCGGTGGTTTATTTGATGGACGAAACTAACCGAATGACAGTTGGAAGGACTATTCATGATCGTCCTGCTGCTTTACTTGGCAGCCTAATTACTCTCCCAGAAGAAGTACAAGTATGAAAAATGACGATGATGGACGGATGAAGATGAAGAATGGGAATAAATATATATACTTGTGGGCTAATCGTCAAACTCAAGCTCTACCTCGTCTTTGGGCTCCTTTGGCTCCTGGGACTCCTGCCACTGCGTCACGTCGTCTATATAACTTAGGATGGTGTTCACTGAGTCGGAATTTTTCGCCTCCAGCGGCAAAAACTGCACCATGCCAAAATCGTCGCACAGATTGGCAATCGACTTATTAAGCTCGTGGAACTTTGGGTTCGTCTTTTCGTTCGCCTCGTTAATCATCAACAACGGGTCCGGGTTTAAATACCGCTTAAGCTCTCGCTTGGATACCTCATTCGTAATCAAGTCCATCTTGGATAGAATGTTAATGTGCGGCGTTTCGAGCAGGATCATCGCCGACATGGCCGACAGCACGCCCGAGAAGAACTTGGGGCGGTCAATGACAAACGGCGCCTCTAATAAATAAGTAGCACACAGACTGAAGTTGAGCTGGTTGGTGAGATGCTTCACGATGGTCGGCAGCACCGGAATGTGCGTATACAGCTCGATCTGACCAGGGCAATCGAAAATCAAGTACTCGTCTTCATACTCGCCAATCTCCTCGTCCAGCCAGTCCAGGTTGTTCATGAGGAACTCAAAGCAGTACACGAGTCCTCCATTCGGCCCATACTCCATTTCCTCCATAACATCCTCCAGCGAAATAAGATCGCGAATGTCTACCGAAAACTCGTACTCCGTGGGCTCCGCCGCCGGATCAAGATTTACAATATGGGCTCTTCGGCCCGTCGCCTGGATATGCGATATCAGGGCATTACAGAAAGTCGTCTTGCCTACGCCCGCTGGGCCTAGCACTAGTACTCCTACTCGAGACATCTATGAACAAAGCAAAGACCTGTCTGAACAGTTTTTTTTTGTCGCTGTGATTGATAACCGATTTTTTTGGTGATTTGAACAGTCTTTGGGAGCGGCCCCGAAAATTTCAAACCTTCGATCGAAGATGACGGAAGACGAGGTGAGGGAGTTCCTGCGGGATTACTTGCTGGCTTCTAATGGCGATGGAGGGGACTTCTCTGAGTGGCTGAGCGAGTATGCCCAGCAGCGGTGGAATTACAGCAGGGAGATTCTGTGGGACGCCAAGAGCGCGTTCGGGTATCCAGAAGAGAAGGAGTGGACGGACTCGAGGTCCGGGGCTGCCTACGGGGCTGAAAGGCTCAAGGAGATTTTGAATGAGTCCATTGGCCCTGATTTGGTGGTTAATGCGTGCGGATATGTACAGATTGCTGATTATGAACTATATAGAGCTGTTGGTTTTCTTTTCGACTCTAATAGGGAAGTCCAAATTATCCTATGGTCTGTTTACGATGATAATAGATGGAAAGTCATGTCGATGTTTGGCACGACCAGTATGGAGGTCGTACGATCTATTAAAGAGGATATGGCCCCTACTGAAGAATTGGCGCGGTTGCGTTACGAGGAGAAGGCGCTTGAGACGGTGAGAAAGAAACAGAGGCTCGAAAAAGGCAGTGATAGCGAAGACGATTACTGGGCTATGTACGACCAGAGCGAAAGCGAGAGGGACGAGGGGCCCAAGAGCGACGAAAGCATGGACGAAGATGAATACTTTGCCCAGTATGACCAGCATAACAAAGAGGAGGCCGAAGCATTGGATAAGAATACACAGCGCCCCGTGGCGATTCCTTCTCCCGAACCTGACTATGACCGGCTTCCGGACGAGCAGGATGTTTATAACCGCATTGCGAAGAATCTTAATGAGGCTTGGTGCTGGGCGTACGACCTGGGGCTGTCACAGTCTGACTTTGACCAATATGTCAAGGACTGCGTGAACAACCGAGATTACGCTCGTAGGTGATCCGTCGAATTATATGACCACCAGGAAGCAGTTGACGTTACTACAACTCGTTGAATAGACAACGTTATTCACTAGTCTAATGCACAATAACTTTTAACGCGATGGGATCTATCAGCGAAGCACGAGGGGTCTGGAGGCCCTCGCCACGGGCCGCAGGACGGATAAGAAGATGAAAAAGAAGGTTATTTGTTGCGACACCAGCATTGGCTGTTTTCGTTCTCCATCTGAATAAATACGTCTTCCACGCCGTCCTGCTGGAGACGCTTCTCGACCTTGTCTCGCACATAGGTGCTGTTCGCACCGTCTTGGTACTGGACGTGCAGCATGCCTCTAATTTTGGACCCATCGGCCCAGAACTTGGGCACTGTGTAGCTTGAAACGCCACTAGTGATGGATATGTCATTGAGAATGTCCCTGATAAGGTACTCCTGGTTGTCGCTGAGGGACAACAGGAGCGTTTTGGCAGAGGAGGTAATGAGAGGTATAGATGAAATAAAAATGAGCACAGCAATGACAATGGATGCAACAGGGTCGAACCCGCTCCAGCCAAAGTACCAAGTGAGCAATGTCGACAGGATAACCCCCACAGAGCCCAGAGTGTCGGCTACAATATGGAGGAAAATGCCGTGCATGTTCTCATTGCCATCGGTGTGCGTATGCGAATGCGAATGTGAGTGGCCATGCGAATGACCATGCGAATGGCCATGCGAGTGCCCGTGGGAGTGCCCGCTGTCGCCATGGCCGTGTGAATGGCCGTGGTTGAATGCAAAAATGCCAATCGCATTCACCAGCAACCCAAGGACACTGACTACTAACAGCTCCCCAGTCTTATGCAGCTCCACCGGGTTCGAAATCCGCTCAAGCGCTTCAGCGATGATGCCGCCGCTGATGCCAATAAGTAGACAGCCGTTTGTGAATCCAGAAACCGTCTCCACCTTGGCAAGCCCATACGGGAACCGCGAGGAAGGGGGGAACTTGGAGAGAATGCTAGCCACGAGTCCCACCAGCAACGCCAAACAATCAAAGAACATGTGAATACTATCCGAAAGTAACCCCAAAGAATTCGACAGAATTGAGTAGAGCAGCTGGATAAGCATAAACGAGAAATTGAGCAGAAGAAAGTAGAAAATGTTCCTTGTGTCGTCATGGGCAAGAATACTGTCTACGATGCTCTGCTGCAGCTTTGAAGTCTTGACATCCTCAGTACGCCGCCTGCTCGCATTTACGGGAATGGCAACGGTCAATAGAGCCAGGGCAAAGTTGCCCAAGGGGGCTGGACGGATGAAAGACTCAAACACCAATGCTACTGCAGTCTCAATGGTCGCATTGTATCTCGTCGGAACAACGTCCCTCTTGGATAGGAGGTAAACTCCAATAGCGCCACAAGTGATAATCAGCAAAATTACCACGTCAGCCCCCCATTGAGTGCAAAATAGCGACCCCATGAGCAGACCGGACCCAATGACGAGCGATCCACTAGTCGAGAAAGACGGCACAGGCAACCAGTTCGCATAGCACGCAGCCAGAAGCGCAACGTATCCGGTCAGAACCGTTCCCGCACCTTTAGTCGCCAGATCATAGGTCAGCAATACAAAAGTGTAAACCCCGTAGGGCAAGGCTGTTTTGACTCCCATGTCCAAGGGCAGGTTCAATGCGCCCACCAAACACATCGTCGTCCGTACGGAGCCAAGTTGATGGCACGCCAAAATCATGGCCGATACCCCGAGGGCTATCAAAGCGTTCCCCCATAGGCCTTGCTTCGGGGTTGACACTGGCTTCCGCTCCAGGGTGTTGAGCAGGCCGTAGAATATCAGTACAAGGCCCGTGGCCATCGCCGCACCCACAACGGCGCTGCCTACCTTTTCGATAAGGTGTTCTGCAGCGAGAAGGCTTGTAGGAAGTGAAATGAACGCAGGAACGCAGCTCAGCCAGCTTTGGTCTTCGTCTTCCTCGGCCTCGGTGGGGGATTTGACGTATTGGCCCGAAGTGTGACGTTTGAAGTCTTGGAGCATCGTCGGCACAGAGTGGATCCCCCAAGTAGGCTCCGGGGCCAGAGATCCGCGTCTGGCCCCAGGAGCTCGCAGTTTATCAGCCATTTACTGGTTTGGCACTTTGGTCCGACGTGTTGTGATGGATGGTGGGTTTGATACGGCGCGGCTGATTACTCTCCCTCGATGCTCAATCCAGGGGTTTGTTTCAATTGACTGCAAAGTTTGTCAGAGATTATTATTTTTGATTCTATGGTTTGAATGATATTTAATACTTGTAGTTTGTTCATTATCAGTTAGAGGATATTACTGTATCTGTAGCTTATTCGGTGTCAATTGAGGATATGAAGGACAGCTCGGCGGGTTACTACTACTCGGGATAACTAATGCCAAATGTCTTGAATAAGAATGTTGTACAGAGGGTACTTGGAGCTGATTGGTATATGACGACTTGGTACTATGCAAGCGCTTCGAATTGCAAAATACTGTAGTCAGATCTTCAGGCATTCGCGGGAGTTGTAACGCGTTGCAACAGTGACATTGGGAGTTTGTTACACGTTGCAACGGCTGGCGACGAACTGTAACAAAACATCCTTGGACGTGACACACAAATGGACAGTGAGGATTGTGCATTCTCCCTCTCTATTCAAATCATATTATCTAACTTCATTCCAGCTGAGGTTTGATTCATAGAGATATAGTGTTTGATATTGAAATATCACTGATTGAGATGCTACAGCATACTGATTGAGACATCGCTGATTGGGGGTATATCACTGATTGAGATACAATATTCATTGAGATATCACTGGCTGAGATATCACTGATTGAGGTATAATATTTGACATATAGTTTCAACTGATTCTAGCGAGCAAATATATATTGTCTTAACTGATGTATTTCGAAAATGGTAACCGCTAAAGATATTTGCTATGTCAAGTGCCCCAAAAAATTGCGTTATCACCTATCGACTGAAACTCGCTGCTGTAAATTATAGCATGTTATTAGCTTCTAGCGCCCCCTCCGCGAAGCGGAGCTACGGGGGTTTGGGGGCTGGCCCCCAAGTCAATTAAAGCTGAAGCGTTCAAAGGGCGATTACCGTGGTGAATCCTATGCAATTCTCTCATAGCACACTCCGTGTAGTATAGTTGATTGAGAGCAACTGATATGTGAATATGAAATGTCGAAATAAATGCTTATTAAGTACCGTAAATATGTCTAATGCTGTTAGTCAATGAAGAACGGGTCTTTGAAATCGTCCGTAGTCTGCTGCTGCTTCTTCTGCTTCGACGAGGCATCACTCTCCCCCAGCATCCATGAAAACTCGCTTTGAGAAAGCGAAGTCTTCTTGGCTCGGCTCGAAGTAGAGAGTGAAGCAATTGGGATAGGCTCCTTATGATCCTCCTCCTCCTTCTTGCTTACAGAAAGAGTCACCTTTTTACTGTCTGGAGTAAGAGTATCACCAAACTTTTCCGGACTAGGAGGCTTTTCCGGACTGGGCGGCTTGTCCTCAATATGCTTAGACCGGTCTTGGAGGCACTCCTTAACCCGGCGAATCTTGTTTAATGCATCCTCATGGCCCGTAATATCCACCAAAGACTCCAGCGCCTCAGCAAGCACCGCCGAAAGAGTCTCATCCCTTCGGCTAGGTAAAGTCATGCGGCTCTGCCGCCGCTCGTCGTGCGGTATGGGCGAAGGGGAAAGCCGCAAAGCCGACTTGGCCTCGCGGAATCGCTTGTCAATGTCCAACCGGCTACTGACGGCCTTCGCAGCCTCGACGAAGCCCTCAAGGTTGATCTTTGCTCGCACAGGTGGTTCCTCATACCACAGCTCCTTGTATTGGTTGGCCACGTATCGTCCACCTTCTAGCGACACATTGCGCCGGAGGTACAGCGCATTGAGTATGTAATCATAGGGTACATTTTCGTCCGACGGCAGCCGTGATGGATAATCCAATAGCAATGCCAACAATTCAGAATTTGAACTTGACTTCAGCAATTGCCCACGGATTCGAATAACCATCACGGCACCCACATACCGTACTAGACTTAGTGTATCATCAGCGGCAAAGATAGCATCCCACAACTGTAGCATCGTGCCGAAATCAAACTCGCGCCCAAATAATAACCGGATCCATTTGATCCCCCAAATCTGAGGCTCAATCTCATTTTCCACTAACAGCTCGTAAACCGGTGGGTCGCAAACCCGCAAAATATCCTCAATGGCCCGGCTCTCTTCAACAATGCCCGGGACAGACAGATGGTCCGTCGTAGGCAAATACCAGGGCTTTGCATGCTTCATAATATTCTCAAAAATAGCAAACGAAGTCGCTTCGACATGGCAGTTTGGAGGCGGATCCTTTGACACAGAGTACAGAATCGGCGCAAGAAGCTCATGCATCCCCTGACGGTAGCCCAAGTCTGGATTGAGCTTTGAATAATAGTACAGAATCCTACATAGGATCTTCTGTATTTGATGAGACCTGAAGAAGTCTATCTCAGGAAAGGTTCGACTAACGTCAGCGAAGATAACTTCAACAAAGTCGGTCTCTGAGCCTTTGGACCCGCTCAAAGGGTCCCCTTCTGCCGGTTCGGATGCTTCTCTTGGTGGAGAGCTGACCTGATCGCCAAATACAGCCCTAAGCTCGTCATAGCGAGCACCAATCGCCTTGTCGATGCCCTTCCACTTGGTCTGATCCAGCGTCCTGTACACCAGCAAGACCTTCCACAGGAGGCCCCTGGGCGAGGGAGTCGCTCTGCCAGACCATACGGCCTGTTGCAGTAGTCCCAAGTCGTGGTAAACCCCCGTATCGCGATTCCACTGCTCCATTGTCGCGGGGTTCGTGGGGTTCTGAATTCAAATCGCGGTGGGCCGTTTATCATCACCACACACACCGCATAGCGACGACAAGCCCTACCATCGCTTCGAGTCCGGTTAAGATCTACTTGAAAATAGAAACATGACGTCGACGGCAAAACTGACGTTTGAGATCGAGAACAATGTCGTAGAGCTGGATGCAGATGATGCTATTTACAGCTTCGACGCGGATAGCCAGCGCCAGCTGCAGAAAGAGGCCCCGTGGAAGAAAGACCCGCACTACTTCCGTAAGGTGCGCATATCGTCAGTGGCACTCATTCGAATGGCTATGCATGCGCGATCGGGGGGATCCATTGAGGTCATGGGCGTCATGACGGGCAAGATCTTGCCCAATGAGTTTGTTGTCATGGATGCCTACCCGCTGCCCGTGGAGGGCACAGAGACCCGGGTCAATGCCCAGGCCGAAGGATACGAGTATATGGTCGAGTATCTGAGCAGCCTGCAAGAAGTAGGTCGCAAGGAGAACATTGTCGGGTGGTACCATTCGCACCCGGGCTATGGGTGCTGGCTATCGGGAATAGATGTGGGCACGCAGCACCAGAACCAACAGTTCCAGGACCCGTACCTGGCTATCGTAGTAGACCCCAATCGCACAATTGCGTCGGGAAAAGTCGATATTGGGGCTTTCAGGACTTTTCCTGAGGGTTATAGCGATAAGTCGGGCCAGGGAGGGTATCAGTCGATCCCGCTGGCCAAGATGGAGGACTTTGGTGTGCATGCGGATCGGTATTATGCCTTGGAAGTGTCGTATTTCAAGTCGTCGCTCGATGATAAGTTACTGGAGTTGCTGTGGAGCAAGTACTGGACGTCTACGCTCTCGCAGAACCCGCTTATCACGAACATGGGATACAATACCGAGCAATTGCAGGACGTAGCATCCAAAACGGAGAAGCTTGTGCCAATGCTGGGCGATGTAAACGATCCATTCTGGCTTCTGGGGGATAAAAACGAATCCAAGTCTAAGACTGGTCAGCTTTCGGTGCTTGTAGAAGACTCATCCAAGGTTTCGCGAGAGCAGGTGCATGGGCTGTTGCTGCGAGAGTTGAATGCTCGCTTATTTGCTAGTTAAAGTTGCATTTTTTTAAACCGTGCGCTAACTTGTAAACTGCCGCCATGAGCTGCGGCAAGTGCGTAAATGATGGGGTCTGGAGCTCTCAGAGTTACAGTTATGAGTATGATTGATTAAGTGATTAGCTCGAGCCGCAGGAGCGGCGATATATCTCTCCATTATAGTCATAACTTAGACCTTTACTTTGACCCCCCTTTTGCATAGCTTCAAATGAAGCCCATGGATTCCATTGATGAAATTGTTTGGGATTGGCAATATTGCTTAAAATGTTCTGTTCTTATGGGTACATAGATAGTCAAGTGGATGTAAGCAAAAGAAGTTGGTAGATCAATTTCTCGTCAATCAGTACCATTAGCTTATATTGCTAGTGTATCTCGAGCATGAAAGGGCCTACTAGACTCCTGGAAAGATACAGAAAGAAGCCTATATATTATTTTGCAGTGTCTATGGTAGTATAAAAATGATATGAACTATAGCCAGCGTATGCCAGGTAACAGTGTCGCAACATTAAGTACCTAAGAGAGTTAGCTGTTAAAGCATTCAATAACCAATTATCTGGCTTTCGGTATACCCTCGGTAAATGAGGACTTGTCTTTCACAATACTGTGTAATCCACAGGCAAATTTGGCGGTTCCAGAAGTGCAAAGCAGTAAAAACAGTATTGAATGTCCGTAGAGACATTTAGCAACGATATCGCCTGTAGCTAGCCTGGAAAATATCCATTCACCGCACACAGATATAACAGATCCAACTGCGACAGCTGCAGCACTGGAAGTTCACCTCTATTATTCAGCCCAACCTAATATGCCTGCAATTGACTGCACATCCTCGCTTAAGCGCGTTCCCAGATTTGGAAAAAAGTAGCCTTGGCTATATACAGATCCGCCTGAACCATGAATTGCTTACTTCGTCACAAAGGCAAGTATATGATGACTTCATACACAGAATCCTAAGAATCCTATAGAAGCCATAGCATATACTATACCTAATGATCCAAATATTGGTTTATTTGAATATACTGATATTACTTGTGATACTATACCAAAGTGAAGGCTAATGGTTAATATCATAGATGCTGAGGAAAGAAGAATCATGATGGCGCGATCCTCGAGCGATGGCAACAATGTTCCCGTACCGGGGATGGACGTCAACGGAGTTTAGACCGTCCAGCGTCGCTAATGATCTCGGAGAGGAGGAATCGCGATCTAGTGCCTGCAGACTGCTTTCCGGTCCCTTGAAATACACAGACCCGTCGGAGGCTATGCAATTGATGATCCGCTGTCGAGAGCTACCGCCATACGCTACTCGTGTAATAATTGAGTTTGTTCGGGTATTATAAATTGCGAAATTCGTGCAGTTCCGTTGAAATATCAACAAATCGTCGTCTCTCCATAGCATCTGAGTTACTCCATTGCTATTCTCCAACTGAACTGTATCGATAGTCTCGTGCGTATTCAAATCAATGAGCGAGCAATATCCCGAAAAAGTGCCAATTGCAATGATACTACGAGAAGGAGATATGGCAATTGAACTAACGATATCGGATTTTTTCACTGCAATTGTGTCCCCATTATTCTCTCTGCTCAGATCAAATAGCACTACTCTGCCCAAACTTCCGCACACAAACTTCTCCATAGACATAAACTTTATATCGTACGCCGGAAGATAATCCTCCCCTTTGATAATGGGAAAACTGGCCTCGGCAGCAGAATTGCTGGACAAAGCGCTATATATCTTTACAGGCACGTTCTTCCGCGATACAGCAATACCGCAAGTGGACCACTCCTGGAGGTTGAAACCCGGGTACACTGCATGGGATACTACGGGAGAAGGGCCGAACCGCCTCATAAATGGCTTTAAAGGAGTTACAGACTCATCTAACAGAGTAGGAGGCACTACAAACAGCCGTATCGCGTAGTCTTCGCTAGCTGTAACTATAGAACTACCATCCGCAGTCCACTGGCACTGCTTGATAAAGAATTCATCAGACTCCTCCAGAGGACTCCCCAGATCAAACTCCCTTTCCTTGTCCCATGGATCCTCTCCATAGTCTATACTTGTTGCCAGACATCTCATCACGTCTAAGCGTTGGGGAGGGATTATGTCTTTGACAGGCTCCGTCCCGGAGCAAAAGACCGTTGCTGATCTTTGATCTCTCACCATCCTGAACCACTAAGCATATGGAACCAAATAGCTCTGGCGACACTAACCCGCCGGATATCCTCCATCCTAATGAGATCACGTCGGATCTTCCGCCCAACTCGGGCACTCTGCTGCCTCCAGAGGTGATGATCGAGGTATTCAGCCATCTCACCCCCGGAGAGCTCGACAGCGCTTCCCTGGTGTGCCGCAGCTGGTATAATATCCTCACAAACGAGGCGTCATGGCGAGAATCCTTCTCTAAGATCTTCAAAATCACTAAGTTCAATCGAGTGACGTCGAGCCTCAAGTGGCGGACTGAGCTCATCTCGCGGATGGACTACATCCGGCGGTGGCGCAAAGGCACGGCAAAAAACATCTCCTTCAGCGGAGGCGTCATGGAGATCACCCATGTGTTCACAGAGTTCAATGCCAGCCGAATATTCGTGTTCAATGCTGCAATGGGCATGGGTGCAATAGCCGACCCGTCCAAGGGGAAAATTGCCACCCCGAGGCTCTACACCGACAAGTCTTTGGAGGTTACTTCAGATGTAGTCGCGATCAATGGGTCCAAGTTCGGCATGGTGTTTGGATTTGCCGATGGAGTGGTTAAAGTACTGCTTCTATCGCAGGATACCCGGATCCGGGACTACTTTGTCATGAAGGACCGGCATAATGGAAGCGTAACCGCGACGTGGATCAATGAGGTGGAGTTTCCACGAAACGACACGGTTAAGTACGGTATTCTCAGTGGATCTGATGACGGTACCCTGAAAATGTGGGAGATTGACAAGGGGGCTGCTACGAAATCGCTGGAGATAAGCCCGGGGTCAGCAATCACGCGAATCAAGAGCGATAATCGCGGTCAGATTATTACCCTTTCTGCGGACGGATCTATTCGTATTGTTGGCGGTGAGGATGCAGAAGAAGTTAAACTCATTGGTAAAATGCCCCTTCCGACAACCTACTTCGACGTTGATTTCGGTAGCGGGTACATTGTCTACGGTACGGAAACGAGGCTCTACCGACTGGAAACTGTTGAAGATTCCCCAATGACCGCTTTTAAAGTGTCTATCCCCGGTATGGAACATGAAGATACCGGTCGCTTTACTGCTATTGCGCTTGATAAGTCTGTTTCTGTTCAATCTGGGTCCAACAAGGACACTCCGGGCCAGTATGGGCGGTATCTTGCTGCGGCTACCACCAAGGACAACATCTACCTGTGGCTATTGCAAGGTGAGAGTACAGATGATGGCATTGCACCTTATAGAATCCGACAGTCACCCTTCCAGATCGAGACGCCTGGTCTGCATGGGGTTACTGCGCTGGCGATAAACTCGGCTGTCATGCTTGTGGGGTCATACAATGGCATCACTATAGCATATGAGTTGCTTACTGGTGAGTTCCTGCGAGTAGTATCGTCGCGGTTCTCTAAGCGGGCGCTAAACCTGCGAACTAATCCTCACTTCACCCAGCCGGGGCTTTATCCAATCACGCATCTTGAAATTGACCCACAAGCTTCCAACCCGCACGGCATCATTGTTGTGGGCTCAGCTATTCAGTATTTCGATTTTGGTGCGACTTTCACCGACGTCAAAGTGCGTGGTATCAAGAAGAAGCGTCGTGTCCCCTGGTACTCCGGTACGCTGTATACACCCACGGCCACAAACCGTACTGAGCTGTCGCGGGACATTGCCAGTGACGTAAAATTGATGAAACTGGAGGACGAACAGGAGGCAGCGGCGTTGCGTAAAGAAGAGCAGCTACAAGAAATGTATGGCGCAGAGTTTTCTGACGAGGATGACTTGGTACAGTATGCCCTCATGCTGAGCAAAGAAGGCGGTCAGTCCAAGAGCCAGGAGGACCTGCTGAACGCCATTGAAATGTCTAAAAATGCTGAGGCCATTGAACTGTCCAAAAATGCTGAGGCCAATGAATTGTCTAAAAGTGTTGAGGGCTCATTTGAGGAGGATGAGGAGTTACGGAGAGCTATTGAAATGTCGCAGAGAGCGAATGCCCAAGTTGACAGCGAAGATGACGAAATGAGACGTGCTATTGAAATGTCCAAAAACGAACCTCTGCAAAGGCCCCAGTCTGAAGATGAAGATGAAGAGCTGAAAAGAGCTATTGAAATGTCTTTAGCAGAATCTGGGGGAGATAGTCACCCATATGGCTCTCATGCGGCCGGCTCTAGCAGCCAGCTATCCTACAATGACCCCTATGGGCGGCAGTCTAATTCAGGGTCTAGCAGTCGTTTATCTCCTAATGATCCGAATGGCTCTGGGGCCGGCTCTAGCAGCCAATTGTCCTATGAACAGCTGTTGAACGAAGCCAAGCAGCAAGGACCTGTTGATGATGACCTTGTAATGGCCATCCAGCTCTCTCTTGCCGAGGCGCAATCTAAGCGATACCAGCGATAGTCCCTCCCAGGACTTGGTATTGTTTCATACATTGAGAAGGACTTTTTTTTTTCGTTATTTCCGCTTCCATATGTTGAGAAGGACTTTTACAAGCAACCACAAAAATCCCGCCAGGATGACTGTAACCGTGCCCTCTTGGACCGACACATAACGAGCTAGCGGTGCCACCGGAATAGAGTACTCGCTGATCGTTCCGTTCGGCTTTAAATGGAAGAACACCGTGTCCTGCGGGAACAATGAGTCGTAGCCAAGCCGGGGGTACTCAGAGTCTTGCTTCGGGTCGGGGTTCTTGCACGCCCAGAATATGTTGGGGTACGGCATGTCGTGATAAACGTGGGAGTCGCTCTCTTGAGGTATTTCGTATCGTGAATGCATAGGAACTTCAAACTGACTGGACTTCGGGTAGATTTCAATAACCGCCTCGCTGCCCCACCCGGGCACTGTCCATACGGGTGCTTCGAGGTCCGTCTCGCCCCACAGTGCTATCAGCTTCCCCGACGCAGCAGTAGCAGTTGTAGTTCTGTCTAAATCAGCCAATTGGTACTTATCAAGGAAGAGCGACTTGGGAATGTTGTACTTTGCGTAGAGTTTACAGTTTTCTGGCAGGGGGGCCTGGGGCACCTCTGAGAATGCAATTTCGTGCCGCGGATGAAGGCCAATTGGCTTGTGGAAGTCTGCAGAGAAGACGACGTCGCTTCTTCTATGCTTGGGGCTTACAAAGAACATGGTCTTCTCGTAGTCCTTAGCGCCCAACTTGCGTAGAAGACCCTTGACTCTAAACTCATCTTCTCCCACCAGTTTATCGTAGTGGAGCAGACCCAGCTCCATTTTCCCGCTCCCTCCAGGCAATTCCATGGTCGAAATGCCCAGCTCTTCAGCCAATTGGGCTCTCGACTCCCAATACACTTCAATTACCAAGTCTGATGGGCTCTGCATCTTAGTAGGGTGTGAAGGCACCACTCCGTGGGTTACAAACACGGAATTCGCATACTTCAAGTACTCCGGGTTGATATACTCCCCGATGAGCCCCGATCCGTCCAAAGACATGTCGAAATCATGGTCTACAAAAGACTTCCAATTGTCCGTCTCAACTACAGCAGACTGATTGAACGAAGTCGGGCCCAGCACTTTGCGCACAACAGCCTCCATCGAGGCCCAGCTGGCCTCAGGCGGGGTATCGACCCTCAGGCCCCCTTCCTCAACCACAGGAAATGGAATGTCCCTATTGAAGTTGCCCTTGGACCACGCAATCTGGAATGGGTGACTTAGCTGGGCCACAGGGACGGTTATACGAGAATGCAGAGGAGAGTCCCAATCGGACACTTTGACGCCATCCTTGCCAAATTCAAACTTGTCCAGGTACGCATCACTGAGTGGAGGCGCTAGAAACGCGTGTCTTTGTCGAATCGCCATCCCCTATCTCTCCAAATATGTGGTCGGTTACTAATGCTCCAGGCTAGGTACGGTCGGTGAGGAATGGAGTGACACGGAGTGACGTGTGTCCCCCGGAGATCCGCCCCCGCCGCCCGCTATCGAACCTCATCGACTATCGCAGAGTAAACTCGATAAGCGGGAATATAAATGGGTCAGATAATCCAGGAAAGCTGGGCAAAATGGTGAAGACTTGTCGGATTTGTTATGGTACAGACGAGGATTCGCCTGTGGAGTATGGACGGCTGATTTCGCCGTGTAAATGCGCTGGTACAGCCAAATATGTCCATCTCATGTGTCTCCAGGACTGGCGCAAGACGAGTCCTACGCAGAACAGCTTCTACCAGTGCGATGTGTGCAAATACCGGTACTCGCTGAAGCGAACGCGCTATGCGGCTATGCTGATGACCCGGACTGCAAAGACTATTCTGACAATTGTTCTGTTAAATATGCTGGCGTTTGCGCTCGGGTACGTGGCGTACCCGGTCCTCGAGTTTGCTCTTACCGATGAGGACATTGAGCTTATTCGCAAGTTCCCGGTAAGGATGTTGAAGCGGATGGGAGTGCGCAATGCGCGGAGGTATGTCAAGAAGGACGGCCTATTGGAGCATCATATTCTGGGCACTGCGGCAGTGGGGGCTGCGGGGTTCATCAAAATCTCGTTTACCATGTTCTACAGCAGCAGTCTACGCCGGAGACGCAATGTCAGTGTGATTGTGGTTGCCCTGGGGCTGTTATATGCCATGTATGAACTCTACAAACTTGCAGATCGCATTACTACGGCAATTCTGAGAAGGCTCTCTGGCTGGGTTGTTGATGATGTTCCGGAAGACCTGGATCGGTAACCTGGAATACTCTGGCGTACTCTAAGTATTTTCAGATACTAGCACTAAGGAGTGTATTCGAGGGCCAGCCCTCGAGCTCCCGTAGCTCCGCTTCGCGGAGGGCTCACAGTCAATTAGCTGCATGCTGCTATTGGACTTAGGTAAAGCATTACTGTTCAATTCACGTTATCTAATTTCATTTCTGCGCGTTTCAGAATACTCATACAATGGACTCGTTTACAGGTATAGTATTACACTGTATATAGTTATGTCTCATTATGGGGTGACATAGCTAAACACTCTCATTGATTCTACTGTTTAGCATTAGAAGTGTGGCCTGTGGACTAGTTATTACCAATAGAAATACTACAGTACCTCAGATAGCCAAAGCCTCTACTACTGCTTAGCTCAGTTTGATCCCTTTTGTTAAGTGCTAAATATCTGACGCGTAAATTGAATAAAGTCAGCTATAACTTCCCCAGACATTAATGACCATTCTTCCGACAAAGGAATACGAATTCCCGCCTTTCTTATATGTCAAACATTTCAAACCATCTCATCAACGAACAGCTAATTAAAAAAGGGAGCGCACGGCTAATAAAAAGAGGGCAAACGCGAAATTAAGGTGGTTTGTTTACTTGTTAACAAAATAGGAAATGTTATTGACGCGCGTGGTGCCGGGACGGTAAATGGGGATGGCCCAGCCTCCCAGTTTTTCTTGTCGTTTGGACAACCACTCCATCCATCTTCCATCAATCTTTCCTTCGTCACTACAACAACCGAACTGCATCATTAGAATAGACTGGTAATTGCTACGAATCGCTAAGCATCATTATAGTAGACTGGTAATTGCTACGAATCGCTAAGAACCCTTGCTCGCAATGTCTGCTCCGCAAACCCCTCCGAGCGAGAGCACTGGGAGCTCAGGGCTGGTCACGCCCCCTACGCCGCGATACGCGCCAATGGACGAGCCTGATCGGTTCATAAACAAGCGCCGTAAGGTCGACAACGACAAGAAAGAAGGATTGGCTCTTCCTGCTGCTAAATCGCTCATTCTGACGCCAGCAGAGACTCCGGTGAATCGCAAGAAGGCGATTGAGCTGGTCGAAGGGTCTCTGGGAACAACTGGGCGGGTTCTGTTTCCTACTCATCAAAAGATTGGATCTGGAAGACAGGGTCAGAGGAGTATAAACTCTTCAATTTCTTGTGGAACTTCAATCATCTCTTCTGGCTCTTCAAGAACATCCGTGGGGCCTTCGACTTTTTCTAGTAGCGCGGAATCGTCAAGAAAACCTAAGAAATCACTGCCGGTGATAAATGTCTCGCCGTTTGAGGTCAAGAAGTCCCCCAAATTTAGCATATTCAGCGACCACCGGGCGCTTCAGAAGGAAGTGGACAATTCCGATCCGTTTGCCCGCTCTGACGATCCTTTTGGATCTGAGCGAATTGACAAAACGGCACAGCATCACCCGCACCTGCCGGTTCCAAATAACCGGCCCGGTATGTGGTATGTTTTCCGCGGAAAGCAGCTGTTCAGACCGGCCAAAAAGGGCGAGGATATAGACATCAAGCCAAAGCGACTTTTCCAGAAGGAGATCTCTGAGCGGAAGAAGCGAAAGAGAACAAGCGAAGAAAAGGAGAAGCCGAAGAAGGAGTTGGAAAATATATTTGACTCGGACGAAGAGGCGGACACAGACCGTGAGGAGATGACCAGTCCGCCTCCGCCATCACCACAGAAGAGAGACAGTAACTACCCACGGACGCGAACAGTTAGATCCAGTCGCACGGATAATCCGCGGTATCTCTTCCGATGACCGCAGGTATCCATGGACGTTCCGATAACCACTAACAAAAAAGACATGACTTACGAGTGACGATTAACGACCTTATGAACTATATATATGCTAATAGATTATACTTACTGATAAAATACTACCAGCTACTTTAATGCGTAGCTAACGCCTTTTCTATGCTAGTTGAATTAGCCTACTCTGTTATCATTTGAATTCTTGGAATCGTCAATAGTGGGTGTCGACTGAACCAGATCCATTCTCTCAACAGGTTATGAGCCCTGATTCGGCATGCAATTATGGGGACCCAACAATGGGGGGTTTGGGGGCATGCCCCTTTCCCCCCCCCCCCATAATGGCTACACCAATACGAAGTCCAGTTACCCTGTATAAGTCGTATTATCTGGGCTTTTCGAATCATTAAAAGGGGGTCTGGGGGTTTACCCCCAGCTATGGGGGGTTTGGGGGGCATGCCCCCCAAGTGTCTAGAGCCTTTCAATTACAAAACAGTCCAGTTATTGCCTATCTATATTAATCTATGACAATTGGGTTGGTGTGTTCGCCTTCTTCCTGCTCTGGCTGGGCGGCCGCGGTGGCTGCTTTCACAGCCTCTGGATCCGTAAGGCTCTGGTTGTGTCTCGCCGCGCTATGATGGGATTCTGCAGTCGTTTCTGTACTGGGCTCTTCATTCTCCTGCTTCACTTGCTCATACTCTGACTGCTCCTCGGATTGTGCTTCAGGAGAGTCCTGTGAAGGGACTGGAGAGCTCGGTAGACTCTTCTGTCCCTGTCTGATCTTGAGCGAGAGCGCATCAAGACGGTTCTGCAGGGTTGGGCGACGCGACACGGAGGCGGAATCGACACTCGGAACACGCGACGGCTTGTTGCTCCCTGCTGAATTGTTGCGCTTGAGCTCCTTAAATATCTGCTCCTTGTAGGTAAGCAGGTCATGCACGAGCCTAAACGCGTGGCGGTCGCCAATGGTGAGCGAGGACTGGGCCCTCGGGCGCAGGACGCAGCTGGAGAACTCCTGGGCAAGCTGCAAAATGTACTCTGTCGGCGCGTTGGCAATGGAGGTTAGTCGCGTGAGGTGGGTCATGATAGCATCAAGCGTCGCAATGTTGGTAAGCCGCAGCTGGGCAAAGGTGTTTTGGAGTGCAGAAATGCGGGCTCGCGGGTCGTCGTCGTTACCATGCTGCGAGTATATAGCCTTGATAATGTCGTAGAACTGAGAAGGCACCAGGGAGTCTGGCAGTTCCACAAGGTAGAGCTTGAGCACGCTGGCGACAATTGGCGCCTCGTAGCCCTGGAGTATCTGTTTCTGGAACTGCTTGCCCGTGTTGATCTCCTTCCGCAGAGCATGGGTCGACTTCAATGGCACGCTGACCGTCCACACGCCTAGCCTGACCTCGTCGTTCTCGAGGATCGGGTATTGAGAGTCCATGTGGCTCAGAACTGCCGATACAACGAAGGGAACCCGCTTCTTGTCCCCTCGACATCGCAGCTCCAAGTCTACGCCAAAAGTCTGCTCCTCAGTGGAGTTGTAGTAGTTGTCGTACACAGTGACCTTTGGGCTGAACGGACCCGTTCGGTAGCTCTCCAGGGCATATCTCAAGTCGTTGGCCGGATGAACAGTCTCCTGGTAGAGCAACTCCTTGTCCACGGCAGACTGGATTGAGGGAACTACGTTGGAAAGAGCGGCGACAAAGTCCAAGAACACCGCCTTGACCGCCTTAAGTCGATCCAATTCGCAAATCTCCATAAACTTGAGGTGGTCAATGATGGACTCTTCAAGGTGGCACCGGATATCGTCAAGCTTCTGAATGCTCACCTTGTATTTCTGGTCGAGTTCCTTGACCTCCCTGACCAATCGCTCCTCCATAGTCTCGTCTGGGTGTGGGTTGTTGATATAGTTGTTAATAGTGTCACCAAGGTACCCACCAACAAACGAGGACGCACCGCTCTCTGGGGCCTCCTTACCAGCCTGGACAAACGCCTGCTTTCGCCATTGGTAGTTCATGACCGAGCTGTTGGCGAATTTGCTACCCACCTGGCCCACTAGCCGCAAGAAGCCGGCTGTAATGAGAACCTGGCCAAACTGTTCAGCCTTGGCGAGGCTCTCCTGGGCAATGTTCTTCAATGCCCACGACACAATCTGGTCACCGGTGGAAACATGCTCGTAAGTGCCCAGAATAGGTACCTTGACGTCCTTCTGAGGTATCTCCTCCAGCATTCGCCGGAAAAGGTTTCGTGCTTCCTCCGGGGAGTACATTTCACCGCCAAGCTCTACTGGGTCCTCTCCACCGCCACCCATAGTAGCATTTTGCTCATCAATTGCCACCGCTGCAGCGACGGCAGCCGCCTCCTTGTTAGGGTCAGTGGGAAGCTGCTGCTGCTGCTGCTGTCCTGCAAAGGTGCCTACGTTTGGGGTGTCTACAGCCGGTGTCGAATTGGTAGAAACGGGAGGCTCATACGACTCTCCGGCCACTTCGCTCTCCTTAAAATCTTCGAGAACCCGGCACTTGTTGAAGTACTTCTTCTGCGACTTCTGGACTTCAGTGAGCTCCTTCTCATACGCTCGCAGTCGGTTTTTGAGCACGCTGTGAGAGTACTCGACCCGCTGGCGGTGCTCGTCCGACCACTTGCCAAAAGGAGTCAGCACCATGCGCCGGATGTTCTCAGCAACCTGGATGTGTTTGGCTCCTTCTTCACCCATTTCGGTGACGATACCCTCGTAAGCTTTGCGCAGCGAGGCTCCATCGTCACGGCCGAAGCCATTCTTCTTCGGCGTATAATTGTACGGCAAGTCTCGCAGCTTGATGCCGTATTGTTCTTCGGCCTCAGCTCTGGCAGCCGCAAGGGCCAGCACCTCGTCGTTCTCCACGCAGCCCTGGTGGAGTTTGTCGAACAGGATGTTCAACCCGCCAGAGTAGCCCGTCGTCCAGAAAGAGTCCGAAAAGGACGGCATTTTTGTTTTATTTCGCTTCTCTCGCAATTGTCTGGTTGCTTCGTTTGGTTTAGCGACGTGGAAGACACTTGGAACCGTCTCTAAGTTCAGGCAGGGCTCTGTAAGTATGTAGGTGGTGTCTTGATGTCCGCCTTTACCGCCCTATTGGGAGGGTTGTGCGACATGCGCCTTCAACCTGCTGCGTTAATTTCAGCTTACATTTGGTTACGCGTAGGGTGGTGATTTGGGCTGCAATTGAATATACCAAAGGTTACGCCTTGGTTGTACTGTACTATGAAATGAAGTAAAATTGTTTATTGGGGTATGATGGAGTAAATGTGGGGAGCAGGATTCCGGTTTCCCCCTTTTTGCGTCGAGTCTCTCTCCTGTCATCTCCGATGTAAGGGTTAATCATGGGATATCAATTGAATACACTACGCTGCAATTATCAGGCCATTTCGTTGTAGAGCAATTGTGTAAATTAAATTAATACGTATGCGAAGGTATTCACATGTGGTAAAATTAATTAAAACCCATTTAACCGGTAATTCGCCAAGTGGACCACATTCATTAAAAAAAAGCCTCATATACAAATGCGGACAATATAATACTTGTATACATATATGACCGTTGCAATTGAGGGTTGCAAAGCACGTCAAATAAGTTGGGTAGCGGTCGATCAACCGATATGGGGGTGCGGTACCGGTATTTGCTTCATAAGATGCCATCATTTTTTTTATTTTTGCCAAGTTACGGCATTCATATATCCGTTGAGTACGTAAGATAGCCCCTTCCTTCTTTAATTGCAGTTGTATACGTCGAAGCACGTTTAATACAGATAATGATAATCAAGTATGCGGCATTCGCTATTGATCAACCGGTGACATCAATTGCTCTATTTCGGCAAGTATCGTTGTACAGTCAATCATTGAGTATGTGCGTTATTAACCCTCTTTCCTTTTCAATTGAGATTACAAATACCTAGTAGACGATAATGCAATATCGGTAACTGTCAGGTATGGGGCACTCGCTGTTGATCTGAAAAGAAAATTAGACTATTTGGAGCAATTCTCTACTCAATATAAAATTTATATGAATTTAATTCCAATATCTCGGACTGTCGTTATAATTTTATTAAATTTAACTCGTTTTGCGGTAAATTCAAAAAATTGGACTGAGTCAAATGTGAACACAAGGGTTCACCGCGTTGGGTAACGGCACGCTAATCGCTTGCGGGCGCCAGGCTTCAAAACCTACTCGTCATTACAAACGTTTACCACTTTTATCGGCAATTTAATATTAGAAATGAATAGCTACCCACGGATAGTCATAGAGTTCTGCACGAGATGCAAGTGGAATCTACGCGCAGCATGGTATTTGCAGGAGCTGCTCTCTACTTTCGGAACCGATCTGGGTGAAGTTGCCCTAAAGCCGAGCGGAGACGGTCAGTTCATAGTGACACTAGTGCAAAGCGAGTCTGATAAGCCAATTGTGCTGTGGGACCGCAAGGAGAAAGGCGGATTTCCCGATTCTAAGGAACTGAAGCGGCTCGTCCGAGACCAGATCCAGCCTGACCGTAATCTCGGACATGTTGACCGCCAAAAACCTACTGAGGGACTATTAGCTGACCAGCCAGCCACCACCACCACTTGCGAAGATTGTGCTTGATTTTAAATTAGCGCAAATTACCGTTAGCTAGCTGACAAGTGCCAAGCGTTTTCCAGCATAGCTTCCCGGTTCTGTACCTGTACAAGGTAGCTGCGTGTACATGTGGGATGATACGCCGCTTGTGGGTGTATTTTGTGCATAATGCATCCAAGATAATACTCCAAAGCATACATAATACTCCAAAGCATACATAATACTCCAAAGCATACATAATATCTTGCTTGCTACCAATGGTTGCATTTTTCTAGGCCCACTGACTACAGCTATTAACCACTGGTGACCTCCTCCCCAATAAGCAAGCCCAATTGCCTACCAATGGCTAGTCCACAGGTGATATGACGCGGAATTCTCGTAGCGGTGATCTTATTCGGCTCTAACGCTATATATCAGCTGAAGGCCCCTTGCGCACTATATGTAATTTCGAGCGATCTACAGCAATTGATTCCCCTAATGGCTACTGCGTGACCATAATACGCCATGAAGAGCTCGTTTCAGACGCATTCTTCCGCAGAGAGTACTAGCCCGCTTGTTTTTTTATATCGGCCGCGGTTATTTTTGCACGTACGGGTGCATGATCATTGTGAAATGCGAGAGGAGATAACTGGTCGATCGTTTTGTAAGGCGTTCTACCAAAATTCTACCCTTTCCTCTCTACTATCACTTACGTCTGCTGCCTTCCGTGTCGGAGCGGTGGAGTTGGAAACCGTACTATCACCGAACGCAGAGGACCCGCTAGAAAAGAAGTATATAAAGCATGTCGGATTCGTCAGACTACGAGGGCGACCGCGGAAGATCCAAGCGCAGACAGTTCTTCCATAACGTGAAAGAGTCCATTAAAGACGAAATGATGCACCACCGCACCTATGACAAGTCTCCTTACCTTTCTGAAGGGCTTAGGCCCCCTGTCGACTACAATATGAGGCCCAATGACTACAATATGAGGCGACGAGTCTACTCAGCGTCGCCCCACCCTATGGGGCCCATGTCCATGATCCCCTCTCCGCAAGGTGTTGGGGGTGGCTATTCGTCGTACTCCCCTTACTACTACGAGTCTTGGACCGAGTGGATCGTCAGCTGGCTCGATTGCATCTTCTCTCGTCCACCTCCTCCAGTCGACCCCTATGGGTATAACAGGCCGTACGAGGGACATAATAATTACTTGCGTCCCCGGTCTCACTCTCACTTGGGGGCCCATCTCCGGCCGGAAGCTGAGTACTACGGTATGTACGCTCGCTCTCCATCGAGGCGAAGGCCTTTATTGTGATTGTGTGCACTATACTTTTAATATTCACCAGACGATTGAATGATATACTTTAATGAACTCTTTTTTAATTGAACTGCACTTATTATCTAAAACATTGTCGCATTAGATCTAGGGGATTATGTGCACAGGCGGCATCAAATATCCAGCTTGATTCATGTGGATGAATTTGCCTACAGTAGCTGCGGACTTAACACGGAGAAATGAACCCATCTTTTTTTTAGTAAAGCAGTTTCCCACTGTAGTCGAGAAGATCAAAGTCATCGACTCATTACTACCCTGCAGCTGGAAAAAAAATCTGCATCGAGGCCCTGGCAATCAGACAAAAGTGCCTCACGCCAGATCTCACACAGCCCAGCTCCCGGAGCGCGAATGAGCTACGCTTCTCTATCGCGATACAGAACCAAATTTATGACGTATGCGTTTAATTAATAAAACTGTATACAGCTATCTTAGTGCCATTAACACATGAGTTTCGGCTAACTGCCGGTATAGATAGTGTCTAACCTTTACGAATTCATAGTTCAACCTATTTCAACAATTGCAGAAGTTGGCCAATCGTGTACTCCATTTGAAGTTATATCAATCATCCGCACTGTTAAACCCCCTACTTGTTTCACGGCGTAGATCATCATTTAATTATACCCTCTATCATTGTAATTTTTTGAAGGTGCTCGTTACGATCAATAGCTGTACCTAGTTCGTACTATAATGCATCGGTATCGATTACGTGTCACCATTTCGAATACGCATGCGCTATTTAATAATCCATCTTCCATTACATGTTGTACTTCGGAAAGCACCGCATCGAAACGTGGCAATCGCTTGGGTCGATTGGATTGGCTCCCTGCCCCCTATCCTGCACCACATGGCTGAAACCACATTTGTTCCGATTGAGCTCGCATTTGATTCCTCCCCTCTTAGGCGTTGCAGTCCGCCCATTCGTCAAGGCGAGAGAAACTGTACTGTTTTTGTGCGACTCATCGCCCTGCTGGGCGCGCGCATAACGCGTCGTAATGGTAGCTAAGCCTGCAGCGCCTTACACATTAGGGCGCAATGCACTGGGCATGATGTAATGAAAAAAAAAAAGGACAGGTGTCCAAATATAGTGTATTGAAGGTCTCGAATTGATTGTCTTTTTGAGCATTTCTGGCTATAAATCGGTAGACCACTGAGCAAACAACCTAGCAAGCACCTCAATGCGGCTCTGCCACTGCCAAGCGATGGAGAATGAAACGCTGCACCAAAGCTAAGCCCTCGCCCAAACCTGGGGTAACGCACGATAATTTCGTAGCCAAAATTGCCGTCCAATTCACCCCTGCTCAAAATGATTACAACCCCCTCTGGCGTTGCCCTGCACTGCCGTGTTCTAATTTAAGGCGTGACGAGTCGTTCCCTACATTCGGCTGTGTTTGGGATCCTGCAGCCAGCGAGAGACATGAAACATGTATGGCTCTCTCCACTCGCTTAAGATACAGGCCCGCGTAAGTATAAATTAATCAGGGGAGAGCCACGTTTCCTCTTTTCCTTTTCTCTTTCTTCACAAGCATCAATCACTTAAAGTTTTTGTTACCCAATCAAAAAAAAAATGTTCGGCTTTGAGAACGACTACCAGCAGGTTTACGAGGGCGGTGAGCAGCACGAGTCCAAATTCTCCCACGAGCTGGTCTCGGGTGCTGCTTCTTTCGCCGCCATGAAGGTGTTCGAGGACCGACAGCGACGAGATGGCAAGCCAGTTTCCCACCAGTTCGCCAAGGAGGCCCTTGCTGGTATTGCTGGTGCTGAGGTCGACAAGCTCTTCGAGACTAAGGGTCTTGACTTCCTTGACCGAGAGCGAGCCAAGCGTGACGCTCAGCAGCTTGCCGAGCAGCACTACGATAACCACTACGGTCAGCAGCCACAGTGGTCCCCAGACTACAACTCTCCATTCCAGGGTCGACAGGAGTACGGCTACTAAGCGTCACAACTTTATTATTTAATTTAACTGTAAGGGTATTCAATTGATTTTTTGAATTTCATCAAGTAGTGGTGATCACTGCATTATCCACTTGAATTAACATATTGCATACGAGACTCGCATACCACGCGCATGTACGAGGACCCCTGTAGTTCTTTGACATTTTTGTAGTTCGCCTATTTAAATAAGCAATTGGACGTACCAAAGCGTAGTGTGACTGGCAGACAGCTATTATATGGACCTATCTAGAGAAGCCAGTATAGCTATCTGTGTGTTTGGCGTGGTTCTATGGTGTAAAGTTTATCATACATTAATGCTAGTCACTCAATTGAATGACACTCAGCTGATACCACAGCAATAAAGTAGCACTTATTTTTTCTACGTAATGTAGCTTATCTGCCACCATCTTTTGCTCGTTTGCACATGTAGCGTAGGCACCTGAAAGCAGAGCTGTATGTGTCGATTATACTGAAGGAAGTGAACTTTTTGCCATTATGATTCTACCGATTCAGATCCACCTCAATTGTCATCCGTCCATTTGTTGCGGATTGTAGGGTCTGAAGCAAGTTAATTTATTCCGTCAGTTACCAGTAACTATTACAGTACCGGTATTAATAAACTTGTCTCACCATAACATAGTTATGACATCGATCGACGCACTTTCCGGTCACCACCTCTCCCCCAACTTCAAGATGTGTTTCTCCACCAAAACAATGGCTGACCTTGCGAGAGAAAATATTCTCCTTTTAGCGATCAATGCGATCCGATGGATACCCTACAGCCGACTTATCGACGTCGGCTATACTTCCCTTTTGAGTTCTGATTTACCGGAATTGAAGGCGATTATTGAAGTGCTAAAATATCAGTGTGAATGCTGGAGTTTTGGCGTCCTCAACAGAAGAAAAGGACTCTCAAGACGGGAATGATGCCGTTTATTTTTTGAATATCGAATCAACGTTATACAATTGTTCTGTGGCTCTATTCGAAGTTGGAAAGAACAAATGAAGGCACTAATCAACGTTCTCGAGCATTTGGGCTCGAGCTATTTCAACCTGCGCGACGCCTGTCTTCAAGTAGGTGTGCTTCCCCTTGATGAACCAAAAGAAAACGGCAACGATCAAAATAACTCCGAAAACTGCGATAGCGTAGTTCATATTAGACGGGGTTGGATGAGAGGAGTAAGGGAAGAAGAAGAATACTGTTGTGACAATACAATAGATCAAAGCAATCCAGTTAACAAGAAGACCTCATCGCCCCAATTGGAACGGCCCTTGTGGAAGCTTGTCCCGCCCGTAGAAAAGCAACGTACCAATTGGCATGGCGAAGGCAAAGTTTATGGTCACTGTAACGACGCTGATAATAGCCTGGATCACAGTAGTGGAGAACAAGTATAGTAGGCCAATCAACACAACAATAACCCCATTAAGACAAATAGAACGGATTGGAACTTTCCAATATTTGTCAACCACGGCAAAATAAGAGCTGAAGGGGAGACCGCCGTCTCTTGCAAAGCCCCAAGTCATCCGAGATGAACTAGCCATCAATGTAATGCCCTGGCCAAGACCATCGACATTGTACATCACAATCAGGGCAGTTCCACCTGCCTTTCCCACAGTTCCCATGGTCAAATCGACAAACGGAACAGTAGAGTTCAAAAGATCGTCAACATTTTGTATGCAAAAGAGGCACACGATCATGAATATGCCTCCAGTAATCAGGCCAATTATTAGGGCCATGGAGAGAACCTTTGGGATATTTCGTCTCGGGTCTGGTATCTCCTCAGCCATGTGAATAACCGCTTCAAAAGCAGTCAGTCCATATGCTGCCTGTAGCAGTCCTGAAAACCATACCACACCACTCGGCCAGTCAGTGTAATTCAACCATGTGGCGAATACAAACTTGGCAGGTTGGAAGGAAAGGTCATCCTTGGTTCCCACCGACACAAGCAGTGCTATCATGAATGCAAGCATAAGCACTGCGAACCATAAAGCAAAAACGTTAGTAATCCAAGGAAGGAGCTTATCGTTTCGGCATACGACACAGTTGGTCATAGTGAAGTATGTCGCTATTGCGGTGTAAAGCAAAAACTGTGTCCATCCAGTGTAAACTGCAAAGAATCCTGGCCTGAGGCTGGCTATCATCTCGTAAGTAAAATTCGTGGTGAACGCGCATAGCGATGACACAGCTGCCCACCAGCCAAACGTAGAGAGCCAGGCGCAAATATAAGACAGGAATCTTCCAAACCCGGAGTCATTGATCTTGTATATCCAATAGGCTTCTCCAAGTGCCGTGGGCATTGCGCTGCACATTTCAGCCATGGAAAGGACGACACAGAAAAGGCAAAGAGCGGTCAACAGCATGCCATAAATGATAGTAATGGGTCCTCCATTAATAAGACCCTCTGCCATGTCTTGGGCGAAAAGCCCCCAAGTTCCCATAATGGAGAATGCTAACGCCAGCATACTCCATTTGCTGAACTTTCGGGTCAGTTCTTGGGCGTGGCCCATATCAGCCAAATCGAGTGCATCGGTAGCACATAGTACTGCCTCTTGCTTCAAGTCAAACTCCTCGCTGTCCGTATTCATTATTGCCGAGGAAAATGGTTGCTTTCATGGTGGGACGGACTTCGCTTATATCCTCTTTTAAGTCTCGGTATAAGTGATCTATTCTACACCGATGGTGTTCAATGGTATTAGTCCGCTCATAGTGTTAGAGCTGCCTAATCGAGAAGGGATATGTAGGCTCTATGGTAGCTATCATGGCGTGTCATGCATATCCAACAAGCTTCATCTATGTATGCTGATAAGTCATGCATGGATGGGACGAAGGCAGAAAAGTACCAGAATGGATATTGGGGTTATCATATTAAAGGGTCTTCACACTCGAATATGTAGTTCACATTAGTTATTTGTAATCTGAACTTGTAGATTTGAACTGATACCTGGTTTTAGGTAGCTTATTTGGCTGCTTCCGCTTGCAGGGGTAGCGAGCCCGGCTAATTCCGATTGCACTACCAGTAGGGGAATAACAAATCTGAAGCTAGCTTCACTACTGGTACATTATAATGGTATTGCACTCTTTGATATTGACCCATCATGACTACTGAAGAAAACGAGGGGTCGTCAAAGCGGTGTCGGATGGGTCTGCGACTCTGTGGCATCTGTCGCAAGACTGACCATAATGAAAAGACGTGTCCAGAAACTGGAGGAATAGATAACTCAAGTGGCATGAGTATCGTTGAATTAAGTATGTCTGGTGGACTTACGGCGATTTGTAGCGGTGAGGTCCGAAAAAGCCTCGATCGATGGTAAAGCTCGCTACCCGTAGCACCAATTTGAGCCAACACGAATACCAGTGCTCTGAGGTTTGTAAAATTAACTTCTGGAAGGTTTTAGTCCTCATAATCACAGCATAATGTTGGTATAATCATATACGATTGGACGTATTGTGGGAATTGAAACAGTGCAGTTGGGTTCACTGCTTCCATGCCGGGCTGGCAGCACTCCATGGTCAAAAGGATAAAATGCGCCGATTCCTTGAATTCGCCCAATTGCGAGTCAGACACTCCAGCATACCATTCCAGGTGGTTGAAAGGCATGAGCCTTTAATCTCTTGGGAAAACTTTTTCCAGCAGTAATATTTTCCTGTATGAATTCCAGTCGGGAAAATTCGCATGTGTGGTAACGCTACGATCGTTCGGGATGCGATTCAATGAATAATATTAACATATGATTCACATTGAAATCTCCTCGGGAAGCGCTTCAGATCCTAACGATTGAGAAGTTTGGAATACAATTGGATGTTGTACTCCGCTCTGGTACAGTTGGACTAAAGTAACAGACGGTCTCAAACCAATGAATTTTGTATTTCTACTTTCTGCCCGGCTAGGCGACTCTATATACAAAAATGTGCAATTCTATGCCCAAATTTGCATGTCGCTTCCCCAAATTTGGGCCGAAAATGGCATTTCAAGTGCTTTCCACACAGATAGTGGTTGAAGATTAAAGTTAAGGATTCAATAGGTAATATTTATTGTCTAAAATAAATTAGATCATGGAAAGATGAAAATTTTCGCTGTTTTTCGGCCGTTTCGCGAAATTTTCCCCTGATTTTTCAGCATGTCTCAGACCGAAGATCGGCCAAAACATCAGAAAAAGCAACGACTCCGTGGCCAAGCTGGTTAAGGCGCACGACTGTTAATCGTGAGATCGTGAGTTCAATCCTCACCGGGGTCGATCAGCTACGACCATATCCAGATGGCAACACCGTCTCTCGTTCGATCGGCAGCAGTTAAGCATCTGAGAGCTCGTCCAAGTACCGCGGTTGGAGACAACGCGGGAACAGCGAGTGTTGTAGCTCTTTTTTCGTGCATGCAGAATTTGAGACATTTACGCATATCTGCACAGATATGCGATTGAAATTACTTTCAATTAATCCAAGATGCGTTTTATGCATTACATCAGGCTGAAACTGTACGTTCATGTACTATATATGTACTGCTAATTGTTGTGATCTCGATATATTTGGTGCTTGGGAGTTAAAAACGCCAGCAAATGAGTAACCAGTACGAATCTACCATCACACGACGAAGGAATGTATTGGAAGTCAAATAACTTATCAATTATATCTGACCCTAAGTTATACGAAAGTACAAGGTTAGACACCGAAGTGTCTACATTAAAGACGGTAAGGAAAGGAAAAGAGTAAATAGAGGGAATCGTGGCTTTTATAATAGCGATTGACTTTGGGACGGAGTTAATGCATTCTGAGGAGTTAACGCATTCCGAGGAGTTAGCGCATTCTGAGGAGTTAGCGCATTCTGAGGAGTTAACGCATTCCGAGGAGTTTACGCACTCCTAGGAGTCTGCTTTTCTGACGCCCAACAATGACAAGGAAATCGCATCTTAATTAGCTGAAGTAGCTGTAATCGTCAGTCATCGGTTGGTCGACTGTTATAAGACTAGCAAAGAGTTGATATGATAAAGATTAACCACGTTAAGCCGTTAGTGATGATTCCGATTTATACAATCCGTAATCTCATTGAGTGCATCTATATCTACATAATAACCTATGTAAACGATCATCCTGATATTTATTTACGCTGATTGAATCCATTGGTCAACTGACATTGACCAAGCGGATGAGACGAGTTGACTGATATTTCACTACAATTGATAATTGGTATATTCAATTGTATTGCAACAACTAAATTACACTTTTTCAGTCTAGCGCTTAAGCCTTTCACCATGGTTCTACGTAATAGCCTACAATGGTGAATCATTTCATGTTGATAATCTTTTGGTCCTTTAGTCGATAGTATTGAATTTTAGTACTGTACGTGATGGGAGAGATCTGACGTTCACTTTTCTCCAACGCTGAATGGCGGATATACCAGGTAGTTCCGATAAATTGGACAATGATAGCTATTTATCGGAGAATGATAGTTATGGCTGTGATAATTGAAGAATGATAGATATAGCTGGATAATTAAACAATAATTGCTATAGACGTAGCTGGACAATTGCAGAACGCTCAATGATAGATGTATATACACTCTTTTTTATTATAAATTATTAGCTATATCGTCACATGCATAAAAATAATCATTTCAGGGTGCTCGACAAATCAAGCATATGCCCCATTCTCTCCACCTTGGTCCTGAGATACGTGTTGACCTCCTTGCTCCTAAATCCACCCTTGTTCTGCCACGACAGAGGAATCATCGGCACCCGCTGGGTCACAGTAACCTCCTTATGCTTGCCCTCGACCGCCGTGATCTTGTCTGGGTTGTTAGTAAGCAGTCTGATGTGGTCAAGCCCCAGGTCCTTCAAAATGGCCGTGGCCAGGCCAAACGAACGCGCATCGGCAGGGTGCCGCAGCATGAGGTTCGCAGTGACAGTATCAGCTCCCAAATCTTGTAGATTGTACGCCTTGAGCTTCTCCCCCAGGCCAATTCCTCGCCCCTCCTGACGTAGATACACAATGACACCCGAGCCTTCCTCAGCCATGAGTCGCGCCGCTTCATCCAGCTGCTCGCCACAGTCACACCGCGCCGACCACGCAGTCTCGCCAGTGTAGCACTCCGAGTGAATCCGCACCAGAACATCCTTCATGGTACCGGTCGAAGCCTTCGCCTCGGGATCCTGCTCGTCCATATCGGATCTCTCTCGCCCCGGGTAGAGCTTGCCATAATAGGCGCCCCGGGTCATTCTATCCTGCTCAGTCTCTCCCTCTCGCGGGGCAAACAGCGTCCGCGAGTGAATGTGCTGGCCAAACACAATTGCCAGGTGTTCCTTGTCATCGTGATCGTTCTTGTACAAGTGCAGAAAGATCTCTGCCCCATTAGTCGTCGGGATACGAGCCCGCGACTCGCAGAACACGGTTGGCAATTCGTCCAAATCCTTCCGCTTGAGCGAGTCGTCCGGCAGGGCTGTCGCCGTCAGGTCCTCGGTCGACATGGCGCCCGACACAGGCGTGAACGCAGGCGACACCAGCGTCATATGATTGAACATGTTGTCCAGGCGCGGTGACGACTCAGAGGATCGGCTGGGCAAAGAGTCCGAGTCCAGCTGGAGCTCTGGCCGTCCTCCCTGGTAGAACTGCTTTCTCAAAAGCTCAGAGGATGAGTTCATCATGGTGTTTGAATGGGAACTGGATGACGAAGACGCTTCTTGGGGGGCTTCTTCGAGTCTTTCGGCTACTTCGAGTCTTTCACGGGCTTCTTCTTGTCTTTCAGGAGCTTCTTCGAGTCTTTCTCGAGCTTCCTCTTGTCTTTCCGGTGGTTCTTCGAGTCTTTCAGGGCGTTCGGGAGGGTCCGTTCTCGGTGATCCGGCCGGTCGCTTGTGGTGGTGGTGGTGGTGGGCCCGCCGAGGAGGTGAGGCGCCCTCTTCCCGCACCCTAAGCTGCTCAACCAGGGTGGACAACGAAAACGGCTCTGAGCTACGCACGCCTAACAAGTTGGACATTTCTCAATGAACTAATGAACTACAAAATTACAGGCAGAAAGCCCTCAGGAGATATATTCTTGTACCGTTTAATGAGTAATCTAACCTAGGCCATTATTAAGCTTTTATTACTCGGTTGGTAAGGCATTAATAATGGGCCTGGGAGCCGCCGGTTAGGGCCCCCACCCCACACCGGCTCACCCCCAAGCTCATCGCTTTCCCCCTCTCCGAAGCTTGAGGCTATTAGAGTTGTTTCGTGATGAGATGGCCCTTATGGTCATTCCTGGGGGGTTATCACCTGGGGGGCCAGCCCCCCAGACCCCCCGTAGCTCCGCTTCGCGGAGGATCCCTGGAGAGATTTGAGGCGTGTCTCCGGTAGGAAGTGTGCCGATGGGAGTGCGGCATTTGTCCGATTAGGACCGGCTAATTAGTACCACCAAGTAGATACTAGATGATGGCGTATAAGAGTCCATTTGGCCCGTTTCTGCCGACCCCAAAGTCGAAATGGATCTTCCTGGCCACGGCGGGGGTTACATTTGGTGCACTGGCGTATAGACGTCGCACCATCTTTGCCAATTCGGACCAACCGCGTCGCAATAGAATATACATGCCGTAAGTCCGTCTTCGAACGAAGGAAGAAAGAAAGAAAGAAAAGAAGAAGTTAACGAAATAGGGTCCGGTTTGAGAGTGAATTGGATCCGCTGTTAATTCTGAAGCCGCCTCTTTTGGCAAACTTCAGTATCAGAAATGACCCTCTGTCGAATCAGTTAACGGGCGCCTTGTACCGCATCGTCCAGGACGAGACAGAAAAGATCGTTTCCGTAGTGGACGTCGAAGCTGACGAGCCTGGAGTCCAGGACGTTATTTCGCGGTACCAGGTCAACGATATTCCCACCATTGTCGCCCTGCGTAGCGGCATTCCCTTCTCGCGATATGCGCCCAAGGGCGATAAAGTCGACTGGATCGAGCTCAAACAATGGGTAGAGTCTGTTGCCGACCCCAAATAAGCCTCGTTTATACCTAGTTGGGTTTGGAATGCACAACTGCACTTTCAGCTGGAGTGATATCTTTGGACTGCCAATTGAAATAAGCAGACTTTCAAAATATCCTCTACTAGAGCGTCAGATACACTGTATCCTTTTTTAGTTAGTTAGTTGAGCCTCTCGCTAGATAGCCTAGCGGAATTGGATTAAGCAGAATATTCAGACAGATATCCAAATAGTTGATCCTTTCGCTAGCGAATGCCGATAGGAAGAAGCACACGGTAGCCCTTGACGGTACAGTCATCCTGCCTGTATATTCCCTTGTAAGTAAAACCAAGGTCCACCCCTTCTAATATATCGCCAGCCTTTTCAAACTTGTAGTCGCGTGGCGCAGGCTTCAGTAATTCCGCTCGCGGCAGTTGATACGGTGCATCATATAGGTAGAGCTCTTTGCACGACTTGTGCAACGTCCGCGACACCATTGTAACCTCAAGGCTGCTGGTGAATCCCAGGTCTACCGTCAACTTGTCAACGTATACTCCATCGAGCCCGCGAGATACAGATTCAATGATATGCATGTCCGCCGGCTGGCGGATAAACGAGTGCGACAAAATCAAATCGTTCAAATTGTGGAACTTGCGTGCAATGCTACCCCAATTGCTCACCGCCATGCCGTCCAACTGAAGGGTCGTTGGACGCAGCCACGAGGGGATTTCAAATCCATACTCCAGCCTCTCGAATACACATGCAATCGACAGGAACTCAACGGCTGGAAATTGAATGTATCGGAATACTGAAAGCCGAGAAGTTGATGCTTCTATGCCCAAAATAAGACTCTTCACCTGTGGAAATACAGCATGAACTTCAGTGACTGAAACCGCAGCCAACGAAACGAGATCAAGCTCCACTGTGCAAACAGACTGTGGTAGCCAGTCTATGACGTCTTGGTCTATACTGAATCGTGCCAGAGTAATCTGGGATAAGCACTTCGTCCCCTCAAGCAAACCCCTAATGTCAGAAGCCCTGATTATAGAAGAGGGGCCAACGCCTCGTCTCACAGCATATACAGTCAAATGCTCGACCGTGCTTGGAACTCGCTTAATTGAGTATACTCCAGCCAGAGTAAACGAAAGGTGCTTAATCGGGCCCGCCAGAGGAATGCCTGATGGTGGCTCGACCATCCAGTGGACATGAATGGACTTGGCAACCAACGGAACGCGGTTCAACAGCCTTTCCAGTCCCTCATACTTGGTCAGCAGGACGTCTCCTGCAAAGTCAATTTCCAGTTCGGCAAGCTGAGTTAGCCGTGATGGAAGAATCACGCCAAGCAGCAAATCCAATTCTTTGCTGTCTACTTCTTTTTGCTGAATTGACCCGTTAGACCCGAGTTCTAACGCACGCAGTGGCAATGCAAGCCCTCCAATTAGCTCAAGCCTCTTAACATGGGCGAGCTTCCTCGCAAACGACACGTTGGCTGTTGCCAGGCTCTGGAACTGCACAAAGTTGTATCGCGACACCCTTATTTGGCCACTTGAGACCCTGGCGCTCTGGTTTTGACCAAGATAATGCCCGATATGTCCGTTATCATGTCCTACGGCTGCGAGCTCGCTCTGCCTGAAGTCAAGCACCAGCGTCCCCCAGAGAAGGGGCTCTATTACGTCGTCCAGGCTTCTACATGCCTGTCGCAAATTCCTAAGGTCAGCTAGTGGTAGTTGGCTAACAACCTCGCGGAGAAGCTCGTTTGGAAGCGCAGGCAGCATTTTCCATAAAATACCTATATTTTGTGTTACAACTGACTAATTGTGCCTTAATTGGACCTTGAAACTGTGGTTACTTGGGTCTGGAATCTGTGGGTTAATTGAGCCAGGCCGTGGATTGAAGTGGCTACAAAGGATGCCGTGGTACCCCTGTCAATCCTCCACCTTGGTCCATGCGTCCCCTCAGGACTAATAATAGCAAAGCAAGAACCGGTATAGAGGCTAGCTAGAATAAATAAAACCAGATACAGTTACCAGCTGCCCAAATAAATGAACAGACCGGTGCCAGCTGTTATCTCGTAAATGGAGCCTGCTATGGTCTCGGACGTTTGGGACTTTTTTTCGATAGTCGCTATTTAGTACCCGTCGTTTCGCAAATTGTCAAAACAAGACACAATGGGGCTATTTGCTGGAGAGTCGGAAAACAAGCCAGACGTGACCAAGCGGTCTGCTAGGAAGGTCTGCTGGGAAGCCCGGGATGAGTTTTTCGCATGTCTCGACAAGAATAACATTGACGATGCCATCAAGGACAGTACGAAGGTCACCCAGGTGTGCCCGAAGGAGGAGGCCAAGTTCGAGGCCGATTGTATCAGCAGCTGGGTAAGTTTGTACTATTTTGGATAACCCAGAAGCTAACCGGCTTAGGTGGAATATTTCAAGCAGAAGAGGTTCAATGATATCATGAGGGAACGACAAATCAAGATGCTAGAAGAAAGAGGTGCGATTGAAATCAAGCCAGCCACTTCCTTCAAATAAATCCACCCGAATTGCTCAAATAATCCATTGTTATATTTTGTTTTGTACATAGTGTATTTATTCTTCATATCTCCGCGAAGCGGAGCCTCGGGAGCTCACGAGTGTAAGCTATTGAGTGTTCACCCGAGGACCAGACGTTCATATAACCTGCTGTAGAAACTACTCCGTGGAGCGGAGCCACGGGAGCTCGAGGACTGGCCCTCGAAAAAACAGACAAGAGTAAGCTACTGAGTGTCGTTCGGGGACCAGACATTCATCTGCTTGTCGTAGAAGCTACAGGAGACGACATAACGAGCATCCCGCGCCCAGTCGCAGCCGTAAACCATGCTTTCATGACCCTTTTCGAAAGTTCGTACAACCTCCAAGTCTGGCGACACAATTCGCGCCCCGCCATACATGCAGCATACCAGCACTCGGTCATCGTTTGCCACTGGAGAAGGAACGAGCTTCCATACGCCTCCGCCGAGATTGGTGCTAGACTTGACCCGGGGGATGTGGTATGGCTGTAGATCTTGGGTGGTTCGCAGGTCAATTGACCGCAGAGTATCGTCGTAGCCGCCCGTCCAAAGCGTTTCGGGCGAGTTAGCAAGCCAGTTGGCACTGGACGGCAGAATAGAGGTTACCCCAGCATCGTGGACTCGTTTCGACCATATTGGGGACTCGTCGAACGTCCGTACGTCGTGGGCGACCAACATACAATCGTCACCACCCGAAAATACAACATTGCTGAGTCCAGCGCTGCCAAAGCTCGAGATCCAGCACTCCAGGGAGTGCGAATCGCTCATCCCAACAACCTCCATGGACCCCTGGGCAAACTTAACCAGAGCTACCTGGCCCGAGGTAAGCGTCGCTGAGACTAGATCGCTATCGCCATTAAAAACAACAGAGGTTACCAGCACATCCTCGTCGAACAGCTGAAACTCTTGGACGAGATCAATCCGTTTCTCCTCGAGGATAAACTTCCACAGTATTATACTTCCGGTCGACTGTGCCGTGATCAGGAGGCCCGGATCAGAGGGCACGAATTTCACATCGAGGATCGAGCTTTTGGTCTGCACGCCAAACACCTTCTCGAGGCCATTGGCCGCGTATTCGTACACATCCAGCGAGCCGTACCGGGTTCGCGACTCCTCCTCGAGCTTGTAAGTCCCCGCGATCACAAGCGAGTCCTCTGTGGGATGCACCTGGAGCGCACAGGGCGGGAGCTCTGTCGTCGCATTGGCCAATAGCCTGCCGTGTAAAGAAGACATAGCTAGTGGATCAAAGTCTCATCCGTCGGATGGTGGATAGGTACTGTGGTGCCCTCCGCCGGGTTGCCGTCTGGTAGCTAATCTACTGCAACCTCGAACTGCGTCATCGACACGGCTTTAGCTACCATTTAGCGGAGAAGAGCTGATTTCGAGAGGAACCGTCTTCTCCACCCGTTTTATTTCAAATACAGTCCTTTAGATTCTTTTTGAACTTCATGTAAGTAGCCATGAGCATTTTATTTCGTCGTTCTGTGAGGACGGTATGGGCATCGCGCTTTTCCAAGCGGCTAGCCTCCACTCTCCAGCAATCTTCGCAAGACCGGTGGGAAGCTATCAGGACTGCCAAACCATTCTCTGAGTTCCTCACGGACAACTTCAACCGTCAGCATGACTACCTGCGAATTTCCATCACTGAGAGATGCAATCTTCGGTGCCTGTACTGTATGCCGGAAGAGGGAATCGAGCTATCGCCGCCAGATCATCTTTTATCTTCAGACGAGATTGTCAAGCTTGCCAGGCTATTTGTGTCCCAGGGAGTGCGGAAAATACGTCTCACAGGAGGGGAGCCTTCGGTTCGCAAGGACTTTATGGACCTTTTCCAGCAGCTGGGGGCCATTCCCGGCCTTGAGGAGCTCTGCCTCACCAGTAACGGTATCGCACTTCCCCGCAAACTACCGCTATTGAAAGAATACGGCCTGACTGGCCTCAACCTGAGCCTTGACACGTTGATAGATGGCAAATTCATGATCATGACGCGGCGCAAGGGTCTTTCACAAGTGCTCAAGAGCCTCGATAAGGCGATTGAGGTGGGCATCCCAAACGTCAAGATCAACACTGTGGTTATGCGGGGCCAGAACGAAGACGAGATTCTTGATTTCATTCGTCTTACCAAAGATAAGCCGATTGAGGTGCGATTCATTGAGTACATGCCGTTTGACGGTAACAAGTGGAGCGAACGGAAGATGTTCACATTCAAGGAGATCATGGACACAATCCGGTCGCAGTATGCGTTTGAAAAGGTGCCCGAGAAGAATGGGGACACGGCGAAGGTTTATACTATCCCTGGGCACATGGGCCAGTTTGGTGTCATCACGTCAATGACCTCTCACTTTTGTGGTACCTGCACGAGGCTGCGGATAACCTGTGACGGTAACCTTAAGGTGTGTCTCTTTGGCAACGCAGAGGTGTCCTTGCGGGACATGCTTCGGCAGAGCGCGTCTGACGAGGAGCTTCTTTCGGTCATTAGAATGGCTGTCAAGAACAAGAAGGAGAAGCATGCAGGCATTGGCGAACTCGAGAACATGAAGAACAGACCAATGATCTTGATTGGCGGCTAACTTGGCTTTAGGCTGTCCAAGTCTATTCTTTTTCGTTGTGGTGCCAGCTTGAGCCGCAGTATACCAATTCAGAAAAGGTATTTCACGCATGTGGACAAGGAGGGCTCTGCGCATATGGTGGACATTTCGGAGAAGAATATCACGAAGCGGTCTGCCACGGCCGTGGGACGGATTGTATTTTCCAACCCGCAGGTCGTGCCTATGATTAGGGAGGATGCTATGAAGAAGGGCGATGTGCTTGGAGTTGCTAGAGTCGCCGGGATCATGGCGGTAAAGTCGACGCCAAGCATTATCCCTCTATGTCATCCAATCATGATTACGAAGATTAAGAATGATTTGGCGTTGGGCGATAATAGTGTTAATGTGTCGTGTACGGTGGAGTGCCAGGGTAAGACTGGAGTGGAGATGGAGGCGATTACGGGGACGATGGCTAGTTTGGTAACGGTGTATGACATGTGCAAGGCCGTTGACAAGCATATGGTTATTGAGAACGTTTACGTGAAGAAGAAGCAGGGGGGATCTCATGATTTTGAGGTTTAATCGACCCCACACCCACATCTCAGCATACAGATCTATTTATTTGTTCATTTAATTAATGCAGATCACATTTTATTAGTACAGATGTAGTCATTTTTATTCGTTTGATTACAATGTATGGTAATACTCTTTATTTGTTCATTCTGATTACCGGTACCTGGTAATACAGATCTACCGGTAGGCATATTTACAGCGTTTTTGTGATGGTAATAAAAATCTATCCATTCATCCTGATTATTGATTCCGATTAATACAGATCTATTCTCCATGCATCTGTATTCATAGATTCATTCTGATTGATAGAAACCTACTTGTACCATATTTATTTAACTTACTGTATCCATTCTACCTTGTAATATTCATTCATTCATAATAATCCCCGCTGATTATTCCAAGTACCACGGTAGGGCATGTTGATTACCAGGAATAGCAACAGAACATAAGTAATACCGTTTATTTGTACCGGTAAACAATGTACCTGTGTAAAACGTAGATCTACGCAGAGTCACACGGCTGTAATAGAGTCGATTGAGTCGAGACACCCCCTGTCTTCGTCCCAACACGCGAAGTGACACATAAACAAACCCAGAACTCAAAACCCTCATTTTTAACCCGACAAACCATGGTTGTAAGTGATTCCTCACATCCAAAGATACCAAAATGCTAACAGCCAAGGCTTCCCAAAACACCAAGGCATACAAGGACGCTTTCGCGCTCTTCGATAAGAAGGGCACGGGCCAGATTCCCGCAGAGGCGCTGGGCGACCTGCTGCGGGCGGTGGGCCAGAACCCGACTCTCGCTGAAATCGACGAACTCGAGCGAACCGTTTCTACCGAATGTGCGTACACCATTTTAATGTAGTGGACGAACTAACCAGGATAGTCGACTTTGAGACTTTTGTGAAGATCGTGAACCGACCAGACGGGTTCCGGCCGCTGGGAGAGCCAGAGGACTACATTCGAGGCTTCCAGGTGTTCGATAAGGACCAGACTGGGTTCATTGGCGTCGGCGAGCTGAGATACAGTAAGCATACAGTAACGGGAATTGGGAGAGAATTGACTAATCACTTGTAGTTCTTACCTCTTTGGGCGAGAAGCTGACCGATGCTGAGGTCGACGAGCTTCTCAAGGGCGTCAATGTCACTCGAGACGGCAATGTCAACTATAATGGTGAGTACCCACTACAATACGCAAGAGATGCACGGCTAACCGGTTTTAGAATTCGTCAAGAGCATTCTTGCCCAGTAATCTACATAATTTATTTAGGAATCACACCCGCATCATGACTTTACCGGTTCGAAGTACCCCCAATTACATCTGGTACAGCGTATGTTCGAGGGCCAGCCCTCGAGCTCCCGTAGTTGGGGGCTCTGCCCCCAAACCCCCGTTACAACGTTACAAACTATTGGTTACACTGAAGCAAACTCCCAACCTGTAACAAAATTCCTGTGTTACAAATGTAGCCCCAAACCCTCCGCGAAGCGGAGCCTCAGGGGGGTTTGGGGGGATCAGGTAGAGCGTATATTCAAGGGCCCGTCCTCAAGCTATCTAGGAGAGCATAACTTGACCGGTACATTAAACATTAACTGAATCTGTCGGAGCCAGCTCTCTTCGGAGTTATACATTAACCGAAGCGGTAGGAATCCCTATTCCGAGTCAGATCGAGGATTAGCTGAACCCGTAGGAGGCCCTTCGGAATTGCCATTAACCGAAGGCTGTAGGAAGCCCTATTCCGAGGCGGGTCGAGGCTGTACTGAAGCTATAGGAGGGTTAGCCCTTTTCGGAGTTAGGTTGCGGGGCGTTCAACCAATCACACCCCAGAGAGTTTTTTTTACGTACATAAGAAACAGTCTACTGTCGTCATTGCATGTCGTAATGTCGGTTAGAGTCGTCTCCGAAAAATTATCGTCGCAGCACCGGTGAAATCTGGGGAACGACGATCTTCCGAAAAATTATCGTAAAATAAATAAAAAGTAACGGATACTTTGTAGGGCTTCCATCAAGCAAGGATGGGGAGGAAATTGCCTATAATCATCATGGGGATGCCAAACACATCCCGCTTAAGAGTCCACATACTGGCCGTCTTGATGCGCTTGCCCTGCGGGGTTAGCAAAGTGCACTCGCTCATCATGGCGCCGCGGGAGTCGCCAAACGCAATGTTGGAGAACATTTCAAAGTACTCGAGCACGGAATTGTCGTCCATGAGCTCGACAATGAACGTCTGCCGATCCAACAGCCGCTCTCGCGACCAACCCGTCAGGATGCAGAACTCCTTGCCCACAGCCGTGACCTGGCCCGTCCGCCTCCACACGATGGTCGGCGTGCCCGAATAGGAAATGAACTTCTCGTACTCCATCAGCGTGCGCTGGAAGCATTGCTCCATGAAGATGAGATCGTCCTCCTGGAGGGTGTTGGTGCACGCAATGAACGAAGGGCGGTACCGCGCCATGCACCGCGCCATCTTCATGAGCTGTTCCTTCTGGAACCGCGACCGGAGATACGCAATGAGGCCGTGGTATGCAGGAGTGTACGAATATGGTCGCCGTATGTAGCGGTATATGTCGGCAGGCTCTTTGAGTCGGCGCCAATTCGGCTCGTGGCTGGCAAATGGGGCCACATCCGCCATTACCCCAAACCCTTCGCGTCCCGAGGTGGGATTGTCAGTTATAGCAAACGATATGGGGCGCTTCGGGGTATTATCGTTCAGCCAGCTGGCGTCGCTTATGCTCTGGCTGGGGCTCGAGTCGAATCCCATAGAAGAAAGCACATCGGTCAAGTTCTGTTCGCCCAATGTGTAATGGTTCAACTGGTTTGACGCATCAGGGATGGCCGGAGGCGAGGCGTCACTTATCGACGGGCTCGATTCCACCACGGAAGCGTGTCCGGGGCTATGGCCATGTAGAATATTACTGATAATACGGTACTCATGGGTGATCGCAGAGGACTGGAAGCTACTCCCGGTGCTATGGCGGTGGTGAGTACTAGTTGGATCCTGGATCAGGGTATTATTAGGGTCCAGTGTTCCGATCTGATGAGGGTTATTGTTAACGTTAGTATTGGGCGTAGACGGGGCGAGAGTATAGTTATTACTGAACCCGTAGGAATGCATCCCAGGCTGCTGATACGAAGGAACCGGCCCTGGAATAGGTACTGCTCGCTGCTGGGGCTGCTTTGCAGGCTGCGGGGGCAGGCTACTGGCATTGTGCTCCTGCTTCAGCTTCGACTTGGCCCGCCCTCTACGACGATTCGCAGCAGCCGCAGCCGCAGCAGCAGCCTCTGCGGAGAGCGTCCCAGCCGATGCAAGAGAATCGGGCACATCCTGGAGGTATTTGGCCTTTTTACGCGTGCCGTCTCGGCAAGTATCTGCCAAGCCTCTCATCACACATCTCTCACATGGCCGATCTATTAGTATTAGTTAGTATAATCCCTCCAAGATTGGAAAAATTGGTGGTACGCACTATTATCGCAGGTCAAATGAGTTCTCTGGCAGTGAACGCATGCCCGATTAGCTTTTCGTCGCTTCGGTTTGCCTGTTCTGGGCTATTATGGGTTAGTTCTCCGATCCGACAAGGTGTCGCGACAATTTACCTACGCTTATGACGACTTCGGACTCGGTCTTTATCGCCTCCTTCACGGCGGTAGGAACGGTCATTCTCGTCGTGTGAATACGGGGAAAGAGCCTTCGTTCGGGATTATTAGGTTCTATCTTCGGGGGATGCAGGCATTATATACATATCCAAGCCGTGCAGACGATCCGAACAAAAAAAAACCTGCTGTGTGTCTCCTAGAAGCGTTTCGCTGCAGATGTGCTCATGCCGGGGCAAAGCAGAGGATTCCTGAAATGCGGAGATGGAGGGGGGAGAAACACGGGGAAAGGGCGGGCTGGTTCCGAGTCCCCTCGGTTATTCCCGGTCAGCCGTGCTCTCGATAGCCCTCTCGGCCGAGCGAACCAGCGAGGCTGACAGGCGGTAATACGGAGGGCTATAACCATAGTTTATGAAGTATGTCCGCTGGAAAGGGCACAATTTTTGACAATCTTTGGGTATTAGAGAGCTTCGGCGGAGGCGAGGCTACCTGCCGGATATCTCCTTCTTGTCTGCTGGAACTGGACAGTTTTGGTGGGGGGAGAAAGAACTACCTCCTCCGTGGTAGTCCTAGTAGGGGTAGCATAATGCATTATAGCTCGGAATCAGTTTCACTGAGTTAACTCGGTGACAGGCCTTTCCAACGGAAAAACCCTTACTCTCCTATACGGATCTGCTCTCTCCGAATACTTAGCCCAAGCTACATGAGTCATGAAATCGGAATATTCTGGCTTGGAGTTTGTTGAGTTTGGGGGTTCTCGGGGGGATGGTAAGACATTTATATATTGGCGCTATACCACAATAGTTATGAAATTCACGACTTCGACTAAGTGATACCAATAACGAGATTATATTTAGAATACGGTAGTGAATGGGAATATAAATATTTGTGGATTTGATTTTTAACTTTCCAATGTCGCCGTTTTGAGCTCTTCAAATATCGTATTGAACTGATGAATAACTGTGAAATTCACGACTTCGACTACCGGTAAGTGACACCAGGGGTTACGTTTAAAATAGTTGATGGAAATTTTTAAAGATGATGGATTTGGTTTTTAACTTCCAATACCTCCTATGAACTTCAAGTACCGGTAGTAAACTTCACGACTTCGACTACCGGTAAGTGATATTATCAATAACGAGGCTATTTTTATAATTACCGGTAGATGGTTAATGGAAGTATAGATATTGATGGATTTAATTTTTATCTTTTAAATGTCTCGTTTTGAGTTCTTCAATTATCGTACCAGTATTGGAGGGTTGATGAAAAACCGTTAGGTGTGTGAACTCCACGACTTCGACCAACTGATACCGGTAGTAATAACATATTATGTTTATATCCAGAGCTGTTAGAGCTGCTAATGGGTATATAAATATTAATGGATTGATTTTCAGCTTTCAAATGCTTCCGTCTTGAGCCCTTTAAGTATCGCGTATTACCGGCCATATCTAAGCTACAATTATTTAAAGGTTTGTCACAAATTTCATGTACCTAGATTAGTCCTCCTTCGCCCTAGGCAGCTGAAATAATCAAGATCATTACTATTATTATTACAGTAATATTTGTACAAATAAGATAAGCTATTGCGTATCGGAGCGCTGAGTCGTCTCCGTTTCTCTTTTAGGCGTTTGTTAGAAACTTCATGTAGCTGGTTTAATCCTCCTTCGCTCTAGGCAACGGATGTTAACCAATATCATTGTTATTAATATTGGAGCAGACAAGATAAAGCAATTGATACCATAAATAATAAACCATCTCGGTAGTGAAGCCTAAAGCTATTATGTATGATGGACGTGAAGAGGCCAAGTCACTCAGCAAATCAATTTTACACATTGGACAGTACTCTAGTATACATTCGCATTCATTAAGCAAATAGGAAATACCACCATTAATGAACCCATATAATACCAATGGAATACAGTGTAGACACACTGATTATCGTCCTCGGTTAGTCAGTGACGTGAAAAATTAAGTTAAGTCGTTAAGTCGGGGCGGCCAAAATGAAAAATTCAAGCAGCCCCCTTTTCGGCTACACCTCAAACGATGACTTCAGTAGACGAGCTTACCAAGACCTTTGCTGAGTCCTTGAAGCTTAGCGGCAAGGACGATGTACGTGCGGCCAACTTCCAGCCTTTTGATGGACAATTGCTAACCTCTTTTAGGCCAATACCGCTTTGATCGAGAAGGTCGATACCAAGGGCCTCACCGAGCTGCAGAACGCCGAATTGCGACAGTGGCTGACTCTGTCTAGCCGATTCCCAGACGGTTTGGACCAGCTGAATGAGACCCTCAAGTCGCGAACCTACCTGCTCAACGACTCTACCAGCGTCACCGTTGCTGACGCCATTGTGCTCTCTCGAGTGCTGCCACTTGTCAAGGAGTGGAAGGAGGACCAGATCATTGCCCAGCGACACATTGTGCGATGGGTTGACCTTGTCCAGAACTCTGTCAATGTCGAGGACAAGCTTGTAGTGAAGGTGGACTTGGAGGCTCCTCGAGAGTTCAAGGCCAAGCCGGAGAAGAAGGGCGGCGATAAGAAGGCCGATAAGAAGGCTGAGGGTGAGGCCAAGACCAAGGCCGAGGCTAAGCCCGAGGAGGAGAAGAAGAACGACCGAGCTGACAAGAAGGACGGCGTCAAGAAGGAGAAGAAGAAGAAGGAGAAGAAGCCACAGCCCGAGAAGGTTGAGGTCCCAGTGACTCCAGGCATGATTGACCTCCGAGTCGGCTGGATCGAGAAGGCTGTTAAGCACCCCGACGCTGACTCCTTGTACGTGTCCACTATCCACATGGGCGATGAGGAGGGTCCACGAACTGTGTGCTCTGGTCTTGTCAAGTATATCCCAATCGAGCAGATGCAGGACCGAAAGGTTGTTGTCGTGGCCAACCTCAAGCCAGTCAGCATGCGAGGCATTAAGTCCACTGCCATGGTTCTGTGCGCCTCTGATGAGAACACTGTAGAGTTTGTCAACCCGCCAGCGGACTCCAAGGCCGGTGACAAGATCTTCTTTGAGACTTATGACACGGAGCCAGAGAAGCAGCTGAACCCGAAGAAGAAGATCTGGGAGCAGATCCAGCCGGGTTTCACCACCACCGACAAGTTGGAGGTTATTTACAAGAAGGAGGGCGAGCCAGACCGAAAGCTGGTCAACAAGGCTGGCGAGCTGTGTCTTGTCTCGTCTCTTGTCAACGCCCAGGTGCGATAAATGTATATCTTGAAATTCAGTAGATAACAATGATTATGAATGATTTAGCGCCGCCAACGGGGGTTTGGGGGGCAGAGCCCCCCTACTACGGGGTCTGGGGCAGCGCCCCGGGATCAATTGAGGTCAAAAATTTGCACTATTCTACCAGGAGCTGTACATTCACCTTGGTATATTACACTGTTATTTCTACGAGCTTGATAGGTATTATTATAATGATTTCAAAGTACAAGGCACTGTAATCCTACCATCAGCCGCATCAGCCGCTTGTGGTGCGGCGAGGCTACCTCACTTTATTGTACACACATTGCTTCGGCCACATTGATAAGTAAGCAGCAATTTAGTCAGATTAGACTAGAAGACAATTTCACACTTTCAGCTTTTGCATAATTAAAAAATTGAGATACCAATAGCACTTTACAATTGGCTGTGACCTGTGTCCTTTGAGTTCACCATTTGTAACCGATAAACTGTGCAGCCACTTCGCCACAACAACCTACGATATTATAATACTGCTGTGATCATACTTTTCTTTTATCAAAAGATTTAATAGCGATAAAGAATAATAATCTCGACCGTTACCCGATAGAGTAAGGTGGTGATTGACGTTCAACGGTCCTTTATGTTCACTTTTCATCCCAAGCTACCGACAAATCAACGACCAGATAATTAAATGCACCCGGTTGCGCTAGACAGAATATCCATCGGCGGCGAGGGCCAGGTCCGGATCCTCCCCGACGATAAGGAGGACATGTGGGCCATATACAATGTTTTGCGAGTGGGCGACGAAGTCCAAACCGTCACCGTGCGTAAGGTGAACGCATCAAAGGATCCGTCCTCCAAGGATCAGGTCCGCAAGCGATTCCGCCTCAACATCACCGTCGAGAAGATAGAATACGAGCCCTCGGACGGCGAGATCCGGGTCAAGGGCAGGACGACCGACGAAGAGATTGCAGAGATCCCGACCGGATCATACCAGTCCTTCTCGCTCCAACCAGGCAGTGATTTCAAGCTGTACAAAGAGAGGTGGGACGCCATGGACTTTGGATATCTACAAACCATTGGAAACCCTGATGCCAAGGCGGAGGTGGGGGCTGTGGCCATGCAGGAGGGCCTGGCGAACATATGCCTAATCACGGAGAACATGACGGTGGTAAAAAGACGAATTGAAGTCGTTCTGCCGCGGAAGAAACGAGGTGACAACTCGGGGTATGAAAAGGGGGTAAAGAAGTTCTATGCGCAAGTATACGAGGCGATGATCCGGCTACTGGACATGGAAAAGCTCAAGGCGATTATTATTGCCTCGCCGGGCTTCGTCGCCCGCAACTTTATGGACTATACGTTCCAGCGAGCCGTGGACGATAACGACAAAATCATCACAAAGAACAAGGCCAAATTTTTGGTGGCCCATGCGTCGACAGGGCACGTGCATGCGCTCAATGAGATTCTAAAGGATCCGGGCCTCCAGAAGCAACTATCGAACACAAAATACGGTAAGGAAGTAGCGACATTGGACAAATTCTTCAAGTCGCTCAATGACGACGATATGAGAGCGTGGTATGGCCCGAAGCACGTTGCGGCGGCCGTTGAGCAGGGCGCCGTGTCTGATCTGTTGATTGCCGACAAGCTGTTTAGGAGCGACGATGTTAATACGAGGAGGAGGTATATCGACATGGTTGAGAATGTCAAGAATCTTGGCGGAGAAGCATTGATACTTTCGAGTATGCACGAGACCGGCGAGCAATTGAACCAGATCACAGGTATTGCCTGCATACTCAAGTACCCAATGCCCGAGCTGGACGATATAGAAGACGATGATTCGGACGAAGAATGAAAAAAATTCACTCCGCTCTCCTAGTTTTAGTATTGTAGTGAAATTGTCCCCCCAAACCCCCCCCTAAGGCTCCGCTACGCGGAGATTCAGTCACGACAAATTGTTACAGGGATCTTGATACAGGTTGGGAGTTTGTTACAGTGTAACGGAAAGGTTGTTACGTTGTAACCAGGGGGTCTGGGGGCTGGCCCCCAGCTACGGGAGCTCGAGGGCTGGCCCTCGAATATCCACTCTAGCGTAGTGAAATTGGGGGAGGTTATGACAAAATAGATTTACAGGATCATTACAGTCGTGAAATTTTAAATCTTTTGAGGGTCAGGCTTGTTCTTTCGCATCCAGTTCATATACCAAACGCTGTTTCCCCTCTGGAATCGCATAAAGTCTTGCAGGGCGCCACTGGCGGCACCAAAGATCATAAACGCCCGGGCAGATCTCAGTGCCTGCCTCCGGCTGAGATGATTCGAAATGCCATATGCGAATCCGGCAATGCCAGACGCCATGATCGTAGATCCGGCATCAATAACGCCTCTCATGCGATCAATATATGCCTCAAGGCCAAAGTACATAGTCGCAAGAGCCGCATACTTTGTGCCTCTCTTGACTCCAGTGACAATGCCATCTTTGATGATAACATAATTCTTCCGCTTGTGGTAGAAATACCATCCGCCTTTAGTCGTCGGCATGCGGTGAGCGTTCTCGGCAAGATACTGAAGCGCAGAGTGCCGGAACCCTCTATAGAACCCATTTATCAAACCATAGCCTCCACCGATCATACCAGCCAATGCAATTCTGGGCGCTGGAGCTATCGAAAGCCGCTGATTCCTATTATATGCAGCAATCTTGGCCCTCAGCTCCTCATCCACGATCTTTGGAGTCTCCTGGGGGACTAACTCTGGTTCAGCAGGAGCCTCAACTGTAACATCTGCTACAGCCTCCGGAGAGGGCCTCTCCTCAGCTGGTTTATCCTCCTTCTTCCAGAACATATCAGCCTTAGGTCCGCTCAGATCAGTTAGGGCTGCAAATTCTATACGTTGTCGGACCTCCGCGAATATATGCACTCCTCCCGCATGGGGGCGACGCTATCACCTTGCATCGACCGCAAGGACCAAGTGGAGCCTTTAATCCACGTATTTTTGTCCTATATAGCGCAATAAATACCCGTAGACCGTAGAGTGTAGTCCTTCAAAATGTCTGGAGGAATCACTACGAGACTCGTGTGCGCAATTGCTGTGGCATGTGTCTCGACAATGCAGTTTGGATACCATTTGGTAAGTATATACCTTGTTACTTGTGAGATTAGTTCGCTAATGGAGGGGGATAGGCTGAGTTGAATGCTCCTCAGGATGTGATCACCTGTAAGGGTTTGGATCCCCTGAAGTCTGATTGCATTCCAATGGGCCCTGAAGGGGTGGGTGTTATGAATAGCATGTGTGCTTTAGGCATTATGGCTGGTTCAATGGTGGCTGGACCGTTTGCTGGTCGGTTTGGCAGGAAGAAGATGCTTCTGTTGCAGTGTATTGCACTCATATTTGGCCCAATTTACATGTCCAAGGCCGCATCACTCGGCGATATGTCAATTGGGCGGTTTATTGCTGGAGTGGGATCAGGCTCTGCTGTCGTAGTGACTCCGATTTACGTATCGGAGGTAAGCCCTGCCTCCAAGCGAGGATTGTTTGGCGCAATGAGCCAGTTGTCGGTCAATTTGGGTATTCTGCTGACCCAGACCCTTGGCGTTTTCTACGCGAATGAGTTTGAGTGGAGAAAGATCCTTTTTGCTGGCGGCATGATTGGCCTCATCAATGCTATTCTGTTGCCTTTCTTTGTCATTGAGAGCCCCAAATGGCTTGTTCTCAATGGTATGGTTGATGAGGCCAAAATAGCTCTGGCCCACCTCCGGCCTGCACATGCTCATCTGGACGAGGAAATTGCTATTTGGAAAACCTCCCATGAGCGCTCCAACCAACAAGAAGGAGAAGAAGAGCAAACTCTTTTGGATGGTTCTGACAATGACAGTGTAAAATCCTATGGCTCTCAACAGGTTGGATTGTACGAATTCTGCGTCGGCGCTGAGTACCGTCGTCCTTTGATGGCGGTTGTTGGTATCATGGTCATCCAGCAGCTTTGCGGAATCAACTCAATTGTGTTCTACGGGGTTTCTATTTTGAGCTCTACGCTTCCAACATACTCCGCTATCATCAACGTTGGAATCTCGCTCTTGAACTGTATCGTTACTGCATCCGCCGCCAAGCCAATTGATAAATATGGCAGGAGACCTCTGCTGTACTTGTCCACGGCGGGAATGGGCATTACATCATTGCTTCTTACTGCTGGTCTTCTTTTGGACTGGGGCGTCCTGGCTTCGTTGGCTGCCGCGGCATTTGTCGTCTCCTTCGCCTCTGGTCTCGGGCCAATTCCATTCCTCATCGTTTCTGAGCTGACCCCTCCACAAGCAGTCGGCATTGCCCAGTCGGTAGCAACCGTAGCAAACGGAGCCTCAACGTTCCTTATCGGGCTCATTTTCCCCATCCTCAAAGCAGGACTCGGCGATTGCGTGTTTTTGGTGTTCACTTTGACGTGTCTTGTTTCGTTGGTGTATATTCGACGATTCATCCCGGAAACGAAAGGCTTTGTGTCTGCCCACCAGGTCTGGACCAACGCTTAATCTATAGAATCTGTACAACGTGGATAGCTATTCATACACACTATATACACTATCAAAATAATACCCGGCCTGGTATAACACATAATTCATCAAGACTAGGGCTTAAATCAAGCAGAAGTCGTACAACATGGACTTATGGATAGCTATTAGCATGCGGAGCCCAGTCCCCCCCTCCCCCAATTACATTTGGCAGAAAGGCATTCGAGGGCCAGCCCTCGAGCTCCCGTAACTGGGGGCTCTGCCCCCAAACCCCCGTCACATCAGCCAAATCTCCGCGTAGCGGAGCTTCAGGGGGGTTTGGGGGGACTGGTCCCCCCAATTACACCAGGTAGAAGGGTAGTCGAAGGAGTGATAAATCTAATGATTAAGCGAGCTACTAAACAATAAGCGACTAAAAAAATTAAATAAACGATATTAAACTGTCATTAATCATTACAAGATCATCTATAATACATAATATATTCATCAACAAGACGGCAACGCAAGGACGGAAGGAGAAACAGTAGCGGTTGGTACAGGACAGACGCCATGCGATAGCACTGTCACAGCACGCTCCTCGTCGAACACCCGCCCAATGAAGCAGAACGTAATCAAGTCTCGGATTTTGGTACCCATATAATCCACCTGGCCTGTCAGCCATGGCAGCTTATCAGTGTATTTCGCCAGCGTAATAAAAAGCACAATCAAGAATGCAGGAATCCAGAACAAGAACAACATTCGATCGTTCTGCAACTGCTTACGCGTCCTGTCCCAGTTGGCGATAAACTGTTCCTCGACATTTTCCTCGGAATCGCTCGAACTCAACACCGCAGCCATCTTGTCATCATCGTCATCCACTACAGCCGCAGCAGCAGCAGCCGCAGCAACAGCATCTACAGACGAATGGACATGGCGGCTGCTGGAGGCAGCAGCCTCGGGGTATAGCTCATCGTATCGCGGCGGTGCACTGGATTCTCGATCCTCTTGGATCTGTGGCATGAAGTACTTCCACATCCTTTTAATGTTATTGGGCTGGCTCGTAATCGTACTGTCGCTCTCATTCCCGCTCTGAGGGCTACTCGAAGGCGACTGAGACCGCTCTCCAACAACAACGACTTCTCCTTGCTCATCAAGCTTAGGCCGCCTTCGGACATCGTGCTTTCGATAAATATAATTAAGCACATCATCCCAGCTGACAATATCCCAGTGCATCTTGTTTCTGGCATTGCTGGACACCCTCTTGATGTACTTGGATATGTTCTGTGCGGTGCTTGGAGATCGCGGGGCCTCGTTAGGGTTCAACGATTCAACTTCTTCGTCGTCCTCGTAGTCAAATTCACCATCTTCGGACCAGCCACTGTTACCGTCACTATCATACTCATCATCGTACAGCAGACGAGACACGGAAGTCGACGACCTGTCTCGCTTGATACCGGATCGAGAAACGTATCGGTAGTCATCCTCGTCCGAGATAATACTATCCAAGGTGGACGAAGAACTGTTACGCATGCTTCGACTGAATTTGGCGTCTTCAGCTTCCGGCAACAAGTCCACTACGTGCGCCTGGGCTAAATCTCGGGGGACACGGCCGGACAAATCCTTGACAAACGGATTGGCATGCCCTCGGAGGAGCTTCTGAATGAACTTCGCGTGGCCATGGAACGCAGCATAGTGAAGCGGAGCCATGCCGTTGAAGTCGACACAGTCAAGCTTGGCTCCTTCAGCAATCAAAGCGACAAGCACCTTGGTGTACCCCAAAGCCGCCGCGAGATGCAGCATAGTCTGGCCCTCCGAGTTACGCAGCTGCCAGTTGGGCAGTTTACCCTGGTCGTTGACATGAACCAGTTCAATGCACCGGAGAACAACAAACTCGTGGTTCACTTTATTGATGGTATTGCCGTTAACCGGGCCATTCCCGGCGGAACCGCCGCTAGCAGAGCCGTTTCGCTCGTCGGCATTACCCTGATGGACAATCCTCATGGCGATGTTTCGTGCGTCCTCTAGTTTGCCGTTCATTTTCATGCCAATGACCTGCAGAGCCAGTTCAATGAGCTGTCGGTCCGTATCGTCGTAATACGTGAAGATCTGCGGGTTATTGAGGATATTGTACCCCTGGAACGTGACGACGACTGGACCAGGACTCGTAGCGGGAGGCAAGCGCACGACAATGGTCGAGGCACTCCAGAACTGGGTCTGCGTCGCTGGGTTTCCGCCAAACACCGCTATCATGCCTTCCTCGAAGTTATCACCCAGCAGAGTGATTTCAACTCCGCCCCGAACAGGGCCCTGAGCAGGGATAATCCGTTTAATTTGGGGCGGCGGTCTACCGAAACCGCTCATTGGAGACGTCATGCCGCCATTCTGCACAAGAGGGTTCACAGCAGAAGCTCGAGACATGCCGTCTGAAGACTGGGGAGAGGGCATTTCCGGGCGATTAGTTAACAGAGGGGTGGCTAGGTTTGGAGGGCTGGTGGACGAATTATTGCGATTAAGCTGGAAACTGGGCACTTGAGACCGAGAGGGACCCGCTGGAGTGTTCCAGTCATTCTCTCGCCGTCGTTTGAGGCCGCCGCTGGCCGAATAATCGCTATTCATTGCTTCAGAAGACTCCTCCATTGACGCTGGAGAGGGCATCTCGGAGCCAGGCCAGCTGAACATAGACCCTGGAGCAGTAGACGGAGGGTGCGGAAACAGCGACCCCTTTTGGTCGACTTGTTCAGTCTTGATATCATTTTCGTTGTTGCCCGGCTTAGCTGGAGTTGCCATTGGCTGCATCTTGGGATCCTTGTGGTCGTCGGTGATTAGTATAGGACTAGACATAGCCTGCGCGACAACTTCATTCGTTTCATCTCGCAGCGTGAAGATAACCCGGAACCCTTGCGTCGCATTATGGTGTCTGCCGTAGCACGCCAACCGCATAGGCAGTTCAATCTCCTTAGCGCGCAGAGTCTCGTTGTTAATATTACACTCCTTGGTCAGAGACATGAGCAGTACCTCGCGACAGTTGAATATAGCCAGTTTACGCTGTCGCTCTACACTCCAATGCTCCTTCTCGTTAAAATCAATGTTTTTCTTCCGCGAAGCCCGCTTCTCCTCTCGGTTCATACATCGCTGGCAGATCATAATCTTCTTATCCGGCTCGGTGCTGGAAATAACATCAACATCCAAATGAAGAATACCCGGCTGGGGAGTAAACGGGTCTTTAAGCTGGAACTTAGGTCTGGCAATGGTATTTGACGGCAGATGAATCAACTGAGCATCGGGAGGCGGACTAATCACCAACCGGCACCGGATCTGTGTTTCGACTCGCGATTTCGATGGTAACTCCCCAATCTTTAACTGGTACTTCCTAGGAGAGATCTGATGGTCCGGCGATTCCAGCAACCGGTAAACGCCCTCTGTGGAAACCGTGGGCTCTGGAACGGCCGGAGTATCCAGCGCACTATACTGCTTGCCGAACGAGAAACTGCTGAGCTTCTCCTGGGCGGACTTGTTGCTATTATAGGCCTGCATAAAGTCCTTCGGCGAGTTCGTCCCCCCCAGTTTTTTGGGAACCACTCGGAACCCATTGACCTGGCTGGGCTGCTGAGGGACTTGAGGAGCATCATTCATTGGAACGTCCTCCGGAGCCGGCGGAATATTTAAGTAGTCCATTTTCGAGGAAGAGTCCATGAGTTGATCTGGGATGCGGCCGCCCTCTCCTCCGTCAAAGTTCATATAGTTCAACAGATCGTCGTCAGCGAGTTTGGGGCGCGCCATGTCGATATCATTATCGTAGAATGCCCCGGACTGAGAGAACATGGCCTCTATGTCGTCCTGAGAGTTATGTGTGTCCATTTCTTCGGGTTAGAGTACTTTAAAGTATGAGTAGCACCACTTTTCAGCCGTCGATATTGACACATCAACCTGTGGACTTGGATGGAGAAAATATTTTTATTCTCTTACAGGGTCTCTTGAAAATGGAGGTAGGGTCTCCTAAAACAAAATATTTCACCAAAAAGTTCCACCAGTAATGAGTGTAAATCGATATAGGGATCTTGCAGTACGTAATGGCCTCCGTTTGTTGGGATGCTGGGGGCGTGTGAGTGAACCGAGGGATATTGTGCCGCCTTCCTAATCGGGGGCTCGTCCCCCCCATACTCCAACGTTCTGCCCCCCTCCAGCCGTATCATTTGAGATTGGCCGGCCCTAGGCTGGACACGCCGCCATGTGAAATCGTACGTAATTGCTATTCAAAATGGGGATTGTTGACAGCTGGGCTGACTCACGGGCTACATGTGGTGTAGTACCTACGGGATTTGGGGCGACGGAGGCAATTTTAGTTGAGAACTGAACCGCCCCTTTTTTTTTGTTGAACTCCGAATTCTGTGCCAATTCATATATCTTTCTCAACAGGCCTATTATGTATGCGGTTTGTTTTACACTCACTGAACTACGTAGTATAGGCTGATCTTAGGTTGGGTTTTAGGAAGTCGCCCAAGGTAGTTAGTCATAGACCACTTTAATGTCATAGACCACTTTAATGGTCGTATATATACATTAAAACCACCTGTAACAGTACGAAGATATGGGAAGCTGTTTATTGGAATGAATTATAAATTTACTACCATTGACCTCTGCCGATTGTTCATCAGCGATAAGATTTTGTAGAAACATTTATGCAGCTGATTGTAGATAGAGATCTCGATCTCGATAATGAGCCGCACAAGCCGCATACACGTGACGTCACAAGCTGTCATCTCTTACATAATGCATCGTAAATTTTTCGCGCGCGCAGGATAGCAAATCCTCATACATTCCTTGCCATAATCACAGAGTATCCACTGGACCATAAAGCTATACGAGATTCAGCATGCCGTCAAAGACTCTTTATGTTACTGGTAAGTAGACAAAACACGCAACGAATAACGTATATTAACGTATGGTTAGGTTTTGAGCGAGGTGTAAGGGCCCGAGAGCTGGCCTACGAGTTTGAAAGGTAAGCAAAAGCACAAGAACGAAATCGAGAAGACAAATATATTCGACACAACGTCCTACCATACTCCCTCCCCCCCTGTTCCTTCCTCCTTCTTCCGCGGGGTTTAATATCTTTCGAGTTATCCGACGTGACCGCCCGAAAAAAAAAACCAACCAAAAGAACGTTACCTTTCCACGAGTTATCTCCAATGTATTCATGGGATTGCGAACCGGTTTTTAATCCTTGACAGACGAGTTATCTAAATGATCAAGGTTATCAAATGATTTGAAAAAAAAAAACCACCGCGGAAAGTGTAAGTCATTTTTCACAAGAAAGAGTTGAAAAAAAAAAGCGTAACGTCTCTCTGATATTTTGGTATTTCTTTTCTCTATGGAATCGTTGCGATCGGGGTGATGGTTCATTAAAGATTTCTATATTAAAAGATTGATCTGAAAAGCTAATTTGATGTGTGAAAATTAGATTCGGCCCGTTGGTTCGATGTGACATTCCGCCTCCAAAAGGACCTCATGCTCGAAGGTAAGTTCCCTTTTTTACTTTATGAGTGGTTGGTTAATCTAACTTGTTTTAGCTACGCGTTTGTGGAATACGAGGACTACCGAGATGCCGAGGATGCTTATTATGACATGCACCGGCGACGAATCGCCAGCGGCGATGTTCTAACCATTGAGGTAAGTTTATTTGGGTATATTTTATTCTTCAGCATATATACTAACCGCCTTTGATAGTGGGCTAAGCAACCGCGAAAGAAGTTCAGAGAGAGGGGCTCTCGATACCGAGGGTCTTCGAGATCCGCGTCCCCTCGCGGCCGGTCTCGAAGAAGAAGCCGAAGCCCATACGGAGAGCGTCGATACAGCCGATCCCCTAGCCCCCGTCGATACAGCCGTTCACCAAGCCCGCCTCCACGGGACCGTCGTGACTCGCCTCCACGACGTGAATCACCTCCCCGGGACCGACGTGACTCGTATGCTGATGGGTACCGAGATGACGATCGGAACGGCAGAGACGAGCGATACGACTCTAAGGACAAGCGACGAGACGAGGAGGCTCCTCGAGACGAAGAGCGACCACACGAGGGCTCAGCCCCAAGCGGTGGCTCTCCTCCACCAGCGCCAGCTGACGATCGGGCGGACGAGAGGCCTGTTTCTCCGCCTGCTCAGGATACCGAGATGGAAAGCGCTCCTGCTGACAGGAGCGACGACCATGACCCAAAGGAGTATCCATTTGAGGAGTAAAATTATTATCTAATGTGTGTAGTAACAATTGATCGTTTAATATTGACATTATCGACTCTGAATTATATTTAGTACATCAGCTCATCCCAGAGTATTATATGGGAAGTTGTGATGATAGTAACGTTATTATTAAAAACAATAATACGGTATGTCGGACTGGTAAACCGGTATGCAACGACTCAAAAAGGGGCTATATTTGAAGGGTTCTCGATACGTAGTCTTGTAATATTTAATTTTTAACTCAACTGTGGTAAAATAATTATAAATGTGGTGAATCTGTTAGGTTAATTAGGGAGGGCGACGCGTCTCTGCGTGCGCGGTGTGTACAAATTACCCAATGGGGCAACTAATTAGAGCCCAACAAAAGAGACGCGTAAATTGATTTTTCCCGCCAACCACATTTTTAACTTTTCCACCAACCATCACCAACCTTAAAGCTACGCGACATTTAGATCCCCGAAAGCTGATAGAAAAATCTAACTGTACAGTTGGATTGAGGGGAATAGTTACGCGAATTTATTTATATTTGAAACTCAATTATAGACGATAACAAAAAATGGCAGTCACGACGCGTCGGTCTGCTCGACTAAGTGAAAAAGATGAGATTCGGTCTCGAGTAAGCGAAAAAGACGAGATTGATCTAATAAAAGACACCCCTCGAACTCCAAGAAACAAACGAGTAATCGACTACGACGGAAATGACGATGATCTGCCAGCAACACCGTCGAGTGCTAAACGAAGAAAACACGTACTTTCGACTCCTAAACGACAAACTCCAGCACAAGACGAGTATCCCGCGACCCCTCCCCAAACACCAACCGTTTATTCTACAGCCAAATCCATATTCCAACGAAGTTTCCTTGGCTCTGGGATAATCGGGCGGGAGAAAGAGCGGGACCATTTGAACGCATTCCTTCAGCCCCGTATAGAAAAGCACACCGGAGGCGCGTTGTACATTAGTGGAGTCCCTGGAACCGGAAAGTCTGCACTCCTAAACGAAATGCTCAAAGAACTAAGCAATAACAGGGACATCCATGTTGCCAGCATCAATTGCATGACCGTCGACAAGCCGCATGATATCTACAGCCTGGTATACAATTCCCTAGTACCTGAAGCCCGCGCCCTGTCTCACAAAGAGGCCTGTCGAGAGCTGGAGGCTTTGGTTATCAAACCGCGGGGCCGTCGGATAAGCCGCGTCGTGGTTCTGGACGAGCTTGATCACATTCTCACCAAGGACCAGGACATTTTGTTCAAACTATTCCAGCTGGCGTTTGCCAAAAACACAACCCTCATCCTCATTGGTATTTCGAACGCTCTCGACCTGACGGACCGGTTTCTGCCGCGACTTAAATCAAACAGTCTCGTGCCCACGATCCTTGCATTCCAGCCGTACTCCGCCCAGGAAATAGCAGCGATCCTCGAGAAGCGGCTGCTCTCCCTTTCCCCGGGGCCCCCAGGCACTAGAGCTCCGCTGATGCACCCTGCGGCGATCCAGCTGTGCGCTCGGAAAACTACGGCTAACACGGGCGATCTCCGAAAGGCATTTGACATCTGTCGCAGGGCAATAGAGCTTGTGGAGGAGGAGGTTCGAACCAATGTCGTCACTACCCCGGAAAATCTCGGAGGAGGAGCCCCAGGTACCCCGTCGAAACGAGCAGCACTCCGGGACTCGCGTAATGCGCTAGCCACGATGTCCCTTGCAGAGGCGCCCATCGTAACGGCGATGCATGTCATGAAGGTATGCTCCCAGTCTTTTGGCGGGTCCGCAGTGGCCCGGATCAAAGCACTCAACCTCCAGCAGAAGGCCATTCTCTGTGTAATGGTGCACTTACGAGCTACTTCAGCCGCATCGGGTGCGGCTGGCGGCCTCACGGTCAAGTCTGTCTTCGATCGCTACGTCCAAGCGTGCGCTCAGGACAAAATGCTCGGCCGACTGCAGCACGGCGAGTTCCTCGAGGTCATTGGAGCTCTCGAGGCTGCCGGTCTGGTGTCCATACCGGAGTCCGTCAAGGGCAGAGGCTCCGGAGCCAGGGGTCGGGGAGCCGGTCACTCTCGGATCACGACTACAGTGCGAATGCTCGACATCATGAACGCCACTAACGACACTCCAGTCCTTCGCCAGCTGGTCAAGGACATTTCGCGATAACAACAAATTTTTACTTTGCATTTTTTACCACGATGTACCTACTCCATAGCATTTTACCAAATAACAGCATTTAACCATCATAGATCATCGTACTGAGAAGTGCACGCTCACTGGGTACGTCTCATTACGCGTATTCCCGACCCCGACGCGTTCCGTGGGCGGGGGGCGTTGAGACATGCGCCCGTGGAATGGTACGGCTGAGTCACAGAGGCACGCCGTGCAGGGCCCTAAATAAAGGACCTCAACATGGGGGTGGCGAATAAATTCGCCTGCGCCTTCGGGTTTATAAGCCTTGCTGCACCCTTTTCGGGCGGTTTCTTCTTCCTGATCAATTCAATTGCCAGGGCGGAAGTGTACAGAGGCTGGACGGACGTAGTACGGTAAGCTCAGGGTCGTAGTTTAATGTTCCACGGCTAATCAGTTTGTGCGTAGATACCTGTTCTCTATTAATTCCGTTGAGCCATCCCCGTAGCGCATTTTGGGTGGCAAAAAAAATCTTTTTTCAAGTGACTTCTTTTACTTTTTAGGCAGTCGCATTTGTCAGGATGATGAAGCTTCACGAGTCAGCTGACTCTTATGAGCCCATTGTCGTCGACCAGAGGGACGTTAAGGAGTTATCGCCACCCCAGCTGCGGTTCTTTGACGAGTGGCAGCTGGAGATTCCTGGTGCTGGCACTAAGGAATCCGCGCCACCCCAGCCGGTCCCGCAGTATTACAGCATGGACCTGGACGCCACCCCGGCGACCGAGGTCGAGGCGACTCCAGTGTTCGAATGTCCGCCATTAGAGGCGAGCAATGACCTCTGGGAGCCTCTTTTTGACCCGCCAGACTCGACAAATAACAGGGACTCTGCGCCAAGGAACAATTCATCCACACACAACAGTGGTCCAAGGAATAATTCATCCGCGAATAACAGTGGTAACCAAAATGTTGAGCTGTTTGAGCTCAATGATGTGCCGGATCTCGTGTTTAACGATTTTGAGCTCTATCCGGCCGAAGAAACGCAGTTTAATGGTAATTCTGCCATGACAGTTTCTGTGGACGGTAGGAGTTCAAATAACAATACCGCTTCCGGCGGTGGTACCACCACTTCAAGCGGTAATGCATATGGTCATGTGAGCGACGCGAGACGCGAAAGTGCCCGGTCAGAGGTGAGTCTTTCAAGCGTCACTCCATCCAATACAAGCTTTTCGTCTGAAGTGAGTCCTCTCAATCAATTCACTACCTTCACCTTCCAAGACAACACCTCAGATGCCATGAACTCTCCGCGGGCAACTGTTCCGGTCACAGGTACCACCACAATTAAGCGAAGTCGTCATCCCCAGACCATCGAGGAGAAGGCGATGCTCAAGCGGGCTAGAAATACTGAGGCCGCGCGGCGGTCCCGGGCGCGCAAGACTGAGAGGCTCAATGAGCTCGAAGTGAAGTGCAAGCATCTCACCGACCGCAATAAGGAGCTCGAACTCGAGGTGTTGCGTCTGAAATTGCTCATGGCGAAGTTCCACGACGTCAACTCGCCCGAGAGTTTCAAGTCGCTGCTCGGCAATCATAACTCGGTGCTCTCGTCCAGCTCATTGGGGGCGCTTAACGAATCAATCAATACTAACGCATCGTCATCAGGCTACATTAAACAAGAGCCTCATTAAACATTCATCAGGCTACAATTGGCTCCATTAAACGTCGTCATCAGACTACAATTGGCCCCGTTAAACGTCGTCATCAGGCTACAATTGGAGCCTTATTAAACAATTGATAAAATACCGTCTACTTTTATACCGTGTTTTGTTACTCATGTCATGTTTTGTTCATAATATCCTAAATTACAATTAACTTGTTCTTTTTTTTTTTTTAAATAATAAACCTCTGCCAAGCGAAACATCGGGGGCCGTAACAAATTTTCAACGAAGTGTTGCGAACTTTCGTAACAAGTTATTTTCCCAGTAACGTGTTCCGTTACAACCTTGTTACGCTGCGTGGTGACGCCCTCCGTAACTGGGGGGACTGGTCCCCCCAGACCCCCCTGTGGCTCCGCTTCGCGGAGATATGTCAAAGGATCTTGTGACGGGGGTTTGGGGGCAGAGCCCCCATCTACGGGAGCTCGAGGGCTGGCCCTCGAATACATTAGGTCTAGCAAACGTACTTGGGGGACCAGTCCCCCAAACCCCCTAGGGCTCCGCTACGCGGAGGTTAACTGACTCGACTATCTCCACGAAGTGGAGCCACGGGAGCTCGAGGGCTGGCCCTCGAATGATATAAAAAGATAAAACATTTGATTCGGTAAAATAGAGCAGTAAATATAAATAAATAAAAACAAACAAATCATTATTCGTTAATGGTGAGTTTTGGACCCTCGAACCACTTCCTCGCGTCAATGTAGTAGTAGAGCAACGCACCACTCCACACTGCTCCATTGATGGCACAAGTGTAGTTCATGTTATCCGCAGTGACGTCCGGGCCAGCCGAAGGGAACATGGCAAGAATAGTAATGGCGAAAACAAGATAAGTGCAAGAAAGGGCGCCGATAATTCGCGACCACCTCTTTCCAAGGTAGAATGGACCCGGTCTGAAGTCCTCCTGCCACCAAATGGTTCGGCAGAAAATAGGGATGCCCCAAGAGAGACCGTTGGAAGTGACGGCGAGAGAGAACAAAGCATTAGTAGCGGCTGGGTTGACCAGGCAGAGCATACCGACAATGGCGGCAATGAAGCAAACGAACCACAGAGCTCGCAATGGGACACCCAGCTTGTAGTTGACGACTCGCAGGATGTTGGAGAATGGAAGCGCACCGTCTCGGGAGAACGCCCAGGTTTGTCGAGAGGCAGCGACGACACAGGACAGACCCATAAACCACTGGACAATAAGCAGAATGGTCATAATGCCAATGGTCCAGCTCTTACCAAGACGCAAGTTCAAAATGGCAGCCATGGGCTGGCCGTATGGGTTGTCGAGAATGGCGGCAATATCGGTACCCATGCAAGCAGCAATGACTGCGTTAATGGCGAAGCCCAGGACACCGCACACGGCAATGGAGCCAACGATACCGAATGGAACAGCGACCGCTGCGTTTTTGGCCTCCTCGGCCATGTGGATGCAGGAGTCGAATGCGCCAATGGTCCAAATTGGAGACATCCAAGCCATGAAGAACGCCCAGCCAGAAGGCCATCCGGTCAGGTTCTCGGTATGGGTGAAGACGTAATGAGCGCTGTTGAGCTCCTCCTTGCCGGTAGCCACTGGCAGGGCGATGATGGTGACGATAATGATGACCATGTTGGTGATGATGCAGAAGCCCTGGAGCTTAGAGATGACCTTGGTAGCAATGGAGCCAATGACGCAATGGGTAATAAGAATGCCCACAAACACGCCATAGGTCTGGTACTTGTTGGGTACGAACCCTTCATAAGCGATAGCTGGCAGGGACAGAAGCATGAGGGACGCACCGTAGTCAATGGAGCAGGTAGCACCAATGAGACCAAGGGTGTTGGAGTAGCCAGCTAGGAAACACAGCGGCTTCTTGACTTTTTCGGGAGCAAACTTGAAAGTACAGAAATAGAGACCACCCGAAGTCGGATTGGCAGAACCCATTTCGGCCATGGAAATACCAACCAAAAGAATGCAAACGGACGCACACAGCCAGCCCCAGGTCATGCCCACTGGTCCTGCTGGAAGGGCGTATGACATGGAAGCCGCGATCGAGGGTAGCAGACTCATAATACTGAATGCGATACCGAACACCTCGATACTGCTGAAGTTTCGGTTCAGCTCAGCCTTGTAGCCGAGTTCTTCCAGAAGCTCATTATCGCGGTCTACGAGGATCCCTTTCTCGACGGAAGGCGAGAACGATTCAACTCGCTCTAAGACAACTTTACTCTCCTGTTCACTCATGATTGGAGTTTATTCTTTTTTACATAAAACTAAATGAAAAGCTGGGGGAAACGGTATTCTTTATATACATAATGAACCTGCTTGATTGATGTTCCTACACGTAGCGATAAAGCACCCCGGGGAGTGAGTCGTTTAAGCGGGGTGGGGTGGAGTTTAGGTCTTCGCTTGATAAGACAAGACGTATAGCTCGAGGTCTCCAACGTGCATATCCAAAGGATGCATCTACACCCGTGCATATCCTTAGGTCCTATCTATGAGTGAGATAAAAGCGCCAAAAGTCAACCTAAGTAATTTCCCCCCTTTTCCGGCTTAGCTATACTACGAATTTAGAGCTCATTTGCCAATATTTTAGGCTCCATCAATAATGTCCCTTTTTTAAGAAAATTTTCGTTGATGATCTGGTTCTAGACCGGCCTTAAGTTTAAGGTTTGTTTGAGGGGCCGGAGTTAGGTCGGGGCAGCGGGTCTCTCTCAACGGGGCCCTCAGATGCCCCTCTATTTTAGTGTCGATCGATAGGAGGGGATAGGAAGTATTTTTCGTCATTCAACAGATAGGACTGATATCGATGCAGTGAATATCGATGCTCGAGCCAAAGCTTTAGCAGAGATTTAGCCGTGCAGAATCCGAAAATGCGGAGAAACCCCCTCGTCCCCCCTGTTTGTACCGCCTGGAAGCTGTTGGAGATTAGGCAATGCAACATTTTACCGCGTTAAACAGGAAAGGCCATCCGAGATAAGTCTCATCGATACCTCGCCTCGAGGCGGTGGGGCTTTCGTGCTTCGCTGAATTATCGGAACTCTTTACCACTGGTAGATAGATGGACAAAGAGTGAACTACAAATATATTTTTTTATCATATGGTATCTATTGATAGCAGATAAACCGTATTTAGCTCAGAGTGTGTTGATGCAGAGTACGTCATGACTTTGCAATGGGAATTGGGTTGGCAATTTTAGCCGCCCGATTATTAGAATGATTGAACCGACTGATCCAATTGTACGCCCCCATGGCTGCGCATTGGTCAGTACTATGTAGTTATATGGTAGTAGAGACGCCCCTTTGGCATGGGGGACCAATGCAACCTTTTGGAATAGCGCAGAGGAGGAGGAGGAGGAGGGGGTCACAATGGTGGTTCAATAAGGTCTACAATCAACCGACGACGACGACAGTGAGCGGAGTATATCATCTGGGCGGCTAATATAGAATTACTAGTAGATTTAATGTTAGTTATTGTACTACACTACTGGATGTAATGCTAGGCAGGCTGAGTTTTGAGGAGATCAGCGATGGCCCTGTCCATTGCTGAAGCATCGAAACTTCGAAACCAGTCCCTAAAGACATTATTCTCCGTGGATCGAACCCCGTATATATCAATAAACTTGCTCATCTCATTATAGAGCGTGATATTGACCTCGTCATCGAATATCTCACTCAGACGGTTGCAATTCTCCGGCGCAGTGACCCCCGACTCAGGATCAGAGCTCAGCGTTGCAGAGGTGGCAATCGGGAGCTCCTTGGCCTTCATGACGCTGTGATACGTCTTGCAGATCGTCGAGATAGCAGGCGGTATCTTTGGCAATCGCAGCGGCTCGACACCAAACAGTTCCTTCGCGGCTACGTGGTACGGAATAGGATTCCGAAGTATCGTGTGGTATGTGAACAGAAAGTCCTTGAGCCCTTCAGGGTCGTGAATTGCTTTTGCGCACGGGCTGCTGGCAATTTCCTTGAGGGTGAAATAGCATTTCTCATACGCCAGAGCATAACCCGCCGGGAGGGACAACAGTTCTTTCCTAATGAATGGATCGAGGTGGGCTACACCCCAGTGAGGGGTGCCCCCAATGACTTTCCATGCCGTCTCTATAACGGGATTGATATTGGTCCACGAGACTATCTGCCAAATAGCGGTCCGGATTTCAGGTAAAACAATAATGCGTTCCGCTGTCTTGACGCCGTAGTTCTTGTAGAAAACCTGAATTATAATGTCAAAGCTGCGCTCGTCAGTGCCGTCAATATCATTGTACTTCCACACACAGTCAATTGCGCCAAGAAGTAGGTTAGCCGCGTTTCTTCGGCGCGTGTGGATTTTGCCAAACGCAAGCTGGATCATCGGGTCATTGAGATACAGAATGGGCGGCTGAGGGGAAACTGAATAATCAGTCGATTCACAGTCCTTGTATAGCCCATTCTCCATAATGATCCACGTTGCGGCCACGATATCGAGCCAGAAGTCGACGCATATGTGCCGTAGATACTGGAATTTCTGAGCACACCATACAATGGCGTATTTGTTTGTATATTCAGGGTCTGGATGAACGGGTAACCCGCTCTTGCGAGGTGTGACCGGGAGGGGTTCAAAAGTGGGGATATATCGTGAAAACCTGACATCCACTGGGCCAGGCTGGGGCTGCTCGGGCAATTGCGGGACTGGCCGCCCTTCTTTTCTTGTTTCCTCCATCAACTGCTTATTGCCGTCTTCACCCCGACCAGCAATTTCTCCAGCTCTGGAGATGCCTGGTGTAAATGACTCGCGGTTTCGGAATTCGTTTGCCTGGTAGATAGGCGATCCTGGCTGGAAATTCTCCTCGTGGTCGTCATCTACGGAGCTAACACTTGACGTGCCTTCTTCAATTACAGCAGCTTGACGGGGGACTACCTGCCGTGGTTCGGCATAGGTGTAATGCGAGCTGGTATTAGCGTAGCTTACTGGTCTTCGCGGCTGCGCAGCATTACCGCTCTGACGCGGCTTGGTAGGGTCAAAGTTACCGCTATCATCATTTGTAAACCCGTAGGAGAGTGCCCGAATGCTATCGGTATGAGTGCCAGGAGGCGACGAATAGCGAAGAGTACCTCCCTTTCTGGGCATCTCGTCAATTGTTCGATATTGGAATTCGGTCCACTCATTTCAATATATAACTGTCTCCGCCTTTTTGCCGTTTTTAGAGTTCGCCTACCCGCAGGGCTCCACTTAACCCATGGCTTGGTCCATTAATTGAACTCTAAAAAAACTGCTGCTATAGTTGTCTTGCTACTATGAAAAGAATCGAAACGGATAAATTTGACACTTCTACCGACACATTTGTTTCTGCATTGACCCTCCGCTCATCCGTTTCATTAGCTTTCTGTCATATTTTGTACCGTAGTACAATAAATCCATTCGTGCCAGTATAATAATAAGCCGCATGCGGCTCAATACGTTACGCGTACGTATAATTAAGTTTAGTTAAATTAAATAAAATTTCAAAGCACGTGCGGCTGGATTGTGCAAAAGAGCGCGGCCAGCGTCGCAAACGACACACTGTGTGGGTTCCTCCAACGATTTTCGTTACCGGCACCACCAACCCCAGCCGTTGTGCATTAGAGCATGTCTATGGTGACAGAGCCGGATGGCCAGGACGGCCGGCTAAAGAGGCCTGATGTGATTATCGAAGAGAAGTCTGTTGTTGAGCCAGTGTCCAACTCAGTAGTGACGCCTCCTCCAGTCACACCGCCCGAGCCGGCCATTCACGAGGCCCCGGAAAACTTTAGTATCGTGGTCAATGACATTTACCGAAGCTCCTTCCCGCGGACCGAGAACTTTGAGTTCCTTAAGCGACTCAAGCTGAAAGCTATTTTGTACGTGTAGTCTCGGCTCTTTATATGAGGTGAGAAGTACTAACTGTCTTAGGGTCCTGATCCCTGAGCCATACCCCGAGGAAAATGTGAAATTCTTGGAGGAGAATGGAATCAAGTTCTTCCAGGTTGGAATGTCTGGAAATAAGGTATGTTTTTTTTTTTTGGTTAGCAATTGGAGCGATATACTAACTTGGCTAGGAACCATTTGTTCATGGTATGAATATCACTCATTGTTATTTTGAGCTGGTTAGCTAACGGCTTAAGTGTCCCATGAAACCATTACAAAAGCGTTGGAGATTGCTCTTAACCCAGAGAATCATCCTTTATTGATCCATTGTAACCGAGGAAAGGTAAGTTAAAGAAACTGGTTGATTACCAAGAAATGTTACTGACGGAATAAATAAAGCATCGAACCGGGTGTCTTGTCGGGTGCATTAGAAGGCTCCAGGACTGGTCGCTGACCATGATATTCGACGAATATAGGCGGTTTGCGTTTCCAAAAGCGCGACCGTTGGACCAGCAGCTGATTGAGCTTTATGATGACTCGGAAATATATGAAAGGGCCATTGAACGCAAGTGGCTGCCCCTGAAGTGGACGTAATTCCTCTGCTCTGCGCGCTTTGTCCTCCGTTATCTATTCACGTCGTCTGTATTCACATTGGTCTGTTGATTCGGCTGATTTGGTGAAGATTCGACTGATTTGGTTGACTCTGCTGAAGATTGTGAACGATTTGGCTGAGGACTGTGAGTCGAACGATTTGACTGAGGTGGATGATCTGTTTTAGAATTCTGAACTGGCTGAGGACTGTGAACTGGTCGATTTGTCTGGGGGTTCTGAGGCTGAGGAGAATGCTTCTTCATTTTTCGCTTCTGGAAGCATTGGGCAGTGCGATGTCCCGCCTTAAAACAGTGATTGCACACTTGCACCGAATTATGCTTCTCCTTGACGAGATTGTACACGTCGTCCATGGACTCAAACGATTTGTGCGGTTCTGACATGACAATATACTCGGCGGCCGGCAGGACCTTAAAAAACAGATATATGCGGTCACCAAGCGGCGCTGGATCAAGCTCGTACTCTAGCTCTCTAAATCGGTCGACTACTTCCGCCACGGCCATCTCCTTGGGTCTTCTGTGCGGCATGAGCCTTTCTATTTGCTTGTGGATGTGGATACTCCGCTTGACCGGGTCATCGAGTTGGCTCAAGCAAGCATGGATCTCGTCCCACGACGGGTACTTGACATTTTTAGTGCTTTTAAGGTCGCTCTGTAGCACGCGGTACGAATACAGAGCGTTTCCTGACAGCAGCTTGTGGAAGTGAGGCTCAATGGCGCTGGGGGCCAGGTTAAACGTGGTGAGGAACCCTTGCACTTTCTCTTTCCACAGCGGGTAGGATTGATCTCTCTTACCAGAGTACTTGGCGACCGAGTCTAACAACTTGACGATATTGGCGGGGTGCTCCTGGCTCGTGCGGCTCAACGGTGTCTCTTTTAGGCTCCTGTACGGCTTAGCAGAGTCGCTCTCTTCTTGGTCTTTTTCGTATTTTCTAGAGTTGAGCGCCATCTGCAGAGCCAATGTTTCGAGCTGAGCCGTCAGCAGGTCTAGCTGCGACTTAGGGATCGTCACCGTGTCCTCTGCTTCTTTGGCCTTTGGCTCTTTCTCCATCTTTTCAAAATGCTTAACAATTTTTTCGATCGATCGCTGATATCTCCGGACGTGATATACCGTAATCGCGGTTTAGTACGTCCCTCCCCCCAATGCGCGGCGCAATCCAACACGTTTCGTTAATTAAGTTGAACTTAATTTCTTAATTAGATAATTAAGTTATTAAGGCTAAGCTCGACAGATCGGGCCTCCGATGTGCAAACGCCCTTCGGAGATATAGAAAGTGCTTGAGCCGCAGTGCAATACTTACCAATACTGGATCACCAAATTACCAAGCAATTTGAATGATTCACTTTGGTTTACCGAGACGGAGAAAGAAAAATTTTTTCAACGGAATAATGACAGAAATATTACTGAGATGGGCTAGCCGAAGCCGCGAAACCATGGTCTTATTAGCTTGGCTCAGCCGTATATTTGACTCAGTCTGAGCGCAGGAACGGAGAAAAACCTGCCGTGCAAAACATTCCGACAGCGGAGTACGAAAGGCTTAGGGGGGGCCACATCGGATCGGTCGGATGAAGTGAATAAGCCGTGTAGCCGTAAAAATTGGAGAGTATAGAAGGGCGGCGCATGGACGTTTCCAACTACCCTCGACTTATCATAGAAGCGTTTTCTATCTTTTAGTACAAAGTTCACGCACTCAGGCATTCCATCGCAGGTGTCAAGGGCCATCCCATCGCTGTTAAAGAGACCCTTCTATTGTCTCACTGGTTTAACAACGGATAACCGGTCATTACAGTACAAATATTTTTCTTCTCTCGTTTCATTGCCTGGAAAAGCGAGTTAACTGGAAACCTCACGAGTCAAGGAGGTAAGTCTTTTTATGAGAAGTGTACGGTAAACCTTCGGGTAACTAACTAGGTGGTAGTGCTTTATCTATCAAACTCTCAAGTGTGAGCCCCTTCATTAAAGGCTTATTAAGAGGATAATCTCTCAATCTCCCCCGCGCTTTTTTATTTGCATATCTCGGGATCTAGGAGCAATTGGAATGGCTGAAAACAACAACCAGACCTTGGCTCCCCTGGGTAGCGGCGGAGACCTTCCATCCCGGCAGAATTCCGCAGTGACCCAGAGTTCGAGCTTCTATGGCGCAGCGACCACCCCCCAGCCTACCGAGTCTGCTACGGAAGAGACGGCTGGAAACCATGCATCGAGTAACGACTCGGATTCTCACAAGCAGGGTGAAGCAGTAGAAACGACCGAACCGAAAAAGACCAAGCGGCTACGGTGGGGCGTCAAACGATCAAAAAAGACCAAGGGATCCAAGAAGCAGACTTTCCGTAAAATCAGCCAGCATGTGCCCATCTTGTCTTCACTAGTTGAGGCTCCAGATAAAGTCCCCCTGCTCGAGCGGACCCTATACATTAACCAGCCCCTGCCAGAGCAAGAGCTGGACCCGGAAACACACTTGCCCAAGAACCGATACCCGAGGAACAAAGTCCGAACTACGAAATACACTCCGCTCTCGTTTATCCCCAAGGACTTGTACTACCAGTTCCACAACATTGCCAATATCTACTTTCTGTTTATTGCCATTCTGTCCGGTTTCTCCATCTTTGGTGTCACGATCCCCGGTCTGGCTGCTGTTCCGATCATTGTAATTGTCGTCATCACCGCATTCAAGGATGCAATTGAGGACTACCGCCGAATGGTTTTGGATTCCGAAGTCAACAATACCGTGACGCGGGTACTGACAAACTTCGAAAACGCAAACGTGGTGCTCGATAACGTGTCGGCATGGCGAAGGTTTAAAAAAGCATCCACCAGGGGGCTCTCGCGACTGCTCAGGGCCACCGTGCGAGGCACGCGACGGCTGCTTCGAAAGCCTGTGAGCGAAAAGTACGGCGAGAAGCGGCCTGACCTGCTCCAGCTGCAGGCTACTAATACCCGTAACTCGACTATTGGCTCCTCGATGCGTCGCGGGTCGGAGTACTCATCTTACTACGGCGGCTCGGGCCCCGGCCTACCAGGAAGCGATATCAACCTTGCGACTCCAGCATACGGTCAGCGGCTGACCGTTGATAAAAACGAGTCCCGCCAGACCGTTCAAGACCCATGGGAACAAGACGGGTCCGTCGTTGATCCTATCCGCCCCATCAAGGGAGACGCAATGTTTAGAAGGGATTTCTGGAAGTCGGTGTACTGCGGTGATATCGTAAAAGTGCGAGAAAATGAAGAGTTCCCGGCAGATTTGGTAGTCATTTCGTCTTCGGACTCGGACGGCGCCTGCTACATTGAAACAAGAAACCTGGACGGTGAGACGAACCTCAAGGCGCGACAGGCACTCAAAGCAACCTCGATGATCCGCAGACCCGAAGACCTCGAACAGGCCAAGTTCCACATTGAAAGTGAGGCGCCACACCCTGGCCTGTACTCGTACAATGGTGTTCTCCGATGGGAACAGCGACAGAATCGAAACGACGTGAACTCGCCTGTCATCGAGCGAACCGAGCCTGTCTCCATCAACAACCTGCTGCTTCGAGGATGTGCTCTGCGAAACACCAAGTGGATTATTGGCGTGGCTGTCTACACTGGGGCCGACACCAAAGTGATGCTCAACACGGGCGAGACTCCAGCCAAGCGGTCGCGAATTGCACGGGAGCTCAACGTCAACGTTATCTGCAACCTTGTGTTTGTATTTATTCTTGCATTGATTGCCGCAGTGATCAACGGCGTGCACTGGGGCAAGCCGAAAAGCTCCATCAAGTTCTTTGAGTTTGGCTCTATCGGCAAGACCCCAGCCCTAAACGGGTTCATTACCTTCTGGGCCGCCATCATTTTGTTGCAGAACTTGATTCCCATCTCATTGTACATCTCCATTGAGATCATCAAAACCATCCATGCATTCTACATTTGGAGCGATATCTACATGTACTACGAGCCGATTGATTACCCATGTACCCCCAAGTCGTGGTCTATTTCGGATGACCTTGGCCAGGTGGAGTATATCTTCGCCGACAAGACAGGCACGCTGACCCAGAACGTTATGGAGTTCCGCAAGTGTACGATTAACGCTGTTCCGTACGGCAAGGCGTTCACCGAGGCGATGATTGGCATGCTCAAGCGACGCGGCGAAGACGTTAACGCTATTAGCGTCCAGGCCCAGGCTGAGATTGATATTGACAAGAAGCTCATGTTTGAGAAGCTGGAGGCGCTCTACGACAATCCAGAGCTCGACAAGTCGCTGTGCAAGTTTGTATCGTCTGAAGCTGTGGCGGGTATGGCTGGAGAGCAGGGCCCCGACCAGGCGCAAGCCATTAAGCATTTCTTCCTTGTGCTTGCCATCTGTCACTCGGTACTTCCAGAGCGCGACCGGGAGTCGAAGCAGTTGCTTTACAAGGCCCAGTCGCCAGATGAAGAGGCCCTCGTGAACACTGCGCGAGATATGGGTTTCACACTGTTGGAGCAGACACGACGAGGCTACGTTTTGGACGTCCAGGGGGCACGAACTGAATTCGAGGTGCTTAATATTATTGAGTTCAGCTCGGCGCGAAAGCGAATGAGTGTTATTTGTCGCATGCCAGACGGGCGAATCATGCTGTTCAGCAAGGGTGCCGATAACGTCATTTACTCGCGACTCTCGGGCCAGACGCCCAAGAAAGTACGCGAGCAGACTGCCCAGGACCTGGAAGACTTTGCCAACGAGGGTCTGCGAACCCTTTGCATTGCTGAGCGAGAGCTGACTGAAGAAGAGTACCGGGAATGGTCCAAGAAGTACGATATTGCTGCTTCGTCCCTGACTGACCGTGAGGACAAGATGGAAGAAGTTGCCGAAGAGATTGAGCAGCAGCTCGTGCTTATTGGTGGCACTGCAATCGAAGATCGTCTCCAGGACGGCGTTCCAAACGCTGTGGCTGTGTTGGGCCAGGCTGGTATCAAGACGTGGGTACTTACTGGTGATAAGGTCGAGACCGCCATCAATATTGGCTACTCATGCAACCTTTTGGGTAACGATATGGAGCTGCTTGTTCTTCAGCTCAAGGAGGGCACTAAGGAGGAGGCAGACGGTCTTCTGACTAAGTACCTCAGCGAATACTTCCAGCTGACTGGTTCAGACGAGGAGATCAAGGAGGCCAAGAAGTCGCATGCGCCTCCTACCTCTAACTTTGCGGTTGTTGTTGACGGAGATGCGTTGGAAATGATTCTTCACGAAGACCTGGTTAAGAAGTTTGTTCTGCTGTGCAAGCAGTGCAAGTCTGTGCTGTGCTGCCGAACATCTCCAGCCCAAAAGGGTGCTGTCGTGAGAGCCGTCAAGAACACGCTTGATGTTATGACTCTGGCCATTGGCGACGGTGCTAACGACGTTACCATGATCACCGAGGCTGATGTTGGTGTGGGTATTGCTGGTTTGGAGGGCCGCCAGGCCGTCATGAGTTCGGACTATGCGTTCGGACAGTTCAGATTCATAACGCGGCTGTTGCTTGTCCACGGACGATGGGCCTATCGGCGAGTAGCCGAGCTCACCGCCAACCTGTTCTATAAGAACGTTGTGTTCACGCTGACCTTGTTCTGGTACGACGTTCACAATAACTTTGACGGGTCCTATCTGTTTGACTATACCTATATCACCCTGTTCAACCTGGCGTTTACTTCTCTGCCGGTCATCTTTTTGGGATTCCTGGACCAGGATGTTAACGATAAGGTTTCCATGGCGGTTCCGGAGCTCTATCAGCGAGGTATTCTGCGAAAGGAATGGACGCAAACCAAGTTCTGGATCTACATGGTTGATGGTGTTTATCAGTCGGTTATTTGCTACTTTTTCTCCTACTTGGTGTTTTTCACGGGTGGGTTTGTCAACATGAACGGCCTTCAGATCAACAACCGAGAGTCCTATGGTGTCTTCACTGCCACTTCGGCAATCATCGCCTGTAACCTCTATGTGGCCATCAACGACTACAGTTGGGACTGGCTGTTTTGCCTCATTGTTGCCATTTCCATCCTGCTCGTGTTCTTCTGGACCGGTATCTACACGCAGTTCCAATCCTCGCAGTTCTTCTACAAGGCCGCGTCGCAGGTCTACTCGAGCATCCCCTTCTGGGCCTGCATCTTCCTCGCTGTTATTGTGTGCCTGCTTCCCCGGTTCGCGGCAAAGGCGTACCAGAAGATGTTCATGCCCTACGACGTTGACATCATCCGTGAGAGGTTCAAGATGGGCCAGTATGACCATCTGAGGCGTGAGGACGAGGAGGAACAGATTGAAGCGGAGAAGAAGCAGGCCGCCGTCGACGAAGCCCGCCGAAACGTCTTTGAACAGTACGACGAAGAATCCCAGACTGGCGGCGGCGCCGAGCCGCTCCAGCCACCTCCCCGGTTCAGCTCCGACGAGCCGCGCAAGTCCCATGAGAGCAGACGATCGTGGAGACAGTCCTTTGATGAAGCCATGGGCGGCGAGAGGATGCGCATGTCGATGGATATCAACGAGCTAACTAAAGCCAAAACCCTTCTCTCCCAGACCTCCTCCACCTACGACTAAATTCCACTCCATTTATTATTATTATTGTTTAATTGTTTCGTATTTATAGACTCATCATTTAGTGTTTAATTGAATATATATATCAAAGAATAACCTATACCTACATTCGAAGCTTTGAGCTTCGTCTCCTGCTGGTTGATGGAAGGGCTTGGCTGACGAAAAGGGCTTGGCATCGGACCCGGTCGACACAGCCGTGCGTGGCTTCGCCCACTGCCTTTGCCGCTTGAGCAAACACAAGGTCCACGCGGACATCGAAGACATCCAAGAGCTACGCCTCTGAGTTATATATTTAACGGCTTCATTTAAAACAGCAGATTCCGCTGGCAAATTTCGACATTTATAGCGTACATTTTCTAGCGAGTGCTTTATTGTTGAGAAAAAAATTTAATGGCTGCGATCCTGAGTAGAGAAGTGGACCCTCAACTGGTCAGGAGATTTATGTACGGTTGCGATATCTACGGCAACTGCTCTGGGTGGTACAACTGGGGACGATGGATTCTCCTCGGTATTATTATCTTTGTATTCTTCCTGATTTTCCTGGCGACCTGCAAGAGAACTCGTAAGCGGGTCCGCAGTGGGCAGGCGCCTATTTATGGGACGGCGTGGATGGTGCCTCCAAGCTACTACCAGTCGCAGCAGCAGTACCAGCAGCAGCCGGTACCAGTGTATCACGCACAACCGGGTGTGGGTGATGCTGGATATTACGACCAGAATGGCAACTTTGTATCGCGAGAAATCCCCCCTTCGCAGCCAGGCCAGAGTTCTGCTGGCTATGTGCCACCGCCAGAGCCAGCACACGCTCCTAACTGGCAGCAGAGCGGTTCTTATGAGATGAACAACTATCCGCCGCCAAACTACCCTCCGCCAAAGAGCTAATCAGCGATTAACTTACAGTGTGTGTGTTCTCCAGGAACTAAAGTAGATCTTCCTTTCCTTTGTCGTGTTTGTATAATTCATAATTTTTCAATAATCATTTTTTTGAGTATGCCCAGTTCAGCATTCGTATTCGGTTAGACAGATGTCCGAGATAATCAAGGCCATTGGTGGGGAGATTCTGAAGATAGGGCACAATCGATAGGTTGAGAATCCTTTATGGGTAGTCAGTTGCCAAGGTGGTTTGAGACAATCGTAAAAATCGTCTATCTGTACAAATAACCATTCCAGGTTCATATGATTGCTGATCCTTCAACGCCCATCAATGGGTTGAGATAACCATGAAACATTTAACATTGTTCATGGCTTCTGGAGTTTAATAAGCGGCCTCTGATAGTCGTAGTCATATGATGGGTGGTGCTTATCAGTAGCCAACGAGGTTGGAAATAGGCATGAAATTGTGTCCAGGAACATCAAGTTTATGGCTTCTTGGAGTATCTCAATCGATTATCATGGTTTTTGATAGGCGGTATTTCTGAAGGATTGAAAGTGCAAGCGTTTAGTCTTTCAAAGACTTATCAGTCGCCAAGTTAATCATGAAACTGTTTAGAACCACCAAATCAAGTTCATGGCATTTGAAGTTAATAAACGATCTCAGTCGATAATCATGGCTTTTGATAGGCGGTATTTCTGAAGGACTGAAAGTACATTCGTTTAGCCTTTCAAAGACTTATCAGTCGCCAAGTTAATCATGAAACGTTTTAGAACCACCAAATCAAGTTCATGGCTTTTGAAGTTAATAAAACGGCGATTAATAGATCCCATGACTCCATGGTCCTTCAAGGCTAATCAATAGCCAATGTGGTTTGAGTTAAGCATGAAATTGTGTAAATCAAGTTCATGGCTTCTGGGGGTTACCAAAATGGTCGTAGCCGATTAACGACCCGTTGGCTTCACGAGTTCAATTAATGACGAGATGATCACTGCCATAAAAACTCGGTGGATCAAGTCTCTTTTGCACTTTCAAAACTGTCGTCTGAGCTTTCATCGTTTGAACCTTCCTCTTCCTCTTCCTCTTCGCTCTCAGTATCGTAGATATGATCTCCCGATTTCGCATAACACAAGTGGCCATTTGGGCCCAGTTCTTCCTTAATTTTCTCTTCTACCAGCACCCCCAACGCAATTAAAGCAGTCTCGTCCATTGATCGGAACCCTCGAGGTCTTCCAGTATGCCGATAATACTCTGCCGCATAGTAATGCAATGCTTTGAGCAATTCCTATCAAACCATCCAAATTAGTCCATTGCAACCCCCAGAAAGGAAAACTGACTTACGCTATCAGGCAGATCTTTGTGATCGATTACGGGGATGGCTTCGTCTCCGTTCGCTAGCTCGGACCGCTTAGCATTTAAGTGAAGCAACAGATCATCAGGTGCTACGGCTGCGTGATGGAGTTTCGTCCCACTAAATGCATTTGTCACACCAGCCATGATCTGCTCGTCTTCTATGTTGGCCTCTTCATTCAGCCACGGTCCTGTGAACCCGTACCCGTTCCCGGCATCAGATCGCCTTAGGCGACCAGCAACCGCGTCATAGACCGTTCTCCGCCGCAGCGAATTCCTATTCTTCTTGCGAGTTGGCCCGCCGACCTTGGCCACTTTAAATACCGGCTGAGGAGGCACGTCGTTATCCATTATTCGTATTGGCGCCGGCCTGTAGTCGTATTGGTTGGGTGTGAAAAATCCGGAACGACATAATGCTCCGAGATACGAACTTTGATAATGCGGGATGTGATACGGTTAAAAAGCTGTACAATGTAATTGTGAAGAAGAATTTTAATTTATCATGGTACAGGGATGGCTGTATATAGCTGTATAGCGAGATTAACAAATGTAGTAGTATCTAGCTAATGAGGTACTTATCATGCTCACAAAATTGTAATTGTTTGCTATCCCTCACTTGCATGTAAATCTATGATAGAGTGGGATCATAATAAGCTCAATTGTATCGCGTCTTTTGGAGCCCAACCTAATGCCTTCGTTACATACAATCGACATATTAGTCACATGTAGTCACACATCGGAGATGATGCGCCGTGAATCAAATATAAACCAACACATCTCGCTTAGATCACTAGCCCCGTAGATTATTCAATGTTTGTAGACTTGGATGATAAGTTTGCGGTACAGATCGTTGAGCCGCGCAAGTTTAGCGTATCAGATGCCTTGGATGTGGGCGAGTTCGCCCTGAGAACGGTCCAGAAAGATGCGTTTATTCGTTTCATCCAAGGCACTCCTGAGGACTTTACCGAGCCAAGTGCGTTTGCACCAAACTTTGCCATTACAGACCCCCGCCAGAGACTGAGAGATGTAATTAGAAAAGCCAAGTTATATACCTGGGCAACCTTTTGCTGGGCCGACAATATCCATAAAGACGTAATTGGAGACCGATCGCGGCCATTCGTATTGCATGAAAAATCATCGGGTAGAGTAGTGGGCCTAGCGTTGTGGAAGTATCCGGATTATATGCTAGGTGATCTCAACCGACAGCTTGGGCGTACTGGGCTTTGGTGGTTCTTCCAAAAATTGCTCTCTAAACTGCACTACCAATATCTCAGGTATTTCAAGTTCAATTATGGGTTCGCGGATACGCTTATGAATGAACGACGAGCACAAGCTTTCAGCCTTATGACGCCCACGCCTATCCTTCGTCCCGAGGAGCTAGCTAAGCTCTCCTACGATGAGCTATGCCAAGAGAGCTATGCACATAACGACTGCGTACATCTCAGATTCTTCTTCATTGCCTCTGATCTTCAGCGAAAAGGTTTAGGAAATAAGTTCTTCAATTTCTGTTTGGATCACATCCCGAATGAGCCAATTACGTTTTCTGATGGTATCCACACGGTCCAGGGGCCACAGAAAATCGAGCTGGCGTCCAGTCCTGCAGGGAAGGCGCTTTACATTAAGAACGGGTTCAAGGCTGTCAAGTGTCACGAAAAGCTGCCTGACGGAAGCGTGATGGGAATCACTGAAATGGAACGGAATAGATAAACATTATTATAGCTCTATCATTAGATTGCTTCATGCATCAAGTTAAATTATTTTAATGTTCATGCCTGGTCAGCAGCAACAGCCTCCACTGGCTCAGCCGATTCAACGGCCTCCACTGGCTCAGCAGCTTCAACAGGCTCAACAGATGGCTCAACAGATGGCTCCTCAGAAGGCGGAACAAAAGACTCCTCTGGCTCAACGGAAGGCTCCGCAGATGGCTCCGCAGAAGCATCGGCAGAGTCCTCGTTCTTCAGCCGCGGGTCGTTGTTGGGTCGCTCTGGCTTGAGGTTTTCAACGCCAAAGAATCGGAACAAATACTCCTGGTTCTCCTGCTTTGGCAACATGACATTTATAGAGCCCTTACCACGCCACAGTGGGAACAGCAGCTCTTCAGACTCGCCCTTGATATTAGTGTATGGCACCTTGAGAACACCACAGCCCTCATCCATAGCCACAGCAGCCTCAGTGAGCCCAGCATCAACAGCCTTGAACTCGTCAAACTTGTGGAATGGAGTCAGACACAGCTCCTTAAGAGTTGCGAGGCCCGAGGCACTGACAACCCGCTTGGACCCGAGGCTTGGATAAATAAGGTGGAGACCCTCGTTCTGGATTCGCCACTTGCAATTGCCGTCGTTCTTCTGCTGGGCGAACATCTTGATGCCACCGTGGATGAACTTGATTCGAGCTTCGTTGGCCTGCAGAATCTCCTTGAGCTGTGGAGCAATGTAGTAAATAGTTCGTACTGGGTCACCGGTAGCATTTCGCACCAGAAGGGCGTCTCGTGGGAACCCTTCCTGGATGTCGTAGAAGTCCCAGCACTGCTTGAGGGTCTCGTGCTCTGGGTCGAGGAACTTGAACGGCTCGTCCTTGACATCTCGCGGCATCCTCTTAGCCGGAGCAGCTGGCTTTTCCTCAACCTTTTCTGTGGCGGTGGTGGTGCTCTCTTCAGTCTTCTCAGCAGCTGGCTCGGCGGCACCCGCCTCGGTCTTGACCAGCTTGGCACTGTTGGTCTCGGCAGACGGCGAAGCCTCCCGCTTAAGGTCCTTGCCCTGCTTCTCAAACACGGCAATGAAGAAACCACCAGTGTCCTGCTGGTGTGGGTACACACGAACAGATCGTTCAAGGTTGAACTGCTCCTCTTCAGTTGGGGGGAAGAAGCTTCGGATCATGCCTGGGTCAGATGGCTCCTTCCACTTCTTATCCTTGCCCATAACCTTCCAATTGCTGATACCAGGGCACCGCACGAGGCCTGGAAGCTCATTGGAAACGTCTACCAGCGAAATGCTGTCCCGGTTCTGTCGCAATGCCTCAGCAACGACAGCCTCGTTCTCAATTGGGTTCAGCGAGCACGTGCTGTACACAAGACGTCCGCCCGGCTTGAGCAGTTGGATACCTCGGGCCAGGATGTTCAGCTGCGTCGTGTGGAGACCAAGGCCGTTGCTTACGGTCCAGTCCTTCCAGACATTGATGTTCTTTCGCATGGTCGCGTCACCGGAGCACGGAACATCGCACAGAATTCGGTCAAACTTGAGGTACTCGTTAGCATTTCCCCCGTCGTTAAGCAAGATTCGCGGGAACAATTGAGCATCGTGGTTAGTCACAATGAGGTTTGGCGAGTTGAGCCGCTTGACCTGGTGGATCAGCATGTGGGATCGCTTGTAATCACTGTCGTTGGCAACCACAAAGCCAGTAGGGAACTGGATCGACGGGTCGCTGTGTACAGCCTCAATGAGCTGAGCAGTCTTGGAACCGGGGGCTGCACACATGTCAAACACCGAGTGGTGAGGCTTAACGTCCAGAAGCAGCGGAGGGATCATGGACACGGCCTCCTGACGCGAGATGTTGCCAACTTCAGTCTCCACCACCAAAAACCGCTGCATTCGCGCGAATGGCTGGTTCTTTCGGATCACCTGCTTGCCGACCTTGTAGGACCAGGCGAGATCATCCGGGTAGAACTTGAGCGGGGTTGGAGGCTCGAGTTTCTCGCCCTCCCACTCGACACCCTCGAGGTGCGGCACGTAGTTCTTCTCAAAGGAGTCACGGATCTCCTCTGCGTGCTTCTTGGAGCCCGTAATTCGGAACGTCAGCGGCAGAGGAGCCTGGCACGCGGCCTTGAACTGATCAAACTCAGCATCTCCGGGGAGTTGCAGGGTTCGGTAGTATTCCTCCCATGCGGCATTCTCCTTTTCCAGGGTGGTCCAGTTGACCTGTGGGGCTCTTCGGCCTCTCTGATTACCCTTTCCTCTGAAATTCTTCCGTCCCATTTTCCTTATCGGTTTCACCTACAGTAAGTGATCAATGCCGGCTGCCGGTCTTCGAAATTTTTCACTTTTTATCAAGCCTTTCCTAATTGGGGAACTGGCGGAGATCCGTGGTTTTATTTCCTCCCAACGCGCACCCCACATCACCAAACTTTGTGGTCCCAACGCGCGCCCCACCTCGAGATAAGTCTGTGCCGAGCGCGCCCCACATCACCAAACCCCCCGTCACGTCATGGACAGCCGTTCACTAACTGTGTGATCATCTCATCTTTAGCATATCTGATCAATTGATAAATAGACGGACACTGGAGAATTGGAAGCTTCCGTGAGGGAAAAATGGCTCGGACAGCTAGCAAACGGCTGGCGTTTGGAGGAGTAAGCGGTTTTTACCTTACCAAGAAATGACGTACTAACCCAGATCAGCTAAGCTTGATCCTAGGAGCAGTAACGATCCAGAGCTTCAGAACTCAGGCCAATGTTCTCACAACAGCCCTGTTAAACCTCCTCCGGGCAAACCCTTGGACTATTGTACGTTACATTTGATACTTTGTGCCTTTTGCGGTATTTTGTGGTTGTGGAGATGAGCTAACAAGTTAAATATAGGTGATATGCAATTCGGCGTTTGTCATATTAGTCCTGTTTTCAAGGCTATTCCAGACTTTTTTATTTGGACCATTGAAACCAGAAGAACTATCGCAGCTGTCTGCCAGAATATGGTACACAGTAGTGGAGTTCTCAGTGGCATTTGTAATCGTGGGGGAGTCAATTACGCTATACTCCATGGCATTGCTCACCCTCTCCCTGGTGGTTAAATGGTTCCATTGGCTCAGCGCCGTGCGAGTGGAGCGGTTTAGTAGTCAGCCGTTTTTCGGACAGGCCAAATTCGTGGTCGCTTTGGCGCTTCTCCATATTGTAGACATCCAGTGGCTCAAGTACTACTTTGACGAGATAGTTGTACGCCGACAGCACTCAATGCTTACCGTTATCCTCGGCTTCGAGTCATGCATCATGTACCACTCGCTACTCAATACGACGGCACAGTTTCTGCTGAGCAACTACGAGCGGCTTTACCTGTTTGCGCACCCGGACAGGACGGAGTGGGCGCGTAAAGAAAAGTACCTGTTTGGGCTCAACCTTGCCTCTGACGTCTTCAAGCTTATCATGTACATGTTCTTCTCGGCATTGCTCCTTACGCACTACTACATTCCGATCCACATCTTCCGGGAGGCGTATCTGGCGCTGCGTTTGTCGATTACCAAGACGCGCGAACTCATTTGGTACAAGAACATGTCGGCCAGCTACCCGGCCGAGCGGTTCAGCTCGCCATCCCACGACGACCTCCGGGGCCGGGAGGTGTGTCTTATCTGCCGCGAGGAAATGTCCATCAACCAGGACTTGGCCAAGGCTAACTGCGGCCATGTTATGCATTACGCCTGTCTATTCGCGTGGCTGCGCCAGACAACCTCCTGTCCTGTCTGCCGCGCCCAAATCTCCTGATAACAGAGCAATTTCTTTACAACCCTTGCTAACCTGTTTGTAATTATTTATTCGATTCCTTATTGTCACATAATTCCGCTATTTTCACCCACAATTCCAGTTAGTGATATGCGTTTCGCTGTAACTGTGTGGGCTCCGAAGTTTGACAGCTTTGACAGCTTAGACATCTCGAGCCGCATACCGTGCGGCAATGTGAGACCGCCTGCAGACGTTACCGCATGGCAGGTTCGTGTCTTAGACTTCAGGGGGGGCATACAATACGGCGCACCAGAACGGAAGGCTACCTTATTCCATGCATATAATAATAAATAGGAAGCATAGGGATATCCGATTTTACCGTAATAACCGTAGCGATTGTGTAGAATGCAGGCGAGTATAGGGATCAACAAGTCGGTTCTATGGGCTCACGAATGGCTCCGGGCCCAAACGCACGATGCATGTAGGCCGTTTTTCAATGACTGCACCGAGCGTCCTTTAAAGCGGTGGAACAGACAGGTGGATGCTTACATCTGTGCATAAATTAGGCTAAGCCCAGCTCTAGAGTCAAAAGCTTTTCCACGCTTTACAGCTCTGCGGGAAGCGGGACCGTTATTCAAGTCTAGGCCTTTCCCCGTTAAACCCGCCATACCGCAAGAAGCAGCTATATCCATAGACTACGTACTGTACCTGGTATTACAATGCATTCAGATGTAGCTTCGCTTATTGACCTACTCCACTTAATTAGTACACCGCATTCTGGCGATATCGTGTGCATTGCATAGCAAGGAACCAAGCCCGGACGGTCATACTACGTTGGTCGAACCTCCAATACGGAAAAAATGCACAACCAATCAATGGTAAACTCTGGGCCGACATTTGCATAATATTCTGACATGCACGCTGTCTATGATGGTAATATTTCGATGGGTGCGGCATGGGTCCTGTACGCACCATAATTGCACAACCACATTCCATGCACAGGTCATTGAGAATCCTTCTGGGCGATTAGACCCTGTAAAGCGACGATCGTGCCGACTGATGCGCCCGGTTGGCCGCTTGGGGTAATACCCCCGGATGGAGATCATGTATTGTCAAGTGATTGCATCCCTGCTCTAAAAAAGCAGACCCCTCTGTTAGCAGACACTAAACGCGGGCCCCTCTGTCCAATGTACACGCTAAACCGGCCCCAGTATATATGCCAGTATACGGTGCTGCATTACATGCGGTGCCCCTTTTGACGCCCTAACCAGCAGCCATAAAGGTCCCCTTCTATGTGATTAGCGAGTGGGGCCCTCTTCATACATTTCTTATCATAGAGCAGACAGCAGCAGCTTTTTGATATTCCATGCGGCCTCCTGCGAAGTAATAACGGCGCCACTTTACACAATCATTGCTTCTTCTTCTTTTTCTTCTTCTTCTTCTCCTCCTCGATGTCCTCTGCGATCGGCTCTGGTACGGATCCAGCAACCGGAGACGCGAGAGGGGATGCGGAGTCTGATTTCGGCGAAGGGGGGCCACCACTGGTAGTGGTACTCTTGGTACTGCTGCTACTTGGAGTAGTAGAAGCGGTAACAGAAGATCGCCGGAGACGGGCCAAAGCACTGAAGATGAGCTCCTTTTCACTCCAGCCAATAGCCACGACTAAGAGCCCAGCAAGGGCGGCCTGTTCGGAGAAATCGGACCAATTGTCTACTGGCCCGCGGTATTGTGCAATTGAAGCAGCCACGGCGGCGACCGAGAGTACCAATGTAGCGGGAACGCTCTTTCGCAGCCACTCCCACTCCCCGACAGTGGCAATCTCCGTATTATGGCTATAGAAGCGCTCAATCCAGCGCCCGCACCACAGGATGCGCAACGCCATGTTGACCATGTTCGCATAGACCAGCCCCCGAGGGCCCAGGTTGAGTGCACGGGGACTCATGAGCACATATGCTGCAACCATGAAGGACAGAGTCATGCCGACCATAACATAGCTCTGTCGCTTGATTTCGTGCGGCGTCGCGACGCTCTGTACAAATGCCTCGAGAGCTCCATTGTATGCGAGGAACGGAATGTAGACCGCGTATGTAGCCAGCACTCGCGGAGCGTCCGTCTCGAGCCAACTCGGCGAAACAACTAGCCGCAGAATAAATGGTGCCCAGCTAGAGCCAAATATGACAGCCGCCAGGCTCAAGTAAGCATACAGCCGTAGCAATGTGCTCAGCACCGTCACCGATAGTACCGCATCGGTCGGTTCTACAGACGAATTGGTGAACAACTTGGAGAAGAAGTTTCTCAATGCTTCTTCAATGGGCAAGAACACCAGCCTCGCAACTAGCGACCCGTAGTTGACTACTAATGCATAAACTCCTTGCTCTTCGAGCGTCAGTAGAGACCACACCAACAAGCGATCCCCCTCGGATAGCAAGTGCTTGAAGAAGTTCTGGCCCCACAGAGTAAGGGCCAGGTGCTTCGTGGACTTGTCAAAGTAGACTTTTGTTTGTTGGTTCCCTGCGGAACCAACGTTTTCCTTCCACACTCCCTGGGGAAGGCTGACTCGGTACTGTTCATGGCGGCTAGTCCTGAACGCTTCAGCAATGTACAGCCCCGATAAGATTGTCGAATAAGCCAGCTGACCCAGAGCAAAGCCAATAATGGCAGACCCCGACCGCCGCGCCATTACGACAAACATGAAAGTCAGCAGGCAGCGGGCCACAATGCTAACAGACTCAAACTTCGCCCGGTTCTTGAACTTCAACTGTAGCTGTCCCAATACGAACGAGGGCTCGGAAAGCAGCTCCACCACCGAGCTCACCGCGATGATGATAACCGCTGTACCAACGTAGGGCCTATCATTGGACAAATTCTGGTTCCAATTGTACAGTACTGCGGTTCCAGTGGCCAGTAAAATACCAATTACGAGGGGGACGAACCCCATGTTGATGACCTGCTGGGCCGTCCCTGACCTAGTGCCTTCCACGACGCCTCCCTCAAATCTATACACGTCCCCAGTCTTCCCCACCAGGGTCTGTCTTTGAGTAGCGAGTCGGACGGCTTCCCGTGAGTAGAATAGAATTGTATTCACCAGCAGATCTAGCTGGGCGTTCGCACCGAGCAGTTCGGGGTCTGTAAACCGCAGCAAAGCCTGGTTCAGAGAGAACGTAATCATCTTGGCGAAGAACTGAGCACCAATAAGGAAAGTGGCCCCCGAGGCCACCGTCCTGGCGTCTACGCCGGTCTGCAGCTTGTCTACAACGTTCCCATTCTCGTCATAGAGCTCATCGTGGGCCGCTACGCGGTCAAACGAGCTGGTTCCTTCCTCGCCTTCGCTGGTGTTGCTCGAGCTACGCCGACGCGCCTGGATGGGCGGGATAAACACCTGGGAGCTTCGCTTCCTCGAGTGTCTGCGGTATATGGGTACCTGTTGCCCTTCGAGCATTGGGGACCTCGGGGACCGCGGGGAGGGAGCTGCCCGGTTCATGCCCTCGGACAGATTTAACGACAGGGGCTTAGATCCATACGACATGCTCTGTATATATTTGTTGGACCCTGCTTTTCTCTGTACCTTGCTCCGCTTTGTGGATATCGTCGAAAGGAGTGACTGGGTATCGATACGTTACTCGAGGGGATCGATAGTCAGGGGGAGGTTGTTAGGTGGTGAGGTCCGTCCGGAGACACTCTCTCACCACAATACGAGCGAGCTTATATTGGCAAATTTAACTCTATTGATTTACAATTGGCTGGAAATATTTTATCTGTGGCTTTGTTGACGAGATATTTTAGTTAAGTGCCTAAATTTTCCAGTGGCCAATTACCTTGTCGAATTAGTTAGACCGACTTGTTGAGATAGATCGGGATTCGTGGACGTTCGACTTTTAGTACCGGTTATGGATCTAGATATGCTATAGTTTTTTAGAAGCTGCTGTGGAATGTAATGAATTGATAGAAGCAGTAACTCGACGATACTAAAATCTTAAATGGACTACGAGATATCGTCATAGCTTACCAGGTAGAGTGCCAATAGTTGCATTGACCTATATTCAGTTGACAAAAAGATATGGTCAGCTAGAATCGATTAAGGGAGAAAAGAATGGAGTACTGTACATAGTTAGCAACTTTGAGGGCGGTTGAAGTTGAATTGAGTGTGGCTACAGTTGATAGAGCCGGTTTAAGTTGAATTGCGTACGGTTGGAAGTCGAATTGAAGTTGTATGGGCTGAATTGAAAGAAGCATGTTCAGATGTACGAAATGGCAATAAATAACATAGAAAAGACATTAGAAGGAGCGTCATTAGTAAATGAGGGGCCCGGTGGTCAGGGCATAGTCATGGAGATTGGCAAAGCTCGTGCTGTACAGCTGTGTATCCAGCGGCTTCGCCGTAGCGTTTCGTTCAAGCGCTTTTTTCAGCGCCAACCGTGCGTCATGGTCATCCTTATCGTCTTCTGGTTCGACCTCCTCAACGTCAGAGTCCTCAATGGTGGAGTGGTTCCACTCAATAGACTCCTCCGAATCCGAATTGGGATTCGAGCTCCAGGTGAGGCTGGCCGTCGAAGACGAGCACATGCTGGCAGATGCAGGCTGCACTGGCGACAACTCAGGGAACAGGGACTCGAGAGAAGTTCGCCGTGCGTCGTCGTTGATGTAGTCTATCGACTGGTCGTAAATCGTATGTCGTCGCTGGAGGTACCCCGACGAGGTGTGGCCCCGCTGCATGGTCGTAGCAGGGTCGATGCGAGAGTATTTTCGGCACATGGGCTCGGCCACTTCGTCTTCCTGCTGCTCAACCACGGCCCTGCCGTGGTCGCTGACATTGAGGCTGACCCGTCGCTTGATGAAAGACCGCGACTTGACCATCTCCACTGGAGCAGTCAGGGGGCCCGTAAAAATGGTCGTATTTCGCCGGAACGACACAGGCTTGAGGCTCAGGGACGAAGCGTTTCGCCGCTCAGATATGGCCCGATGCGTCGACTGGTTCGCCAGGGACTCGATGGAGCGGTCTTCCAGCGGACGCGTCTCAGTGACCTTGGCCGCCGGGGCCAGCGTCTTGGGCGGCTTTGCCATAGCGGAAGTATCCAGCGGGTTAATGTTTTCAGTGTCTTCAGATGCGATCGCCCGCGGCCGCTCGTCAAAAGCGTAGTTATTGTTAACTGGAGAGACCGAGCAGTAGCCAGGATACAGCGGAGAGGACTGGACAATCTCAGAGAAAGCCGTTCGCTCAGCTGGCATAGGGCCAGGAGACGACATAAACTGTATGTTGCTCAGGTCCCCGCCAGACAGGTAGTAGGCCTGAGGATCGAATGCAGGCTGCAGGACATCGGCCGCTGTCGTCGTCGTCGTCATCGAGTCGAACAGCATATGGGGGTTGACGGACCGATCTGCGAGGTCGATTCCGAGCCCGTCATGGAAAAGACCGAGATCCGACGACGCAGTTGGAATGGCAGTCATTGGCACTGCATACAATGGAGTCGAGGCGGCAGCCGAATGTAGGGGGGTGGTTTGCGGATGATGCAGCATCTGGGGCTGCCGCTGTGGAGTTACTGGGTGTAGAGGAGATGACGGCAGCTGCTGCGAGGGCTGCGGCGGCTGCGATGCAATGGAAGCCGAGGCCGATACAGTTCTCCGCGGGCGAATGGGCGCCTTCTTACGTGGAGACACAGGGCTAGACTCGTTGGAGTCGAACTGGAACGAGTAGGCCGCCTGGCTGAGTCGCTCTGGCATGCTGGAGCCAACAGACACATGAGGAGTGGTTGTCATCATCTGGGTGTCAATTGGCGTTTTCTTTGGAGGCCGGCCTCGCTTTCGCTTTGGAGGAGAAAGAGTGGTGTTAGAAGCGGCAAATGGAGACGGAATCATTGCTAAACTGATAAGTTAGCCTTCTCGTACTACATTTTGTGTGTTTAACATACCTTCTGTTTAATGCAATTGGATGTGGGAGAGGATTTAGTGAGAGACTGAGATTGATGAGATTGATCGGTAAGGAACCAGCTTAGTGATCAATATTCCATATCCTTGAAGGACTTAAAACTGGCAAAGTAGTAATCAAAGGTGTTGAAGGTACCTGAAAAAAAAAATAGATAGGCCCGTTCGATTGGAAGAATGAACAGAGTTTTATATATTCGCATGTCGAATACTTAGAGCCCAAATGCAATAATAATCGGCCAGCGGTTGCTTTTTCCTGCCAGTGAGAGACATAGCGCACCCAGGGGACGATTTGAACTGGCTAATGGCTCGCAAAAGCAATCCTGGAAAGTAATTATTGCTTTTACGTGATGAACCTTTAGCCGATAGAGTAGGTGTCTTGACTGTTCCTCTCTTTCTCAATCGCTCAGTGGAAAATCTAAGATTGAACTGAGTGTGCAAACCTGGGCGTAGGTTTTCCAGCGATTGACTACGCATCTGGGTCTTCCCCCCCTCTCTAAGTCCTAATCTTAGCAATTGATTCGATTAATTCAATTGAACTGAATTGAACTACTCGACTCCTATCCCTTTTTTTTTTCTGGCGTCTTTCGCATAGGTCACCTTCCTTTTTGCTATCAATATTCCATGCACTTGCACGCCCAAGTCTAGTGCATAGAAAAAAAAAGGCTGGCGAGGCCACTGGCAGCTTCGCTTTTGCTTTTGGTCCAGATGGGTCACTATGGTCGTGCAGGAACCCAGGAGGCCTTCAAAAGCAAACCCTCCTGAACATCAAAAATAAATAAGCCCCAAAAAGCAATCCGATTCAAAAATAAATGTCGTCGAATAAAAAGTAAAAGCTCTGGACTGGTTGGTGCAGAAAGTCTGGCTTGGTGCAGCTGTATATGCGGTGGTACTAAGTGACGATGTACAGGGACTTTTATTTTTTTGGCATGTTTTCTTCTGTGCAGATCGAATAGTACCGGGGGCCAAAAAGCAACCCTTTTCCAACCCTCTGTACGTATTGTCAGAGTATGAACGAAGCGAACACCAGCTGGGTTACTGTAACGCAGCGGATTTCAGAGTGAGTCGCGTTTTTGGACAGTGGTCGTATTATCTCCCACGCCCGCCCGTTGCCGCCTTATAGCTTTGGTAAGAGACTTTAATGTTTGACCTGTCCGCGGCTAGACATTACCCATCGCTCTACCTGGGACCGGGCTCCAATTGTCCAGCTAAAGCACGCTGGAGGGTCCTGTTAGTGACCTGTGCGTAGGTACTGGCCATATTTCGTTCATCGGGGGGGCCGATGCTTTCTCGCAAACCTTTCCCACTGTTCTCACATCCTTATTTTTTTTTGCCAATTCCAGCCTTTCTCGTCCTTGGGGTCATCTGGGTACCGCACTACTGTAGGAAGAGCTATGCATTCGCGTGCATGGACGGCAAATCTAGGCAATGAACGGCCCTCTCTTTACCTTTTTAATGACCTGCGTCGTCGTCTCCTCCTCCTCCTCCTCTTCTTTTCCCACTGCCCACATACGAGCCAAGAGCACGCTTATCATCATTGAGTTAACGAGGCTGCAGGATATTGACGCTGGTTTCTGCTGTAGGTGTTGCTGCTGCTGCTGCTGCTTCCTGTCTGCTGCGGCTACTGGCTGTAAATCTCAATGGCCCGCTCCTTCCTATAATGGTTAGCTCCGTCCGTAGATACCTGTAGCTCCGCTCACCTCCACATTTTCCAACCCTCGCAACGACATGACCCTCATTGGCATAATTTCTGCATCTCTATACGTCCTGTCTCTCTCTATTTGCCTACCCTTTGGTCGTTTGGAAAACTCGGTTGACCCGGCCTGACCTTTTTTAAGGTTCGAAACCCATGGCGTTACGGGGTTCGCTCTCGTAAAACTGTCTTATAGCTCTGTTGCAAACATAAAACCCTCAGCCAAGGGCCCCCCTTTGGTGCTCTGGATGCCTCCAGTGCGGCTTTAACCTCCTCTTTTGCTGCAAAAATCATATCAGTCGTACATACGAAAGACATCGGCTGTAGAATGTGTATGCCCTTTCCCACATAATCCCATAAAAAGTACTGTCCCGCTCCTCCTTTGGAATGGATTATCGCTCGTCAGCAAGTGGGATATTAAGTGCCCTCGTGGTGCAATGCCTGGGTGAGGGACACGCTTCGAAGCAAAACGGAGGGGGGGTCTAGGTCCACAGAGGGCGGCCGCCATTGCCTGGCTGCCGTCCAACCCCTGTCTCCCCCACATCGCTACCAGCCGCAGAACTTTCTATTTCTTCATCATCGTATCCACCGTCGCCTAGCACTGAGGCCGATTCGAGGTTAGTAACTGAGTGACATTGCAGCGAATATGAATATTCTCTCAATTCAACATTATCATATGATAATATGATACTTAGCAAAAGAAACAATCCACCCGCAGGCACGCACACTCTAGACTCCATTGTAATGCACTATAACGCATGTCTGCGCATTCTCAGCAACGTGTAGCCTCTAATGCGCCGTTATATCCGTTTCTCTGCACACTTTGACCGTTCTCAATTGATAAGATAACTTACATCCGTAGATCCGCGAAATTGCGCCTTGCAACGGTTTTTAATGGATAAAGCATATGATTTGAAATGAGGCAGTGATTTCTTAGTGGTTGCGAGTGATGATATCCCGCGAAAAGGTCGCAAAGTCGGAATCCCCTACCTTCTCGTGCAGCGAAGGCTGGCAGAACACCGCCAACGTGTTTCTGCAGACGCGAGGTGTCTTGGACCCCTTGACATAATGCGGAACAGCCTTGAACTGGCCGTTGGTGACCTTCTCGAGCGCTTCGCCCGTCTGAAATGCCAAAGCGCCCTGCGGGATTGAAACCTTGACTACCCTGCCCGCCCGGTCCTTGATGTAAAGCCCTGCGTCGGGATCCGGAGAGCCCGGCAGCACTTCGTCATTCGGTTCGCGAATAAACATGGCGCTGGTCAGCCCCGTGAGACAGCTGTGATCGAGGTGCTCGCCGCACCAGTCGTCATCGCCTTCCGGCGAGGGCGCTTCTTCCCGATCCGTCGCAAAATAGTGCAACAAGCGCGCTTTGGTCGTCGTGCTCGTCTTGACAATGCGCTCGAGGTAACCCGGCTCATAGTTTTCAATTGCCGTGTGCTGGCTAACGTACCGGTCACATGCCCGAGCCACGGTCTCAGCAGTGTCAATGATGAGGTTACACAGCTCTTTGAGATCCGCCTCGAACTGAGGCATTTCTTTCTCCGACGGCCAAAGGTTCGGCGCAGTGTAGCCCTTGAGGTCGGAGTACTCTTCGGGCACCTCCGTCGGGCCTTCGAGCTTGGGGTCATTGTGGAATGCGCAATTGACGTAAAAGGACCCTTTGAGCTCATCGGGCCTGCCGCTCGCGAGCTTTTCCTTGCCGCAGCTCCACCCGACGAGCCAATACGCTTCGGGTGCCTCGAGCTTGGCAAGCGACTCAGCAGGGAGCTGGCTCAGCCGCGAGGCGCTCTGAAGCACCCTCTGGCGGAGAGCCTTATACTTCTCGGGCATGCCTTCAACGACGATGATGCCCAGGGAATCGGGTCCGAATGCGTCAGGCAGGAGGTGATCCGCAGAACCACTTTCGAGATCGCTTAGTTTTACAGTTACAGCAGACATACTGACTCTACACACACAATTTATACTACTAGCGTTTCTAACTAATAAACTGACCTATTCTTTTTTATGGCTTGTCGCATACTCTATATAGAAAGTCGTCGTAATGAGGAGTCGCTTACGAGCTGCAAAAAAAAAGGTGGAGAAGAAGACCCGCGCACGGCGTAGTCCAGTGTGGTTGGTGGTGCCGTCCATAGATGCTCCGGCGGCTTTACCGGAGGATCACTTGGTACATTGCGTCAATTGAGGCTAAGAATCAGCGAAAAGTTTGCTGCGTTGATTTATTCCAGCGATCGGGTCTCGTCTGCAAGATATTGTCAAAAGTTTCTAATCGGCCCATGCTATTTTGCGGGTGTATACTGGTCGGATGATGGAGAAGTACCTATAGTTCCGATTTAGCGGGTTAATGCACGATACCTGCGCGAAGGGTAGCAAGGGATGATGTGCTGCGCTGCGTTATACATACAGTACATGTATTGCGGTACTTACGTACGTATTACCGCAGTTTTCATGGGCAGTGTACTGTGGATTTCCCGGTTAATACCTTACCGTTTACAGCTTGGTGCATCGGCGGTACACTTTGTAGGTGTAACGGTGCAGGGTGGTGTAACGAGGGTGGAACACCAATGTTGCAAGTTTACGAAACCGCTAACGTTAATTCTCTATTTTTAATGTTTCTGACCTATTCACGGCCATGTGTCTTTCCATCAGCCGATTTCGCCGTATTCTGTCCAGTCCAATTGTCCATCGCGAATACGCCATTAGACATGACGTTAGGCTCCGATGTGTTTCTTAAACAGGTCTTGGATCGAGAGATACGGCCCACCCGTGCCAAGGGATGACGTCTGGCGAACGGCTCGCCATTACAGGAATGTACTCCATCACCGTTTATCACTTGTCGATTGCCAGAAAATAACGCACTAGACATCCATGAACCTTTCCAAGGTTGCTCTACATAAGCGCTTTTTGGATCAGGCACATCACGTCCCAAATTTAAATTCTGCGCGTATAGGTGTACTTCTTTCTCTTGGTGTTGTGTGAGTTGTGCGGCTTAAAGTTTTAAATTGTGAGTTGTGCGGCTTAATAAATTCAATTGATTGGGTAAGCGATTTGGTAATAATACCGATTACTAATGTTGTGGGTATGGGCTGATTAAGCAGAAACAGGCCACAAGGCCGCAGCTCTTGGCAGCTCTAGAAAGCTTGGCACCGTCTTGATAACCCTCCCCTGGTGTTGGAGTGGTGAGACCTTCTTTGAGCAATACAGTGGACCCATAGTTATCACGCAACAAGAGACCCATCTTATAAATAAGGTGGTTACTTCCAATTGATCTGTATACGCAATTGATACCAATGTCTGCTGTTGCTCATCTTCGACCAATTTTCTCATTGACCCTGGCTCTGCAGGAGGGAGTGCCTACCTCCAAGACTCCCGGCGGCACTCATATCCTGGTCAAGATCGATTCGGGGTATACGACGCCAATTGATTCAAAGTTGCCATTCGAGACGACCATTATCGGCGGCTATGATAACATTACCAACTCGCCAGACGGCAAGTTCGCTCATTTGGATGGCAAGCTCTACGGCAAGACCAAGAAGGGTCACTTGTTCAGCTTCGATTTCACGGGTGTCGGGAGGATTTCCGGCAAGCTCAGCCAGGTTTTTAACAATGAGCTGGACAGCATGGACTTTTCGGATGGTTATGTCTCCACGACCTATGTGGCTGATGTAGACGATGCTGCAAAGCCAGAGATTGGCTGGATTAACGAGTACAATGTGGTTGGCCGGGGCCGGTTTTTCAGAGATCAGTCCAAAAAGCTCTTCATCGAGTACATTGTCCACGTTGTTGAGTAATCTTGATCCTCTCTTTCCCTATAATTCGCAATTCACTATAATTCTCTACCTCTATATTCGCTATAATTTTGATGCCAAATCAAATGATTGAAGGAGTGTGCGGGTGGTTACGGGGCGTTTGTTACGCTTTGTAACGGGTGTTTTGTTACGGTTGGGAGAATTTGGTAACGTGCGTGTAACGAACCTGGGGGTCTGGGGGCGGGCCCCCAGCTACGGGAGCTCGAGGGCTGGCCCTCGAAATATACTGCTACTCCAATTGACCTGGGGGCAAACAATTCGGTGGTCGAATGATGGTAGAATAAAAAATAGGCATAATAAATTAAGTTAAGCAGTCTGAGGCTGGTACTTCTCTACAACCTTTTGGAACAGCTTCTCCTTGGCCTGGAGGTCTATAAGCGATGGGTGGTCACCTTGGGCCTTCTGAAGCCGCGACTCGTACTCAGAATAGTCCTTTCCTGCAATGATAGCACTCACAATGCAGTTGGCCAGAGCCTCGGCATTGGTAGGTTCCAGCGAAAGAGCCTCGTTAATGTACTCTTCCCCTTCGTCGTTGTGGTTCTGGGCAAACTTAGCAACCGACTGGCCCACCAAAGACTTGACAGTAGGACTATTGCCGGCATTGAGCTCCTCAAAGATGTAGTAGGCCAATTGTGCCTTCTCGCCTCCCTGGCGCAGGTCCACCCACGATTCGGCCAGATTGAACACAATGTTGTCCTGTGCCCACTTCTTGGCCGCATCCACCTCCTTCTGGGCCTTATCGAGCTGGTCCTGCTTGAGGTAGATCTGCACTAGCAGCGAAATGCACTCCAGGCTGCCCTGGTGCTTAGACAGTAGCGCCAGAGCCTCCTCATCCTTGCTCTCGAGGACATAGAGCACTCCTCCAAGGTACTGGACAGTGGCGTCCTCGCTGCCGTGCTTCTCAATGAGCTTCTTGGCCGCGGAAAGGGCCACTTCCTTCGCCCCAGTGTGGTATTCGGCGAAAGCCCGCGTCATCTGGAGCGCCGGCACCGTGGATTGTCCAAACTCGCTGATGACGTCCTTTGCTTTGCCCAGCTGGATCTTAGCGCGGCTGACAAGCACCTGGGCCTTGACCCTGGCGTCCTCTGAAAAGTTGGAAATGTCAATTGAAATGACCCGGTTGAAGTCACCGGCGTAGTACGCCTGCTGGACGCTAAACAGCTCTACCCATTGTTAGTTCCCTCCATACTGTGCTAACTCGTGGCTACTTACCGCCAGAATCTGAGAACGGATCCATTGTTATTTGTCGTCTACGCAGTATTGGAGGCTACGTGTTGAGTCGTGATCGGGAGGGCATATAGTTATGTCGGGACGTAACTTAATTTCACTTCACCTACCACTAAAACGCGTAGTACTACCAGACTCTCCGCGAAGCGGAGCTACGGGGGGTTTGGGGGGCTAGCCCCCCAAAGGACTAAGAGCTCTTAGCGAAGAGATGCTTTCCTTGAGCTGTGGTTACCAGAACTGTCTACCAAATGATAGGACGCTTTCCGTGAGCACTTGTAACCAGAGCTGTAACTAAATAGTCAGGCGCGGTATTGGGAGTTTGTTACACCTGCTAGTTACAGTTGCCAATTGGGGGGACCAGTCCCCCCAAACCCCCCTGTGGCTCCGCTGCGCGGAGTTCTGGCTGCTATGACGAAAATATTGTTGTGAGCTACAGAGGAACCCAACTGATGGGTCCATTGAGTGTACTTTTTTTGCCTTAGAGGTAGGTACAGTTGACTCTGCGATTGTGCAGTAGATAACGATCGTGGAGAGATTGGACCCCACCCTCGAGGACGGTGAGTAACTCCCGATACCATGGAGGTAAGCCCATGTTATCGCACATCAATTCGATCTCCGACGACTTGTACCTTGCAAAGCAATGGTAACCGTCTATCAAACCTAAATGAAGCCGTAGCTTAAAATTTACCACCGCCCTGGTGTTCCTGACCATCAGCCAGGGTAATGGGAAAAAGGAATGTAAACATTGTATGTACAATGTAGGTTTACCAGAACCCCCAGCTATCGGGAATTGCAATCTCGCGTCCAACTGTAGTGAATCCGAGCACGCGTGCTGTCTCTGAGTGAAGTGAACCCATTAGCAGGGAGACAATCCCCTATAAGCGTTCAGGGGTACGAAGATGACGTGCATATCCAGCCTAGCGATCTTTTACAGGCATACGTCATTGATCAACCATAGCATATTATCCTAGTAATTTAATACCGGGAATTGCAAGTTGCTGTTTGGTACCTGGTAAAAAAATATTTGTGTCTATCGAAAATACATTCTAGCCCGTGATTAATAGGACGTTTTTTTTGGCCCTGGCTTGTATTAATCTGTACCTTGCAGTCGCAGTTGGTGGTCGTCCCTTTCCCCCCATGTTGGACGGTAAACCATGGTACAGTGCACGAGGGTAAACCATGGTACAATGCATACGAGGAGGATGGGGAAAAGTATCCCGCGTAGAGGGATTCGCGTCCCTGCTTTATGCTGGCTGTTGATTTGTTGCTACTGTACTCTATCTCGAGGGTACACACCTGTACCTCGTACAGATGATTCGCGAACCATGTGTATTGAGTACATGAATGACGATGATGGTATGATGGTTCACTTAATGTAATGGCTTTGAACGTAATGTAATGTAATGGCCTTGAACACCTCAATTGACCTGCAAGGCGCTGTCCGAGGCATGCTGAGCACGTCAGCGCATACAGCAGAGTACTGTCCATCAATCAGAGCTGCACTACAGTGTGCTTCCTCACTCTACGCTCCGACTCCCGCAATACTGCTCATCACACACATGTCTCTACCACAATTATACGCTATAAACTCTCGTCTAAGGGGGGTATAAAAGTGTCCCGATATCAGCTTGCATTGAAACCGTTGCGCCAGATCGGGAATACGCCCTGCCATTCTCAGCTTTTTGCATCGATTACCTGGTGTACTATGGAAACCCCACGGACCCATATATCGTTGCAGCGTAATCTGTATACAGTACTCCACACTCTGACGCACGAGCCCTGCCATGCGTTCAAAATGTGGTGCAACTGATAACCCGAATGATCTCCCTCCGTCGCCACTTGTGGACCTAACCTCTGGCTGTCGTCAGCAATCTACTACGTGGGTGAGATTGAGGTACGCCAGGTCCAAGAACTGTACTCCGATGCGTCCCTAATGCTGCTGCTTGCATATATGCAGGACAAGTGGGCTAGCCTTCTTTCCTATTCTCGATAGATGATAGGGGTCTCATTAGGTGGACCGAAAGGGGCAGCTAAATTGGATATGTTTCTCAACATTTAATATATCCGAACTTTTTGTGTGACCGGCAGTTCGAAAGCTGCGTATATTCGACTGGGGTTCGGCGAAGAATGCTAGAACTCGACTCAGGCGTCTTCTCGTCTCAGAGCTTCTTTTTTTTTTCGGCATCGAAAATGTCACGGATCTTCGTGAAGCTTCATCGTGACATTTCATGTCGCCCAAATTCCATGGGGAACTGTGGACTCTATGGGGTACTGTACTACCGAACCATAACCCCCTACATACACCGCAGTACATTACTGGTACGTAGGTCCCACTCTCGTTTATTTTCTGCATCTGCGGAGACGTTGGCGGACGCATGCGATGCAACAGCAACAGCAATCTGCTTGCCAGTTCGAGAGCTATAATGAACAAGTTGGGCAAAGATGCTGCGGTTTTGAGGATGGCAGATCACGTTGTACGTTTGCATAACGATGCTGAACGCAGGTCTAGCAGAAGGCATGTACAAACTGGAACTTACAGCCAGCGGTTACTGGCCTTTGCGTCTGCCGACCGTTTGCTGTAGCATCTCATGTACGATACGAAATAATCACTTATCCACTTCACTCATGTACTTGGGTTGCGAAGCTTCGGACTTTCCGCAATTAAATGCATCTAATTGGTTGCAATTGTTGACCCATTTGCTGAGGCGGCTTATTGCCGGATGTTCATCCGCAGACTACCAACCTATAAGTTACATTATGGTCTAAAAAACTACCAACCTATAAGTTACATTATGGTCTAAAAATAATTGAAGGGGTATACAATTGAAGGTGTAACGGGTAATCCGTACAATTGAAGGGGGTGTGGTACATACAACTGAAGGAGTAGTGCATACAATTAAAGGAGTACTCCAATACAGTCAATTGATGGAAGTGCAAACTCTTATCACCGTTTAACGGTTAGCATATATTTAGGTCCTTCAATTGACAGGCGTTAAATTTGTAGATATCTATCTACCTAGCTAAGGTGCTCACTCTGATTACTAAGCTCTCAAAAACCCATAACTAACTTTTTGAGCCCCATGGGTAGATGGGCGGCTTTACGGCATCGCCAAGGACAGCGCATAATTCGTATCCACCTGATTTCAAAATACATATAAACCCCACAGCTTATCAAAAGCGGAAGGCGAGGGGAATCTCTATCGTACTTCTTATCAAAAAGCGGAAGGCGAGGGGAATCTCTATCGTACTGCTTATCAAAAACAGAAGGCGAGGGGAATGTACCAGAAGAATTTAGGGCTAGGACTGGGGAAAAGATGACCCTAAACGGCTCGTTTCTCCCCCAATGGATCGACCTTCCCCAAAAGGTTTAAGCAGTACGTACACTCTCCACCAGTGAAACGATGGCTCCACCAGTGAGACGATGACCTCCACCAGTGAAACGATGCCTCCACCACTGAAATGCTACGGTGTCTCTCAGTTAATACGCTGAGTGATACCGCCGTGTGTCCTACCTGCTTAACTTGCCCTATCTAGGCTGGCTGTAGCGAGTTTGCGGAGAGAAACAGCGGAGGAGGCCCGGAACTCCAACGCCTAACCTCCCCTAATGTGGAAATCCTATCCGAAAAGTCTCCAGCCCGGAAGGACTTGCCATAGCCTACCAAGGCGTTCCCCGGCGTAAGGATACACCTACCGCGTAATCTCGAGATACCTATCTCCGGGGAAGACATTATCAAAGCCGCCATATCATACTGCAGGGCATTCCCCCGCAGTGTCAAATAGGCGACAAGTAGCTGGCATGTAGAAAATATAAAAACCCCAGGTTGGCCACCTTTCAAAGGACTTCATCTTCATCGAGATAGACATCAAAGAGAGATAGATCTAAATGACACACCCACACCCATTCGATCAGCTAACCACCCAGGAGCTGGCTATTGCCATGCGAGTGCTCAAGCAGCACCACCCAGGCAAGACTGTCCACATCAAGTCCGTGGGCAGCGAGGAGCCTCCAAAGAAGCTCATGGTCCCATACCTTGCTGCTGAGAAGGCTGGCCGACCCATTCCTCCACCCCCAAGAATCGCCCACTGCATCTACTACGTTATGGAGGAGAAGCAGGGCAATGAGCTTTGGATCAACATCAACGAGCAGAAGGTGGTCCGATACCAGTCCATTGCCAAGGGCCAGCACCCACCAATTGATTTCTACGAGGCGGGCCGAATTTGCGAGATCTTCTTCAAGTCCGAGGAGTTCAAGGCCGCCCTCCAGCGATGCAACCTGGACCACATCACTTCTTCCTGCGTCGAAGTCGACGGTTGGATGTACGGCTGTGATGATCCAGTCGAGGTTCCGCGACTCATGATGATGCTGGTCTACTGCCGAGATCCAAAGGCCAACAACAAGGACTCCAACCTCTACGCCTTCCCACTGCCATTCGTCCCAGTCTACGACGTCCTCGAGGATAAGCTGGTGCGAATTGACTGGTGCGCGACCGGCGGTGACGATGATGATATCCACGGGTTCAACTACAACACCCGGCCAGACGGCAAGAACGCTATTTCCCACTGCGTGGGCAATGAGTACGTTCCAGAGCTCCAGGAGCAGCTGCGAACCGACTTGAAGCCATACAACGTCGTCCAGCCAGAGGGCCCATCCTTTGATCTCGATGGAAACCTCGTTAAGTGGCAGAAGTGGCGATTCCGAGTCGGGTTCACTCCACGAGAGGGCCTGGTTCTTCACGATGTTGACTACGATGGCCGAAACGTCTTCTACCGACTCTCTGTCTCCGAGATGGCTGTCCCATACGGCGATCCACGACCACCACTTCACCGAAAGATGGCGTTCGACTTTGGCGACTGTGGCGCTGGCCGATCTGCCAACGAGCTGAACCTGGGCTGTGACTGCCTTGGTACCATCAAGTACTTCGACGGTAACATCGTCGAGGCCAACGGTAACGTTCTCCAGAAGAAGAGCGTCATTTGCATGCACGAGCAGGACGACGGTATCCTTTGGAAGCACACCAACTACCGAACTAACCGAGCCTGTGTGACTCGACGACGAATCTTGGTCGTTCAGTCCATTCTCACCGTTGGTAACTACGAGTACATCTTCGCCTGGCACCTTGACCAGGCCGCTGGTATCTCCCTTGAGGTTCGAGCCACCGGTATCGTCTCTACCCAGCCAATTGACGAGGGCAAGCGATCCCAGTGGGGCAACATCGTCTCCCCCGGTGCCCTTGCTGCCACTCACCAGCACATCTTCAGCATGCGAATTGACCCAGCCATTGATGGCCACAACAACACTGCCATCATCTCTGACACCAAGCCGGTGCCATGGGACGAGAAGAACCCATACGGTACTGCGTTCAGAGCCTTTGCTACTCCGGTTGAGACTTCCATGGCTTTCGACCACGACGTCTATGCCAGCCGATCTGTCAAGATGGTCAACGAGAACAAGAAGAACCCAGTCTCTGGCAACCCAGTTGGTTACAAGCTTATTGGTGCTCCAACTGCGCTGCTGATGGCTCAGCCAGGCTCCATCGCTCGATCCCGAGCCGCCTTTGCTACCCAGCACTACTGGGTCACCAAGTACCAGGACCAGGAGCTCTATGCCGGCGGTGTCTGGACCAACCAGTCCGCTAAGGAGATTGGCGGTGTCAAGGAGGCTGTTGACCGAAAGGACAAGGTCCGAAATGAGGACATTGTTTTGTGGCACTCATTCGGTCTTACTCACAATGTCCGAGTTGAGGACTTCCCAGTGATGCCAACTGAGATGCTCAAGGTGCAGTTGATTCCATCCGACTTCTTCACCAAGAACCCAGCCATTGACGTGCCACCAAGCACCCAGGCCTTCAACCGATCGGTTGACGTCATGGCTAAGCGATCTTGCCACTTGTAAGGTGGAAAATTTCTTGAATTGCATGTGCATATATACAAATATATAATGGGTTAATGATGGTATGATAATACAATTGTGGATATATCTAGTCTGATTTGTCACTTGTAGTTCAACTCTATCCAGTAGAATTTTATGAACTGGTATCTAAGAAAGTCTTTTGATCTATTGAAAGCTCCAATTTTGATGTCCCTATAGCGACTAAAATTATTGTGCAGAGTTAAGTACAGTAAAACCGCTAGTCTTGATTAAGTCCGTTGGCTAGAGCAAAGAATGACTAACTAATCTAAGTGCATTAATTTCTATCATCGTAATTCAGTATCGTTTATAACGAATTTCCAAATGAAGGCAGAGAGAATTGATTGCTTGAGTGGTTGTCGGTTGTTAATATGTGGGGCATACAAATTGCTAACATAACTATCGCAAAACGCACTTCAGGTAGAAGTTTAAAGGGAGCCGAAAAGTATATTTATATTTTGGCTTTTAATTACTAAATATTTGAACTATCAATTGAGTGCCACAATTTTAATTCATTTTTTGCTATGAAGTATAGTCATGAGGGATATACCAATGACAGTAAGATCGTGCCAAGGCGACCATTGTACATGTAGCTATATCTCGCTGAAAAGTCGTATTAAAGCTCGTCAAATATCATAATATCCTATTTTATTATCACTTTGAATCGAAATCTGAAAGCTATTAGGTAGGGGTATCCAACTCAACTTCTTGTTCTGTAACTCTTACAGCAAGAGCTATTCCGAAATTCACTACACATATTATCATGAAATTAGTCAGATGAGAATACGTGAATATTTTCAACAATGCAGCGTGTTATAGGTAATTGGGGTCTAATACGTGCTCAACAAAGTAGCTTTGTATCTCGTTAGCCTCAAACTTCAGAATACCCACATAATGGTCATGTACGATTACCACACAGTGGTACAGTACTAGAGAACATTCTGCTCAACCGAACTTGGTGCAAGAATCATAATAGTCATGGTTGTGTACTTGACATTATTAAATCGATTTTATTATGATACCAAAAAAATCTGACCATTTCCTTGTTAGCGGCAAAGCTATCCCTCGTTTATTTCAATGGCGCTGTTTCAGTAAAATACTGGCTCATGAAATACCAGGTATGTTAACACACAGTTTTGAAATTGTAGCCTAGAGCAATTGAGTTGTTTGACATTACGAAACCGCTATACCTGGTACTTTGACCTCGATATTACTCTGATATAGAACAAGGATATTGTCATACAATATTTTCAGCTTACTCAGGCATATACGATTACAATCAAATTGTCAATTAGTTCATTTTTCGTTTCTGCTTTATTCTTTTCCAATGAGCTAAAGAAAATCAGGTTTTCTTCGTTGTTGAACTATACCTATCGTACCAGAGCATAGAAAAGAGTGACGCAAATGGAACCAAAATTCAACTGGATCAGATCACGACAAAGCAGTCTAACGTTTCCACTCCATAGTAGCGAATGGAAGACTGATATCGACTCGAACGACAAGATCTAAGAGACTACGAAATAACTGTTCCTGTTCATTGGCTCTTGAAACGATTCAGGGTAATTGAATAGCCACTTCTAAGCTTACTGAGCCATTAATACTAATTCGGATATTTCGAATTTCATGAAAATGTCAATCAATAATATAATAATTCAATCTATATCTAGACCATATTGTAAGGTAGCATACGGGGACGGGGTAATTGTTCAGCATACCTAACATTACTGGGCAAAAAGTCACTAAGCCCGCCAGTATTGACAAAACAAAACCCTTAACTAACTAGTTTCAAAAATTTTCACATACTTCTCATCCACTAACGATTCCTAAGCAAAATATCCCGCCATGATTAACACGATCTACGAGAGTAAATGGTGGGTGTGTTAAGCCCGGTGGTAGTGGTGGTTTTGCCGCGCGCGTTTGGTGGGAAGTGAAAAAAAAACTGCATTTTTCACCAACGCCAGCGAAGACGACAACCACACTATAATGGCTGAATCGCAACCTAGTTACATGATCGTGGACGGTGTTCTCGGCGAATACGTCCAGGAGATCTCGGGTTACATCGACGCCCTCAACAAGGTCGCCGAGGGCAGCGATGGCCTCGTCAAGAAGACCTCCGAGCTCATGGCCCAGGAGACTTCCGAGAGCCAGGAACAGACGTTCCAGATCATTGCTGAGCAGAGTTCTGTGCTCGGTGCCGCCCCGGAGCGAGAGTTCGAGGCCGCCTACAACCTTGTTCTTCACATTCTGACGTTCTCGTCGCGCCTGACGGAGATCCTGCCCGTCGTTCTCAAGAACCTGTCCGAGAACGGCCCACAGACGGCCAACGGCCCTGTGCTCGTGCTGGCTGTCATGAGCAACCTGTTCAACATCCTACCGGCTTCTTCGCCACTGCGATTCACTGTGTTCCAGGCCATTTTGAAGTTTGCTGCCGCGACGAACAACCTGCATTTGATTCTGGGCCAGCTCAAGAACCTGCCAGTTTGGCTCAACCAGTGGGGCGTAGATGAGGCGAACAAGCAGAGTCTGTATGCTGAGATTGGCGATTTGGTGGAGAAGATTGACGCCGAGGCCTCGTACAAGCACCTGCTGGATGCTGTTTCGAGCTCCGCCGGGGCCAGTGCGCAGCTGAGCGAGAAGCTCATTGCCGCGGCGCTCAATTCTTTGTATGTTTACGACTTTGACGAGATTCTTGCGCTCCCGGGTGTCCAGAGCGTCAAGACCAGCAACCCAGAGCTGTTCAAGCTTCTTGAGGTGGTTTCCAACGGCGACTACAAGGGCTACACGGCTATTGACGTCAAGGCAACTGGCGTTAATGCTGAGACTGTGGAGAAGAAGGTCAAGGTGCTGAATCTGGCGTCTTTGGCTTCTTCTGCGCCGGCGCGAACTGTTTCGTACGACGCGATTGCATCTGCGCTCAACATTGACAAGGAGGAGGTTGAGATGTGGGTCATTGATGCCATCCGGGCCGGTCTTGTCGAGGGCCGACTGTGCCAGATGGAGCAGCAGTTTGACATCCACCGGGCCTCGCCAGTGGGCAAGTTTGGCATTGAGGAGTGGAAGCTCGTGCAGAACCGACTTGACCAATGGAGGACTAGTCTCAAGGAGATTGCTGAGGTGCTGCGAAACTCCCGGGAGAATGCTCAGAAGGAGGTCACCAAGTTGAAGGCGCAGAAGCCGCAGGCCGTCAACTAAAAAATTTCTTAATCCGGAGAGAGTATAGACTATTTATTATACAACCCCATCTTTCATGACCCCAAAAATCTCTCCTTGTTAGTTGTTGAGCTAACGCAGTGCTACTGGTTATGTATATAGATGCTATACTACAGCAATTCTTGTACGAATAATACCGCCTCAATGGGGGCGACTCACTAGAATTGAGCCTCAAACTGGCAACTAACTAGAATTTAACTTGAAATTGGTGACTAGCCAGAATTTCTAACTAACCATCGACGAAGCACAATCAGCAAGTAATCACACATCTAATTCGAAATAAACCAGCCAGGTAAGCCCCTAGAGCTCATAGCTTGTTTTGAAATGCTGGAGTCTTGGTGCTACTCTCATTTGACATAGACATAGTTATGGTATTAAATCTACCTTTATAGACCAAAATAATCTTTTTTCAATAGCAAGTGCATATATATCCCATCTCGAAACCAGCTGGTCTCAATCGAACTACAGCTGCATCTTCCAATGCTTTCAAATAAACTAACAAATACCAATTTATTCCTGGTATCATAGGACTTATGGTACATATTATGTACAAATAGTACCGTTCTTCTGAAATTAACAATTGAACTGCAATTTGAAGAGCCATCCAGTTTTAATTCGACCAGATACTATGCTACCTAGTTTGTAAATGTGTAGATAGTTTCGGTAGCACCTCCATTGGACATAACTACGTCAAGCTACCCGTATCTTCACCTACTTCTCAAAAAAAAGAATAAACCCATAAGCACTTCGTCAGAAAATAGACAATTCAAGTTGTTTCAATTAATCCGATTACCGGTACAATCAATGCAGTACCAGGCACCAGCCGAGATCAAACTCCACTACATTTAGGATAAAGTAGGTAAAGTTAAAGCTGCACGTGACTTGTGACTGCTTTTCCCTCTCTTTGGGTGGTGGGTTGCCCATCTGCGTTGAGCCGCAGCCGAGGGGCGTTGGGAGTTTCAATTTTCGTAGGAGCGCGCGGTGAAAAATTCGTCGCTGGGGCGGCGCGCTGAAAATATTCTCCTTTAAACTACTCAAATCGACAACTCCCCTACTATCGACAGTTGAGAGGACAAAAAAGATGTCGCACAGAAAGTTCGAACAGCCACGACACGGTTCCCTTGGCTTCTTGCCACGAAAGCGAGCTGCCCGACACCGGGGTAAGGTCAAGTCTTTCCCAAAGGACGACAAGGCTAAGCCAGTCCACCTCACTGCCTTCCTTGGTTACAAGGCCGGTATGACCACCACTGTCCGAGACCTCGACCGACGAGGCTCCAAGATGGACAAGAAGGAGATTGTTGAGGCCGTCACCATTGTTGACACCCCACCAATGGTCGTTGTTGGTGTTGTCGGCTACATTGAGACCCCACGAGGCCTCCGATCCCTGACCACCGTCTGGGCCGAGCACCTCTCCGATGAGGTCAAGCGACGATTCTACAAGAACTGGTACAAGTCCAAGAAGAAGGCCTTCACCAAGTACGCCAAGAAGTACTCTGAGGACGCCTCTTCCATCTCCAAGGAGCTTGGGCGAATCAAGAAGTACTGCACTGTTGTGCGAGTTCTTGCCCACACCCAGATCCGAAAGACCCCACTCGGCCAGAAGAAGGCCCACCTTGCTGAGATCCAGATCAACGGTGGTTCCGTCTCCGAGAAGGTCGACTGGGCCAAGGAGCACTTTGAGAAGACCGTTGACGTTGCCTCTGTCTTCGAGCAGGACGAGGTTGTCGACGCCATTGCCGTCACCAAGGGTCACGGTACCGAGGGTGTCACTGCCCGATGGGGTACTAAGAAGCTGCCACGAAAGACCCACCGAGGTCTGCGAAAGGTCGCCTGTATCGGTGCTTGGCATCCATCCAACGTTCAGTGGACTGTTGCCCGAGCCGGTCAGGACGGTTACCACCACCGAACTTCGGTCAACCACAAGATCTACCGAATTGGCAAGGGTGACGACGAGGCCAACGCTGCCACCGAGTTCGACCGAACCAAGAAGACCATCACCCCAATGGGTGGCTTTGTCCGATACGGTGAGATCAACAACGACTTTGTTATGCTCAAGGGTTCCGTCCCAGGTGTCAAGAAGCGAGTCGTCACCATCCGAAAGTCCCACAAGGTCCACACCTCCCGAAAGGCTACCGAGAAGGTCACCCTCAAGTGGATCGACACTGCTTCCGAGTTCGGTAAGGGTCGATTCCAGACCCCAGCTGAGAAGCTGGCCTTCCAGGGTACTCTTAAGAAGGACCTTTAAAAAGACTAACCTTTTTAATGTAATGCCTCTGTTAAAATAAAAAGAATAATTGGTTGGTATTTACTACATGTGTTTTTCATTCCTTGTAGAGACTATGAAGGCAATTCACTTCCACGTTTCAATGCAGGTACTCAATTGATAGATACGATTAATATATCGTCAATGAAAGGGACTCAATAATAGTATAACAAGTTAGACTGTCCATTCAATATTCGCATAATATCGCAGCTAAAATTCTCGCGATGCTCAAATTTACGCTGGCTGCGAGTAATAACATGTCTGCCTGCGCAAGGTAAGGGCCGTATTGTGACGTAGGCGAATCACTTTGCGGGTACAGGCATGGTTCATTCTTGAGTCAATTCAGCCATGCGCCGTCGATCAGATAATCGAAGATAATCCCATCGAGGACCTGTTTTGGTCCACCGTATAAGATATTAGGCCTGGTTGAACTAGCTAGTCGGTGTGTACCTGCATACCTTTAGGAAGTATATATAGAGAAGGACCCTCCAAACGCTATATTACCTGGCCTCTAAAGATGTTTGATAAAGTGAAATACTTCTAGACCAATTGATGCACATTGCTTGCAAGTCCTCCATTTGCGGGCTGCATGAACACCTCCACGAGGTCGGTCTTATACTCCGCTTTGAGCAGGTGAGAGACGTCATTTGCGTACCGTGAATCGTATAAATTGGAATCCCGAGTACACTTTTGACGTGTTACCGGTACTAAGAACCAATAGACCGCGCTACCAATTAATAAGTGAATTACGTATACCCCATACCAATAGTATTGATATGGTTAAACGATTGGGCACCCATTCAAGATCGGCTTCGACCGCTCTGGCTCAACGACCAATCTTCCTGGCCACCCATCCAAGGTCGGCTTCGACCGCCTTTGAGCGGTCATTCATGTCACGGGAGGATATTGAGTCCATCCATGAGCCGTTTGGAGAACCGTTTTACTACGGTCCAGAGAGACTCTCTGACCGATACAGCAAAGAGGAGTGCGAAGCTTCTGAATACAGCAACGTAACGTTTGGCCAAATTCTCCAGTCAATCAGAGTGGCCGAGACCGGTGAAAGACGCGTTTTCATCAAGGACATGGCCCAATACCTGATTCCTCCAACTGGAGAGGCTGAGCTGCCGCACTCTCTCAGCAGTTACAGGGCTAAATCCAACCCCACAGTGCTCCCTGACGAAGAACTCCAAAACTTCACATATGTTTTCCTCATTCGCCCCCCGCACAAGTCCATCGCATCCTACTACACCTGCTGCATTCCTCCACAGTCCGAGAAGACTGGGTTCTATAACTATCGCAAAGATGAGGCAGGGTATAGAGAGCTGCGAATTCTGTACGAATACCTGACTCAGAACGATCCCTCAAACGCCGATCCGCTCGTAGTTGACGCAATGGACTTGTGCAGAGACCCCGAGCAGGTCATGGCTAGGGTGTGTGAGTATACGCATTTGCCTTTTCACAAGGCAATGCTTTCCTGGGATGATAAAGATCCCAATGTCATTAAAAAGTTTGCTAAGTGGGATGGTTTCCACGATAACGCACTGAAGAGCACAGGGTTCCGGATCGACCGCAATGCTAGCACGGATGACGACTTTAAGGTTGACTGGGAGGCATGGGAGAAGGAATGGGCTCGGCAATTTGATGACAAGGGAGTGGAAATTGTTCGTGAGAGCGTAAAGGATTGCTTGGATGACTATTTGTTCCTACGCTCCAACAAGCTACAGCTTGAATACCCCGTGGGCACTGCGAGATAACAAAAGGTAAACTAGTTAACACAACTTGAATACCCCGTGGGAACTGCGAGATAACAAACGGTAAACGAGTTAACAAGAGGTAAAGGAATAAACCGCTTTTAAGCAGTCACTTGTGTTGCATTAGTCCTAGCTTAAATCTATAACATGTCATAACGTTCATTAAAAAATATTCGTCTCATTTCGGCGCATTTAGGTATCAAAGGCCGAACTTCTTCTCCAACTCTAGGAATTCGACCATACCTTCGAGCTCAACTACTCGCTTCTCTGCTATCCATTTCTCGTAAGACACGTCGTGGTACTCCTCTGTCCTTTCTTCACAATTCTGGGTCGGCTCAGGGACAATAGATATCCTTCGCGAAGCTCTATGCAATACCGAGTTCTTCATAACCTCGTTCTCCCCTTTTATCGGGCTGTACTGGTTTGTTGGCTTATGCGACAGCGCCCGTCGCTTGACTGTTTTGAGTACCGAAGGAGTCAGTGGAGCCCCCGACGTTCGTTTTCGTGAAAGCTTCGGAGACTCGATAATCGACTGATGCATCTTAGCAATCTTGTTGCTCTTGAGAGACACCAACGCTGGCATCTCCGACTCCAGCCCCTTCGCCATCGTAAGGGGCTCAATGTTTTCCTGGTCCTCTGAGATCATGCTTAGGTGGTTATTATTCGACGACTGTCTTCGCTTATGCCGCATGCTTTGTCGCCTTTTGCTAAAGCACTCAGCCAGAGCTCTAGACAAGGTTGGAGTGAAGTCTTGCGAATAGGTCTTGGCTGGCTTAGGAGTGCTCAGGTCTATCAGAGTACCAATGTTTGCCATTCTTTAAAAAAATAAAAATTTATCCGCGAATTTCTAGCTTTATCGTGTGTTGACAGTGGATGAAATAGAAAATGTCTTCGAAGTCTTATTTTTTATTAATTGCAACTGGCTTATATTCGAAAGCGCGGGTTTTTTGGGTTGTTTTGTTTACTTATTTCCCAAATAGGAAATACATTGTGTGAGGTCCGAACGCGTCTACATGCCGCAAAAACACTGTACGCGAGTACTAATCCGCCTGAGCGGTAATTGGGCAGTTTGAAGTGGTACAACACCTGATGGCGTATAAATAAAAATACTAAGCCCTGTTATTTTAGCCCGCAAATTTAATACCCTTCGACTTCGACAAACGACAGGCGGGCCCCTCGACAATCCAGCCCCGGCGATATTTAATAACTAATAATAAGGTCTTAACGCGATATGGGAGCCAAGCAATTTACGGTATTTGTTTCTCCAGCAAGGACGAAAGAGAATAAGGAGAATATCCCTCCTCCAAACTCGCCTATCGTGTTAAGATCTGTCAACAACAAAAAGAGGACTCCGCTAAGGAACCTCGAAGTTAAGAAGCCAAAAGACGAGCTTGCTTTTATCTATCTTGACGTAAGTTTATGTGTTTGCGGAAAGGTTGTAAGGAGTTGCTAACTTTTTTAAAAGAGCCAGCTGGTTGAACCTCGAAGCCGAGCTCCAGCACGAAGAATGCCCACGTTCCCTACTACTAACTCCACTACTAACCGACGAATGGTGATGATGCGATAATCATCATATCCTCTAGCTTTTTTGTATACTATCGTAATGTGCTTTATTTATTATTTATTAATATACCGGATTTGTCTTCTTTGGACTCTAAAAATATTATTGAGCGATAGTGAATTTCAACAAAATTTGTCGGCTTGTCAATTTAGAGGATTACAGGATGAAGAGCGCTACCCTAAAATACCACAGTACCGGTACTTTATAATTCGAGTTACGGCTCTTCAGGGCTGAAATTACCAGTGGTTTGGGGGGATTGATCAGTTGTTCACAGGTATTAGAAAGGTCATCCTTTTTCGTATGGCTTTTGTGAAGTTCGGTATATAGGGCAATCAGTTAACACATAGGTACTGGTTTAGGTTCATTCATATGTATACCATGGTCTATATTATGGTATCATGAAGTAATCAAGCCATTACCGGTAGCTGAGTCAATGCAGTAAACGAATATATCTCTTATATTGCGTGCCGGTAATCCAAAAGAATTAAACCCTCAGGCATACCTAATTCCAGATCAGACTTAAATATCTTGCAAAAGATATTAGAGATTGATGGTACACTTTACCACGAGTTTGTTGATTCACTCCCCAAGCAACCGGTATATTTATTTATAAAAGAACCATTGCTATTGTAAAGATAACCTACACAAAAGCTTTAGTGACAAGTTAGAGTAGAATATGGTCGATGGATGCAACCTTGTTGCTTTTATAATTTTGAAAGTTTGATTAACTTTAGCATAAGCTCACGACTCCTTTGAATTCTTAATCCATTATGGCCAAATCATCAAAAACAAAATCAATCAGATCACACATTTTCTTCATTATGATATTCATCCATCTAGTGTAATCATCAAGAGTAATGGTCATCAAACGCCCAGTTGTAGCGTTTTAGCCTTCTACTCCAAATCCTCGTCATTGCCATCCAACAGTCTCTTTTCCAAGTCCTCATTCTCCTGGTAGCTGTTATTATTGCCCGCACTCTTCATTCTCTCCGTCAGGAACTTGTTTATGTCAGCCTGGATAGTGACGACTTCCTTGCGCAGGACACCCAGATCGGAATCACTTGGCTCCACAGGAGCATTTCTGTCCGATTCCGTCGGCTTATATGCACTAGCGTTCCCTGCAAACTCCTTTGTAGTGTCTGGAGCCTTGTAACTCGCCGTAATAGCCATCTTCACCTGCTTCGGTTCGCTTCAATAATGGTCCACTTCAATGAATGTCGATGGAAAACGGAATGTTCCCAAACCGGCAAGAGCCATCCCGGGAAAATATAGCTGGGCCGCACTTGTACATGTCGCAGCAACATCGCTAGGTCTTAATAATCAGGTATATGAGCTCCAGGTAGCCGATAGAAAGGCCAGGATCATTTTTAAAACTCTGGTTTTCACTTTTTCTTAATAAGCTGACCTGTGTGGGTGTCGCAAGCCGGAGGAAAGGTGAAGAAGATGAGCGGAAGCAGGTCTGATGATGATGAGGTTGTGATCTCTGATGTGCGGCACCTGACGCCGCAGTCTGCACAAGAGGCCAGCTTGGGGCCTGAAGACGACGAGGTACAGGTCGTCGGGGTCCAGGACCGGCCCATGTCGGTACCACCAGCGCCCCAGATGACGCGAGAGGAGGCGACAAGGCGCAGACTGCGCGATCAGCGACGGTCGATGCGGGAGAACATGATGAGATCGCGGATTCAACATGCTAGGGCGACAAGGCAGGCAGCAAGCGACGAGCGGCGGAGGTTTGAACAGCGTCGGATGAGGCACGAAAGTAACGCTCGCCGTAGCAATGAGAGTAACCTCCGCCGGATGCTGCAGGACAGCATACTTGAGTACCGGGATTATTACAGCAATGTCATGCTGTTGTTGCCGAACTATGCGCGGTATAGTGGGCTAAGAGATTTCGACGAAGACGAACTGAGGCGGGCATTGATTCTGTCGGAGCAGATGGACCAGCCGAGGCGTGAGTTAACTGTAGACCAGCTCAAGGGCAAGCCTGCTGAGCCTTTGGATACTCGCAAAGGGTATACACGCGGGATTACGAAGGACGCGAAGCTGGTGTGTCCTAATTGTTCGGTAGAGCTCGGGGAAGGCGTTCCTGATGAGACTGACGAGGACAGAGAGGCGATTCGACGCAATGGGTACAGCGATATGGACGTGCTGCTATCGAAGCGGGTCTTTTTCTCGAAATGCGGACATGTGTATTGTGGAAAATGCGTCAATCGCATTATCAACTACAATAGAAGGATTCACAAGGATATCCCGTCGCAATGTGTAGCCGAAGGGTGTCAGCAGCGCTTTCGGAAAAACACCAAAGGGACCTTTACCGAGATCTACTATTAGCATTTATTTATTTGTATATACGAGCCATGACGCATGTATTTTCAATGAACTTACGACATCACGCATAAGCGTTTGGGTAATTGGAGTCGAGCCAAATGTTGATTATCCAACATGAATAAAAAAAAATTGAATTCCGTTTCTGATAAAAACGGTACAATGCCTGGTAACCGTTAATAGATGAACGTGTTTGATATTCTAATTCCATTTTTGTTTTTATATATTCGCCCTGAAATCTCTATTGTTGCGGTTGACGATTTTACAATTGATCAATCTATTGCTGATATTTGAGCGCTAGCAAAATCTCTCTTCTATGCTTATCCTCGTAATTTTCCATGGAAGGAGTTAGCGATTATTGGCAATGGCAAGCCTATCCACAATTTCAGCGGCAGCTAATCGATCTGTGGACTGAAACTGCAAACACCTGCCAAAGATCTCCTGCACTACTGGTGGAGCTAGCGGTATCAATTCCTTTGCACGCTTTCCCTCCGAATGGCCAAAGTCTAGGCTAGTAAAACTCTCCACATGAGCTACATCAGGCCATATCTCCACCGTCGGAGTACCTAGAGTCTGGAACTGGGCGCTTATGAGCCCAATGTCATTGATATACGGCTCAAAGAGTACCCCCTGGTTGGACGAAAAGACCTTGTAAATGATACAGCCAAACGACCACACATCAACAGAACAATTGTAGTTCTTGATGCCAAACAGCGCCTCAGGCGGTTTATAAACAGTCGTACCCACATCGGTAATTTTACTCTCCCATGGCTCTTTAGCTTCACGACCTGGATGCCACGCAATGCCAAAGTCTATAAGAACAGCCGGGCCATCAATTGAGCTAAACAGCACATTCTCCGGCTTGATATCTCTGTGAATTATCCCTTTGGAGTGCACATAGGCCAATGCGGCGGCAATATCCTTGATAATACCGACCGCACGATCTACGGGAAGCTTGTTTCGCCAGCCTGAAGGATAGGCGGCCTTGCGAAAGTGCTTCAACACCTGGTCTAGGCTGAATTGATAGTACGGCAAGACCATAACAAGCTCCGTCTCACCATAGGCGGCTTGGGTGAAGTCGCCCAATACTGCTATGACATTGGCATGGTCTAGCTGTTTCAACAGCGCCAGTTCCCCCCTCGAGTCATGGGGAGGACACTCTTCACTGGGCACAGTGATCTTGAGTGCCACAACCTCCCCCGACCCTTCCTCAACCGCTTTGTAAACGTCAGAGAACAGGCCCCGTCCGACGTGCTCTCGGTTTACGTACCCGACCATACCAAACCTTCCGATACGCTGATCCGATAAGGTCCACACACTAAAATATCAAAGCCCAAATAAAAACACCATAACATCAAAAATCACTTGATACAACGCTAGATTTGAAGTATGGCACCATGAGTGACTGGGTAGAGATGAGGCAGAGCGCTATAGGGCAGTCGCTCTACGACGATGCGTCTATTGGCAGCCTTGAGGAGAAGAGGCAGATGAAGCTACACGCGGTGGAAACGGCGGTAGAGCTGAGGGACATGGACCTGCTCCAGACCCTGGCCAAGTCGCGTTTTGGGCTTGTATCTGCTAGCAATCGCCGCAAGGCGTGGCCGTTTATGCAGAGTGTGCTTCCATCGTCCACTGAAAAGGAGGGGGATGAGGAGGAGGAAGCTCACAAGGACGAGCCTCAAGTGCTGCTGGACGTGAATCGGTCGTTTGTATACTACCCCAAGGTGGACCAGGACGGTGATGATGGGGAGGAGGCAATTCAGGAGCTCAGGAAGAGTCTGCGGGGCCAGTTGAACGAGTTAATTGTGCGCGTTCTGAGAAGACACCCAAAACTGAGCTACTTCCAAGGGTACCACGATATTGCCCAAGTAGTATTGCTGGTGTTTGATGGACAAGCTGAGAACGCAGTGGACTTCTTTGACACTATGACTTGCCGGTATTTGCGGGATTTCATGATGCCGTCGTTGAATTGCTCGCTGGACCATTTGGGGTTCATTGTTCCGTTGCTTAACCTGGCTGATCCGTACATGGCGGATCTAATTAAGCCAATAGGGCGGGCTTACTACGCACTGTCGTCCATTTTGACGCTCTACGCGCACAATGTGGAGAATTTTGACGATATTTGCATGATTTTTGACTATGTGCTTGCATCTAACGACATGACCACGCCTATTTATTTGTACGTTGCGCTAATTTTGTTGAAGCGTGACATTGTTAAAGAGATGGCTGACGATAGGGATGTTCTCCATTCCGTGCTGAGCACACTGCCGAGCACGCTGAAGAGCAGCGAGATCCCAGCCATGCTTGAGAAGGCGACGACTCTGCGCTCCGAGTATCCTATCCATGAGATAAGCAATTGGATGGAGCTATCACCTTATTCTGTTTTGTCATGCTCGGATATCACCCCAGTGCAGGTGGATTTGATAATTGAGAAGCAAGTGGACGAGAGTATCCATCGACAAATCATGGAGCAGGAGACACTTCGTGCGGAGAGAGAAGCTGGCGTTAAGCACCACCTGGTCAAGAAGGACAATAAGATGCTGAAGATTAGCGCGATACAGTTACTGTTGACCAACAAGTCACTTTTCGGAGCTTCGTTGGTTATCGGTATAACGGGACTTGTTTTGACTACTTGGCTCAGAGATGTTACTTGGGCTGGCTGGTTCAAGGGGCACTGGTTTTAATTTTCACTGCTACCGCTTGGCTAAAAATGGTTACTGTTTCTCTGATGATTGGTTTTCTCGACTATCGGAGACTGATCGAACGGTTTAGTATTCTCTGATTGATTTTCTTGAGAAGCATCCTTCGTTTAAAGAGTTGACCTGAACGGTAAAGGCAACGGGTTATCATGTTATCTTGACAGAATACTACTCATTCTGAACGCTTCAGTCTCGGAGATTGATCGAACGGTGAATTATTCTCTGATTGATTTTCTTGTGATGCTGAACGGAAAAGGTAATGACTTATCATGTTACCTTGACATACGGAATAATACTCCGTGATACAAGATACAATGGTCTGTTCTTTCTCTATGCTTTGATATGCTATTTACGGTATGCAAAAATGAGCGACAGACTAGAAAGGCTTGCCACAATTAGAGCAATGCTCCTGTCTAACCATCCGCGTCGGCGCAATGCCAAAAGTGTCCAGCATTGTCTCCACCTTCTTTGGAGCGGCTCTGGGGGACTCAGATAAAGTCGACACCCGGTTCTGGAACACTACTCTAATCTGTCCGTCAATATAAATCTTTGACGAATGTGGCGGACGCATAATGGGTATGTGGATCGCCCTCATAAGCGACTTTCCGTCATATGTTTTCTGTCTAATGATTGTCTTGTGGTTGTCAGGAATCTCCTTAAGATTATAGGGCACGACAAACCACTGGATCGGCGTATTGTTGGCATTGGAGATAAACAGCTGGATTTCACCCTGCCGAGGTATCCTCAGCCCGTTGCCACCAGCGTCCTCCTCCAGGCTTAGCCCGTCAATATCGTCGACTACTGCTTCGCTGCCCTTATCAGGTAACTTATCTTGTGTATGCGCTGTATCTATTGATCCCACGTATGGAGAGCTCTCCCCAGGCTCGCCCCAGTCATAAAAGACTGCTTCAAACGGGATCGATGCCTGAATGGGCCACTTTTGGCGATTCTTGCGGCAAACGACCACTTTTGAGTTGAAGCGGATGGGTGCGGAGCATGGAGCAGACATTCGCCCACTAATCAAGCTCTCTTCAAAAGAACCCACAAAACTGCGTCGACGAGGAGATGAACTGGCCATCCTACTACTCCTGCTGTCCTCTGAGGACCCTGAAACACTGCGGTTTCGACATGCATGACAAACTGGCAGAATCGGCCGCCTAGGGCAGTCGTCGCTCAAGCTCTCGCTCTGCGAGAGGCTGGACCTACGCCTTGGCAAATGCTTCAGCGTTGCCACAGGCATTTTTTTCAACTATTTTGAGGGATCTTTGTACGATGCTACGGAAATGTCAGTCACAGTTCTTGTTTTTAAGTCACAAGGTATGGTGATGTGTGAGCGCACATTAAGGTCCGTGCCAGGCCGGGTGATGCGCTTATCGCCCGATAAGCCGCGCCGTCATTTACCGCAATTCGATCGACTTTGACAGGCTAAGCTTGTACTGCTACAAGTAAAAGATAAAATAGATTTGATTAGGGATTTTAACTCTATGTTGAGAGGCAGGGGTGATAAATTATTTTGGTGGCCCAATTGCACAAAACGGCCTCCGCCACTATAGGGGGGGGGGCTCTCCAAGAGGTGACATTTCCCGTTATTTCTGTGGCGTTATCTGATATACAAGAGCAACATCCGTGGAATTACCTTGCCAGCCTCGGGAACCAGATGCAGTAACCAAGAATTGGCAGCTTGGATCAACATCTAGATAGGTTAGCATAAAACAAAACAGAAGCAATAGAGAGATGACTTACAGACTGTGGAAAGTACTCCACCGTGGTGTCCTGGGATAATATAGAAAGGAACTTTGCTTTTGGACGTGGACTTCAGGTCGTAAAGACGGAGATTGTCTTGAGAGCCGCAGAGCAGGTGGCGGCCAGACGGCATTGGACAAACAGTAGACACTGTCCCTGATACGCTGGGGAATTTGAATGTTCGCTGAGGCTTGACGAGGGATTTTCGAATATCGTAGTTGTCGACAGAGCTGTTTCTTCGGCCAACAAACACCTCATTACCGTCAATTGACCAGCATGCCTAAACCAGTAGTTAGTATTAGCAAAAAGTTTGACTTGAAAAAAAAACAACACTTACGCTCGTAGTCCAGGGAGGAGTGCCTTCCGGCACGTATAAATGGCCCGCTTTCTTTGCTTGGCGCCTATCCCAGATATCTACCGACCCGTCAATAGAGGCTGATAGGAATACAGACTGGCTTTTTTGTACTTTCCCGGGCGAGGGAGGAGCGGTGTCTTCCTGCTTGATGCCCTTCTCTTCCTCTTCCTCTTCCTCTTCATCTTCGTCACCGAACAGCGAATCCAACGATTTCTCGTCATCTTCTCTCTCTGCGTCTGGCTGGACCTTCTCGTTGACCAAGGCTTCTGATATCAGCGAGCCATTGACTGGCTGCCAATCGAGGGCAGCTATCTGACCACTTGACCCGAGGAACTCTCGAGTGTATTTCCCTGTGTTGAGGTCCCACTCCACAACGTTCCTGTCCCACGACCCGCTGATGGCCCTGGTCTCGTCATCGTCCAGTTTTAGCACCGAGACTGCCGACTTGTGCTTGTCCAAATACGCATGGATCTGGCCCTCGCTGTGACGGATGTTCTGCAGCGTAATGCCTCCGGACTCCAACCCGGCAAGCAACCAGAGCGCCTCCGACTGGACTGCCAGTGAGTACACTGGCGACAGCTTGGGCTCGTACACGCCATCCTTATCTGATTTGAAGTCCTCCTCGCGAAGAGGCTGCTCGTTTTCCCAGTAGGACGACAGCACGCCCGACTTCGTAATGGAATCTACGAATGGGTGCCTCTGGGCCACAGTAAGCTGGACCTTTCCGTTGACCGAGTCGAAGAAGTTATATCTCCGAATAAACCCGTCTGCACCGCCCGTAAACATCCACTTCAATCCCCACGAAAAGTCTACGCAATACACTGGACTGGCGTGTAAACACGCGACGTAGGGCACTATGTCGTAACTTTTACAGTTGGTCATTTCAGCAGAGGGATGGATGGGGTTCCTCTGTTTGAACGACAAAGAGTCTGGATGCGGCTCTGCCTCGTAAACCATGTTATCTGCATCTTGCATCTCGTCGTCATCCTCATCATCTTGGTCGTCGTTTTCTTCCTCGTCGTTATTTTCCTCCGCGTCCGCCTGCGACTCGGGTTCGTTCATTTCAATGTCGTTATCTTTATCATTAGGCTCGATCTCTCCCTCAGTGGCATCCTCGAAGAGATCCTCGTCTTCATCGTCGTTCTCATACAAACTCATTGGATAGTGTCGTTATATATAAACACGCAGGGCCAGGGGGGATATCCGCGCAATTTCCCTCGGATATCAATATGCGCAAGAAATAATCACAAAAAATACAGTCTAAATGACCCCTTTTTCGCCTCAAAACGAAGCTTTTGAAAGTCTCGTGGAGATCCCGGGGTTTAATCTAGCGCGTAAAGCCGTCCTTTGACTTCAGACACAACATAATCGAGCCCCTCCTGCAAATTGAGCCCACTGTACGCCGAACATCCCAACACCCGTAGATTATGATGCCGCCGCAGGGCCTCGAGGTTGAGCTGTTTCTCGACGAAGGGGATAATTTTTTCAATTTCTGTTTCGTCAAGCGTGTCGAGTTTGTTGATCCAGACAAGCAGACCGGCGCCAATGAGCCGGTCTTCGTTCAATGTCTTGTGGAGCTCGGTGCGACAGTCATCTAGACGGGTGAGCGCGGTTGCGTCGATAACCCAGATCAAAAAATCGGTCTTTTCAAAGTAGTTTCGCCAAAACGGACGCAGAGTAGCCTGGCCGCCCACGTCCCAGATATTCAATTTGTATGTGTCTTGGTAGTTGACTGTCTGGATGGAGAACCCGAGAGTCGGCGAGACTTTGTGGATGTCTTCGCCGAGAATGGACTTTACAATAGTAGTTTTGCCGGCATTATCCAGGCCTCTATATTATCTTAGTTAGTGGTTGATCAATACTCGATTGAAATTTTGGAAGGGACTTACAGCATAAGGATTCGCATTTCCTTGTCTTTTAGACGCTGTTTCTTGAGAATTGTTAGCAGGCCCATGTTAATACTCTAGTCCTATCGCTTATGCTACTGTTGGCTGGTAGTGGGAAGGGAGGGGAGACGGGCTGTTTAAGTACTTGAGACCGGGCTGGATGCACAACATCACCTCCGTTGTGCGATAAGGTCGGTTATATTCTACAGTGTACAGCTATTCAGTTATTTATTCCTTTATTTATTTATCGATTTATTTTTATTTATCGTTTATTTATTTCGTGTTCGATATTAATTAGTCTGGTATTATCGTGTGGGGATATGCAATAGAGGCGCGATCGATACAATGGCGGTACTAATGGCAGTATCATACGAACTAATCGAGGTAAGAGAGGTAAATTTTTTAAAAAGCGGAATATCTAACTCAATTAGGCACTATCAATTATCTTTCAGATCAGTCACATTCGCTCAAGACAGTCCGTGTTTGGTCTTTCATATGATTTTGTGTATTGGACACTCTTATCATGTTTGAACGAAGCCATTTATTGGGGCCTGATGTCGACCGATTTTGCTCAAACTCAGTCCAAAAATCGATACTCATCTCCTCCAGTATCCCATGGGGCGAGCATTACGTTCAACATTGGGCAATTGATGCTGTATGGCTTAGTGGCATACACAGCCCTTTGCAAGCTTAATCACACACGGGACCCTTTCCAAGGCGTTTCAACTTGGACACTGACAATCTCTGTCATATTTTTGTTGGTGGCTGTCCATCTTTTTGTCTTTTCGAGCATATTTGTCGATGACAATGGGCTGGGCTATCGCGGGTTTATGTGGCTTGATTTCGTTAATTGGTTCTGGGCGACAGCGAAGTTTGGTGAGATTGTAAGGTTCGTACCTCAACTGGCACTTAACTTCAAGCTTATGTCAACCAAAGGACTGTCGTATGTCTTCATTGTGCTCAATTGTGGTGCTTCAGTGGCTGCCATGCTGTTAACGATGGTTACCAGGCCATTTCTGCCCAATGCCATAAATGTACTGCTGTACGGATTCAAAGCGCTTTCCATTGCGGGAATCCTATTCCAGTTCAGACTTTACGGTTCGGACTATCGTAGAGTACAAAAGGACAATGACGAGGAGATACAGTTAGACGTCCCTAGATTAGATCCGAATAACCGATTCCAAGAGTAGCAAGGAAATGCTGCCGATACTTAAGCAATTGACTACGATTAACCGGTCTATAACACATCAACCGGGAACTACAACACAACACACAGGAGGGTCATAATATACATTCTTTTTTTTAGTGCATTAAATTAAAGCGACATCTTTTTACTCGGCATCAACGCCGCCCTTTCGCTTGATGAGGGCCTTTCGGTCCTTGTCGAGCTTCAACTTGGTAAGGACGACCTTGGAGGTGTTAAGGTTGATTGGAGCAGAGGCACCGTTGGACTTGTCCTTGGTGACCTTGTCAACTCGGATGGCGTACTTGAGTCGGTAGACCTCGGTGATCTTACCCTCTCGGCCCTTGAAGGAGCCTCGGACAACAGAGACCTCGTCATCCTTTCGAACTGGCAGGGATCGGATCTTGTACTTCTCTCGGAGCTCCTTGGAGAGAGGAGCAGACATGATCTTTCGTCGCTCAGACGATGGAGCATCGAAGTGGGCCTTTCGGCACTTTCTTCGGGATGAGGAAACGTCTGCCAAATATTTAGTTAGTTCCATGCCATCGTTTCATGTCGTTCTTCTTGCTAAACATACCCTGTGAAACCTTCATTTCTGTGTCGATGTGCTGGTCTACTTGGAGGGAGTAGGAAATAGGTCGAGTGAAAAAATTAGTGTGTATTGGGATCTCGGAGTGTGTGTCTAGCGCGGGTCCCCATACCAAACTCCTCCCCTACTCAAAGCAGCTGCTGCGGCTGTACCACTTAATTTCAATCTTGCAGTAAACTTAATCGAGATTCTTCTTGCAGCTTGGCGGACGGGCGCGCGCATACTCAGGAGGGTTGGGAGGTATGGATTCTATACAAAGCGTATTTTATGGTACAGCACTGTGACTAGCAGTTTCCCAAACCAGCACGCAGTTGTCCCAACTCGCGCACGCGCAGCGTATAAATGCGGCGTGTGGGGCTCACCCTTTTGAAGCCGCACGCCTCCAATGTATGCATTATAGGTACGCATTGTAATACATATTTCAACGCATCTGTAGTTCATTCATTCTTATGTACATAAGTGAAGTGATACATGGGGAGGGAAATAGATAAGCCGCCGTTATAGAACTCCACCTCGTGTACTACGTACGCACCAAACAAATGCCCGGAGTACTAATGGGTAGTACTATAATGGCTGGTGATATTGAAGATGTACATAAGGCTCCATTCCCTTAATCAGTAAGCTAATTACGACAATGCTAGTTATACCTGCAGAGATGCGTGGTTGCTACAGTATTATATGCACATTCCCCGAGCCACGCGTTCGGGCGTAGCACCCACAGAGCGGTAGGGGTTATATATATAAAGTTGGTCAAAAATGAGACGGGTGGAAAAAAGAACAATAGGGCCATAGGAATTGGCCAAATATGTGTGTCCACCTCACCAGAAATGAATGTATAGATCGCGATGATGCGGCATTACGCGTTCCATCGGTACGGTCATGATGGTCGGGCATGAAGAACGCCGAGAATAGCACGATTCACAAAACACCCCCTTTTTTTGCCTCCCTTCTCCTGATAATATCCGCAGGACGTAACGAAGAGACCTTTTGGGTGGCCACATTTTTGACGTCCAATCCTCTCTGGCTGTAACAGATTGAGTTTAATTCGCCAAAGCTGTTTGGAACTTGAATGCTTGGTATTAAGTTTCAAGTGTGACTTAGAAGGTTACGACAGCTGTAAAAAAATAATAATCTACTATTCTCCACCGAGCTAGGGACCGTTTAATACCCTATTGCGTGGCCATTGCCTGCTTTAAATATCCAATCCTGCCCTTATCTTTTGGCGTTTTTATTTTTTTTTTGTATGGTTGACCACCACCAATGTTCAAGTGGAAGAATAACGCGGGCCTTGCGGAGGATGAGGAATCGCCTCCCCGAATCCCGAATCGCACAGACAGCATGTATCGTACCCGCAAGCTCAATGGAGTACACAGCATTGCTCACAGTCCGAGCATTTCTGTGAGTACCCTGTCCGATCTGGACTTGCAATCGCCAGTACCGAGTCACCAGCGTAACAGATCTCTGGACGATGTTATATTTTCTGACGATATACCCACATTGAGCGCCTATGGGGGTGCAATGCCAGTGCTGGGCGGCGGATCGGCTGTCCCCTCTTTGCACAAGCGCGAGTATAGCATTGGGTCGTTGAGGGCGACTAACGAGCAGCTGCAGAAGGCGCTTGAATTTGAGGAAATGGAGACTCAACGGCTGGAACGAGAGCTGAAAGAGAGCAAGGCAAAGGTAGAGGAACGATTATCAGAGCAGAGCAAGCTTGAGCAGGACCTATTTGAGCGCAATAACCTGATTGCTCAATTGCAGAAGCAGCTCAAGGACATGAGGAGGATGAAGCAGGAAGTAGAGAACGCTCTCAGCGAAGAGCAGATGCAGTATATTAATGAGAAGCAGCAATGGCTGGACAGGGAGTCTGAGATGGAAAACAAAATTCGGAGTCTCTCGGCTGACAAGCCTCTTCCAGTTCCGTCAAAGCCGTCGTTTGAAGAGGCGGACGATGTGTTGTCTGCAATTGCTGTGCATTCAGTGGATGGGGATAAAGAAAAGGTGCCACCGCTGCCTCCAAAGAGGATTCCGACTGCTAAAGAGCAGGCGACGGCGTTGGACAAGATGAAAAACGAGCTAGATTTGTGTCGACAGCAGCTTGAATTGGTATCTCGCGAATATGCATTGAGGCATGAGAAGCTGCGACAGGAGCTGGAGCAAACGAACGAGGTCAATTCGCGGCTTAAGGAAGAAAACGAACAGTTTCAGGTGTTGCTGGCTCAAAAGACTGTTTTGGGCGACTTTTCTTCCCTTGCCGAGGAACTCGACCAGATATACCAAGAAGAAGACCTACATGACGACAATGATACTACTAACGACAATAATGACGATGATGATATTAGCAAGAACAGCGACACTACGGACGAGACTGACGTGAGTGATGATAACGAAAACCCACAAGAGAACGCATCTGAGAAGAAAAAAGATAATGAGAAGAAGAAGAAGGATATGAAGACGCGGCTGTATGAACTTGAGTTTGAGACCAAGTCGCTAACGAACCACAACAAAGCCCTCAAAGTGTCGTTGGAACGGCTGGTGCAGCGATTACTAGAGTTTAGGGACTTTGAAAAAGTGGTTGAGGACCAGAATTCCGTCACATCGCGGTCTATTTCGCTCTTCCACCGCCGAGTCTCGTCCTCTTCCACTTCTTCAGCTCCCCTAATTGGTGGTCACCGCCACTATTATAAGCCCCAACGCCGCATATCACCAAGCGTAGGAGGAGCAGGAGGGCACTTACCACTTGACGTACCAAAGCATCGCCGAAACTCGCCTTCGCAAGCCACAGTCGCTACTAACCAAACTACAACCACCCTGGAGCCCCCTACGTACTACAATTTCGGCTCACCAACTTCTTCACCTTCCCAATCCTTCTTCCACTTCCCCGGAGCAGCAAACGGAATAGGTGTCATGCGCAGCGTCAACCGCGCACTCCGCCCCCCGTCGACGTGGTCCAGTATGATCTTCCAAGCCCCCCTTGCGCCTCACGATGGAATCAACTCACCACAAAGTTCTACGACGGCTACTGCGCCTACTCCAGGGTCCAACAACTCATCAGCATCCTCAATCACAAGCCAAAACTCGTCAGACTTTACCAGCATTATAGACGGCAATGCATACCGCCCGCCATGCATAAACGGACAGAAGAAGCTGCGGCCTCTGAAACTCACCTCATCGGACCTGGAGCCGGTCCCGCCTTCTCCTGCCTCTTCTACCTGGAGCTTTGGCATTCACTGACCACCACCCCACATGGTCCAACACTTGGTATACGCAACTACACTATCTACATTGTACATATTGTACGCCCAATACTATGCAGGTGTCTCACCTTTAAATTCGTTTTCCAACCCCCTGGTACCCGCGCTATTGGTCAAATGGGGCGCCGCCCTAACGACCTGTGCGGCTGTTACTAATGCGCAACCTATAGAGGCTTCTTTCCCCACAATTTGTCCAGTCCCAGGTACTACCGGACCCCAGAAATATACTCACGAGTGAGCCCATCATCTATAGCAAAGTACTCACCTTCTGAGTGAGCGACAGGCCGAGCCAGAGCGTGATAAAGGAACCCTCTCCGCAAAAATAGGGCAAAGGGTGAGTTTATCCGCGCGCGCCCGCCCGGAAAAATTGGGCCCGCCCAATAAGGCAGGATTGGCAGCTGATTATGTCTGAGAGAGGGGCAGGGACTATCTCCGCCTCGCCGGTCTCCCCACTCCCCGTGGCTATCAGAGGACAGGGTGGGCTTATATATACATCCTTGGACGCACCTCCCGGAGTTGTTAAAGCACCGATGTCTTCTCCGGGCGACAATAACAACAGAAAACAGAGCACCGACTTTCCACGATCCAAGCCGCAGGACATTCCAGCCCAACCTCGCCGTGGGTCTTTCTTTGAGTGGGCATTTGGCGGATTGAGCCCTACTGCTCACCCCCAAGTGAAGGCGAGGCCCCGGATAGGCTCATTGGGCGGTATTTCCCCCGACGAGGCGCTCAACCTGTCACGTGCTGGATACGCTGAAAAGAAGATGCAGGAATACACCATGGAGTCGAAATCCGCCACCTCTACCACTTCTACTACCGCTGCTTCTGCTACTACTAATACTGGCGAGGGACCCAGGCCGATTCCAGTGAGTAAGCCGCGCAAGCGATCCGGCTCGAGCTATGAGGGAATTGGTCTCGTTGCTGCTTTCAGCGGAGGCCCCAGCTCGTTTTGATGATTTTTATTTATTCGTTTATGATTGTTTTATGATTTTGTATTATTAATCTGTATAATATCCTTCACCCTCAGGGGCTCCACCGCCATGTTAATTGGGGGGACCAGTCCCCCCAAACCCCCCTGTGGCTCCGCTGCGCGGAGAAATTGTTGAAAGAGGCTCTTGTGATGGGGGTTTGGGGGCAGAGCCCCCAGTTACGGGAGCTCGAGGGCTGGCCCTCGAATACCAAGTGCAACATTTGTGTAACGGAGAGCTGTAACAAAGTACTCCGTGTTGTCGCGAAACCTTGTTACGCTGTTGCAAATGTTTTGTGGTAAAACACCCGGAGTTTGTTACGGTTTTTGTTACGCTGTGTAACGGACAGCCTGAAGGGGGGTTTGGGGGCGGAGCCCCCACTAAGGGAGCTCGAGGGCTGGCCCTCGAAATACGAAAGGTGAACGAAAGAAAGCAGAGATTGTCATTAGATCATTAAATAGTAGGGTTTGGCGCCGGGTCGTGGAGATAGTCCGGCATGAACGGGTCTCCACTGGTAGGGTGAGGCTGATTATGCTGGGGCACCGGCGGCAGAGGGCTGTCTGGAATGAACATGTTCTGGTGAGGGTACCCAGGAGGAGGCGCGGGAGGCAGCTGCTGAGTGTTGAGAGGCGACAGAGCCCTGCGGCCGTAGTAGTTCTCGTAGCGCGTGGGCGAAATGGCGCCCATTCGGGTGTTTAGCGAGACCAGCTGGACCCGCTCGCCGTGGTTGTACTCCTCAATGTCTTCGAAATCGTTCTCATTGCCGAGATGCTCCCTAAGCGAGAACTCATCGTGCCGAATGCCAGTCGGCGAAGTTGTCTGGTACCCGCCAGTACTATAGTGGCTTTGCGAAGAGTACGAATTGTAGCCACCGCTGCCTCCGCGACTGCCGCCATGAGTCGGGACGTAGGCCTGGTCGGTAGGGGGCTGCTTCTGGTGCTGCTGGTGGGCGACATACGAGTTGCCGCTGGGCTGGATCTCCGTCGTGAAAGCACTAGGCAGCGGCGGTAGCGAGCCGTCCAAGGTCTTCTCGAATTGTCGCGGAGGCAGGCCCTGGGGCGCAAAATCGTGGTGGCGCGAGTCCATGTCGCTGACCGTCATGTTCTCCTCGTTCGCCGACATGTCGCTCTTTCGCTCTCTGCGGCGGAACGGCCGCGTCTTGAGGAGTGGCCTCAGAGCAGGCAGTGCCGCCACGAGTAACGCCGTGAAGTTTTCTGCCGCAGTGAGAGCCGCGGCGCTGGAAATGGAACCGGTGCTACCAATGACCGCCGCACGGGCCAGGCACACAATGATGGTGATGGCACCGAGCGAGAAGGTGACAATGAGGCCAATCTTCTGCTTCTGATTGAGCGACTTGAGGCTCCGCACCACGGGGAAGGGCACGATGAAAATAAGCACGTCGGTCGACAGGTTGAACAGCACCGAAATGACAAAGGGCGTGACGGCTGTTGACGCGTAGCACGCCGTATCGTGGTCGAGGGACCAATTGAGCGAAACGGGGATGCACAGCACCACGTTGACCAGCAGTACGCAGATGCCCGTGAATAGGGTGTAAAACGTGGTGAAGATGAGGAACCGCCGCGACTTGGTATGCTTAGGTACAATTCGGAAGTAGAGGCCGAGAATGGCAAACTTGATGATCCACAGGCCCAGGTAGTACGGGGTGGCGGAGCTGTAGACGATCTTGAGAATCTTGATAATCTCAGGGTCGGACAGGTGCTCGACGTAACGCAGGCCAATCACGAAGTTGTCAAAGTAGGACCGGCCATTGCTCATGAACCCTTTGCTGATTGTGTATGCGTCTAGCGATACCCAGCAGAAGAAGAGCATTTGGGCGAAAGCCAGCAGGATGTCTTCTCGCTGGATGCCGACATGAACAATATACCGCTTGACGTAGAATCTCAGAATGAGAAACACAAATGACGTCGAAGCAAGCGTCCATTCGGCCGCCTATTCTTTTGTTAGTCCATCCAACAAATCTTTTCCAATTGACCCTTTGCAATTCTTCTCCACCCATCAATTCTTGGTCAATTCTTGGGTCTAGCAACTCCTGATTGAGAACATCAATGGTTACTTAGATATCCCACTCAATGCAGACCAAAGATAGTGGGTCAATGCACACCAAAGATAGTGGGTGAATGCAGACCAAAACAGATAGTGAGTGTATGCAGACGTCATATCGTGGTAGGGGACTTCAAATACTTACAAGAACGCCGTTAGGACTGACCATGGTATGAAACAGCCGAGTACGCTAAACGGGTTGCAAAAATGGAAGTTGGCTGGCTCTTCAATTACAGCCTAAGTGCTCTCGGAGGACCAAAAAAGAACCCCAGAGGGAATAACTAAGCCCAAGCAAAGAAGAAAAAGGGGGGAGGGACCCAGCCAGAGTTAAGTTAGATTACCAATAGTGAGCAGACTGGTGGCCTCTCGTATCTAATCCCTTTTATTCTCCCCAGAGTGAATAAGTTAATAAGCAGCCGCTAATTAACGAAACGAAGGTAAAAATGTTGGCCAAAGGTGGAGAGAAATGGAGGCCCTACCCTCACGTAGATATATGCCCTCTTCAACCACGGGTCTGCGAAAGAAGTGCCATAAAAAATAGTAACCCGCATCATACATGTATTTCATCCACCCGCAGAGTGCATCAAGCGGCCGTGCAGATACACACCCAGAGCTGTATCCAAACCCAGTCCTCCGCGTACTCCGCCGCGGCACACCTGCCCCCCTGAACCTGTCGGTGATTGTATCCAGCGGTCTAGGAAAGGTACGGACGTATAATTTTCGAGCATGCAAGACCTGTCCATGCATGATGCATTGCCGTAAAGCCCCCCTCCAAAAGGCTTAAAGGGGGTGGGAGGTGCAGCTGGCAATAACCCGGTCCGTCCGATATGATACAGGCTCAATTGCACCTGTGGGATGCCAATGTTAACTACCAGCCATTGTGCCCAGTCGTTTGGAAACTCCCCTGTCATCTGCCACCTGCCAAGGTGTTGCAAAATGCCTGAGAGTCCGACACAGATTAAGCGATGACAATTGGCTGTGTGAGATTTGAGGGGGGGTTTTAGGGGGGTGGAAAGCGAGAGCGCCGCTTAGATGGCTCAAGTCGCGCCTTTTGGTTTTGGAACGCGCTCTAAGGGTTTGTTCCACCCGTCATCTTTTAGCCCTGCGGCACTGTGTTTGTCTCTGCTCATTAGTTCGGGTTTTTCATGTTGGAATACGGGTAAGGGCGGAGAAGGTGATACACGTAATCGCCTTCGGCGTGCCGTAGCTTGTACTAGGGTTTTGATAGGCCGAACCGTGCATGTGAATCGATGATTTTTCAGTGTCTGATACATTAAACGGCTTCGGGGCATTAGTTAGGACGTGGCATTTGGCATCTGCCACGAACCAGCCAGTGTTTTTTTGATGGTTAATGCGATAGTCGTCAAATTTTTTTGCCTGTCTATGTATATAAGTGGAATAACAAAGCTATTATCTATTCATGTAGTAATATTTATCCATGTAGCTTTGTATGTAAGTCGGCTATAACCGTGCGCTTTGTAAAAGCATAGTGCGGGTAAGGACAATGTATTGTCGTCAACCAGCCGAATTTCAACGCCGTTGCTAAGCCCACCTACTAAAGTGGGCAATGCGGGTGTATTGTAAACGACATACAGTGCAGTGTTCTCGGTTCGCGGTTGAATGTGAAGATCATTAAAAACCGTTTATCTGCACGTGTATCAAGCGCGTTTTGGGGCAATTGGATATTTACAAGCTCTACTGTATCTTTACGCTTGGCACAAAGTCTTGTACATTGTATGGATTACATTGAATAGGGGATCGTACAGTGAACGGCGGTATAGCTCGTTTCTATTTCACATGATGTGTATGATATGCTACCGTAGTGTTAACCAATACGGTACTAACTTACCCTTTTATTACTTGTGTATCACTTTTGTGTAATCAACGTGTATTTACGTATATATTCTCCGATGTATTACCGTAGGACATAGTGTAGCATATTGTGTATGGAACATCGTCTGCAGTGTAGTAATGAAAATTAACGCCTGTGAGCAGATAGGATACCACTTTTCGGCACACCGGTCGGTGTTTGAAAAAAAAAATTTACAACCTACACACCTGTACCATGTGGACATGCGTATACGCGCGCAGCCTCATTGTATGACGGAGAAGAAGTGTAACAAGCTCTCGGGCCTACTCTGTCGGTATTGGGCGGCGCCAGGAAAATTGAGCCGCATGAGCCGCATACATAGCATATCTACATAATACACCTGGAGCTCTACCCCAGACCCCGTAGTTGTCCTCCTTCTCTATAGTGGTCCTCCGCGAAGCGGAACCAGGGGGGTCTGGGGGGCTGGCCCCCCAGGAAAATAGAGAGCCGCATGGTATACTATTGACAACAGTTGAGAGAAATACGTTGTTTGTCCACCAGTATATTACGAAACAGAAAACGATGATTGGAGAGAATAGATTTTATGTTCTAATGAAACTTTGAAAAAAAAAACAAACGCAAACCTTGTACTTGGTCGGCCATAGCGGGTAGCTGGAGAGCCCTGGCTATAGCACCTTGTGATATGTGATTAAATCAAAATTGCCCATTACAAAGTTTAGACCCTGCATTTATCGCTCCATCTCATCCTACCTCTCCAAGACCAGCCCTCGAAGATGTCCGTGGGGTTTGACTACAGACTGGAATCGCCGACATTGGAAATAAGGCATGGCTGCATCAAGTGCCCCAAGAGTCCGCCACAATGCGAATCATGTCCTCAGGGTCAAGTTTGCATACTAACCACCCAGTCGTGCGACACGTGCTCAACAGTAAAGTGTGTCAATAACACTGATAAAAGCATTGTCGCAGATGCCAATGACACTACTAGCGAGTCCAGTAACAAAGTAGATGCTAGCATCAATGATACTACTAGCGAGCCCAGTAACAAAGATGCTAGTGCCTACGGCACTAATGTCAATAACGACGACCTGAAAGATTATCAACGTAAGGCACTTCTCGGCGGCTTAATTGGAGCACCCCTGGTACTAGCCATAATTATATGCGTCCTTTTTTGGGCCTGCAAACGCAAGTACAGGAAGCTGGATGTGGAAATGACCGGTAAGCAACCAGATGAATTTGAGCAGGAAGTCGAGCATAAACCGTTTGATGCTCGTCACCATGAACAACGTAGCGAGTTTTCCCTTCAGCCTGAAAGACCCAGTCAATTGCATCCCAAATCAAAGCATGGCCGTGTTTCGGACATTCGAGGACCAGGACCGATATCAGTATCAGTACCAGGACCAATACCAGGACCAAAGCCAGGGTCAGTACGAATGCCAGCATCAGGGCCAGGATCAAGATCAAACCTTGGGCCACAGCAGGAAGTATCCCAAACTGTAAAGGTTGAAAAGAAGAGTAACAAATGGGGCTTGCCTTCGCTTAAAAGTCAGAAATGGACCCCCGCTCGGCTATTCTCTGACAAGAGCCAGAAGGAACCCCAAACACCTATGCATTTTGATGTGGCACCATCGACTAGTATGATTCCAATTCGTAACGAAACGCACCAAAGAGGCTCTGAAAGCGCACAAAACATAAAAATTGATCTAACCATTCCAGAAGACAGCCTTGAGCAACCTCACAATGAGGAGCATGATTTTGATGAGATGCAACATGATAGCACATTTTTGCCTCCTAAGCCCCCGGAGGAGGACAAACCTTCTCCTCCCCGGGGTCGCCGCCATTCGAAAACACGCAATCGATTGTCTAGGCTCTCTCAGGAGTTTTCTCAGCATGCACAAAGCGTGCTAAACAAGGCGCTGCACGGTTCACACCAATCGTCAACCTTCCAATCAACGACTCAGTCAGCAGGCCAGACTGATGAATCGTTTAGTCAAGACGCTCACTATGGGGCCCGACCTTTGGAAAGCCACATCCATGCGGACCCTCCAAAGCTGCCTTCGATCCTAATAGACCAATCTACAGGGTCGTTTTATGAAATTGCTAATCCAGAGCGGTACGAATCAAAGATTGAAATCCCGCCTCGCAGCTTGGACCGCCCTCCGTCTCATCGGTTTAGACTATACCCCAGAAGCTCCTCAGGCAACCGCCTTTCCAGTTCCATCTTCCGCAACTACAAGAATAGCAGCCAGACGTATAGCAATGCGTCCGCTCCGGTGGTTCAGACTACCAAGTCCGACATAAGCATTAGCGATGCGCATAGCGCCCAGTCGCCAGGGGACATTGTATCGCTTGACAGCAGACACGGAGCTCATCCGCGTAATTCAAAGAACCGGGATCGGCTAGCAGGGTCGCAGTCATATCATGACTTGATGGAGACGGACATTCCAATTCAGCTTGACCCCAGGACAGGCGGCGGAGGCGAAGATGACGATGTTTCAAGTATCGACCGCTCCCTTCAGCGAGTTATCAGCGACTCAAACTATACGCATTATGTCGACTATGGAGCTGGGTACGGCGCAGATGATAGTGAGATCGGTGAGGCAGAAAGCGGTTACAATGTACCACGAGGTGGATACCCCTATGAGGCGTCTCAGGAGATGGGGATGTACGCGACAGAGGCGCCTGAGTACGGCGAAATGAACCAGGATGCCCGAAAAGAAAGTGATTATTCAGGCACACGTGCGACAAACGAGGAAAGTCGTAGAGATAGTGACTATTCTCGATACAGCGGTAGCCTGCCAAGGAGAGATAGCGAATCTCGATACAGCGGTAGCCAGTCAAGGAGAGACAGCGATTATTCACACTATAGTGACCAGCTGTCACGGTACCGAAGAGAGTCCTCCGGCCCATATCGCCCGGCTCTTCCGGAGGCACCTGAGGAGTACGAGGAGGTGATTGAAAAGGGATTGAAGAGTTATGGCTATGGCGACTATGCTGACGTGGAATACGGCCAGGAGGCGTCATTAGCTCAGGATGACCGTGAAATCTCGCTTTCTGAAGTCTCTTCTCTTGAGGAGCCAAGTAAATCAGCAGCTCCAGTTAGGAGTAGGGATCTGTACGATAGTCTTCCACCCCTCCCTCCGCCAGAGAAGGAAGAAGATATTCGAAAGGTGCATTCCATGCACATGGCTCAGAATGACGAGGAGGATTATCGTCCCTCTCGACCTCTACCGGACCATGAATTCGCGTATTACCACGGAGTTGACGAGGAGCTACCACCAATTCCATTGCATGGTGAGCCTGATATGGTACCTCCTCTCTCCAATGTTGGCTACAGCGACATTCAACCGCTATCTGTACCCAGATCTCCAGATCGATATAAAAGGGGCGTCAACCGGTCGGCTACGGAGGTTCTGGAGTCCTCGTCACATCAGGATACCGGTTCTCAGTCGTCGCTAAGGACGCCCCGATCTACACCGCGACTCAATCCTCGACAAGTCGACCCATCGCAGCATCGAAGCTTTCACCACGGGCAACGGCTGCAGGTGCGCCAAGAGGGCACTCGCTCCCAGGGTCACTTGCCCCGCGAGCCACGGTCTCCACGGGGGACCTATGACTAGCAAATATTATGAAATGACAAACACCATTTTTGATTCGAGGGCCAGCCCTCGAGCTCCCGAAGCTGGGGGCTAGCCCCCAGACCCCCAATCCTAATGGGACTACAATTAGGATGCCTGAAGTATAATTGAGGCAACAGATCCCCCATGAATCGGAGCTACTACTTGTGGAGACGTGTATTCGAGGGCCAGCCCTCGAGCTCCCGGAGTTGGGGGCCAGCCCCCAAACCCCCGATGTTGAGGTTACTACAATCATGATGTTTGGGTATAATTGGGGCTACAAACCCCCACGAGGCGGAACCCCAGGTACTACTAGATCGAAATCCCACTATAGCAACAATTAATCTATCATAATGATTTTCAGTACGAATACAGTAGTTAATTTATTATAAGCACAGTACCAGCATCAACGAACACCAACCCACTGTAACGAATTTGCAGTAGACCGCTAAACGAATAATTAATCTACAATGATCTTATCGCTAATTGGCAATTACCTAATCCACTACCGGTGTGATTATCTCATAGTACCACTAAGTTAACAAGATACTTCATCCTTTATAGTCTACAGTACCACTCACGAACGGTTCCTCCATCTAAGCGAACTATTATAAAGATTCTACAGTATAGTCATTGAATAAGTACCGGTAATCGAGCTATAATGATTCAACAGACCACTACCTGGTAACATTACGAATAATTAATGTTATACGGGTAATAATCCTACAGTACCGGTACCACTAAACGAACAATCACCTAATCCATTATAATGGGTCTACAGTGCAACTCAGCAAACAATTACCTATTCCATTGTAATGAATCTACACTACATTATATATTACGATCATCAAAATGAATCTACCTGAAAACTCAATGAAATGTCATTCCATAATGATTCTACAGCACAATTTTTTTATCTTATCATGATACCATCCGACGAACAACTATTACCCTACCACTATCAGCGAAAAGTCAATATCTTACCAATGATGATTGTGTATAGTTACCGATCTACGCAAACTAGCGTAATCTCGTAATAAATCTACAGTAGCGGTACCACCATCAGCGAATAGTTAGCGTACTCACATAACGAATCTACACCACCACTCAATGAACTATCAACGAACAATTAATCCATTATAATGGTAAAACATAACACACAAGTAAGATCTAACACGTATGTAATAAAATAAATTCATACTTTTTGATTTCTGCTCCTCCGCCTATAGCATGCTTATAGCACGTCTATAGCACGCCTATAACACGTTATAACACGCCTATAGCACGCTTATCCCCGTCGCTCAATATCGTACATAAAGTCAAAGTAATGCTTGTCAAAGTGGTGGACTCGAATGTAACCGTCCTCAGAGCCGGACGCAAAAGAAGTGCCCTTAGGATGTACAACAACCGTGTTAATAGGACCAAAGTGACCCTTAACGTTGCCCAACTCGTCCTCAAACAGCTTGTGGTAGAATCGTGACTGGAACTTGCCCTCTCGCGAGCTCGTCGTAGTGACATCCTTGGCCTCCTGACCACCTCCCAGGATAACAAAGTCCTTGACAGGCGTAATAGCCGCCGTGTTCATGGGCGCGTCAGAGTTATAAGTCTTGAGGTTCGTCAGGTCGTCACACGTAAACAGCTTGGCTTTCCGGTCCTTGGAAGCAGTAATGAAGTAGGTTCGGTCCGGCGAAGCCTGAATATCGGTAATGATGTCCTCGTGGCCATCCACCGTCTTGATCTTCTCACCAGTCTCTGCATTGTACAGCGAGACCGAGCCATCGCCGTGCCCAGCCACAATGTGCTTACCATCATAAACCCACGTCGCAAAAGTCACCTTCGACTCCCCCTGCGGGTTGATGATCTCCACCAGTGGCTCCGAAGTCTCCGGCTTGGACCCGTCGGTGGTCACGGGGTAGATTCGAATGGCGCCTCGCTGGCCCATATGCTCTTCTGATACCGCCAAAAAGGACTTGTTATCGGGGGAGAACTCGACCCGCTTGATCGAGGCCTTGCCCTCCCACACGTGAATGGTCTCGCCGGTCTCGACCTTCCACAGGTTGATCTTCAGGTCGGCTGCGCCCGAAATCGCCACCGTCGTCGTCTGGTCCACATCAACCGTCATGAGCGCACCATTGTGCCCGTTATACGTGCCCAGTCGCTCACCGTTATGCGCATACCACACACAGACAACCTTGTCTCGAGCAGTGGAGAACAGGATGTCTCCCTCCCGGTTGTATTTCAGCTGCGTCAGCGGTCGCTCGTGGCCCTTTAGCACTATTGGTCGCATTATCGTTCACACTGTTGAAAAATTTCCTTCACCACTGAACACTTTCATATACCCAAGCGCGGCGAGCTGTCGTGTCCCAACCCTTCCGTACATCCTGGCACGACCCCTCCCATCCCGTGATAAATTCTACTCCTAATGCGGCTCACGCGGCTCACCAGTCGAGGCTCCAATTCGACTTGGGGGCCAGCCCCCAGACCCCCCGATGACGCCCTGCTACACCGTAAGAAAACTCACAACCTGTAACTAGTTTTCTCGTTACAATGCGTAACAAATGCCGCGCCAAATCTCCGCGAAGCGGAGCCCTAGGGGGGTTTGGGGGGACTGGTCCCCCCAATTACACTAGTAGGAAGGAATTGGAGCGTCTGGGGATGGCCCCAGGTAAAGCGAAGAGATCATGTATTGGTTTTAGCAGACGTCCTCTGGCTGGCCTGGAACGACGGACTCGCCGAGATCGAGCTTCAATGCACGGTTGAACAGCTCGAGGAGCATCTGGAAGCAGAGCCCCGTGATGGCTGGGTCATACCGGCCTTTAGAGGATTCGTCTCGGATGAAAGCATGCTGGGCGCCAGCAATCTCGTAGAAAGAGAAGTTGACTCCGGCGTCGCGCAGCGACTTGCGAATGAGGTCACGGCCCTCTGGGGGCACATGCGGGTCGTCGACGCCGAAGATGGTGATAAGCTCGCCCTTAATCTCCTTGAGCCGGTTGATGGAGTGCAATTGCTCGTTATTGGTGGTCCCCAGGGTGCTGGAATGGATATCGGTGCCGAAGTAGGTCACCGCGGCATTGACTTCAGGGTGGAGACCGGCCCGCAGGGCCAGATGGCCGCCCAGACACATACCAGTGGCACCAATGCGCCCAGTACAGGTCTTGAGGCCCTTAAGGTAGTCAATGGCAATGCGGTTGTCCTCGTCGTACGACTCGAGCGGCTTTTCCTTCTTGTATTGGTTGCCGAGATCAGTGCCCTCCGTGTCGTAGGCGAGTGGTTCTGGGCCCACGAAGTTGTGGTAGACAGACGGAGCAACCACGATGAAGCCCTGGCCAGCAATCTGCCGAGCGAATCGGGCGACTGGGCCGGTGACTTGGTAGATCTCGCTGTGCACGATGACACCGGGGAACTTGGCGTTGGGGAACCGGGTCATCTTAGGGTGGTACACCATGAGGCGCACTTCAGTACCGTACGACGTCTTTACGTCTACATAGGAGTCTTCAATAAGCATTTTTCACTAGATCTTCACTACTTTTCAGCAATTAGAACCACTTCTGTCTAGCGTGGGGAACCATTTCTCCCATCACCTTCTAAATCACTACGGAGCACTCTACTCCATGAACCAGACTACTTTGACCACTTTGGCCATCAACATTGTTGACAATTGGTATCGATAGGTCTGATTTCCGAGACGATATAAGATGTGCAGTTGATCTCCAATGGGTTATTAGAGAATGTATAGAGTGGCAACCCTTGAGCCGCACAGAATGAGGCTTAATGAGGCGCGCATATATTTGAACCAATACCGAATACGTTCCTATATTGGTATTTGGACATATGGAGTTTACATATATAGGTTTCGAGTTAATTGATCCTGGGGGGTTTGGGGGGTTTCCCCCCAAGTACGGGGTCTGGGGCAGAGCCCCAGGAGAAGACTGAGCCTGGAGGCTAATTGAACTTTGATTGGGGCTGACTGGGGGATTTCCAGATTTTGCAGTGCTCTCAGGTCTCCAGCGGTTACAACTGAAGCCCGGGCTTGCCAGATTATCAAAGATAGAAGCTAGTAATACGCCGGAACAAACTCTCCACGAAGCAGAGCTCCAGGGGAGGGTTTTGGGAGACTAGTCCCCCCAATTGCACTATGTAGAGAGAGTATTCGTGGGCCAGCCCTCGAGCTCCCGTAATTGGGGGCTCTGCCCCCAAACCCCCGTCACAAGAGCCTCTTCAACAATGCCTCCGCGAAGCGGAGCTCCAGGGGGGTTTGGGGGGAGTGGTCCCCCCAATTACACCAAGCTTAGAGTGGTATTCGAGCCCTTGATCTTCCGTGGCTTGCTGCGCGGAGGGTCGACCGGAAAAGAGCAGCCCGGGTCGGGCATTACCGCATTAAAGCCCATGCGAGAGTCAAGCAAAACCTATAATTGTAAGGTCGTATGTCTAACTAGATATAAATTATATATAAATTAAGCCTGTGGTTTTTTTAGAGCTGCAGAGCGTCCTTGAGGAAGGCATCCTCCTCAGCCTGGTGGACCTTCTTGGTACCAGCAGCAACACTGGCAGATGGCTGTCGGCCAGCGTATCGAACGGCAACGTCCTTGTACTTGTCAGTCTCAGTCATGACAGTCTGGAATCGATCGCTGACGTAGGACCAGGCACCAGCGTTGAGCGGCTCCTCCTGGCACCACACAATGTCGGTCAGGTTAGGATAGCTGTTGAGCACGTCTCGCACCTGGGCGAATGGGAACGGATGCAGCTGCTCAATCTTGATGAAGGCAGTGTCAGTGATGTTGTTAGAAGCTCGGGCCTTGTGCAGGGCGGTGAAGACCTGACCAGTGCAGAAGACAACCCGCTTCGTCTCCTCCTTGGTGCCAATGGTCTTGCCGTGCTCAGCGTCCTCAATGATCCACTGGAAGTGGGAGTCGCCAGTGAACTCGCTGAGGTTGGATCGAGCCAATGGGTGTCGCAGCAAGCTCTTAGAGAAAAAGAGTACCAACGGCTTTCGGAACGCTCGGTGCATCTGTCGTCGCATCAAGTGGAACAGGTTGGCTGGCGTCGATGGGTAGGCAACCTGGATGTTGGCGTCCTGGTGCTGTCGCATGAGCTGATCTTCGGTTGGGAACTGTCGTGGGTCCTCGTTACAGAGCTGCAGGTATCGCTCGATTCGGCCCGACGAGTGCTCTGGACCCTGGCCATCGTAACCGTGCGGCAGGGACAGAATAAGACCGGATCGCTGGGACCACTTGGACTCGCCAGAAGCAATGAACTGATCAATGATGACCTGCGCAGTGTTGGCAAAGTCACCGAACTGGGCCTCCCAGATAACCAGTGCATCGGGACTGGTCAGCGAGTAGCCGTACTCAAAGCCCATGACACCGTACTCGGAGAGGGAAGAGTTGGTCACAACGAAGTCGCCCTGGTTCTCGGAGATGTGCTGCAATGGCACATAAGTGTTCTCGTTCTCCTGGTCGTGGAGAACAGCGTGTCGCTGAGAGAAGGTGCCTCGCTCGACGTCCTGGCCAGACAGTCGCACGTGGTAGCCCTCGCTAGCAAGCGAACCAAAGGCAAGAGCCTCACCAGTGGCCCAGTCAATTCCCTCGCCAGACTCAATGGCCTTGACTCGCTGGCCCAGAATTCGCTTCAGGTTTCGGTGAACATTGAAGTCGGCTGGGTACTCGGCAGAGAGCTTACCAATCTGCTTGGCCGACTCCTCAGAGAGAGCGGTCGGCAGGTGGGGCAGGATCTCAGTGGCGAGCTCCTTGGGGGTCTTGAAACCCTCCCAGGCGGAAGCGAGCCACTCTCGCTGGGTCGGCTGGTAGTCCTTGGATCGGGAGAACGACTCCTCGAGCAGCTGCCAGACCCACTTCTTGTGCTCCTCTACGTCCTCCTTGGTGAAGGAGCCCTCCTTGATGAGCTTGTCGACGTACATGTTGAGCGAGGACTCCTTCTTGGAGATCTTCTTGTACATGAGCGGCTGGGTGAAGGACGGCTGATCCGTCTCGTTGTGGCCGTACTTTCGGTAGCACACAATGTCAATGAGCACATCAGAGTGGAAGGTGGCTCGCCACTCGGCGGCCAGGTTGAAGATGAAGGTTACCGCCTCAATGTCGTCGCCGTTAACGTGGAAGATTGGCGCATCAATGGACTTGGCAATGTCGGACGGGTACGGCGTGGATCGCGAGAATCGCGGGTCCGTGGTGAAACCAATCTGGTTGTTGATGATGATGTGCACGGTACCACCAGTGGAGTAGGATGGCAGCGCGTTGAAGCCAATGGTCTCGTAAACGACACCCTGGCCGGCGAAAGCGGCATCACCGTGGAGCAGAACGGCCATGGCCTTCTCAAACTTGCCCTCGTCCTTCTTGTAGTGCTGGATGGCTCGAGTCTTACCCAGGACAACTGGGTCCTCAGCCTCCAAATGGGACGGGTTGGCGACCAGCGAAAGGTTGACCTTCTTGCCCGATGGAGTCGGTCGCTGGTAGTTAGCACCCAAATGGTACTTGACATCACCGGAACCCTCATCAAACGAAGCGGAGCCCGAGAACTCGGAGAAAATGGACTCGTTGGGCTTTCGAATGACATTGGACAGCATGTTGAGTCTGCCTCGATGTGGCATGCCGATAACAATGTCCTCAACGCCCAGCTCAACAGACTGGTCAATGAGCGACTTCATACCAGGAACCATGGTCTCGCAACCCTCCAGACCGAATCGCTTGTCATTGGGGAATTTGGTAGACAAGAAGGCCTCAAACGAAGTAGCCCAAATGAGTCGATCGAGAATTCTTCGCTTCTCGTCGGTAGAGTACTTGTAAGGAGTCGGGATCTCAATTCGCTCCCGGATCCAGTCGCACTGAGTCCGCGATGGAATGTGAACATACTCAACACCGTAGGAAGAGCAGTAGATTCTCTCACACGTCTTGATAACATCCCGCAGCTTCATCTTGGAGACACCATCCTTGGCGAAATGAGGCAGGATACCCGGGCCCAGAGTAATCTCCTTGTCGAGATCAGCCTCAGTGAAGCCGTAGTGCTCGAGCGTCAGCTCCTTAGGGACGTGCTTCTGCGAGTTGCCAAAGCTGATGCCCAATGGGTCGATCTGGGCCTTGTGGTGGCCTCGCACCTGATAAGCTCGCACCAGCAGCTGCACCTTGAGGTGATCAATGATGCCGTTACCTGAGGTATCCCTACCGGGGACGACTGAGGCCACGCCGCCGCTGTGAGTCGGGACGATGGTGGGCGGTGGCTGGTAGGCCATTGAGGCCGGTCGGCCCGACTCCATGTTCTTGAAGTACGCCTGCCACGACACGTGCACGGAGGTTGGGTCTTCACGCCACGCAGAGTACATTTCATCAATGTAGTTGGCGTTGGTAGACTGAAGGAACACATCATCTCCACCGGTCTATTATTTATTTGTTAGCCAATTATTCGTTTTTTCTCAATTTCCTCACAATTGTCTCCAATCAATTCGTCCAAAATATAGTAACTTACCGTGTATTTTCGCGCAACGACGCCCTTAAATCCGGTGAGCCCCCGCGGTTTGCTCACTCGGAGCGATCTGGTTACAGTTCTCAGCATGGTCAAATCCTACCACCTATGGAACTATATATAAAACGATAAAAAATAAATAAGCAAGAGGACAATTCTCTATAAAAGTAACAAAAACCGTCTCTCCATACGACCTTTCCTCAAACAAAATTTTCTAAAAAAGCCAAAGAAAAAAATTCGTCGTGGGAATCGGGGGGACAACAACAATTATATGTACGCACTCACACACAAATTTGCAATGTAAAATGTATCAAATGTATTGGCGGAGAGAAGAGGTGAGATGACCCTTCTGTATTGCTGCAGGCGCATGAACGGAACAACTCTAGTCCCAAAAGTGCCGACATTTCCGGGGTCCGACGGCCAAACGCCTCTGCACGACAATTGCTACGAACCCCCTATGCCCCAATGGCTGCTTCTTCGCCATGACCGCTCGCCTTATCTTCGCGAGGTCCCTATTGGAATCGCCCCGGTTGCGGGAGAAGACGGGCTCGGACGCGCTGTGATTGGCCGTTGGGGGGTAGCGGGCACACTCGGCATATCGGGGCCGGTTCTCCGCATAGGCACGGCTGACACATCGGATCCGAAAAATCCTCGCCGGCGACCTATCATTTACCACTGGTAGTGGGTGCTCAACAGCATGGGCTGGATCATAAAATTAGTCGTCCTGCGTCCAATGAGATAAGCCGATTACAATTGGACATGCTCCTCGCTATTTACGCAAGGGGCTGTGTGCCAAGGGGGCTATTTTTGATACTCCTGCACAGAAGTCGAGATGCATCGCCATCGCGACTACGAAAGAGCGGGGAAGGCTTCCCTCCGCGATCCACCACTCTAGCCGTATGAGCCTCACCCCCTACTAACTCCGGTGTGTATCGAGGGCCCTCGAGCTCACGTAGTTGGGGGCTCTGCCCCCAAACCCCCATTACATCAACCAAATCTCCTCGCAGCGGATACCCCAGGGGGGGGGTTTGGAGGGACTGGTCCCCCCAATTGCACCAGTGTTTGTTCGAGGGCCAGCCCTCGAGCTCCCGTAGCTGGGGGCCCAGCCCCCAGACCCCCGTGGTTACAACGTAACAAACTCCCAACAACATCCCCGTAACAAATTTTTTTCCCGTAACAATTTTTTTCGTGACAGAATCTCCGCGAAGCGGAGCCCCAGGGGGGTTTGGGGGGACTGGTCCCCCCCATTACACTAGGTACTAGTATTCAAGTATATTCGAAGCCGCAATCAATCTCCGCGCAGTGGAGCCACAGGGGGGTTTGGGGGGACTGGTCCCCCCAAAGGGAAAGAGAGCTGCACGAGCCGCAGAGGGAGCTGACACAATGATTAGGTAATACGAAAAGACGCCCAGAAGATTCCGCGCCACACAGGGGGGAGGTGTAGAGGACGACATCAGCGAGTTGTGGCATTAGATCTGTATAGAGAAGAGAAAGTAAAGATGTCGGAAGAAGTTCTGGAGCCCACTTTGCAGAATATTCTGGATCAGAAGACGTTGAGATGGATCTTTGTTGGTGGTAAGGGAGGTGTTGGTAAGACGACGACGAGCTGTTCGCTGGCGGTTCAGCTGGCGAAGCACCGGGAGAACGTGCTGCTTATTTCGACGGATCCGGCACACAATCTGTCTGATGCGTTTGGCCAGAAGTTCGGGAAAGACGCGCGACCGGTAAATGGGATCCCCAACCTCCATGCCATGGAGATTGATCCTTCGGGGTCGATCCAGGACTTCCTCGACCAGAACCAGAACTCGGGGATCAACTCCATGATGCAGGACATTGCGTTCTCGATCCCCGGTGTAGACGAGGCGCTGTCGTTTGCAGAGGTCATGAAGCAGGTCAAGTCGCAGAGCTACTCGGTCATTGTGTTTGACACGGCTCCCACAGGCCACACGCTGCGATTTTTGCAATTCCCGACCATTTTGGAGAAGGCGCTGGGCAAGCTGTCCGAGCTTTCGGGTCGGCTGGGCCCTATGTTTAGCTCGCTCATGGCGGGTCAGGGCCAGAACGTGGAGGAAATGTTCTCCAAGCTCGAGGAGACGCGAAAGACCATCAACGAGGTCAACTCGCAGTTCCAGAACCCGGATCTCACTACGTAAGTCCCCCCCATTTGCCTCAATTATTTCGATTTGGCGATCCAATTGGCTTTACTAACAAATTATTTAGGTTCGTTTGTGTGTGCATTGCCGAGTTCCTCTCGCTGTATGAGACGGAGCGAATGGTTCAAGAGCTCACCTCGTACAACATTGACACCCATTGCATCGTGGTGAACCAGCTGCTCTTCCCCAAGAAGGATTCTAGCTGTGAGCAGTGCAATGCGCGGTACAAGATGCAGCAGAAGTACCTGGAGCAAATTCTGGAGCTTTACGAAGACTTCCACATTGTGCGGCTCCCGCAACTGACCAGCGAAGTGCGTGGTCGGGAGTCTATTGAAGAGTACGTCACTTACCCTATTCCAAGTTGTTTTGAGTCAATTGCTAACAAAAAAATCACAGGTTCTCGAAAATGCTGATCGAAGCATACCAGTTCAATGAATAATGTATGTATTGCGTAATGGTGCAGGTGACGGGAAAGGAAGAAGATGATCCGACACATGGGGTGGCTTATCACATGTACACGACACCCACCAAAGCCGACTTTTGATGAACGGAGGGAAAAAAAAATAGTAATATCAGTGGAAAATAATCGCTTGGAGTCTGCATCACGATGAATTTGAGCATAGAGAAGGACGGAGTAGTAAGTTACCTCTCTTCGCGAAGCTGAGCCACGGGAGTTCGAGGGCTGGCCCTCGAAGAAAAGTAGAAAAAAAAAGCTAACGCCGTCTAGCTGATTGCCCAGGAGGGTCGTCATTACATTGTGCCGTATGACGATGTCGACAGCCCAGTTGTGTATGGGCGAGAGCGGCGGACGGTGGGGCCGGGGCTCAAAATATTCGGTGTCGTCGGAAAGCTGGGCATCGGCAGTGGGTACCTGTTGGTGATCACTGGCAGGCAGTTGGTGGTCCGGGTGCGATCTCACGATGTCTTTAAGATCACCAAGATGGCGGCAATCTCGTTGGAATCTGAGACCGCCGCGAGACATGATGTCGAGGCCATCGACGCAACCTCCGACACTGGGGAGCCCAGCACCACAGGCGAAGAAGAACTTAATACTTCTGGCGATGAGGGAGACAATGGAGAAGAGGCTGTAGAAGATAGTGATGACGGAGAAGACGAGGGCGAAGTGGGAGAGAGTGAAAGGCTAAACTTTGAGTACGACGAAAATGATCTCCCCGAGAGAAAGACTGTCCTACAGAGAAGGAACACCGTCGTACTACAAAACGTTCTATCTCAGCGGAGACCGAGCCAAATCGCGCTGGAAGATTGGATTCCCGATGCAGCCCCTAAATTGCCTGCCAGCCTGGAATTGCTGCCCAAACTGATTTCGTGCCTGACGCGCATGGTTTGCAATGGCTACCACTACTTCTCGTACACCCTCGACCTCACAAAGTCGCTGGTAATGCCCCATGAGGAGAGCGAACACCGAGAAACGTTCATGTTTAACCACCACTTGGCCTCAATTTTCAAAGACACTCCGCTATATTTGCCGATCCTCGAGGGATTTGTTGGGTCGTTCGAATTGACAGGCCAAAAGGAAAAGCACGGGCAAGTGGTTCTAGTATCAAGACGAAGCATTAAACGCCCGGGTGTGCGCTACCTACGGCGCGGTGTAGATGCTAATGGTTACTGCGCGAATTTCGTTGAAACGGAGCAAGTAGTCGAGCTGCCGGGCCAGGAGTTGTCTTTTTTGATCCTGCGTGGTTCCATGCCAGTCTTTTTCAAGCAATCGCCGTACTCCCTACAGCCGCAGCCGCGAGTCGTTAGGACAGAAGAAGACTCGTTCAAGGCTCTTGATAAGCATTTCAAATCGCTGAAGCGGAATTATGATGCAGTTCTGCCCGTTTCATTGGTATCCCTACCTCCAGGTAAAGAGAGCCAAGTAGGCGAGCTCTATGAACACCTGGCTCACAAAGTTTTGAACGACTTTGTGTGGTTTGACTTCCACAAGGAATGCGCCGGTTTGAAATTCGAAAATGTCTCCAAGCTCTTTGATACAGCGGTTGGCCCAAAAATAGACGAATTTGGCTGGAATAGCGCATGCTCTTACGAGTCCGGCTGGAAAGGCGGGGCGGAGCAAAAGGGAGTGTTGAGAGTCAACTGCATTGATTGCCTGGATAGAACAAATGTTGTTCAGTCAAGTTGTGCCAGGCGCGTATTGGACAAACAATTGAAATATGTTAACTGGGAGACAGACTCTGCAGATCTCAACAGTAAGTTCAACGCCCTGTGGGCTGATAATGGCGATGCCCTCTCGAAGCAGTATACAGGTACAGGCGCCCTTAAAGGGGACTACACACGAACGAGGCGCCGCAACTACAGAGGTGTCCTCACTGACGCCTTCTTGACTCTTTCGCGATACTTTTACGGCGTAGTATCTGACTTTTTCACGCAAGCTGTTCTAGACTTTATCCACGGAAACGCTGATGAAATTGTCTTTGATGAGTTTGCGCAGAATCTGGAGAGCCCTGACACGTCCATTGACTTCGAGTCGATTAAACAGAGTGCAGTAGACATCACAGCGGAAATTGTGCTTGCCTCAGACTCCGAGGGTGTGCTTGGTGGGTGGTGGCTTCTCACGCCAAAGAAGCAGGGGCTCAAGAACATGGCCAAGTCAAGCCTGCGTGAGGTTATTCTCCTCGTGTCGACGTCAGCGATGTATATCTGCAACTTTGACTTCAAGACAGAAAAAGTCCTATCGTTTCAGCGTATCCCTCTTTCGGCCGTTACACGAATTCAGCAGGGGGTTTACTTTGAAGCGCTCTTGTCGCAGGTGTCGAAAGACCCCGGCAAGAATATTGGATTTCTTGTCGAATACGAGAACACTGACGATATTTTAAAGTCGACAGATTCGCTACCGTCCAATGTTAACTGCATCGCGTTCAAATTCCCACTTTTGCAGCTTGGTGAGATTAGCGAGGTAGTTTCTGTGCTCAAGACTTACTGTCCGAGTGCCGAATATACGAAAGAGGACCTGATCTCGTACAAACAAGCGCGAGGTAATACAACTCTCTGGAACAAGCTGGAGTACCAATTCAAGCGAGCTATCTGGGGATAATTATCGTCTATTATTATATTACCTATATTTTTCTGTGTGCGTTGGTCATTACTCATTATCGTCATCATTACCGGTTAGCTTTCGGCTCGGGCAAGGCCAAAGCATCTCTCGACTGATAGAGCATTGTTGCCCCACCAGTTGGGCATATCAACCTGCTTGCCAGCACTAAAGAAGATGAAGATCAACAGGATTGCGAGATTGAAGCCAGTATCAAACGCAGCACCTAGAAGATAGTTGTATCGCTTCCAGAGGTCGTGCCGCTTTCGATAGGCCCAGAAATTGGTTACAGTGCCGCCAATGAACTGTGAAAGATATCCAGTGGACATATTGCCGTAGAAATTCGACAGCGTGGAGAAGAAGATGGTCAAGTTCCACAGATTGAATCTGGCACGAGGGAAGAAGCGGTGCAACGCGTAAAGAACGAACGGCAAACCTGCTCCGACGAGGAAAGCATATGGCAGAGGGTGGTACTCGTGAAGCTTGAAAAGCCGCTTTGGGCCGACTAGCACGTACTGAACTGCCATGGTATTGTAGGAAGCCAGACTCTGACCCGTCCATTGGTGGAGAGGATCCTCAATCTTGCCCTGGAGATATTCCATTTTGGCATTGAGCACCCATCGCAGAGCACCATAGTTAACGGGAATACCAATGAGCTCGCCCCAAATCTGAGAGAAGAAGACCACTTTTGGAGCGATATGCATGTAATGGCCGATCTTTTGGTCTTGGAGCATGTATTGCGCTCTGTACCACGCGTCACCAGCGATAGCACCGTATGTCGAGGAACCAGCGGGATGCTTGAATCCAGAGATGGAGTTGATCATGTATCCATAGAGCAGTTCATTGAACGTGCCAATAGCAAGCTGGAAGTTGGAAATTGCGTACAGCCAGGCCATTGGGGTCACCACAACGGCGCCAAAGCAAATTCCCACAATGTAGGTCCACCATGGGATGAACATCTTGTTCGTTGCAGTAAGGACGATGAGCACAAGGAAGGAGAAGAAGAAAAGCACCACATACCACCAGAGTGGCACTTCGTCGTAGCTGCTCTGGATCTTATTAAGCCGGTCGGTGTATTCCTGGTGAATGTTGTCCGATTTCTTGAGCTTGTACCGGTTATAGAACTTCTTGGCAGACTCAAGCAGCTGCGGCCCGCCAAAGCAGCCGGCCCAAGTGAAGGCCGAAATGTACCCGGCGTAGTCGAAGAACAAATTCCACAGCGATTGGGTTCCCAGGTGGATTGGACCGAGTTCGTTGTATCGCGTTTCGTTGAACTGGAAGTCTGGAGTCATCAATTGCGCCGCAGGATAGAGGGTACCGTTTTCGAGGAAAAGGTGATTCGACATGAGACCCGGCTTGAAAGACCCCAGGTTGCCCCACTTGGCAGCAGGGATTAGTACCCAGGCACCGAACACGAACGCCGCGAACTGGACGACCTGGGTCCAATAGGGCATGAGCATAATGCTGGAGGTGATGTTACTCCAGTCCAGCGTGAAGTTGAAGAAGCCCATACCGCCCAGACCGGAGCCGATGAAGTTGGCAGTATAGTTGTTCGGCGCCAACCAGCAGATAACGGCCACGGAACTGGTCATGGGGAACACATATTCGGGCAAGAATTCCCAGCATGTCATGCCGACCAGGGCAATGAAGAAGACTTTCATCTGCTTCGAAGCCAATCGTGAGTCGTTGTCACTTTTCCGGAAGGTCTCGAACAAGGTTGTCTGCATGAGTGCCTGTGGCCACACAAACTCTGGGTCATAGAGCAAGAAGTTTCGAGCAATTGCCGCGAAAGAGTACCCAGTCCACACAATGGCCCACATGAAAAAGATGGCAATAGCGGGATGAACCTTGTCGCCGTAATAGACTTCAGCGAGGGAGATTGGAGTCGTACCCTGGTTACTAGTGGCACCTGAGGCTGCCGAAAGAGTAATCGCGACGTTTTCCTTGATGGACCATGGCCCTGGATTGAGATTGAACTTCCATCGCCAGATCTTGACCTCCTTATTAGGCAGCACCTTGGCCATCCACTTGCCGCACCAGTGACTGGCGATCTGGACGAAGAAGATACTGTAAGCGGCAGAGGTAGTACGGTAGCTACTCATTGTGCTGATGAACGCACCGGGGATGATGAACAATATACTCAACACGTAGAAACGGAACGTGAGCACTGGAATTGTCGGGTCATCCTCGAGACTGACAATCTCTCGGACAATCTTGGGCAATTGACGCACGTCTTCGTCCAGGAACTCTTCCTCGGATATGGAGCTTGGCGAGCCAACCTCAATGTCTTTATCGGTGCTCTTGGTGTCATCGGACAGCTGTGGCTCCACGGGGAGCTCCTCAATGACCCCTTCCCCTTCAGTGGGCCTGCTCAGGCGAGATCGGATTCTCTCAAGCATACTAAGCTATGTCAAACTGATGCTTTTCAATTGCTGAAAAACTGTCTACTTTTATACCTCAGTTCTCTCCGGATATGCCTACTCAATTACTACCTAGTCAGTTAGTAATTGTAGTCCATCTCGCGGGCTTACGTGGGTGCGGGGGTCGCTGTCCGTCCGTCTGCTACTCGCATCGGCTACTACTCGCGTCATACACGGCGACGATGGTACGAGACATATTAAAATAGATGCGTTATGCGTATCGTAACGTTGCCCGTTCAATTACAATTAATAATTGATCTTCCGTCTACAATTACTAGGGGGGGAAAGGGACCCTCGTATATTTCAATTGTACATTGTGCCAATATTTTTTGAGATCGACGATCATCTCGTTTATTCATTCTACTCAACTGTCTAGTATTGTAACACATTCAAAACTCGTATTAGCCTCGTTTTTTTTTTTTGCATACATACGGCATCGCAATGTGTCGGCCTACCGTTTTGTAAGTGATTTGCCCAGAAAATGACGTGCTCGCCTAGCCTGTGCGTCTAACCGGCCTCACGCAGCAAGCAGGGGCATACTGAGACCTTTGTGCGCGCATTTGTAAGTTCAGAGAGCTGATCATTTAATACCGTTGGCGAACGGTCCGGTATGGAGCCTACAGTACTTAACAGATACATAATCCTCGTAGTCGAGCCATACATCGATAGAATGTCGTGATTTCATGAGGACTTGTAAAGCTACCCCTCAGCCGTGTGAGACCCTAGGCGTTTGGTTGGAGCACGGAAAAACCTTCTTTCCATAGCATAATAGGCTGCCATGATTCGCTTATCGCAAGCCTAGAGCTCTGCCAATCGGATATATGAGACGCAGGGAAGAATTCTTCAATGATCGGCAGGCTAGATGTTTAAGTAGGCATATATTTAAGTCGATTTCGCCGCTAGTTAAAACTTCATTTGCTACCACCATAATGGCTCTCAAGAAAACAGCTAGTACTGCTAGTACCGATAACATAAATGAAAACGTCGTAGAGTATTCGTCAGACAACAGCATATTCGACCCCAACTCGGGAGTCAAGCGAGGGCTCAAGACGCGCCATTTGTCCATGATGGCCCTCGCAGGCATTATTGGGCCCGGTCTTCTGGTGGGCTCAGGCGGAGCGCTCTCCTCGGGAGGCCCAGCAGCGCTTATCATTGGGTTCGGCGTCATGGGAATTATTGCCTTCTCGGTGCTCCAGGCGCTCGGAGAGCTGACGGTGCTGTATCCGACGGGTGGAGCCTTTACGGAGCTCGCTGATCGGTTCGTAGATAAGGCGTTTGGTGTAGTCGTTGGCTGGAACTACTTCATCATCTGGGCAGCTGTCCTGGCAAACGAGTACAACACTGTGTCGAGTATCTTGAGTTTCTGGAGCGAAAAGGTTCCGCTGTATGGCTACTTTTTGCTCTTCTGGTTCGCTTTTCTGTCCTTCCAGTTGCTTGGAGTTGTTGCATTTGGTGAAGCAGAGTTCTGGCTGGCGCTATTCAAGCTGGTGGGCCTCGTAGCGTACTTCTTGTTTGCTCTAGTGTATGCTGCAGGAGGCGTAAAGGGCCAGGACGCAGTAGGCTTCCGGTACTGGCACAACCCGGGCGCGTTTGCTAACGGGTTCAAGGGCGTCGCCAACGTGTTTGTGTTCTGTTCGACTTTCTATGCTGGAGTCGAGTCCATTGCAGTTGCTGCAACTGAGACGAGGAATCCAAAGCGAGCTGTGCCCACGGCTATCCGGCAGGTGTTTTGGCGTATTATCTTCATCTACATGGGCTCTGCCTTCTTCTTTGGGCTCGTTTGCCCATCAAACGCCGAGGGCTTGGTGGGTGCCAGTCATGCTGCTCTTAAGTCGCCAATGACCATCGCCATTCAAAACGCCGGGTGGCAGGGCGGAGTGCACCTCGTCAATGCGTTCATTCTCATCACGTGCGTCTCTGCCATTAACTCTAGTATCTACATTGGCTCGCGTACGGTACTGTTCATGGCCCAGGACCGCAAGGCGCCCAAGTTCCTCGGGTGGACCTCCAAGAGAGGTGTGCCCATTCCGGCCATTGTCTTTACCAACCTTTTTGGCTTCCTGTCGCTTATGAACCTTAGCACTGGAGCAGGCATGGCCTACCAGTACATTGTCAATTTGTCGGGCGTGTCTACGTTTATTGTGTGGGGCTCGATCTGCTTTATCCACCTCAAGTTCCGCAGGGCGTGGCACAAGCAGGGGCGAACTGCCGACGAGCTGCCATTCAAAGGGCTCTGGTGGCCGTTCAACACGTGGTTTGGGCTTGTGGCCAATGCTTTTCTCGCTTTAATCCAGGGGTGGGCGACTTTCAAGCCGTTCGACGCCGGACACTTTGTCGACGCCTACATTCTTCTTCCGCTCAGCGTTATTGTGTATGTTGGCTACAAGCTCATCTTCAAAACGCGATTCCATCGTGCTGACGAGATTGATCTCGACACTGGACGTCGTCCAGATGTGGATGAGGATATCGAACAGGATCCCAAGAAAGATTCAACGTTCCAGAAAGTCCTCCAGGCGTTCTGATCTTTTTTTTTGTTTGGTCGATGTATATAGTAATTTCATGTCGTTGATTGTGTTATAATCTTTCGTGTTTCCTCTGGGTTGTCCCTTCCTTTGGTTTACTCATGATTTAATCGTTCATTGGTTATACTGTGAACCATCCTTCCTTATTCTAATCGTCGATTGGTTAACATCTTTGATTTAGTCGTTCGTTATATCGTTCTCTCTTGATTTAGTCGTTAATTATACTGTTCTCTCTTGATGTAGTCGTTCATTAATATTATAACGCTCTCTCTTGATTTAGTCGTTAATTATATTGTTCTCGCTTGATTTAGTCGTTCATTAATCATACCGCTCTCCCTGATTTAGCCGTCAGTTGGTTATAACCATCCTCCCTTGATTAAGTCGTTGATTGGTTATACCATGCACCGTTGGTCTAGTCATTAATTGGTCCTGTCATGCACCGTTGATTTAGTTGTTGACTGGTTACACCGTCCAACCTGTCTGTCATCGTCGATTGGTAAGTCATCCATCTTTGATTCTGCTGCTAAGTTGATGGCCGATGTTAATTGATGGTGGGCTTATCACTAATGATGGTGGAGTTGCTGATGGTGGATTTGTCGATTGATGATAGATTTGCTGATTGATGGTTGAATTTGTCGTCGATTGAACTGATTTTCTCGATGGTCAAGAATAGTGTCGTAGGTGGCTACCTAAACATCATCCCGTCACCATCGCCACCCTGGCGCCTCCAGTGCGCAGCAGGGACCGTGCCAGATTCAATCTTGAACAACCGCCACGCCTCCCTAAAGTGCTCAGGCTTCAGCGGACGCAGCTCCCGGTGATCTTCGGGGTCCATTCTGCTTTGAACTACACGCGCCTTCTCTACGATTTCGCCCACAAACACCTTGGACATACCAGACAATGCCACGGCTACGTTGCCTGTAATGGACTGGTTGAGCACCGAGTTCGCCAGCTTCTTCACTCCAGATCGGTTGATATTCGCACGTCGAAACGCTTCGTACCGCGACATCTGGTCCCCGTTGAAATGTGCCAACAACAGCTTCGTCTTCTCCTTCTCTACTGCCGATTCTTTTGATGCAGCAGCGTCTTTGTCCACAAACGAGAGGCTTGGAATGCCCACCATGCCCGAAAAGATACCGCCAATGCCGTCATCCTCATCTTCCTCAGGCTCAGGCTCAGGCTCCTCCTTCTTGGCACGCTTCGCCTGAGCCTCCATCTGCTCTTTGAGAACCTGCTCCTTTCGTTTCCGGCCCATCTTCACTCAATACTCGCGGGTTTATCGACCAACTCGCAGTGAGTGAAGTGAATTTTGGCGGGCCGTGTAGTGTGCGGCTGACGTTTAACAATATTGAGTAAAATAGTTAAATCTGCCCACAATATACCGACTTCGCGACTTGGGGGGCCAGCCCCCCAAACCCCCCGTAGCTCGGCTGCGCCGAGAGAACTGCTGAGATGAGACAGCCACCCTAATCACCGCGCAGCGGTGCCCCGGGGGGTTTGGGGGGCTGGCCCCCCAAGTCGCGATGTTGGCACCTGGCTAGTACACTTGATGTGGAGCCTTGAAGAAGCACCCCACGGAGAGAGAAGACGAAAAACTCGGCCCATTACAGAGAAATATCTGTTATGGGGTGATCTTTGTAATGCTAGGTGGTCTAGCCTCTTCTTCGTTCGAAGGTTGGGGGTTCGAGAAGGGACATTTGAGCACTGCACTATGGGGTCCTCCCCAGCATGCAGGCCCTTTCCTGCACGGCCCCGGGCCCCATCGCTCCTTTCTGCTGGTTCGATCCGGAAAAAGCTCCAACTCAGGCCACAAGATGATCCGAGAGTACATGCAAACCGTGATTGGTGTGCACCCCACACCTGTGTGGTTCGTCGGCTCAATGCACCGATGCTCCGAGATTCAGATACATTTTGAGTCAAAAGCCGTTTTCCCCCCTTTAGTACCGTTACCTGTGAGCGGAGCGGTGGGGGAGAGGGCCTGAGTTATTACTGCAAGGCATCTTAGGAGCGCGAATTTCGAGTTTGATGGACCCCAGATGGAAGATATTAAGGGGCCAGGGTACGTGGAACAAAGTGACGATCACCAAAGGACGAAAGGAATTGCCAGGAAAGGCAGCTCCGGGTAAACTAGAGGCTTCGACATAACGACGACTCCTCGTTCTACCTCTCATTCAAATGTACAACCCTGCGTGAAACAGCAGTTGGTCAACACGTTTCCCCCCACGCTGCATCCTACCAACCTTTTCCAAAGATTACCCCGCGGGATCAGCTTCACGAAGGTATATATACGTAGACCTTCCCACAGACCTATAGCTACAAGCCTTTTATAGATCAAGCAAGTAGAATCTAGACCGTAACAATGCCACCAGCTCCAGAGAAGATCATGTGCCTCCAGGACTTGGAGCGAGTCTCCATGCCTATGGCCCAGAAGCAGGCCCGAGACTACTGGGAATCTGGCGCCAATGACATGGTCACGGTTCGGGAGAACATTACTGCGTACAACCAATACCGAATCCGGGCTCGGGCCATGCGAAATGTCGCCCACGTCGACGCTAAGCCGCGAACGAAGCTGTTTGGCAAGGAGTACGCTGTACCAATTGGCTTTGCCCCAAGTGCCTTCCACCAAATGGCTACCGACGAGGGTGAGGTCGCTACAGCCAAGGCCGCTAAGAGCTGCAACATTCCTATGGGCCTGAGCAGTTACGCCAACCGGTCCCACCAGGACGTCAAGCAAGCCGGCGGTGATTCGGCCGTGTTCTTCCAGCTCTATGTTTTCAAGAACCGAAAGACCACCGAGAAGCTGGTGCGAGCAGTCGAGAAGTCTGGCTACAAGGCCCTCCTGCTGACCGTCGACACCCCATACCTTGGCCAGCGATACTCGGACACCCGAAACAACTTCAAGCTGCCAACCCACCTGAAGCTCGGCAACTTCGCGGGTGAGGTCCCGGGCCTCATTGATGTCGGCACCGAGGCCACTTCGGGCTCGCGAATGGCGTTCGATGATGCCGCTGTCGCCCAGGCCCAATCTGAGGCTAATGTCGTCGACCCATCCATCAATTGGGCCGAGACCATCCCGTGGCTGCGATCCATTAGTAACCTCGAGATCTGGGTCAAGGGTATCACCACCTACGAGGACGCCCAGCTGGCCGTCGAGGCTGGTGTCGACGGTATCTGGGTTTCAAACCACGGTGGCCGACAGCTCGATAACACTCTGGCCACCATTGACTCTCTTCCAGAGGTCGTAGAGGCCGTTAAGGGCCGAATCCCAGTACATATTGACGGTGGTATCCGAAAGGGCACCGATGTGTTCAAGGCCCTCGCTCTGGGTGCCGACTTTGTATGGCTCGGCCGACCAGTTCTGCATGGTCTCCAGTACGATGGCCAGGCCGGTGTTGAACTCATGCATGGGCTCATCAGCAAGGAGTTCAAGTACGTTATGGCTCTGAGTGGTTGCCACAACACCAGCGAGATTACCAAGAAGACTCTCGTGCGAGTCGGCCCAGGCGTCAGCAAGCTCTAAATACTCTCTTCCAGTCTACTAATTGATATTCTAATTCTGTTTTATCTTCGAAATTTTCCACTTCACCGGATCAGCTGCTTGATTGATCCATTTCTTACTCAATTGGACATATCTCTGGCATTTCTCAACGGTAATAACATCCAAGGGGACATCATTCCCCCTGAAGATCATTGCTCCGCTGTTTCAATTGGCTTGGGGGCCAGCCCCCAAACCCCCGTAGCTCCGCTTTGCGGAGATCTTGTAGAGCCTATGACCTCCACGAAGCGGAGCTACGGGGGTCTGGGGGGCTGGCCCTCCACTCGAGTAAGCGTAACAAGATGTTGCAAAGTGCTGTAACGGAGTTGGGAGTTTCCCGTTACAAAGGCTTGTTACGCTGAGTGGCTGTAACAAACTTCCATGTATCCATTGAACTAGCAAACTGGGGGGACCAGTCCCCCCAGACCCCCTAGGGGCTCCACTACATGGAGGTATTCTGGCTAAGTCAAATAAATGATACTGTCCAATTCCATCTGTTGAATTCCACACAGTACTGGTGAACTAAGAGATTTAATAGGTGGTGGAGTCCCAATGAAAATTGTCCACCCCGATAAACGATGGATTTGGTGAAAAAGCTCATAGAGCCGTCGAAACTGTTTCGACAGTTCCAATTCCCGCGGTTCGTGAAGCTTGGCCGCAGAAAGCACATTCTGCGTGTATATAGACGGCTTATCCGCGAGTCGAACCGCTTCATCGATCCGTTTTGCCGGGCATACCTCCGGTACGATATCCACGACGCGTTTGCATCAAACAGATACATTACAAAGGGGAATGTAATTGATTCGTTAGTATCAGAGGCCAAGGATGCTCTGATACGACTAGAAAAAGCCAATAAAGGCAATGTGAAGTCCATCAACATTATTCTGAAGCGGTGTTTCTCGTCCTATCTCACCAAAAAGCCCCGCTGCTATTCATTCTTCAATCTCAAATTGGAGCCCTCAGCGGCATATAGAGTATATAACATGGGCATACCCGACTCGTGCAGTCCCGAGCAATATGCTGCGGGCCTGGAGAAGAACGAGCATGTATTCTTCCAGTACCTCAACGCTTCGAAGGCAGCAAAAGTTATCAAAGGAACTAATGGAAGAAAGCTGTTTTTTGATCCGCCTCTAGACGCTTCAGTGCTTGGCAAACCACTGCCCCAAAGTCGCATTGAGAACATCCTAAAGAAGCATATGAACGATCTCCGGGGTACCTGGCTCTTGCCTTATCATTACGATGTCATTGAGTATCTAAAGCAACAGTATTTTAACCCAGTAGGCTATAAGGGCCCCAAGCGCTTCTATGTGCGCCGCATCGGCTTCCTGCTGGATGATGCATTCTGTGTTGTTGAAAAAGACGGTAAATTGAAGCTAGAATTCGTTTACCGGCACCAGTTGACTCCCCCCCAGGACATAGATTAGTCCTCATCCATTTTCTCCGCGCCTCCTCCTCTGCTGTTGCCCAGATCAAAGAATTGGTATTTCTGGAGTTCTCGGTCGAGGAGAATGCCTACTCGCCGGGACTCGGCGCCATTGACGGCAAACGCCACTGCATCACAGTCATCACGGTCTAGAGACTGTTCGGCTAGGGGGCGTACTTCTTGTGCCTCTCCAGCAATGGCGGAGTAGCTAGGACCCGTGACGTAATCAATGCTTGCGAGAACTTTGGTATCATCATCAGTAGACATCAATACTATGGCAGCAGTATCGTCAATAAACTCCGCCTGTAACACTCTACCTGATAAAGAAATAGTTGCCGTCGCTTGGTCGCCACTTCCATCCGGAACACGCAGCAATTGTAGAGTCTGACCTTCTAATTCATACGTAAGGACATAGAAATAGTCCGCATTTTCGTTGTATCGCAGCAAGGTTTGGTTGTTCGAGGACCCCAAACGGACTGGGGCATCTGACCGGAACTGCTTATAAGTAGCCTGTCTGATCTTGGAAAACGCATCCTCGCATGCGTCGATGAGCGAGTCAGTAAGGACATCCATGCCTGGTTCCTGGTCGAAGAGCTTCTTTACCACCGATTCATTGAGGTGGTCCGTGATGAAGTCAGCCACATCTACCGTTTTTACAGTGCTCGGGTCGTCTCCAAGGGCCTTCTGGCTCACCGTGACGTCCGGGAGGTCCTCAAACAGTACATCCATCCACGTCACAAACATGCGGAACAGGTGGTACTCGTCCTTGAGTTTCCACATGTTGCCCGAGGCGAGCTCTAGCAGCTTCTCCGCCCGTTCCATGGCGCTGTCAAATTTGTCCGGATCAAGGCCTAGCGGTTCGCCTCGCTCTCTCCACTTTGCTAGGCCCCTTAGACGTGACAGCAGGACTATGAGCCGCTCACAGGCCGGAACAAGGTTCTCAAACAGCAGCTTTCTCGAGCTTTCGTAGCTACCAATGACTGTTTTGTGCCATTTACGCAGGCCGCGCTCGGTAAGATCCTCCTTAAGCCAGTGTTCAACTTCAGGCAGAGGGATCCCCGTAACCAGAGTATCCATGAGGGCACATTCCCACGTTACTCTGTCGGCAGAGAGCCTTGATAACGCGGCATCAGTATGGCGAGTAAGCGCTATAGTCTCAGTTTTGAGCAACTGCACGGCCTCTTTAATATAGGACAGCAGAGCGAGGACCCGGGCAGGGATAATTGACACTTCGGGCAAGTAGTTCTGCCCGAACTTTTCTATAAACGTCGAATGGCACTGGATCAACGAGTACTCTCCGGTCAGACCCTTTACAACTACCAAATAGCGCGACAGAGACGCGTTCGACGCGACAGCTACTACTCTTTCTTTAGAGACACGAATAGTACCAATTGAGAACACCCCGTAAACATTGACTCCCAGAGACCCATTATCTGTTCCGGTGAGGAGCAGATCAAGCACTGGAGGCATATCTTCGAGGGAAATGGTCGTGAACGCCTGGAAGTTACTCGGTAAAGAGGGCAGTTTTGGCATGTGCTTCGTCAGGTCTACATCTATAATTGACCTCAATGAAACCCCGTGGATACGCACGTCTGGTTGCTGCTGCGATCCTTTATATTCGACCCAGCTGAGCGTAGTAACGCGGTCCACGTCCATGCCGGTCGTCGCAAGGGCTCTCCCGTTGCTCGAGTTGAGCAGCACCCAGCTACCATCCTCGTATATTACAGCCAACGCCTTGCCATCGTACTTCCACACGAGGTCTGCTGGCGGATCAGCCTGGCCTTTCTTGAGACTCGCGCTCCATACGCGCTGTCCGCTGAGCCGGTGGACCCAAATGGCGCCCTGGGACTTGGGCACTACGGCGACGAGGTCCATCGTCGGGCACCACCGCATCAGGCGCGGCTCGACGGGCACAGCAAACGCCTTCTCCTCCAAGACCTCAAACATCGGTGGTACTTGGCGATCCTTCTTGGTGATGGTGACGGATCGTGATTCACAACCAGCCCGTCATCACCTATCACCACCCATCACCACCCAAGATATAAAAGACCACTATAAGATCAAAGAGCCATTAATAAGGTCTTTAACACTACAAATATGTTTAAACGAAAAGCACAGATCAAGCCATCGGCGAATCTCAAGTCAAGCGAACGCAAAAAGCTGCTAAAGGGCGTATGCGAAGCGTTCGGCCTTCCAGAGGACCGCCTGGGTTCCGAAGAGAAGAACAAGATCATGCCCAAAGACCTCAAGTCGTCCAAGATCCAGCTTCACTCCGGGGAAAATGCCCTTTTGTATACCACAGAAAAGGAGAGGCCCATTTGGATCGGGCTCGGGAAGATCATGGTCCCGACTCTGTTCACTTTGTGGCAGTGTCCGTATCTTTGCCCGATCTTGTTAACTCCAGAGGGAACTATTGATAATTTGCAGTCGGGTGCAGATCTAATGGCTCGGGGAGTGTTTGATCCTCTCCCGGAGAGGGCTCCCAAGGGGTCTGTGGTTGCAATTGCGACGCTGAAGCGGCCAACCGTGCCGGTAGCGGTGGGCATTGCGCAGATTGACTGTCATAATATTAGTGAGGAGACAGTGGGCAAGGCGGCGCTGACCGTTTCCGTGATTGATGATACGCTGTTCGAGGCTTATCGTGGGGATAAGACCGCTCCGAAGGAATTGGATCTCAATATTCCACTCGAAACTCCAGAAACAGTCACCAATGATGGTGAGGTTACATCTACTGCTGAGGCCACTCCGGAAGAAAAGACTACTCCGGAGGAAATGGCTACTCCAGAAGAGAATGCTACCCCGGAGGAAAAGGTTATCCCGGAGGAAAAGACTACCACGGAGGAAAAGACTACCCCGGAGGAAAAGGCTACTGCAGAGGAAAAGGAGGACAATGCAGAGGAATCAAATATGAAGACGCTTTCACTGGATGCAGCGGCAGTAGACGAACTCTTTGAGCAATCTCTCCTACAAGTCCTTCGAAAGGCTATTGATAGCCCATTGGACCTTCCCATGCCATCCTCGCAGTTCCTTTCGCAGCAATTGCTGCCCAACCTCAAGATTCAGGATACCAATGCAGTTAACATGAAGAAAACCTCGTACAAAAAAGCTACAAAGTTCTTTAAGTCGATGGAAAAGAAGGGATACCTCAAGAGCAAAGAGAGAGCAGGAGAAGTTGTTATTCTGAGCATTGCCGGGGCCGAGAACGAGCGAGTTAGCAAGTTTAACATTTACAAAGTCAAGAAGCCTAAGCCTGCTCCTAGTCCTACCGATCCTGCCACTACTGACGCGCCATCCACTCAACTCCCGTCTGATGCGTACAATCCGACCGATAAGATGATCGCCAAGGAATATTATCGCCCAAGATCTGTCTTTGCAGTTATTCTAGCAGGGAGCGGCATCTCAACCGACAAGTACTACTCGGCAACTGACCTGCGCAAGGCAATTGAGTCGTATATTTCCAAGAACAACCTCGGCCAGGGCAAATTTGTTGTCCCAGATGAGAAGCTGCAGAACGCCCTCAAGCTCACCAAAAAGACCCCCAGGGACCAGATTATGCCGTTGGTGCTCAAGTCGAGCCAGATGCAACACACTATTACTCCTCCGTTCAGCGAGACGGAGGCCAAGCCTCGCAAGGGTGCCATCCCTATGATCCTCCTCACTACAGAGCGACGAGGCGGTAACAAGGTAGTAACTATTGTGTCGAACCTTGAGCCGTTCCATTTGAATGCGCTGGATGTCGCTGAGGGACTTCGGGTTGCCTGTGCGGGTTCCACTAGTGTAAGCGATGTTCGCGAGGGATCTGACTTGAAGCAGGTTCTCATCCAGGGCAATCATGTCAAGAACATTTCTGTTTATTTGGAAAAGAAAGGCGTTCGAGCAACTTGGGTCGAGGTCAATGATAAGGCGAATAAGAATAAGAAGAAGTAACCCATTCTCCATCCTATCTTATTCTGTTACCCAGCTTAGTCGCCTGTTTATCTTACCTGTTGCATCAACACAGTTGGGACGACTTCCACGTTCTAGAGGAACATTTTTCGGTTATAATGCATTGATAGAGCGAATATCTATAGTACTTCTATAACTACGTACAATCAGGATCCATAGACTATCCTCTAAACGCTATTAGTAGAAAAACGGCACTCAAACTTGAACAATTGATGCTTATCGTTAATAATTTGCTAATATGTCCATTTTCGCCCTGAAGGCCAGTTGAAGTCAGATAATAATTCGAAGGCTCCAGACATTTCAGGTTAGTTGGACATATTGTCGCCCTGCTTGGACTGCTTGGACTCCTTGACAACTCTAGCCAAACCCAATACAAGAACCACCGCAACTGGCCCAAGCAAAGGCAAATAAATAGCGACCTTGTGTTCCTCCGGGAAATACATTTGCTGCACCATCATCTTGTCAAAGAAGGCCGACTCCGACTTTTGCAACGCAACACCAGCGCCAGTGATGGCCCGGTGCCACTCACCGCGGCTCAGCGCGTCTAGAGAATCCTTAATAGCTTCAATGGCCCCATCAACACCAGTCAACACAGGCTTGGGGATAGCAATGTTCGGAAGAGACTTGCTGAGCCGCTCAAGAGACCCCAGCGTTGAAGATGCTGATTTCAGCGCCCGTAGAGTTGAGACCCGCGACAGAAAGTCAAGTCGCAGCTTCGGGCTCTCAGGCTTAGACGGAGCACCTAACAATTCCAGCAGCTGCGATGCAAACGTTTCCAGCACTGGCAAGAGGTCCTGCGAGTTGAAGTGGCTACCCTTCGGACGGTCTTTGATGACAATTCCGCCCCACTGGGGGATAGCAAACGAATTACTAGACGAGTTCTTGACTCTCAGCGGAGACTGCTCCATAGACGGAACATAAATAATGAAATGCAGCGTAGGGTATGAGTGAATAGAGGTCAAGCCCCATTCGGCAAAGTTGACAAAAGTCGACAAGTGCTCGCTATCAAGCTCAAACCCGCCTTCGGGAACTGGCTGCGGATCCGTAGTCATCTTTGCAAAGTACTCGATCTGAGTGTCTACCGTAACATTGGCAACCCGCGATAGCTCCTCCCGGAACGAGGTGAAGTGCTCGCTCAATGCCTCGCCGATATCCCAGCCAATTGGCTCTCCGTCACCGCTCAGCAGCGAAAACGTCAAATGGTACATCGGAGAGTACCCTACGACCATGCTCCCCTGCTCAGAGCTCTTGACGAGCTCAATCTCTTCACTGAACACGTGATCCAGCAGCACGCCGGTGACCAGATCAGGCACGCTGCCCACGGCAACGATATCCAGCGCATATGTGACCATAATGTCTCTGCCGGTCTCTGACACGAGATACTCGTTGTCATCTCCAAGGCGGAAGTTGAGGGTAACGTGTTGGCCCTGCGGGGCCTGGCCTTTATGTAGCTCGAGCCACCAATTGTCCACGCCCATTTCGTGCAGCTCCTGGTCAATCTGATACTGGGCCGCCTCGACGAGATCGGGGAATTCGGGCCCAACATTAAGGTATACTGGCACGTTGACTCTGGCAGCTTCGGATATGTGTTTATCGTAGAAGTCCATGACTTTGTAGTTCAGCGGTGCGCGGTAGATTGAGGTAGTATAGAGCCACATTGGCACGCCTAGCAGGACCGCCATGGCCAGGAAGCACAGTACGACCCATCTTCGTTGTGTTCCATTGTTCTCCTCGACCTTTTTGGGCTTTTCAGCCTCAGTCTTCTCGGCCTTTTCAGCCTTTTCCGCCATCGTGGTGTTGGTGTCGTGTTCCGTCACCGTGTCTCCGAGTCTTGGGACGACCGAATTGAAGCAACATGAAGTATCAATTGAAGGCTGTCGAATAGGATCAATTGAGACGATTTGTTACCAAAGAAATTGTTCGATTAGTATTATTATGCAGAATTTAGGTTCTAGCTCTTTTGGGGTTAGTTGATTTAGCGGTGTACTATTTCGTAGTTCGCAATATGCTATATGGTTCAGCAAATACATCATCTTAGGCGGACTATAAAAGAAATTATGGAAACAACCAAGTTCATAGGTAAAAAAATGCATGCATTGGCTGTTTAATCTTGATTGGGGTATAGTATACTCCTAAATCAAATAACGAGCCGCATTAAATGCGGCGTGGGACTCAAAAACCCTTACCCCAACCCCAAAAATTGGGCTAGTCATTCTATATAACCGTGAAATCAATTGAAACGCTCGGCAAGCCTTTCCCGTGAAATCAATTACCGGTACCAGGTATTATATACGCAGGTAATATGTGTACTGATACCGGTAATGACAAATCTTGTTCCCATTACCCGGTACCATAAATCACCGAATTGCACATATTCTCTCCATTTAATACCGTAGCATCTTTCTATAAGAGATGCTTCAATAAGTAGTTATGAATAATAAACAAATTTTTCGCCATTATATCAGTCAATGAATGGCACATCTCGTTAACGACATTACCAACAAACCAATTCCGGGTATGTACCAACAGATCCTCTTTCCATCAGCTAATTATAATAATAATCTTGATTAAAGCCCATTGCTTAAGAAGACCATCAGATAATTAAGCAATAAATGTCAATAATTCCACACAAAGCTATAATACAATCCATTTTCATTTTAAAGATGCTATTTACACATGGATAACAACCACAGGGCTTCATTATATATAGGCTTGGCAAATTAAACCTGGATGACAATTGGCGGGCTTCGCGTGGTCGTAATGATCGTCTTGCCCAACTGCGGAGCCTTCTTGGAGTCCATCCGGTTAATGTTCTCTCGCAGAGCATCAGTCACAGCCACCACGTTCCGGATAATCTCATAGTCTGAAAAATGGGCTCGCCCCACCGGCACAGAAAGAACCGGAGTAGTCTGCTTGTACACAGTCTCACCCGCCGCCTCGCTAATGACGCTGTAAATGTTATTAGTAACGGTGCCTCGCTTGGCAGACGGCATAAGACCCTTGGGACCCAGAATCCGCGCAACCTGATTCAGCCGCGAAACCATGTCTGGAGTAGCGTACGCCTTGTCAAAGTTAATGACACCATCCTTGACCTGCTTGATGAGATCATCAGCCCCGACAATGGTCGCCCCGGCCTTCTTCGCCTCAGCTGCAGCCTCCTTGCTGTTAGTGAACACGGCAATTCGCTGCTCCTTGAGAGCCCGTGGAAGCCGGTACGTGCCCTGGAGCAGCGCAGCGCCCTTCTCCGCAATCAGGCTGATGTTGAGCGAGATCGTCGTCGACTGGGCTGGTCTTCCGACCTCAATGGCCCGAATATACCTCAAAGCCGTCTCAATGTCCATGCACAGCGGGCTCTTGACAGCCGCTCGAGCTTCTTCTTTCAGCCGCTCGACCTTTCGCTTCTCGGCCTTCTTCGTTTGCTCTTTCAATGCTTGTCGTTCTCGGTGGGCCGCCTGCTGCTTGGCGTCCATCTTCGTCTGACCAGGCTCCTCGGTTTTCGAGGCAAATCGACCGGGAGCAGGCAAGCGTGCAAAGCTCACCGTCGGCCGCTTCAGAACACTGCCCAGTGGCCTACTCAGTATCAGTCGTCCCGACATGTCGAACTAACTCTCTGCTTTTGGGGTGGTCTCTGGATCAAAATGCGAATTTTTCAGTTTCCTCCCATCGGCCCGACTTCCCGACTTCCAATCTCACCCTACCGACTTTGCAAGTCCCCAGGCCGACTTCATCATTACGACTTCATTAATACGACGAATTTGCACAGAAAGGGATAACAGGGTAGGGTTTGTGATCCTGGGGGGCCAGCCCCCCAGACCCCCCGTAGCTCCGCTTCGCGGAGGGGTTCATGATGATAATATTTACAGGTTAAATACATTTTACACTATTAATGCGACAGGTACCATCGCCCCTTGGTCTTTCGTCGAGCAATGATTCGTCGCCCAGTTCGAGATCGCATTCGGGCGAGGAAACCAAGTCGTCGCTTCCGTCGCACCGTAGATGGCTGGTAGTTGTTTCCCATGGCCTTCCATCGCACCTGCGAAGCGGTAAACGGAGTCAGTGAGTTGGTAATGCTGTTGAATGATGGAGCGGCAGTTGGGCCAGCCCTCAATGCCGAAAGTGCAGATCGCCCAGAAAGAAGCGAGAAGCTTCGCACCGTAGACGGCAGTTGTCTGTTTAAATATAGTTAGCATACATCTCTCAACAACTACCCTGGATCTGAATAATGTAAACTCTAAAGCCCGAGTAGCAAAATGAAATTTGCTGATTAAATAATAACCTACCGAGCAACTGTTCTTCGGAGTACGGCAAACATTTTGGTCTGTTAATATTTCACCGAATGGTGGTGGTGGTGAGGGATCGTGAAATTTCAATTTTCATGGCCCCGCGCCCAACGGTTTGCCGGAGATCGGCATTTTTCAAATTTTCGACTTTGATACTGATAAGATTGATAAATCAACTTATTTTGATAATAAAAAATGTACAGACGGAGAAACGAGCAGCCTACGGCCGTTGAGATCAAGCTGATGCAGCCACTTGAGAACGCTGATGCTGAGCAAATGCTCTCTCAGTTCATTGATAACGGTGAGGCCGCGAATGAATCGGTTGTTAACCAGCTGCGAAGAGTCCAGCGTGATCTGAGAGGGCTTCCACCGCTCCTGCGGAATTCTGCCACTGGCGTCATGGAAACTGAGAACAATAACGGCTATGAGGAGGACATCGACATGGAAGAGGCCCAGCCAGCTGCCGAGAGTGAGCCAAAGAAACTGAGCAAGGAAGAGCGAAAGAGACTGAAGAAGGAGCGACGAAAGGAGGAGAAGCGGCACAAGGCTGAGGCTCGACAGGAAGAGGACGACGAATCTGCATAGACTTTGTACACGACTAATGATAATGATACTAATTTGTTCTATTGATTTGATTATGAGTTGCTTTCAGGTAAATATCTGCTCTTGATTGATATTACCGGTAATGGGATAGAAGCTTTTGATTCTATTTAAATATGGCGTAAAAACGCGAACTCTTGGCTTGACATTACAGTAGTTCCTACTATTACCCTATTATCCATGATTATACAGTCAGGTTTTAAAACACACATCTTGAGGCAGGATATCAATGGTATCCTAGAGTTTGGAGTTCGACACGCAACCATAAGCAACCATAAGCAACCGTAATAGAGCATTGAAACGCTAAATATGGAGTCCGACATTAAAGCATTCATAATAGATCATTGAAACGGTATCTACTGTATACCGGTAGTATAACCTAGATATACAATTGTACTGTGGTTATAAAGGCTACGCAGATTAAAATCTCTCAACTGCTTTTTATTTATATACATACGTGAGACTCTAAATTTGGAAGAGCTAGGTGGAACAGCTAGGTGGAACAGCGTCCAATTGAAAATACTTGAATATATCACAATACTGCCGGGCTTCGCTTTTCCCTGAACTGAGAGGCGATACGCATTGGAAATAATAGCAGTAGCCGGTGCTCAACTCCAGGATGCATGCTAATCGGTTGATAAGAAACTAATACCGAAATAATAAGTTACATAATAATCTATCGCATCTTTTTGAGGCCGAGGCCAAAGACATTATGGGCAAATCCTCAAATCATTGGACGAAATTGGGCCGTGTTGGCCTAAGATTGTGGACGAAAAGAGGAGATTAACGGAGGAATGTCTAGCCGTTTTATATTTTCTAGCAGAGGGGAAGGGGGCCACGGAAGTCTATATCAGTAGACTCGTCACATTTAGACTTGTCAGCGCGAGCCATGCCGATAGGTCATTACATGTAGGTTTCAACGGCAACTGGGGAAACAATCTGTAGAGATAGAAGATCAATGTTGTCCCTGAAGTACGCGCTCCGACTACAAGCAAGCACAACAGAGAATTGAAACGGTAGATATTGTAAATATAACTTCGACGTACAGATCCTAATAAAACAAGGCCAAAAATTTTTCGTATCCATGGCAGATTCTTATCGATTCATTACCGGCACCGTAGATAAAAAGCAGAAAATTCTGAGCTGAGCTAGATCCAATAGATACATAAAACAATTCTGATTAAATATATACAATAGCGTTATCAATTGAATCCCCTAGCAATACCCGACCGCATGACATACATTGACGAGCCTGCAGCTTCAATTGGTGGAAGCAAACGAAATTCCACACCACCCATTCAGATGCAGCCCCATTACGCTAACATCTCAGATCAAAGTACTACAGTCAGAGCGTTGAAATGGCTTATCTAAATTATGCATGCAGATGGATCTCCACCCTGTCTATACACTACATATATACACTGGAACAGCTCTAGATTTACCGAGACTTCAATTGCGCCGTGCTAGCTTTTGGCGAACCGCCACTGTAACCTCCCTATATAAGGCATCGGAGCACATCCCCGGACAATGTAACGTTACGACCCCCCAAATCTTTCACTCCCCTCTCCCCCAGATGACCCACCGGTTATCATTCCAGGGTGCTTAGATGAGCTGGCCTTGACGAAGCTTACATATTACTTTCTTCCCATTGGTCGGTATTCTCCCCGGAATAATGCACTACGTGGGATATCGCGTATTCCCCCACAATCTCCATACTACCATCAGTGGTATACAAATAAATACCTAGTCTTCTCACGTAGAGTAAACACCAAAATATCATGACAGTAACTCCAATTCGCATTCTTTCAGTAGGCGCCGGGAGCAGAGCTCGTGCGTACACTCGATCGCTCAGACACTCTGATTTTGTTCAGATCAGGGGTATCGCTGATATCAGCGAGCCCAGACGTAACAAGCTGAAGAAATATGTCGAATCGAACTATACTAATGCCGCAGCTGCGCCTATCAAACTATATGGAGACTGGCGAGAAGCTTTAAAAGATGTGGATGACTACGATGCCGTGATGATTTGCGTACTTGACGAGATGCACCGCGATGTAGCAGTGGCATTTGCCGATGCCGGTAAGCATCTGCTGTGCGAGAAGCCACTGGCTACAAACTGGCAGCATTGCCAGGAGATCTACGATGCGGTGATGCGAAATAATGTAATTCTTGCAATTGGCCATGTCCTGCGGTACTCGCCGCATAACATTGAGCTCAAGAAGCTGCTGGACCAGAACATTGTCGGCGACATTATTAACATCAATCACACTGAGCCTGTTGGATGGTTCCACTTCGCTCACTCGTACGTTCGTGGCAACTGGCGACGAGAAGACCAGACGTCTTTTGCGCTGATGACCAAGTGCTGTCACGACATCGACTTCTTGCTATGGATTCTGGGCCCCCAGAACCTCAAGCGCATCTCATCCTTTGGCAATCTGTCGCATTTCAAAAAGGCCAACAAGCCAGCAGAGGCTGGAGATGCCACTAGGTGCTTCGACTGTCCTGCCGAAGAGAACTGCGGCTTTTCGGCCAAGAAGGTATATTACAACGATTTTGTCGCCGGAAAAAGAGCGTGGAAGCTCAAGACGGTCACTGATATTGAGGACGAGCCGCATCTCAAACAGGCATTGATGGATGGCCCCTACGGCAAGTGCGTCTACGAGTGCGACAATGATGTTTGCGACAACCAGACTGTCAACCTTGATTTTGGCAACGCGTCGGCTACCATGACCATGATTGCCTTCTCGGAGGCGCTCTGCGAACGAAAGATTTGCATTTACGGCACTAAAGGCGAGATCTCTACCAATTCGACGACGATCAAGATTTTCAACTTTGCTACGAGAGAGACTACAATAGTTACACCCTCAGTTGACGAGGAATCTGGCCACGGCGGCGGCGACAGGGGCCTTGCTGAGGCGTTTGCCAAGGCCGTCAGAGATGTTGTCGTCAATGGGTGCGGAGTAGACGAGACACAGGCCAAGTATATTAACTGCACTCCATCAGACGCTCTGGCAAGCCATCGAGCGGTCTTCCTAGCCGAGAAATCCCGTCACGAGGGCACTGTTCTTGATGTTACCACCGCAGTATTGTAACTCTCGCCTGGCGTACTTAATTCATTAATCCATTCCTTGATATTCAATTACGGATGAAGTCTGTACTCTTGGGGGACTGATAACACATAATAAAAACTGAAAAAAGTAGTCCGCTTATTAATGTCACCATTTCGCACCGTAATTGTGTGTAGATGATACTATACGTAGATCAATTACCGATGGAGTCTGTGCTCTTGGGGGACCAGTCCCCCAAACCCCCTGGAGCTCTACTTGAGACTAAAATGTTGATACCATTATACGAAGGGACTAAAGCAATTAAATAAGTGCTATTACTTTAACACCAATTCCATATATATACTTTGGGGACCAGTCTCCCAAACTTCCTGGGGCTCCACTTCGGGGAGGCAGATGCATGGTCCCCCTAATTACACTAGCTTCTTACAGACTTACGCTGCAAACTGCTAACCTGTAACAAAATCCGTAACAAAACTGCCGTCAGAACTCCCAATTACACCGTGCGCTCAATTGCTGTGTCCAAGTGTCTCCCCGAGGGCCAGTCCTCGTTCTCCCGTACCTCCGCGAAGCGGAGCCCCAAGGGGGGTTTGGGGGGACTGGTTCCCCCAATTGCACCAGGCAGAGAAAGTATTCGAGGGCCAGCCCTCGAGCTCCCGTAGCTCCGCTTCGCGGAGGGTGCGCAGAACATAATGTGAATGAATTATACCTAATTCACCAAATTATAAGGGCCGCCCTCGAAAAATTCAAGGCGATGAACGCTCGAAGTAGCATAGATAGCATGTCGGATCCAGTAGAGAAAGAAGAGCAATACGTACATCAAGTGTACCAAGAGATTGCGTCCCACTTTTCCAACACTCGTTACAAGGTGAGCCTACCCCATAGTGAAAAATAAGTGTGGAACTAACAAATTTAGCCATGGCCCATTGTGGAGAAATACCTCAAAGATCAGGCCCCTGGGTCGATCGGACTCGATATAGGGTGTGGCAATGGAAAGTACCTCAATGTTAACAAAGATGTGCTCATGCTGGCGAGCGATCGGTCATCACATCTAGTTGAGATCGCCCAGCAGAAAGCAGACTCGGCGGTAGCTGATGCGTTAGCGCTGCCCTTTGCAGACGGGCGGTACGACTTTGCTATATCAATTGCGGTCATCCACCACTTTACTACCCCTGAGCGCCGCATTGCCGCTGTCAAGTCCATTTTGGGAACGCTGAACGCTACTGGGACTGCACTTATCTATGTCTGGGCGCTGGAGCAGAAGAACTCCCGCCGGGGCTGGGATGAGGGCATGAATCAGGACGTCCTAGTTCCCTGGGTCACCAAGTCCTCTTCCAGCGAAGAAACATACCAGCGGTACTATCATCTCTATAAGGAAGGAGAACTTGAAAGTGATATTAAAGCCGCATGCGGCTCGGTCATCGCATCGGGCTACGAAAAAGACAATTGGTGGGCCATTGCCAAACGACAATAGTCTCCCACATGAAGTTAACTGTTATTAGCTGGATATGGCAATTGGTATGAACTGGTATTAAGGATATCCTCTAATGGTAAGCTGCATGAGGCTCGGTGATCGCATCGGGCTACGAAAAAAAAAAAAAAGACAATTGGTGGGCCATCGCCAGTCCCTCCCAAAATCCACTATTATCTACGCTATCTCCTATCTAATTGGGCCTATTACAACAGCTATAAACAGATGGTTGCTCATGAATCAGCCTCCACAGTGTGAAATGGTGAGTGATTCAAAGACAGTTCTCTCGCGCACGCAGCAGCCTTGCAAAGTGTAAACCTCTGTGTTCTCCGGCACCCAATAACATTTGAAGAATAGGAAAGCGAACCTCCAATTGCTTACCAGTTCACCATGAAACGATTCACGAGGGTAGCGACAACGCGCCAAGGAGCCAGCCGGCTGATGCTAAGCGCACCCCGGCGAGCAGCAGCACTGTTCCACACCACACCCGCCGTACGACAGAAGGAAAAATCAAGCGATAACCCGCTACAGACCTTCCTTAGCGAAACCATCAAAGCAGGGGGACCCATCTCACTCGCTGCTTATATGCGACAATGCCTCACCAACCCGGCTGGCGGGTACTACATCAACCGGGACCCGTTCGGGTCGTCAGGTGACTTTGTCACCTCGCCAGAAATCTCACAGATGTTCGGCGAGCTGGTAGGGATTTGGTTCCTGACCCAGTGGCTGGCCCAGGGTGGACCGGCCAACTTCCGGCTCATTGAGTTTGGTCCGGGAAGAGGTACCCTCATGGACGACTTCCTGCGGGCAGGTCGCAACTTCAGCGACTTTTCCAAGTCGATCTATGAGATCATCATGATCGAGGCGAGTCCGACGCTCCGGGAGATGCAACGGAAGCGGCTGTGCGACGATTCGACCCCGATGATACCCAACGAGCGCGGATTCATGTCCAAGACTCGATGGGGAACGCCCATCTACTGGTACGAGTCGGCTAGGGACATTCCTACCGAGGACAATGTGCCAACTTTCATTGTAGCCCATGAATTCTTCGATGCTTTGCCCATTTTCCAGTTCGAGCACACGGAAAACGGGTGGAGAGAGCTCCTGGTGGACTACTCGGTGCCACAGATGACCCCGGGGACTTCCAAGGGTTCCGTTACGCCGAGCACCACAACATCCGGCGACGAGCCATCGTTCCACCTCACTCTGAGCCCGGACTGGTCTCCGACCTCGCGGGTCGTACCTGCATCGCATCCCCGGTATGCAGACCTCCCCGTGGGCTCCAGGGTGGAGATTTGCCCCGAGGCATGGGAGATTGCGGCGCGGTTCGGCGAGGTCATTGAGAAGTGCGGCGGCGCCGCACTCATCATCGACTACGGCCCGGCCCATACGATCCCCATTGAGAGTCTGCGAGCCATCAAGGGCCACCGCATAGTGTCACCGTTCGAGGCTCCGGGCGAGGCCGATCTCTCGGCGGACGTGGACTTCCAGGCGCTCAAGATAGCCGCCCAGAACGACCATACGGTAGACGTCCATGGCCCCATCATGCAGGGCGACTGGCTGCATTCTATTGGCATTGGCGCCCGCGCGACGCAGCTGGCCGAAAACCAGAAGACCCAGGAAGGGAAGCGCCGCATTGAGCAGGCCTACAACCGGCTCGTAGAAAAGGGAGGCGGAGCCATGGGCAAAGTGTACAAAATTATGAGCATTGTCCCTCAGGGTGCAACCATTCCGGTCGGCTTTGGCGGAGAAGTACCCCCAGACGAAGACCAGCAACACTAGATGTATTTATATTGGCTATCATCCTCTATCACCAGCTGTGTGCCTTTATGCCGACGCAGAGGTCTAACGAGATCAATTGATCACTCGTAGTGCACCTGGGGGCCAGCCCCCAGACCCCCGTAGCTCCGCTTCGCGGAGAAGGCCCCAGAATATGCAGCTCCTAGTTCCTTATAGCAATTGGGGGGACTAGTCCCCCCAAACCCCCCTGGGGCTCCGCTGCGCGGAGATATAGTTGATTTAATGAAGTTTGTGACGGGGGTTTGGGGGCAGAGCCCCCAGCTACGGGAGCTCGAGGGCTGGCCCTCGAATGAACACTCGAAGTAGAAGTAACAATGGATGAGTATCATGAATGATCTATTCAAAGAAAGGCTGCCAATAAGTGGTTTGGTAGTTGGTAGCGCAGGCTATGCAGTAATGTTGCAATAGCAAATAAAGCTCCTCTCGCTCATCAAGGAACTCCAGCTGGTCAATTCTTTCTGACTCTTCCTCCGTCAGCCACTCATTGTGAATTCGGTGCATGTCTTTGGCAAACACATACGAGAATCCGTGCTCCCTCAGTCGGGTCATCTGAGAATCCAGATCCGGGTATAGGTTCAGCGAGGGCAAAGAAATGCCTCGCTTGGAGAGATTTTCTACCATTACTGCACCAAACTTGTCGTTGCCTCCAATTGGCTCGTAGAGAACGAGACTTGCCTTACGCAGCCTACTTGTAAACCAGTCTAGCACGTAATTGCTCTTAGCAGGCTCTAAATAACACAAACAGCATTCGCTGACAATCAGGGTCTCTAGAGTTTTATCTAGCCCTTCGAAAGTGCTCTCATCAGAGAGGTTTCTCAAATCTTTGGCATGCAAATGATACCGCTCAGTGTGGATTTCTGGGCTAAGGACACTGTGTGATGGGTCGAGGCCAATGATTTCGCTCAATTCGGCATTTTTCTTGATAATGCCACACTTTTTGATGGTGGTTTCCTTAAAATCAACTTCGTGATAGATCAGTGACGGGTACTTAGGCAGCAAGGCAAACGGTCTCGTGTCTGATCCGGCGCCCAGTGACACAACCTGGCACCCGCCATGAGTCAAAAATGCTTTAATTAGTTCGTCAATTGAGTGGATGCGTAAGTAGGACCCGCGGTTCATGAGCGGGAACTTCTGGGTGAAGATGCGATGGAACCCACGCTCAGAGCGAAACCCATCTACTATGCGGTCGAGAAATGGGTCGTTCAGGTACCCTGTCGCCTGGGCTGAATATTTCGACGACAGCGCATCGAGATCAGTGTCCCGGATGATCTTGTCCCTCCGCGCCTGTATCAAGTCCATTACCCTCTATGATTACTACTGGTAGTGCTCCCCTGATGTACTCTAAACGGTTAGGCTGGGCGTTTTATTTTGGTTGGATTAATTAAACTTTATTTCATTAAGATTTGTTTGTTTTGTGAATTAAAATGGGTTATTTTAGTGGAGATTGTTAATGTTCAGTGATATAGTAACTTTTCATTCGTTATTTTAGTGAATAATGTTAAAATCTCGACAAAAGCGCTCTCCGCCTCTTTCCTTGCTCTTTAATCCAAAAAAATCAGCAAAATAGACCCTGCTTAGATCAGTTATTGACCCGGTAATAGGGCTACGCTCAAGAATAGCGCGGCTGGTTACGTAATGGCGAAAAGTTTCAAAGCCGCACGCCGATAATGGCCCGTTTGAAACATGCGCATTTGACTCATATACGTTCTCGATAATTCTCGGAGACAACCTTTCCATTTCATTTCACTAACAGAAAAATAACAATAATGAGCGATAGAAAGAAGGCTGGTAAGTAGTAGTTATTTTGGTTGCTGTTTTGTTGGAGAACTAACGGGTGATTAGGTGTTCTTGGTGCTACCGGTTCCGTAGGCCAGCGATTCATCCTGCTATTGGCCAACCACCCTGATTTCGAGCTGGCGGCCTTGGGCGCCTCGCCACGGTCGGCAGGCAAAAAGTATGGAGACGCCGTCGACTGGAAGCAGACCGCCGACATTCCAAAGTCTGTCGCCGACATCGTCGTGACCGAGTGTAAGCCAGAGTACTTCAAGGAATGCGACATCGTCTTCTCCGGCCTCGAGGCGGAACAGGCCGACACCGTAGAGATCGATTTCGTCAACAGCGGGCTCAACATCATCTCCAACGCCAAGTCCTACCGGCGAGCAGAGGGAGTCCCCTTGGTGGTGCCTACGGCTAACCCCGAGCACCTGGACGTGTTCAAGGCCAAGCAGGACAAGTCCAAGGGCCACCACGTGTGCATCTCCAACTGCTCTACTGCCGGACTGGTCGTCCCAATGCGAGCTCTCCAGGACAAGTTTGGCCCAATTGAGGCCGCCGTAGTTACTACGCTCCAGGCTCTGTCTGGCGCTGGGTTCTCCCCAGGAGTGCCGTCTATGGACATTATTGACAACATTGTGCCATACATCTCTGGCGAGGAAGACAAGATTGAGTATGAGCCACGTAAGATCCTTGGTACCGTTGATGGAGTTAAGTTCAACATCATCCCGGAGCGGGAGATGCGAATCTCAGCTACCTGCACTCGAGTGCCGGTCACGGACGGTCACACTGCCAGTGTTTCTCTTAAGTTCGCTAAGCAGCCAGCTCCTTCGGTGGAAGAGATCAAACAGGCTCTGCGGGAGTACAAGACTGAGGCCCAGACTCTGGGATGCCACTCTGCTCCAGAACACGCTATCGATGTGCTGGAACAGCCAAACCGCCCCCAACCACGACTCGACCGGGACCGGGGCAATGGCCAGACTATTTCCGTGGGCCGAATCCGAGAGGACCCGGTGTTTGACATCAAGTTCGTCGGTCTGTCCCACAACACGGTCATTGGTGCCGCCGGGTCTGGTATCTTGATTGCAGAGCTGCTCAAGGCCAAGAACCTTATCTAACTAAACTACTCCAGTAGTAGACCAAACATTGTACTTATGTAGATACGAAAATGACAACCCGCCATTTCCCCCCTTTAATACTAGTAGCGGAGCGTGTCTTCGAGGGCCAGCCCTCGAGCTCCCGTAGTTGGGGGCTCTGCCCCCAAACCCCCGTATCAATCAGATCTCCGCTACGCGGAGGCCCAGGGGGGGGGGGGGGTTGGGGGGAACTAGTCCCCCATTAATATTAGTAGTGGAGTGTCTTCGAGGGCCTCGAGCTCCCGTGGCTCCGCTTCGCGGAGATTAGGCTGAGAATCGCTATAGCTTGATCCAATTTCATGTCAAAAATATTTAAAATATCGTCAATATCAATTCATGTCAGAACTATTTATCAATTCAGGTTAAAAATATGCAAATATCCTACGTAGTCGCTGTTGATGGTTGGCTTGATCAGTCTTAAATCATAGTTGTCGGCGTTCATCATAACCGGAGACATCACCATATCCTCCGCCAAAGAAAAAAAAGATAGAAAGAGATGGAGGAGTTAGATCTCGAGCCCATAGAACTAGACCTAGTAGATGAACATGTATACGACTTGTTTGTAGGAAGAGAAGTAAAAGAGCACAGCCTGGGATACCTTACCCGGAAAGACGGGATTATCGAAGTGCCGGTCGCCGGGTACGATCTCGAGATCAAACAGAGCCTGTCGCTTCTCAACAGCAAAAATGAGGCCGGAACCACCGGAGCCGTCGTGTGGAAAGTCACCCCTCTCTTTGCAGAATGGCTTGTAACCTCAAAAGCCAAGTCGCTGATATCTTCGGAAACTACAGTCGTCGAGCTTGGATGCGGGATTGCTGGGGTCAATGCGTCAATTCTAGCACCTCTGGTCAAAAGATACCTTGCCACAGACCAAGAGCACATCCTTAAGCTCTGCAAATATAATATAGAACAGAACATTGTCCAGACACAAAAGAAGAATACTGTCAAATCAAGGCGGAAGAAGAAGGAAGAGCCAGAGCATGAATCGCCAGTCGAATGGCACACTATAGAGTACGATTGGGAGTACGCATCACAGCAGATTGGGCAATTGAATCCGTATATCCATAGTGTAGGTTCAAACGGGCTCATAATTGCCTGCGATACCATATACAACGACTACCTTATTCCGTTCTTTGTCGACGCTCTGTGGAAGGTTGCTGAGACCATGGCAGACGGAGAAGAAGAACCATCCATCCTCATTGCGCAACAATTGAGAGCAGAGGAAGTGCTTACTAGCGTTCTAACCGCATTGGTGGAGAAGGGATTTCAACTATTCAATGTGCCTTCCACGCTGCTCTCCAAAGAGCTGATCGAGGGCTATACTGTACACTATCTAAAGCGAAACACGATATAATATGCCAAGGGACTATAAATCCAGTAAAGGACCACTAAAGAACGTGTCCACGAATCGTTGCATGAATTCGCTGAAAATATGAGTCGGATAAATAGGTAGCTCATTACATATACGAATATAATAAAGAAGCCAGTAGTTCTGATTGATATGGGGGTTTGGGGGCAGAGCCCCCAACTACGGGAGCTCGAGGGCTGGCCCTCGAAGACACTCCGCTACTAGTATTAATGGGCTCCGCTATGCGGAGACCGGTTGTAATACACGAAGAAGAAAGAAATCATTAATAATTAAGTCTATACAAACAGGCTATCGAAGGAACTCTAATAAGTCCATCTCTCTGTCGTTTTCGTCGTTAGCGTCATTATGATGGTCATTAACTACTACCCTGCTGGCGGTCGTGGCCAGGAAGGGGTTGTCATTGTGAATATGCATGGTGGACCCCGATCGAGTCAGCGGGGAGACTGGCCCAGGCGGGGAGTCGGCAGAGTTGGTAAACTCTGCGAGCTGTGACGGGTCTGTCGTTAGATTCATGGCGTATGGAGATGCAAACAGGGGTGCCGGCTGGAGTGATCCCGCAGTTGATGGTTTGCGGTGGTCACTGCTACTCGTACCGCAAGAATTGTTACGAGTAGAGCTCTCGCTGTGCACGTGGGTGTGTGTATGATGCTTGTCGTCGTAAGTATCGAGCGAATCTGATGAAGCCGTGGCTGGCTTCTGCTCACAATGCTTACGCTTAGATGACCTCCTGAGGAACTGAAGTGTCGCAACATGCTTAATTCGCTGCCAGTTGCGTCTTGTGAAGATACGCTCTTCGCTGTTACGCCACGGCGTCTCTCGTAGCATAAATGCTATAGTGTCGACTGTACAATTGAAAGGTTGCATGAACGCAGCAATTGCAGCGATCCACAGGACCTTGCTCTTCTCGAGGTCTGTCTTGAACTGGAGACCCTGGAGAATGAGCGGGAAGACCCATAGGAACACATAGGCCGCAGGATAAATGAAGATGGACCGCACCTGGCGCTCAATTAGAGACCGTCGCATCTGGAACTGGATCATGCTGTTTCGCTGGAATTCAATAATGGCATTGGTCTGTGATACACGCCGCAATTCTTCTTCATCCAACGAGTTTGGGTCTTCTGGGGACTGACGGTACCGCCTATAATGGTACGCTTGCTCGTCGAGGAACGCAAACCCCGGTAAGTGCGACAGTGCGCTTTTCAGCCACCGTTTGAACCTCCACCACCGTCCGCGGATGCCTTTCTGGAATTCCCGCTCGTCAATGTGGGTCTGGGCCAGGCTGAAGTTCTGCACCACCTGGTCGTACTGTCTCTTGACATAGATATAGATCGAGACGTATATGACGATAATGGCGATCATGATGGCGTATCGGAGGGCCCAGCTGAGCACAATTCGGAACCACACAGGCCGAATTGGCAAGTAGCACCAGGTCACGTACGGCAGATAAGAGTCCCGGCCGTTATGGATGAATGCCAGGGATGCCAGTATTAATGGCAGGACTACGTTGAACGCGTAAATGTACTTTTTGTACGGGTAGAGCCCTGCCTCAGAAGTAGTCCCATCCTTGCGGAATACCAGTAGAGCCGTGTGAATGGCCAGGACTGCGACATTGATGTCTGCACACTCAATGAAGACCGACGTTAAGAAGCCCACAATGGAGCAGAAGTTACGATTTAGGGCTGCGGAGTCCACCACAAGAATTCGGGCTGGATACCATAGCAGGATGAGTCCCTTGAGGAAGTCACTGATTAAGAGCAGCAGAATGAGCCGGTGCCGGAACAGCTTTTCCTTCATGTTGGTATAGAGATAGAACGCAACGAGTCCGGCCGCAATGCTCACACACGAGGCTGAGATGGCCAGCAGCCGCAGCACCATGACCTCGCTGTCTGAGTAGTCCGTGACCGCCTCGGTGTACGGGTCGTGGTATATCTCATATAGATCCGACATGGTATCTGGTGATATACAGCAACGATCAATCGTCGTATCGTGCCTTTGAAAAAAACCACTCAAACCCTCCTGAAAAAAGGTTTACCAGGGGGATCTCGAGAGGACTGTTTCACACCAGGGTCGACGAGACAATTTCACCGGCTTGTCTAACCGTGAGATCTCGCTCAGATGTTGGAGAGGCTCTTGGAGAAGTATACTAAGGGATGGAGGACAAAAGGTATGCGAAGGGGATGCGGACCTAAGTAAATATGTCCGTAGAAGAGCCTTCGATCCCATTTGACATGCATTTTGGCTTTTCATGCACTGAAACGCCTAGCGTTACATGCGTTAACCGCCTGTATCCCGCATATCCCCTTCTGCTACCCCTGGGTTCATTATTTTATTATAAGCTACAGTACCACTATTTGTATTTAATATTTGAAATGATATTTGAGAGCTACTACTGTATCTATGTATGAGGCTTATGTAGGTAGCTGGTGATTAAGTGGCTGACAATAGGTGGTAGTGGTGGCTGGTATTGTCGGCAAAACTTTAATGCCGTGCAAAGTCGGGGACAGGTTTCCACTACGGTCTAACTGGTCAACGTTTAAGTCTTTTGTTAATAGCTTCTCCCAGTAGAGCCTTTTGCTCTTTGTCGTTTAACTCTGAAGTCAATGCCTAGTATGGTAAAAGCACATTCAACTATTCATGTACCGGCATTGCCGGTAACTACCGGTATGATCATGGCATATGCATATTCTATAGTAGTAATGAAAGGCATATGCGGGATTGCTAAATCGCTCATGAATTGTGTACAGGTTCGACGCGTTATACGTGTAGTACGTAGGTAACGCCCAGAAAGGGCCTCGCTAAGTCCGTAGAGAACATTTGCCGGGCTCTGTGGAGTTTAAGCGTGGACATTCGCAGACCCCGATTGCCAAGCAATATCGCCCAATGCTCTGCGAATGTCCCCTGTATGCACAGCACCTTGCATTCGTGCGGCACTACACGCAGTAGTTCCATACGGGAGAATCATCAGCGATGGTCACTACACTGTAACTATTTGTCTAGTCAAAATTGATGCGCCGCTTCTGATGCACGGCCAAGAACAGGGAAGAAACAATTCCTGATCAACCAGCGTACTGGATGCATCATTTACCAGTGATTAAGATACGACCAATTGCGTAGTCCTCCGCGAAGCGGAGCTACGGGGTCTGGGCTGGCCCCAGGAAACCAGACTACAACTATAATAACCAGAAGCTACGCAACGAACCCTTGCAGAGGAATAGTGATGATGGAAGTGTCTGGTCAGGGCCCCAGGCTGCAAAATCATCTATATATACACTGCATCGACAAAGAATACTTATGGTGAGCTATGCCTGAGGAGCTGAAGCAAGCAGGGCCGAAATCGCTCTGCAGCGAAGAGACGGAGACATGTAGACACATCTCACTGTTGCTATTAAGTGGAAGTTAGGACTCAGCTTCACGCAGACCAATTGATAGCCTCAAAATATAAAATCCTAGCATAATAAACTGCTATAGGTTATATGTAAGGACATATCGGTGATTAGCAGCCTCCGTAACCGTATACAGCTTCTTCGCTGCCGGGTTATACGAAAGATCCTCCGGGCTTCGCGGCATTGCCGCGAAAATCGATTTGGAGGCTGAGCCAGGCTTCCAAGCAATCAGTTTCCCCGGATCCTCACCATTGCTTTGAGATAGATACACCGTACTACCAGCATGAACTGCTCCCTGCATGCGCGCCGTGCCGACGCAGTAACCCCACACTGGCTTGGAATCCTTGAGAGCTCGCTTGTTATAGTCGAGCGAAGCCTTGATGTGCCGCGTGGTGTCAGCTTTGTCCTTTTTCTGGTATTCGCCGAATAACAAGGTATCCGGGCTGTCGCCTCGATTCAAAGATACATAGCTAAACCGGAATCCGGAGGGACTCATCTTGTAGTATGCTTTCTGCGGGATCACATACTTGTAATTCGCGGCGGTCCACTTGTCTCCAGACTTGCCCACTCCATCGCCCTTTGAAACCTGCCAGACATTGCTCAGATCAAACACCCGGACGCCAATGCTCGTATCGACGACCCACAGCGTATCACCATACCACACAATGCCGCCAGCGTGCAGCTTGACAACGTTGAAGTTGTCTTTCGCTGTCGGATATACCAAAAGCACGTGGCGGTACTTATGCGTATCCTGGTCAATAAATGTAACCCGGACTGAAGTGTCGTCTTTATTGTGCCAACTGACCACCCACGCCTTTTTGCCGTTCCAATCGCCCTTCTCGTGGGCGTCCTGGGTCGACGAGATGCCCTGGGGGACCCATTTGTCCGTTCCAAAGTCGTCAAAGTCATCCGAGCTCGCGAACTTGAGGGCCTGGGCAAGGTGCGAGCTCTGCTCACCCTTGGAAAACGAATCAGGGCTCACAGAGGACATGGCATGGTTGCCATCCTCAATGACGGAGGTCAAGGAGACTTTGTGCTTCTTCATCGTGCTGACCAGGCCGCTGAGGTGGGAATTGTCTACTTTAGAGAATCTCCAATCCCCGACATCCAGCTTCTGGGATCCATCGCATGCTGGAGATGCGTACAGTGAGAGCCCGACCAAGCCGACTATTCGAGATAACTTCATCTTTATTACTAATTGGTGTCAACAGATGTCAGTTACTCAATTGATGTATCAAAAAAGTAGCTAGGGAAACAACCATTCTTTTATAATACGCTGTTAAATGTTATTCTAAGGCCATCCCTATCAGTCCCCGTACCATTTCCCTTGATCGACGGTTTAGCCGCTCCGGGTTTGTGACATTGGAACGATTGTCTTCCCACAACCCACGAACTTACAATATTATCTTGGCAGTCGTCATTAGTGAGCACATCGCAAGGTTCTCCACTTAAGTACCTTTGGTACTATGTTTGGATGGGTATTTAGTCAAATGGTAGGCAAAAAGACGCGTGTGTGACGCGATTTGCAGCACCGGGTTCCTGGTACCTGAGAGGGATCTAAGACAGTTATCATTACCGTCATTCTTTAACTGCTCTAAGTGAGCGATTGAATTAGCATATATATCTAATGGCTATTCTCCAGCTTAAGGTGTATCTTGTCATTCCCAAGTAAATGAAATCATTATGGTAATGCACTCCAGGTATTGCCGGTACTCTAGGTAGTACAGGGTCTGTGGTATGTTCTTCTCATAGAAAGAAGTTAGAATGAATCAGAGCAACTGATTCGGTTAAAATTACGTGAAGCTGATTATTGTTTTTTTCTGAGTAAAGAATATCCGGTAAAGTACCATGGCAAGAAGAAGCCCGAGACGTCATCACCCAACCAAGTGATGACCAAGAAGAGTATTTCTTGAAGTACGTTATTCAATTGTTGATCCGGGTAACATTTCCTGGATTTTGGTTTAATTTTGACTGAGGAAATGTCGATGCAAGTGTTTTTCCTTATTAGGTGGATAATGTTCACTTATCAATTCTTGACAGACCCTTCGTAACAACTACGGGATAGACGGTAAAAGTGCGTTGAAATTTAGATATACTGTAATATATACGGCAATACAAAAAATTATATAATAAAGTTAAGACCGCTTCTTAACAGCGTCATTCTCGAATTCATGGCCAGACTTTTCACGCAGCAAACCATAGACAGCCCCGACGTCCAAGTTACCCTTCGACTCTCTCACCTCAGTCAAATTGCGCTTCATCTGACGCAGAACCGGGACCTCCGAGTTCGTCCGCTCGGCCAGATCAATGCCATGATTGACATCCTTAAGGGCATTGTCAACACTAAACCCTGGAACCTCGCCCTTGTCGGGTACATACATCCCATCCCGGCTCTTACCAAAGTACATACCCATAGTAGGACCGCCCCACTGCCCAGCCCAATCGGCAATTGTGTCCAGCCCTAGCCCCAGATTTTCACCAAGCACCTGAGTCTCGCTGATGAGCTCGACCATACCCAGAATAAATGAGTTGCCAGTGATCTTCAAGGCCAGTGCCTTGGCGTGGTCTGTGCCAAGGTTCATGATAGACTTACCCATGACGCCCACAATGAGAGATCTCACGCGCTCAATTTGCGACTGGTCGCCGGCCATGACAAACACTAGGTTCGCCGCTTTCGCTACTGCTTTCAGGCCAAACACGGGGCTCGCTAGGTAGGTATTTCCTGAATTACTAATCAATTGACTTAATTGAGTCGCGGTGTTCGGGTGCACTGTCGAGCAGTCTATAATCAACTTCCCACCATCTCTCGCGGACTCAATTAGCTTCTCTACCACCTCGCGGACAGCGGTATCATTTGCGAGCATAGTGAAGATAATAGAGCATTTCTGGGCAATCTCCTCGATGGTGCAAAGTACCCCGCCCACTGCCTCCAAAGGCTTCCCTTTCTCCGCGGTGCGGTTGTAGAATAGCAGATCTTTCAGCCCATGACTGCTCAAATGGTTTTGTAAATGAACGGACATTTCAATGCCCATAGCCCCGAGGCCAATGAACCCAATCTGCTCTTTCTCCATGTTTACTCCACGCAGTACTAACTATGGGGGGGAAGCGACCGGACATCATCATCCCAACCCGACGACCACCTAAAATTCCGATCACCAACCAACCATTGAGATCAACAGACGTTTTGCTGAATTTTGGAACCAAAACTCAAGCAGCTAAGCAGATTTGCTGGATTTTTTGGTGGAAATTGCTGCTTAGTAAAATTGGTTGAATTTGGTGCCTTAAATTTTGATGTTCGGTCAAACGCCGGGCTCAGCAGTGGGCCATAAGGCCCAATCTGCTTTCGGCACCCCGTCCTCAGAGGCGCCCCAGAGACTCACCAGTGGCGGCCGAGGGGCCAGAGGCGGCGGACGCGGTCGGGGAAGCCGTGGCGGCTCGTACAGGCCGCCATTTAAACGCAACTCCAACAGACCGGACCAGAAGGACACAAAAGACCAGAAGCCGTTTGGGGAGAGCCAGAAGCCTCTTGGGGATAATAATCCACGGTTCTCCAAGGTGAACCACTTCCAGAAGACAAAGCAGCTTGTGAGTGTGGAGGGCCTAGAGCCGACTCCATCAGGGTGGAAGCCCAGGCGGATCCCCGACCGACCTCTCCCTGTATACCTATCGGGGAGGCAGACTTCAGTGTTCGAAGTGACGGCCGGGGCTGATCCCTGGGACACTGCGAACCAGGCTCGCATGGGCGAGGTCGTGGCGAAGTACAATGGCTCGAATCTCCAGGCCCAGTACGAAGAATTGCAGGCAATGCGAGAGAATGAGCGGCAACAGATGGAAACCAAAGGGCTCGTAGATCGGCTAGACGTGCGGAAGGACCTCAAAAATGCAATTGTGTTCCGTGGATCGTGTGTTACGATGTGTCCGCTGTTCGAGCGTGTCAGACGAATATACGAGAACAATGTCAAGCAGATGGAGAAGGATCCTGCGACGGGGAAGGTCACGGAACGCACGGCGGTCAAGGCTTTCTCGCGACCTGCTGCGGGTCAGCCTCCACCTCTACCTTCGGATGTTCGACCGCCACAAACCTTGAGACGGACTCTCGACTACCTGATAGAAAAGGGCGTCCCTCAATTGCCTTCGAGTCACTCTTTTTTGTGGGACAGAACACGGTCGATCCGGCAGGATTTCACGTACCAGAACTACGCTGGTCAGGAGGCCGTAGAGTGCAACGAGATCATTGCGCGAATTCATTTGGTGTGCCTCCACGTAATGGCGGGCTCGGGCCAAGAGTACTCCAAGCAGCAGGAGCTCGAACAGTTCAACAAGACGCTTCAAACACTGACGGAGTTTTACGCCGAGAGAAGGCGCCTGGGACTCGAAGACTCGTCTCGCGAAGGTGAGATGCGAGCATACCAGCTGCTGTCGCACTTGCGGGACCCTGAAATAGAGCGCCAGGTCCAGGACTTGCCCAAGAGCATTGTGTTCAATAAGTGGGTGCAAATGGCCCTGAGATTACGCATGCTTATCCAGCAGAACAACTTCAATCCCCAGTTCCAGAGACGCATAGCGTACACGGAGAACTGTGCCAACTTCTTCTCGGTCTATTTCAAGATAATTAGAGAGGACAAGGACGTTACTTTCCTTATGGCGTGCTTGCTCGAGTCGAGTTTCAATGATGTACGATTGTTGGCGGTCAAGTCGCTGGCTCGGGCGTGTCATGCGAGAGGTAAGCCGTACTTGTTGAGCAGACTCACAGAGATGCTCGGGTTTGACAGTGACGATGATACTCAGGAATTTTGCGAGTACTACAAGATGCCCGTGACCCGAGGAGATCAGGGGGTTGCTACGGTGGAGATCACCGCTTATGATGATAAAGTGGTTGCTGAGCAGGCCCCGAAGCCGCAACCTTTTACGCGCTATATTGACAATAAGTTGGAGGGAAAGACCCTATGTGATATTATTAAACACGATTCATCTTCGGGTATTTCAGGGGGTGTTTTCGAGTTTGCCAAATCCATTACGACAACTAATAGAGAGACGCTATTCAAGCCTGAGCCCATTCAGCCCAAGGTTTTTGGCGGGAGTCCATTTGCCAGCGCTCCACCCTCTCAGCCTGCTAGCATTCCACCCTCTCAGCCTGCCAGTAAGCAAGTGTCTCCGTTCTCCCGTGCCCCTAGTGTTCAGCCACCAGCACCAAAGATCAATGGAACGGTTACTCCTGTGTTTAACTTCACCAAGCCTTCTATTCCTTCCATTCCTACAGCTTCCAAAATTGCAACTGAAGCTCCGGCGAAGATTGAAATACCCACCCAGTCTCCATCGCCTCTGACTCTCCCGGAGGCCAAGAAAGAGCTCCCCGTACCAATTGTTCCCGTCAAAAAGGAGCCTCCAAAGCCGCAGTTCTCCGAGTCTGACTACTATGAACAGATGAAGAAGCTGGTCCAAACCGTGGTTAACGAAGAACTGCGCACCACCGCGGTCCCCAAAGCATGGAAGGAAATTGAAACGTTAAGACAGACCCGCCAGGAGCAGATAGAAGAAACCGCGGTGTCCATGTATCAGGACTTAATCCTCGACACTGTCATTCACCAGGTCGCCTACTCCTACGCCCGGGCCCTTGACCGGCGCCGCGTGTGGTCCTCTGCTATCCACCGGTTCAAACAAGCCGCATTGCGCGCCAAGGACATTGCCGATGAGAAGAAGCGCCGCCTGGATGAAGTCAACAGCGTCACCGCCGAGCTGGGCCGCGCCGTAGTCCGGCGACGTGTATCGCGCAAAGGAAGCAAAAAGCGTCTCAACGAGGGCCTGTACAGGGGCGAAGACTCGCAGGTGGCCCAGATCCAGGCCGTATCGAACTCTGCCCGCCAGGTGTGGACGCCACTCGATCTCGCAGAGATCGCCTTGCCACCCCTGGAACAGGCTTTCAAAAAGAACCGTATGTTCGATCGTCAGGTGAAGTACACCATCTTCTGTGAAGACTGGGAGTCTACGACCGGCAAGTGGATGCGCACCAAGTTCCGGCTCGAACTGAGCCCCCGTGGGCGGTACGAATCCACCATTGAGCGCAATGGCACGCAACTCACCGTATCAAACCTCGAAAACGATCCGGAAACCTTTCGGGTAGTGGGTGGAGTCATCTTTGAGTGCGGAATTAACGACCTGTCGGTCGATTATGAGCGATTGCGCGAGATCATGCAGCGAATTACCCCTGAGAGCAGGTTCCGTCTCTCGGTGATGCTGCTCTATCTCGGATCACTTGACGAGGCCGCTGTATATGCGGGATTACAGGTCGCCCAGTACGACGTGCCGGTCGTGTTCTGCGGCGCCGGTGGTGGGGACGCACAGGTCAACTTGGAGACGGCCGTAAGGCAGCTCTCGGGCACGTTCGACGCGACCTACTCGGCGCGGGGCCAGCGCGAGAGAGACGATATTCTTGCCGAGCAGGAACGGGCTGCGAAGATGCGGCGTCGCAAAGAGCAGGAGGTCCTACGGAGCCAGCAGCAGATGGCGGAACAGAAGCGGTTTGAGGACATGCGGCGATACAGCTCGCTCCAATACTTTGGCAAGGCGGACCGGCGACCTGACGAGGAGGAAGCCCAGAAGCGCAAGAGGTCGATCCGGCGTACTGTTTCGTCGTGCTCAATTGACGAGTCTCTGGCCTCCTCGCCCATTCCACAGAGCATTCTGGATCTCAACAAGCTCGTGGCGGGTGTACTGTCGAAACGGGCCAAGAAGTGATGTATATTATTGTATTAATTTATTTATTCATGCATTCCTACCTATACTGTCATACAGCTGTCGAATCTGCCAAATGAGGCACCCATCCTCATTCTCCATTATAAATAACCTCCAGTCCAACGCGATTGAACTCGTCCATATCACCACAAAAATACCACAATGGGAGGCTCCAGCAGCAAGCAAAACTCGTCTCGGCCCCAGATCTCTAAGCCCATGAACGTCGTCAAGCATTCCAATACCCCCTACGCAGACGGCAAGGCCACCCAACTCAAGCGCAACGAGGTCTACACCCCGCCAAACAAAAAACACCGCTAAACACCACCGATATACCTTCTTCGTTCGAACACATAATTTTTAATTCTATTCTTTTTTGTACAGTTCAATTCCCCCAAACCCCCTTGGGTCCCCCTCCAATATGCCCGTTGAAAATAATCGCTTCGCTTTGGTCAATTGGGGGGACCAGTCCCCCCAAACCCCCCTGGAGCTCCGCTACGCGGAGTATTTCTGGCGCCGTCGCTGAGCGGAAGCTGTTACAAATCATTGAAACACAGTTACTAAATTTCTGTAACAAACTGTCGTGACATCAGCGACATACCTGTAACAAACTGTCGTGACATCAGCGACATACCTGTAACAAACTGTCGTGACATCAGCGACATACCTGTAACAAATTGTCCCAACACCAACTCTGTTACGAATTCTCGTGATTGTTTTGTAACATGGGGCAACTCCTCCAAGCACCTCCTGAAACTCCGCTAAGGAATCCATTTCTTCCTATAAAAGTTTGTAGAGTATAACCAATTGACCAGGACATCTCCGCGAAGCTGGGGCTACGGGAGCTCGAATATAAACTAGAACTCGAATAGAACGCAACTGAGGGGACCACACATACCCCCCCTGGGGCAGCGGAGAAATCATCAATCCCTCTGCGAAGCAGAGCTACGGGGGTTTGGGGGCTGGCCCCCAAGTCAATTGAACCTAGAGTGCTCACGGGGAGGGGGGTCTGGGGGCAGAGCCCCCAACTACGGGAGCTCGAGGGCTGGCCCTCGAATATCCAATTCCACAGTATCAAAAGGAGGCTACCCCTGAGCCTTGAAAAAAATGCAGGGTGATGTATATATACATAAAATGCTATGGAGGGAATAAATAAAAGTTAGTAAAAATCGGATGCATTGATGACCCCCCAGCGGGTGCCTGGGGGGTCCTTGCGGTCGTCGTCGAGGCGCTTGCGGATGCCAAACATCTCCTCTGCCTCAATGGAGTCTAGCGAGGCGACGCTGATGTCGGAGCGCGGCTCGAGGATCATGGTGGCCCGGCCCTGGAAGTCCGGGTTGAGTTTCCCGTTGAGTCGCATCAGCGTCTCGACGGCGTAGACGCGGTAAAAGTCCGGGTTCATGCGGACTTCGCGTGGGCGCAGGTGTGGAATGAGCGTCGTCTGCACGGCGTACGTCTTGAGGTTAACGGGCTTTTTCGACTTGCGTGGGGCCGTAGAGGGGGTCGTCGGCGTCGATGGGCGCGGCGACTGCACAGCGCCGTGACTAAACATCATGCGCGATGGGATCGGCTCGTCGGTCGACCGCGGAGAGAAGGTGAACACCTGCGACGAGTATATCTTCTCCTGCGACATGCTGAACGAACTGGCGACTTTCTTGAGCGACTTGGCAAACGTAGAGACAAACGACTTTTTAGTGGGCTCTTTGGAGCTGCTCTCGAGCTGCTCTTCGAAGCAATCGCAGTCTTTTTCTATCCTTTCTTCGTCATTATCCTCATTGTCCTCTTCGTACCCGCTGAAGGAGGACAATGGGTGGTCTACGACGGCCTGCTTCATCTCGGGCATCTCCAGTTTGCGACGCGTCGTCCGGGAGTGCGTCGTCTTAGAGCCTACGGAATTGTTGTCGGACCAGTCGTACTCCAACCATTCGGGGGCAGTTTCCGACTTTAAGGTAGTTTCGCCTTGGGAAATGCCCATGGAGTTGAACATATCTTCCATCCAAGACCACGTGAAGTTGTCCCGTTTAGTCTCTTTAGCAGATCCTTCGTCTTCCGCGTCGCTTTCGTACCCGCCTTCGCAATCATCCTCGCCGTCTCCATCATTGGACGACGCTACGCTCTGAGCCCCAAACTCGGGAGTCACGGTATCGCTGGAATGCGTTTTTCGATGCATAGCGCTCATTTCAGCCACCATAATAGCCGAATCCTGCGGCGGTGTCGTCGGGTCCGTTATGCTCGCCCCGGAGGACACCGAAGACGCCAAAGAGCAGGTCGACGGGGTTGACGACAGAACCGTACCATTCGCTCCATACCCTTTTGGGGTGTCTATTGGTTTAGTCAGCGACGCAAACAGGGTCGCTGACTTGGGGCTTCCGGCGCTTATCGAGCTTTCCTCCTTCCTTGTCCTATTCTTCTTTCTTCGCGGGATCACCGTGGCCGATAGCAGGTCCGCCATGGCCGGTGACAACGGCCTCCCTCGATGGTCATGCGTAATAATCATGCTAATCGTCTATTCTCAAGCATATCTCACCACAAAACTTGGAAAGGGGGAAACAGCTGGGCGGGAGGGTCTCTATGGGTTCTTTTATGGGTCTAACGCAGGTTCCTATCAACACTATTTATAAAAGATAACGACTGGGCCCACTCGGCACCCCCATCTTGCCGATCCGGGCTTATATAAGCCACTATCAGCTCCCAAAGCGGGCGCACGCGCGGGGCCTTTGCCTCAACCCAACCCACGGCCCAGGGACCCTACCGCTGCGCGCGCGCGCGCATACCCACGGCAGAGCCGTCCGGGAGTTGTTGTTTGTTCTGCAGGGCGCCCAATTGGCACCCTCCACGCATGGAATCCCACTCGCATGCCTCGCGCTCCATATTAAAACGACTTTTTTTTGGGCCCAGGCCCCCTCGTGCCGTCGTCATTCTACGTCTATTAACACACACAGCGTGTCGCGGTCGTGTGGTATGTAGCGCGCGTGCGCGCGCGTGGTCCTTGGCCGACGGCCCAAAATGGAACGCCACATCGTCGGGCTCACCCCCCTGAGACAGTGGATCTTTCCACCATCTTGTGACCGAAATTCTGCGCCTTTCCATTGGCCGGTCTCTCTCCCAGTCTCAAGAGTAGGTTGACTACGGGGCTCGGTGACTGGGCGGAGCATGTACATTCTATTTCTAGAATACCGAGCCATTGTAAGTGTTTTGAACTCCTGGATCTTGTAGTACACTGTACTGTAGTAGAAGTGGGAACCAATGGGCTCGGGGTCCGTTATCACCAGATGATAGCCACCCCCTTGTGTGTGTGTCTGTGGTCTACCCTAAACCACACTCAAACACGCTGCTTATCAACCAACCCCCTAGCTAGCTAGCGCCACAAAATGACAGCTCTAGCCTCCACGTAAGCGGAATCACGAGAGCTCGAGGATTGGCTCTCGAATCCACCAATGCTATGTAGTGTAATTGGGGGGACCAGTCCCCCCAAACCCCCCTGGGGCTCCGCTTCGCGGAGGATTTTGTTGTCTTAGCAATTCGCTTTCGTTTATACAGCTCTCGCCACGGTGACGACCTTTTGGGGCTCCTTTTTTTTCCAACCTCTATCATTAGACAGCCGCGCAAGATGCGGCTCATGACCAAGTCTCAGACATCATGCGGCTCGTAATATATGTCTCAGGTCGGTGCGGCTCGTGCGGCTTTATAATTCGTTAACTTTATACACGTAGGAATTTGACAGGCACATGTTTCAATTATGCTTTAGAGATTAAATATTTCAGAGTACCATACGATGAATTCTTTTTAACTCCTCAACTCTCCATCCGTGCTCTCATGCGAACCATATACGGTACACCCTGCGATCGCGTTTATACAGCACCTGAAACGTTGCTCAAAAGTATGGTGATATCGCAAGCCCAACGTGATCTATATGATTCTTGGTCCGTTGGTTATGAGCTGTTGGTTATGGCATGGTAAACTCCGTGCGTCGATAGACAATGCTTTTATGAAGGCGCTGCTGTATAGTCTTCGAAGCTAATCTCGTATAATAGGGCCGGTGATATCGCGGACGGAGGTACAATATTCTTCGGCCTCTAATTGTGGTGGTTAGCATATTATCCAATCAATCTCGATCCCAGACTTACCTTGTATAGCGGAATAAATTATACGTCTGACAAAATCTTTCTTCTGGTCGTCGGTTTTCTCAACCTTTGCGAACAATGGGCGATAAAGGCGTAACATCCTACTGCTGAAAGACTCTTTGCTTTCGGGCTCCTCCATGTCCTTAAAGCCAAAATCAAATAAATCGACCGTGAGACTGCGACTCCGGTCACCAGCTGGTGCGAAGTTCCTTGAAAGAATAATACACGGCAAAACGTAACTTTCTATCTCCTCATAGAACAGTTTGAAAAGAGTAAAGTCAAAATATTGTCTGGACACAAATTGAGCAATTTCATCAGCTCGCTGAGGCTGTTTATTGGACTGACATCTCCTTTATATACATCGAACCAAAATCTTTTGAAAATTTCAATGTCAATTAACTCCTGTTCATCATTAGACAACGTCATCAGTTGTGATGAATATATATTTGAATGGGGGTGTGGTTACAAAAAGCTCAAAAAGGTTCACACCAGCTCAATTTATAATGCGATTACAGCCACTAGCATATGTCTAAAAAGCTTTGAACACATAATATTATACACTGTACCTGGTACCACTAAGTGAAGTTTTATAGGTCAGGCAACTGTACTACCGGTACGGTGAAACTCAACAAGGTAAGGCCCCAAGCAAGGGGCAAAAATGAGGTGGTGTCTAAGAAGATTAAACTCCACAGCAGGCAGACCTATGCATGTAAAAGGAAACCAACCAAATTGATTTCAATCGAAGACAAAAGTTTCGATAACTAATACTGTATGCGGAATATTTTGTCGCAGTATTATCACGCGTAACGCGATATAAAGTGTAAATGATACATGGGAGTCGATAAGTGTTAGACACCCACAAGGATACCTTCATTCACATCAAAAAATGGATAAATCCAGGAGCATATGGCCTGTTTTTTTTGAATTTCATTGAGAAGGACCCGATTAATTGAGCTAACAGCGTGGATTCGGCTTGTCTACGTTATCAGGCTCAATTCAAACTAACCCACGTAACCGTCAAAAAGAGCTCTAGCATACTGCAACTATCAAACTCGATATAGTGCAGTCATCACATAATGCTCTGCCAGGGGCCCTCGAGCTCCCCGTGGCTAGCTAAGTAGCGAGCCGGCTGCGGGCCCGCTTAGAATTTACTTGAAATAACGTTAATTCACTTTTGTTTGTATGTCGCGCGTGTTTCCTCCTGTCGCGATGGCATCCGTGTAATTGACAGCTCTTATCCTCCGCGAAGCAGAGCTCCAGGGGGGTCTGGGGGGACTGGTCCCCCCAGTTACACTAGATAGTACTAGAAATGGAGTGTATTCGAGGGCCAGCCCTCGAGCTCCGCTTCGCGGAGGAAGTTGGGAGTGTTTATCGCGACACAACGAGTGTAGTGGAAAGAGAGAGAGAGAAGGGAATGAGAAGGCGGACGGGAGTGAAGGAAGCGCCGTCGCCTACGGCAGACGAGCTGGCGAAGAAGTCGGATGTGACTGTCGGAGGGAGCGCCGTGCCACCGCAAACGGAGTACTTTGGGTTTGCGCTCTACGTGGGCTCTATAGTCGTAGCGGCCGTATACCTTGTATGGTCTTTTCTGCCCAAGCGGTGGCTCGAAGGGATCCAGATTTACTACTACCCGTCGCGATGGTGGAGTCTGGCGCTACCGTCGTTTTTAATTGTGCTTGTGTGCTACATATACGTGGCTCTGGCCAGATATAACGTCGAGGTGCTGACGCGCCCTCTGGATTCATTGGAAACGATTACAGACTCTAATGCTAAGGTCGTGTCGCGGGAGGAGGCCGGGAGGTACCTGTTCAGTCACTCTGACGGGGTGTGGGACCTGCCGTTATCCGAGGTGTGCCAGGTGCTGTACCAACAACACTAACGGGGGGTATAATAAAAACATTAAAATGCGTTGATTTTCATGATTCATGATTCATGATTCGTGATGTACCGTTGTAATTGGTTGGATGGTTGTAATTGGTTGGACGGTTGTAATTGGTTGGATAATTGTATGGCGGATGGCATTCATGAATTTCGTTAATCGGAGTGGTTAATTGGCGGCTAATTGGGTAATGGATTGCGGAGTGGGTGGAGGAGCGGCAGCCGGGGTGGTAGCTGAAGGAGTAGGGGCCGGGCTGGCGCCCAAGAGAAGGGCGTTCTTGCGGGCCTGCTTGCCCTTTCGCATCTCCTGCTTGAGTGCAAGACTGTCGAGAGGCTTGAGGAGCTCGAAACTGCACAAAAGCTCCTCGCTAACACTCATAACTGCGCCCCAATTGTCAAACTCACCACAATAATTGGGCGCGCTAAACACCGTCACCAGAGACCGCTCATTAAAGAACTCGTATCCATCCTCTACCACCATGTGCGCGCGACAGACTAAATCGAACCCAAACTTGGACAGGAACCGGTTGATGGCGACCTTGCTGAAGCAGTAGCTGACGCCGCGCTCGTTATCCTCCCACTCATTAACTGTATCAGCGGGATCGGACCACAGTAGATCGTTTAGTAGTCCGTAGTCAGGTACATCAGTAGGCCTCTCAATGTTACGAATCTCGTTCATGCTGTTGAGCGACGGAGAGAGCCCTCCATGCACACAAAAGATCTTTTGGGCCACCACGGCAGTAATGGGCAGCGCATTGAACGTATCGATGAATATCTTCCACGTCTTGATGTTGCACCGCCGCTTACATTCATCGTAGAACCCATAGACCCGTGTCACATTGGCGCACTCGTGGTTGCCTCGAAGCAAAAAGAAGTTCTCAGGGTACTTGATCTTGTAGCATAGAAGCAGCAATATCGTCTCGAGCGACTGCTTCCCGCGATCCACATAGTCCCCGAGGAACAAATAGTTAGCCGCCGGCGGGAAGCCGCACATATCAAACAGCCGCAGCAAATCTCCATACTGGCCATGTACATCACCGACAATCTTAACGGGAGGCGACAGTTCCAGCAGCGTCGGCTGAGATAAAAAGATCTCCCGCGCCATCTGGCAAATCGTGGCAATCTCGCTGTTCTTGAGACACACGCTACGCGTCGTTTTGCCCGAATATCCGGCGTCCAGCAGCCGCTGAATGATCTCGTCGACATTGACAGAGGCCGGGTTTAATATGGAACTACGTCCCGGGCTCGCCGCAAGCGGCGAAGCGCCTCCAGGGGTCGAGGGGTTCGGCGGAGTCAGAAACCCGCCGGTCGACAGCGACAGGGACCTTCCTGGGCTCATTGCTGTCGCATAGCTGTCTACGCTCCCATTGATCGGCTCGTCTCCTGTGCCGGGCTTAGGCAAAGACCCATTGTGGCTGATGTTCCTGGGATGGTTCGAATGGTCAATGTCAAAGGTGCCGCTAGTCGGGGTGGGCGCAGGGCTCGGCACAATGTTGCCATCTCGGTCGCGCCGAATGAGGATGGGATCCTTGGGGTTCACCTGCTGCATCGAGCGCGGCAGCTCGCTGTTATTGGCAACCTCCGGGAACGGGTACCCTTCTGCCTCCGGGTGGTCTTCATGTTGGTGTGGCTCATCCGGCAGGGTGCTCTCGAGTGCCGACTTGAACGACCCGTGGTCGCTGCTCACGGAGATCCGCGAGCGCAAGGACCGCGCGGACCGCGTGGACCCCTGGGTGTCGGTCCGGCTGAAGGACGGGTACTGCTTGAAGTTCTCATTGCCTTTGGATTTGGACGAGCTGTTACCCATTATTGATGTGTCTTCCCACTACTCGGCTTCGTCATTGAAGGGTATACGGCGCAAAATGGGTCCTCTAGCCAAATCCAGTCAACACCTATTAAAATATAGTCCAAAACACACAAACTACGCCTCGTTACTCTCGCTACTCAGCCCGAACTGCTCTCCTTGGTTGCGTTCGGTACCCGCAGACTACGTGATGATAAAGAATCCTTTGGCGGTTGGGCTGCCCAAAGAAAATAAAATCCCAACTGCCTGCGCCCGCGTCGGGCAACCTTCCCCCCTTCCAGCCGCACGCTGAGCCGCACGTGCCCCATCGCCCCCTCTGCGTATCACAGCTACGAGAATGCAGCATGGTACGATTGTAGGTACCGACTGGAGCGGTTAAGCATAATTGGGGGGACCAGTCCCCCCAAACCCCTGGGGCTCCGCTGCGCGGAGGGGTGGGCCGATCTGCGTGGTGTGTGCTCCGCCTCGTGGTACCATTTGCTCGACCGATCCTATGTGACCTTAAGATTGTGGCTCAGTTTGCATATGCATGCTCTATTTTCGCGAATTGTTGAGTCTGTGAGACTTTAAGCTACATCAGTAGTACGGTACTATGGTATATTTAGATGAGGGGTGCATATTACAGGTACCATTGTCAGCTTGAAAAAAAAAGTACAACGTGCTCTGCTCTTATCTTGAGCATATCTATATACTGTACTGTACCGGGTACTGCGTAGTATGATAATAGCTACGGTAAATTATTTTACCAAATTATGAAGGGCCATTGCTAACCAATTGGAGAATCGTATAACTTCCTGGTATTTCTACCCCCTCTTTGGGATCCACATATGTTCCTTTTTTGAAGTTCTATAACATTATAGGAGAGCTCAAATTGGAAATTGTAAAATATATTTGATCATTACCAGTGCTGCATCGAGACTCAATTGAATCTAATAATCCTCCGCGTAGCGGAGCCACGGGGGTCTGGGTTAAGTATGCGAAAAATGGAATGACCCGCAAGCTGATAGGATATTGTAATGAACCATACGACACACTACCTGGCAATAAATGAATTTTTTTTCTATATTATCAGAATGGTAATAGTAATACCAATTATCCCCATGTATGGTTTTCCATCGCATTGAAGAGAAACCAGAATTTCCAACAGCAAACCTATGGCCTTGAGATTATTGTTACTTTAAAGAATTATGGTTTATCTACCGGTACCACCATTTTTTATAATTTAGAACCAATTCGTCCTAGTACCTGTACCATGGCAAAGGCTTATATTAAATTGATTGTCGTTTAAAACCATTGAACTGCATTGCGTAAGCATATAAGATGTGTAGTTTTACCGCAATTGCAAGTAGATATTGGAAGGCATCAATTGATCAATTGAAGATAAGAATGGCGAGGTCATTGAGTGCTACATAAGATCTCCGCGAAGCGGAGCTACGGGGGTTTGGGGGCTGGCCCCCAAGTCAATTGGTTCTTACGCCTGTCCTTGGGGGCCAGCCCCCAAACCCCCGTAGCTCCGCTTCGCGGAGAGGTATTAGAAAACATTCAATTTTATAAGCAAAAATACATAGAATTAGATTCTCATCAGGATATTTCAAAGATCATTTCTAACCAAAACTTTTTCCTCCTCACGTCATTCGTAACCCATTTTCGTTTTTTTTTTGTTGACCAGTAAGTAGGCAGCAGGTGGTTATTGTTCATACTTTCATTACTTTCGTCGCTTGTCCTTGACGACCTCCCAGTCGTCGGACTCAAGTTCGGCCTTGGAGGCCTCAGCAGCCTGGACTCGCTCGGCCTCGGTCGGCTCGTCCTTGTTCTTGCTCTCGACAGGAGCCTCGGCATCAGCAGCCTTGGCTGGCTCCTCCTCCTCATCCTCAGTCTTGAGCACGTCGAACCGCTTTCGCACAAACTCAACGTCGTCTCGCTGCTGCTTCTTCTCCCGCTTCTGCTTGACCGCCTCAATCTTGGCCTGCTCCAGCTCCTGGGCCTTCTGCTCAACCTCGAGAAGCTTCTTAGTGGTGTCAATTGGCTTGGCGGAGCCAAAGATACCGCCTCGAGAGGCAGCTGGCGCAGACTCTGGAGTCACGTCGTGGGCGCCAATGGTTCGTGGAGCCAGCTTGATTCGCGGTCGCGACGCAGGAGCCGGCTTCTCGGATCGCCAGGCTTCGGTTCTGTCGGATGGCATATCCGTTCGTCGGCCTGGGCCGCCTCGTCGTGGCGGAGAGAGTGGGCCCTTTCGCTCCCAGCTGTCAAAGTCTCGCTCCTTGTTGTCGAACCGGCTGGTTCGTCGTCGCTCGCCCTCTGGTGCAGGCAGCGGGCCCCTTCGCTCCCAGTTCTCGTAGTCCCGCTCGTCTGCCTCTCGCGGCTCTCGTGGCTCTCGTGGCTCCCGTGGACCCAATGGGCCCGGTCGGTTGGATCGCCAGTCGCCGGTGAACTTCTCGTCGTCGAACGAGTTTCGCGGCTTCTCCGCAACAAACACGCTCAGGTCTCGGCCCAGCAACTGCTGGCCCGTCAGCTGCAGCGCACGCTCAAGCGCTTCCCGCGTCTCAAACTCAACGAACCCAAAGCCTCGCGGTCGCCCGTCCTGGCCCATGACAATCTTGATCGACACAACTGGCTCGTTGGCGAACAGCTCCTGGACGATCTCCTCAGTCACAGAATAGTCAAGGTTCGACAGTCGCGCGTAGAATGGCGGCTCGTCCGGAATTGGAAGAATCTCTCGCGGAGGTCGAGCCTCTCGCTGGTACCCATCCCGCTGGTACCCTTCTCGCTGGTACCCGCCTGGCGGACCTCGCTTGCCAGCGCTCCAGTCGTCATTGAACGAGTCGTTGAAGCCACCGCTGGATGGATGATGACCACCGGAAGGACCAGCACCGCCAGCAGAGGACACTGGGAAGCTTGGAAGTGGCATATCCTCATCAGCCCACGAGCCGGATGGAACATTGCCAAAATCTATAACTCGGGATTAGCTCTTCATGCCAAATCACGCCACAAAAAAAAAACTTACCCTGGTTGTTGATGAACTCATCAAGGTTCATCTTTCGTACATTTTTCTTTGGAGCTGTCCTTCTGTTAGCCGAGAGTTCCCCCTGAATATTTTTAATCCACGTACCCATATTGAAATGATGTTTTCCAATCTCTTTAATTAACTTTTCACCACCTCGGTCAGCAAACACAAAAAAATTACTCCAAAACGACTCGCTCCACACTCACCCTTTTTTTCGACAACTAACTCAGTCGATTAACGCAAAAATATCTGCTCCTTTCAACTTCAAATAGCTAATGGAGACTGCTTAGGATGGTATTTCCGTCGTGGCGTTGGACATTTTTTTTCCAAAAAGTTTTGTGGCCTCGCGCGCCCCCATCTCCCAGCCGCGTGGCCCCTCCCCCTTCGAGCCGCACTACCTGTGGCTGGAGGGGTTCATAGGGGGGACCAGTCCCCCCAAACCCCCCTGGGGATCCGCTTCGCGGAGATTATTCTTGTAGTGCTTCTCCGCGAAGCGGAGCTACGGGGGTTTGGGGGCTGGCCCCCAAGTCAATTGTGCTTTGCTGGGGGCTGAACTCTTGTGGCCCCGCTTCCATCTCCCAGCCGCGCTGCCCCTCCCTCCCGCTTTGAGCCGCACGAGCCGCACCACATGGCTGTCCACGTCAATTTGTGCTTTAAAGTCTGCCTCTGGGGTTGAGCTCGCTGACGAGGGCTATGAGATAACACAAGAGAGCCATTGAATATAGTGTGATACATGGTTCGAGGTACACAGGCTATTCCGTGGATCTGCACTCATTCGGAGAAGAGCAATGCGACAGCTCGCCCAGGGGATAACAATACTGTATACGTATACAGTAGTACAGCATACTACGTACTGCGTAAGAAATGTACGCAATGTACTCCGACCGTTGCGATTTATGTAATAACTGGCCAATCAGCTGCATGGCTGTGAAGCGGTTTGGGTTACCCCTGGACGATACAGGCGTTTTATAATGCTGGCTGAATTAAACTTTGGGGCATTGTTCTGCTATCATTAATTAACCCAGCTATGGTGCGTCGACGAATATGGCAGTGGAATCAATCAGGGAAAGCCCAAAATTTTGTATTACATTATCCCAGAAAGATATTTACCAGTAATTGCCTTAAAAAAAGAACTACAATTGTATAGAATCGGCCCAGAAAATGAATGCAGGGCAAGGGGGCCCGATAGGGAACTGATAAATACTTATTATCTCCCAACCCCGGCGAACATCAAAGACAAGCCAACCTGACAGATTTCGTATTAATCCGCCTTGTTGACTGAGGCGAATACGAAGCGCAGAAGGCACCATTCGCCGCTCCGAAGAAAAGCGCGTAAGAATTGGGCCGATTTTTACATATAGAAGTCTTTCTATTTCAACAAATTGGTACGTATCCCCCATTGATAGGCGGTTCTCGGGAACTAACTTGATGTCACAATAGGGACCATCCGTGAAGGCGTTACCTGCTATTCCTCCTTCCCCACCTGTGTGGATAGAGCCCAGCACGGTAAAATGGTAAGTAAATCAACAGATCTATCGAATTAACAGCTAACTTGGTGTAGATGCTGCATACTAGGGCAATTGATGCCTTTCCGTCTCTGCAGCGCGTCATCTTTACGAACTTTGGGTACCTGTTACTGCTCTATGTCTTGTCGTTTCTGGTATTTGCAGTGATCCGGGTGCTGACCGGGGTGTCCATTAAGCGACTCGGCTACTTCTCTCTCCGGCACGTCTCGTTCACGCCTCGAGCTGGCGTGCATGTCTCCGTCGGCAAGCTCGGAATTTCGATCCATCGCCCCTCGGTCGCCCGTCCGGGGTGGTTCAGCTTGTATATGAACAATTTTGACCTGACGCTCGATTCCAAGGTCGTGTTACACCCGGAATATCGGGCGTTCCGCCACAAGCCTGACCACCGGCAGCCCGCGTTTGATTTGCCCGAGTCTACCGAAGAAGCGGATGGCGGGCACTCGTGGCCGCTGTTTCCAAACAAAAAAACGGTCGGGTTCCAGATCCTGCGGTACATCGTTAGGCACACGACGTTTGTCAACTTCTCGGCGACTTCGACCTCCATCACCTACACCGGCGTGGGCACGCTCATTCTCGGCAGCGCCAACCTCAAGATAGACATGCGAACCATGACCAACGCGCTCAAGAGCAACTTTGTAGGTACCCTGGACACGCGCCAGGAGTTCAATTGCGAGGAAATCCCTGCGGCGTTACGCCTCTCGCTGCAGGACTTCTACATCGCCAAGTCTCTAACCGATGAAGACGCTAGGGACTTCCTCGACTTGTTTGATTTGGAGGTTATTGGCATTCTTAACCGCAGGGCCCTCTCTTTTAAGGATATCTCCGTGTCTCTCAAGCTGGGAAAGACAGCCGTCTACCTGGACACTCTGTTTGGCATTCTCGAATCAGTCAAGACAGTGCGCCGCGAGATCGCCATGGCCCACCCCAGAGAGAAATCGCCGTCGCCGTCGCCGCCTCCACCGTCATACGTGCTGAGCGACCACGACGTCAAGACCTTGACCAAGGTCGGCGCCTTGATGGTGCAATTGGTCAAAGAAGTCGAGTTCAAAGCCATGTATGTTGCTATATTTGACCTCACGGCCGGTCCGCGGGGTATGGTAGACGCGGACGAGAACGCAGTCAAGTTTGCCGCCAGGGCCAAGGACCTCTCGCTTGACTTGCGAAGGCTCAACCCCAAGTCACCGGGGTTCAAGCTCTTCTTCTCAGAAAACGACTCGGCGCACCAGGCTATATTTGCCATCAGCTCGGTCTCCTTTGGCATCGATGACGATGCCCGTACCAAACGGTCAGCCGATGAGCTCGTCTACATACCCATGGTCACAATGATCTCCAAAACTAACATTTTCTCGAAAACGCTCAAATACGTCCGTGACGACAGCACATTTGCTAACGAGAGCGTGTTCCGTGCTAATATTAATATTACTTCCCCTACTGTGGATCTGGCGACCCACCACGTGCCGCTGATACTCAGAGCCCTGTCGCGCAAGGATTCCTCGGTGTCAGTTCCTGCCGGCAAGGGCTTTTCGCTCACTGCAGAATCACTGCAGCGCCTCTACCCGCGGACCGCCATTAAGTTTACCATTGACGAGCCGGCGGCACGCATTCTGCTCTTGCCCAGCAGCAAGAGTAGCAAAAACCAAGCTAATGACGACGACACTCAAAAGTCCATGGTCATTTCAAGCTCTTCAAAGATTCACTGTAACTTCGAGTCTAGTCACTCGAACGATGAGGACAATATGAATTACAGCTTGGACGCATCGTTGCAAATCAGCTCCTATGATACATGGTACAGGTCTCCATCAGGCATTCGCTACGACGTGTTTCTCTCCGAGGATATGTTCCTCAAGTTCAATGCCGTCATGAACCCCAAGCTCTCTGTTAACATTTCCGGCGTGCTGTCAAATGCAAATGTGCTGCTAACGAAACGAGAAGTATTCAAGGGCGTGCGTGAGTTATTCCTGCACTTGAAGAATATCCCACGACATGCTGAGCAGCGGGCTAAAAACCCCAACAAGCTGCAGCAGCTGCCGCCATGGATTTCGAAGCTTAAGATTGAGATTGCCAACACGGCTGTGTCTGTGGCCAGCGACCATGACCAGAGTGGCGACGAATCGACGAGGGGACTGACTCTGCAAATGACAAACTCTGTGCTCGAATACAAGTGTATCAATGATAACCGCCGCAAGCTCGCCATTATCATGGAAGGCATTGAAGGGTACAAGATTATTGAGCCCTATGAACTGGCCAAGAATGACTTGAACCGGTTCCTGCAGGCGCCAGCGCTATCTGTTTCGCTTGCAACCACCAGACCGGATGACCTCAAGTGCAATGTTAACTTGAACGATGTTCTGCTCAAGTACGACATTAACCTCCACTTCCTCTCTCTTCTCGCGGTGGGATTGCTCGGCCACACATTTGCCCTCGACGTTGACGATGCGCACGGCAATCTCCAGTCTGTCAGGAAAAAGCGATCGTCTAAGCCGCCGTCGGAGACTCAGATGAAGAGCATTCTGGAGTGCGCTGTCAAGACTGGAAACATCCGTATCAAGATTGAGCTGCCTAATAACGTCCATGCTATGCTCGAGACTAACAACCTTGAAGTGCACAAAAAAGCACAAGGCATGCCCAAGTGTCGCGCTAAGGCCATTCGTCTCTACTCTATGCACCCCCATATCCCGAGGGCTTACTGCCGCCTGATTTCGCTCAAGGGCGCACATGCTATGTTCAAGAATAATGCTGAGGGCAAGCACTCATCTGCCGGCGGGACCGACGAAGAGGATATCCTCCTCCAATTTGACGGGATGAGGGTGAACACGCCGAATCAGTTTATTACGCATTTGCTTTTGGACAACTCTGTGACTCTTTTCAAGGCGATTATTAATCTCCAGGGACGCTATCGAAATGATGATGAATTTTACGAGGCAGTTAGCCGCCCCAAGGAGAGGAACAAGATGCCCAATATCCCCAAAGTGCGTATCAAATCTCCAGTCCTATTACTTTCCATGGAGGATGATCACTTTGAATCTCAGCTGGGACTTATCTTCCAGGTGGGTATGCGGGAGCAGAAGAAGCGATTCGAAAAGGAACGAGCGTTCGAGGCTAAAGTAGACGCCATTATGTCTGCAAGATCTGCAAAGTCTGCAAAGTCTGCTGCGCTGAGAGGCAAACAGAGCGTACCTCAATTGAGACGGACCCATCCTTCATTGACAAATCTAAAATCCGGCCATACGTCAAGTTCCAGTATCAATAGCGAGGGAACGGACGAGGAAACACGCAAGATTAAAAAGGCGCACACTTTTGGGTCGGCTTCACTCTTTTCTCATAAGAGCTCTCACACAGAAGTCCCAGGCGACGTTAAGAAACGCCGTATCACACCCAGTCGTACGTTTATGAGTTCGCTACATCGTCGAAGGAAGTCACATTATAAGATGACTGCGCCAACTGTGCCCTCTGAAACTTCTAAGGTCACTGTAGAGGAAGCGCGCAACAAGATGCAGCGCAACTTCTCAACATGTTGGATTCGTGCCTTTAACAAGGCTTTGAAGGCACAGCGCGCTGCTGTGAAAGAGAACATTGAGCGCATCTGGGGCCAAGATCAGGTGGATCAAGACACCGCTGCTAATGAACGAATTGTCGATTACTCATCCGATCCGTTGTTGTTCTATGCCTTCGTACGGAATATGGACCTGTTAATTAGGAAACCACAGTTTGATGATCAGCAACTGCGCCAGTTCCTCCACAATGTGGGGAAAGGCCTCCCATTGGACACGCGATTCACTCTTCTTGTTCCGCTATATTTTGACTTGAAGGCTGCCGAGTTGCGGTGCGAGATCCGTGATTATCCATTGCCCTTGCTCCACTTCCCTGAATTGGCTCCATCGCAGGACCAGTCGCTGACTTCGATTAAACTGAGTGGCAACTTTGTGCTGGCCGAGGAGCTGTGGCTAGATGAAGGGTCGATTCGACGAATCAATGTCCCATTAGTGCCTCATGCAGTGTCACAGCCAGAGAGCTACCACTTACAAAAGTATATCATTGAGGTGATACGAACAGTCTCGTCCGTTAAAATGTACACCGAGCTGAATACGACTGTCAGTTCCATAAATCCGACACGAATTACTTGGGCAAACTCAATCCAACCGGCCATCCAGACTATCATGCAGGCCTTTGATTCGTTTTCAAAGCCGCCCATCGATCCCTCACCAAAGCTCGGCTTTTGGGATAAGATTCGGTATATATTCCATGCTCGATTGACGTTCAATTGGGCTGAGGGTGACGTGTTTTTGCTGCTTAAAGGATCGCGAAGTCCGTATGAGCTTCTCAGCGAGGGTGCTGGTTTCTTGATGGGCTGGAGGAACAATGTTGTTTTACGTGTGAACCATGACGACAACCCCAAAGAGCTGCTGATTGTCGACTCTGAGGAGTATATCATGGCCGTACCAAACTATGCTGTATCTGAACAAGATTACCTCAAGAAGGAGTGCGACTTTAGGCACGCGCTCATGTCTGTCCCTTCATTCCAGGAAGTCGGCTCGTTTAGCAAGGTTATTATGAAGCTCAGTGGGAAGGTTCAGTGGGTAATGGGCCTGTTGTTTGAGATGGATAAGCCAGGATCTATGGAAAGGACCTCCGACTTCAAGCCCCATTATGAAGTGCAGCTAACCAAACCTCAATTCATTGAAGCGTACGAGTCTCACGATGCATATAAGGGCTTCCGAAGTCAGTATGTGCATATGGCGATTGCGGTTACTTCGCCGGAAATTGACGAGCGGCAGAGCTACAACACTGCGCATCTTTCGCCGAAGGTTATTCACCATTTCCTCCAATGGTGGGGACTGTTTGATGGGTCATTATCGCTTCCAACCAAGGCAGGCAATCTCTTCCAGGCTTCCTCCATGAAGAAGCCCAAATTTAGTCGACACTTGTTCACTGTCAAGTACAAGTTGCTTCTGTCGCCACTGTATTTCGCACACAATTATCGACATCCGCGGTCTGATAATTTGACGAAGCACAATAAGCAAGCATCGACTGGTTTGAAGGCGAAGATTGACAGCTTTGTTATGGATCTACACCAGCGAAGAGAGGAAGAGAAAGGAAAGCGGTGGAAGATGAAGACCCACATGGGCGAGTTTGATTTCCAAGGCACTGATATGCGGGTTATATTGGGTCAATTCAAAGAACGGTCTCCTCAAGAGCTTCTAGCTAAGCAGCTGGATGTCCAGTCAGAGAACTCACCAGGCTCTTCTTCGTATGCCACAACTGAGCAGCATACTAATCACAGTGCGACAACCTCTCAGATTGCTGGGCATTTCAAGATTAGCGACAATGACCTTACCTGGATTGATATGGATGACTACGTTGAATTGGATGAGAATATTCCAATCAAAAATACTCCGAAGATTGTTGTGTTGCCGCTGATCTACACTCCAAGGTGGACATATATCCGTCAGACGGACCACTCCGGTAAAACCACGGCTGTGCGAACTGACAATGGGAAGGAGTACATTAAGTTTGGCAATGAGCCAGTGCATGACTGCTTGATTGGAAAGAGTCACCCTGAAGTTACCCAGCACATGCTTCTGCGAGATCGAATTAGCGAGTTGGAGGAGCAATTGAAGACTGACGACGCGACGCTGGATTCTTTGTTGAAGGATTTGCAAGTTTATCCCGGAGAGCCAAGTATCGAAGAGAGGGTGAATTTGATTAAACAGAGGATTTCCAAGTTAGAGAGACGTCGACAGTCGCTTCTCGCTGTGTTGTCAGGGGAGTTTTCCGAAGCCGATGCGGGAATCAAGGGCATGGAGGAAATGGTTGACCCGAAGGCCGAGAACAAATATAATAATCGGTTCATGATTCACAATATACAGCTGAAGTGGAACAACGCGGTTCGAAATGCTGTCTACAGATACCTGCACAAGGTAGGGGATCGGCGAGCATACTCCTACTTTATTACTCGAAAGGCGATCAAGTACGTGGAGGATATGATTGCCAAATCAAAATCTCAGCGGGATGGCTTTGATAACGACGATGCTCAATCGCAGTCGAGCGAAAACAGTGGAGAATCGCCAACTAGCAGCACTAAGGAACAAGTGGAAAAGGCTCTTGGAACCATCTTCAAGGGTCATTCGGAAGACAAATCTGAATCTGACCAGCAGCACCCTGACCATCCCCATAGCCGACGGGGGGCGAGCTCCAGAAGAATTGTTTCCAGTGATGGTAGTGAAAACGCGAAGGATAACTTCCAGAAGGACCTGCGAACTCTGAAGGACGAGTCCCTTTCGTGTACGGACTCGTATTTGGTCAAGTTGTCTTCGCCACAGATACAGTTGGTTAGCGATCAAAACTCGTCGCAGTGCGTGATGGTAACCTCGCGGAATATTGAGCTCAACATCATCAGTGTCATTGATGCCAATAATGAGGACGACGAGGTGTCTGGTTTGGTTGAGACGCGGTACGGTGTTCTGCTCGAAGATGCTCAGTTCTTTGTACTTAGCCAGGCAGATTTGGCGGCTGGGTCCGTGATGGTGTTTGGCACAAATAGCTATGGGTGTGAGAAGGCAGCCAACTGGCCACCGTGGCTTGCGTTGGAGATCTGCTATGATAGCGAACCATTGTCGAGCCAGCTGGTAGTGAGCAGGACAACTGCGACGCTGAGATATGATAAGCCCAATTCCCTGCGCGTGCAGCAGATTGCGTCTCGCAGTGGATCGACGACGGACAGGGCCGAGTTTAATGCCAAGGTTGTGCGGTGTGAGAATTATCGATCAAACAGGGTTACTGTGGATTTCCCCAAGGTTGTTGCCACCTGTGACTCGGAGCAGTATTTTGCTGTGTATACGATTGCAGTGGACCTGTTAGTATACAGTGAACCCGGCCACCAGAAAACTAGCGAGAGATTAGAGGAAGTGCTTTTGGCTACTGATTTCAGTGATCTGGACGGGGCAGTTGAGAAGCTGAACCAGTTGCAGCGAGATATTCAACAGCTTGAGGATTTGAGAAACGAATTCTACGTGCGACTGGGTGATTTGGAGGAGCAGGCGAGTGAGGACCTGATGAAGATTGAAGTTGAGTATCAGCATGTTGTGCTGGAACTTGTGGTCATGATGCGAGCCATTCGAACTGGTCTGCAGCGCGGCCACAAGAAGAGTCACGATAACACCAGTATGCTCATGAAGTGGTCCATTGCTGCTGACCAGATTATCTGGCACGTTCTAGGCGAGGACCGCAAGCCGTTCCTTGACATTGGATTGGCTGATGCGTCGTTTAACCGAATCGAGTCCGATGAAGGATACAACTCGAACACCGTTGAAGTTGGCATGATGCAGGGCTTCAACTTGCTTCCGAATGCGCTCTACCCAGAAATGTTCTCTCCATATGTTGACAACAGCTCGAATGTCACCTTTGATAGCGAGAAGCTGATTTATGTGGAGTGGACCCTGCTGGACCCGATTGGTGGTATTCCGATTATGGATTATTTCTATGTCAAGTTGCTGCCCCTGAAAGTCCAGCTTGAGCACGATACAGGCCAGAAGGTGTTTGAGTATATTTTCCCGGCCAGCAGCGAGACCGAGAGTCCGTTTGTGGTGAATAAGTTGAGCAAGTCGAAAAACGGCGAGGAGGACAACGATAATGATGACGACGATGACGACGATGACGTGTTTGAAGGAGTGGTATTTTCTTCAGGCGACAATATGTCGATTGTCAACAACACTGGTGGCTCTTCGACAATAAGTAGCGACGACCCCTCCGATATGGAGAGTATTAGCACTTCGTCTTCGTGGGTGAAGAACCCAGCATTTGGCGGTGCAGGAGGGCCAGTGGCCAACCGGGCGCTCCGCCAGTCATCTTCATTTGCGAATGGCCGGTTTTCGTCGAATTTGACGGTATCTAACAAGAAGGGCAACAACCGAGATATTTCACCTGGGAGCAACGATGCGAGCTCTTTCTTGTCTGCGCAGCGAGCCAACAAGACAACCAGTTTGTACAGCTTTTCGTCGCAGAAGCATAGCATTGGTTCTGCTGCGTCGCAGAAGCATGGCAGTGGCTCTGCTGGCACCTCGCATCACCATCACCATCATCATGGCAAGCACCACGAAGACGAGAAGACTGATGGAGACGACTTTGCTGTTATGGTCAAGCGAGCATCGAACTACATGAGCATTGTGGATATTAAGATTGATTCTACGACTCTATGCGTGTCGTACAAGGTATGTGGTTTTTTTTTTGGCGGGAGGGAGAATATGCTAACTAAGTGTGTTAATAGGGCCAGGGACATCGAAATCTTACCGATATTCACGAGTTTGTTATCCGCCTGCCAGGTTATGAGTATAAGAACAAAATGTGGTCCAATCTGGATCTGGCGTTGCGGCTCAAGAAGGACGTGATCAAGACGTTATTCCAGCATACTGGTGCTCTGATCAGCAACAAGTTCACGAAACATAGAAAGCGGCATGAGTACCAGCCGTTGCGGCAGATTTCGAACTACGTATCGTTCACGTCAGTTTCCGATTTGACCGACCCTCGGGCTAAACAGTCGGTTGCTAACGCAAGCACTGCATCACTCCAGGAGAGGGGACCATCGCGGAAGCTTGGCAAGAGTCGGTCTACAACCAGTCTTCGAAACGAGTCTTCCAAGCCGTCAGATACTGGTAGCGCCAATCGTGAGGGGTTATCAACGCCATTACAGTCGTCGGCTCAGGAGCACTCCAGCCCAACGTTAAAAGCGCGAGCGACATCTTTTGTCAAAGGCATTGTCAACAGCAATAATAGCAGCAGTGCGTTGCTGAGCCCTGTGCACAGTATCAATAACAATCCATCGCGAATTAGCGAAGATGTCGAAGGCGAGATGCAACATAACGACCACCCATCGCACAGTTCACTTCCGTCTTCGCCGTTGCAGAAGCTGCGACGTAAGGTTACAGAGACGGCGAATGGCGCTCTCCATGGCGAAAAACAAGATGAAGAGCAGTCTGAGAGCACTAGCGAAAGTGAAGACGATGTCAACGAAGAAGTTAGCGAGTCAGAAGAGGTCGAAGGCGACGGTGGAAAAGATCCGCACACTAGCCATGGGCACGGAGGGCTGAAAAAGAAGACGCGGTTCTTGAAACGAATGTTCTCCAACAATCCTTGATCTATTTATATTTTTGTGCTTATAGAGATGTATTAACTTTTTTTTATTTTATAATCATTATTTATTCATTATTAATTCAATCTCTCCCAAAATCGACCCCATCCTTTTGTAACGGCGCATTCTGTTAACAGTACTCTTGAACAAGTTCAAAGGTGAAGCAAGGAAGAGGACGAGGAGGACCTGTCACTACTCGGTGTTCAAAATTGAATAGTGGGTACTCACTCAATGGTCATAGCCTCAATTGAAAAAGAGTCCTAGCATCCCGTCTCCGCCATCAAGCAATGTCCCGGGACCAATGGGGAAGTAGGGGGCTACCAATTGAGTGACTACCGCTTTCGTCGTTTCACATCATCGCTAGAAAGTTCGTCAGAGGTCATTCGTTTCTTCTTTTTCATTAATCTTCGTGCCGCCGCATTGGTAGAATCGTCATTGGAAGACTCTCCAGCGGTCAAAGGCGCCAACCCATTTCTAAAGTTCTTCGACTTGAGGTTTTGGGGCTGCTGATTTGGTTGCTGCTGCACCTGCTGCTGGTGTAGGAAGTTTGGTGACGCCAGCATTGCAATGTCAAAGTCTGGGATACCCGTAGCAGGCGTCTTATCAAGACTCAACGCGTACGACAGCTGCTTATCGTCGAGCGGCGGCACAAGACTAGTCGAACCGCTCTTGGGCGGCATTCGCGCCAGGTCCAGCAGCGAGAACCCGGATCCTGAAGTCGACGTCGGAATGACGTGCTTGCCTGCGAGATCAGCGATCTGGTTCTTGTACGACTTACGCAGCTTGCGCTTCTCGCCTGTCGCGGGATCAAACCGCGCTACCGACCCAGCCAAGTCTGAGAGTCCGTATAGCTTCGTCAGGCTTGTCGCCGCCGAGGGTCTAGACCGTTCGATGGTTTCATCCGACACCAGATAGAGTGATGACGACGAAACGGGATCAGGAGTCGGCATGATGGGGTCGTCTCCTATGCCTTCTCCACCCCTGCCTTCGCAATGCTTTAAAATGTGGTGATTTGCGCGCAGCTGTGGGTGGGTTTGGTGGGGACCGCATTGGGAGGAAAGCGCGAAAAGCCGCTGCAATCTCCGCGGCTATAGCGAATACGGGCCCATGGTAATTGCAGCAGAAACCGCAGAAAACTGCAAAAATTGGGCAAAAGTAGGAATCAAGTTACGTGTACCTAGCTAAATAGCCGGTACACATACATGTAGTATGATACCGGTACAGTGGTTAGGTAATTCTCGAGGAGGACTCGTGCATACAGCAGCATCACTACAGTATTACCCCTGGTTTTAGCCCCATTCAACTCTATTGGCTTGTGGGATTAGTGAGCAGCTGACAATATTTCTTTGCATATATTCTCAAATCGATTCTACAAAGTTGCAATATATATCCAATTGATATGAAGTTTGGGGCTTACCGGGTAAGGATGGTGAAGAGAGAAATGGACGGTGAGTTAGGGCTATTCACGTGACCAACAGTCACACTGGGCCCTCCGCAGGAAGAGGTGGCGTGCGCTCGCGGTCGTTGGGAGGAAAGAGGAAAAACAAAACTTTAGAAATCCGCGGTTGACAAATAACGTAATTAGCTCAGTTCAGTTAAGTACTTGCGCTCGCCCGCACGCAAAAATTTTCGGCGTGGCCGTGCGCCGGGAGCGCATACCCAGGCCCACTCGACAAATCTCAACAAAAACCATTCGACAAAACTCGACACCCGCAATCGGTAACATTTATTAAAGGTATGTGGAAATATATTGAGAAAAGAGAGAGAGGATTTGTGTCGTTCGATTTCGCTATTTGTTGATTCGTTTTGATTTGGTGCGAAAAGACCTACTGGAGGTGATATACTTGGCGGTATCTATATTGGTATTTGGTGGTACTTGGAGGGCTTGTATTACTATTGGAACGACATTCTTTTTTACCCTGTTGGACGCTGTGAAGTTATTTTTCGATATGAACATATGGTATTTGATGGAATATTCGGCTTGGGTGAAATTTTTCAACATGAAATACGCGCATAATGATACTCTCTTTAGGATGAACGATTGATGAAAAGAAGACTAACCGAATAATATAGATGGCTGCCTCTCTCCCACACCCAAAGATCGTCAAGAAGCACGGCAACAAGAAGTTCAAGCGACACCACTCTGACCGATACGCTCGAGTTGGCGAATCATGGAGAAAGCCAAAGGGTATTGACTCTTGCGTCCGACGACGATTCCGAGGCACCATTGCCATGCCAAAGATCGGCTACGGCTCCAACAAGAAGACCCGACACATGATGCCATCTGGCCACAAGGCTTTCCTCGTTTCTAACGTTAAGGACGTTGAGCTCCTCCTGCTCCACGCCAAGACCTACGCTGCCGAGATTGCCCACAACGTTTCCTCCCGAAAGCGAGTCGAGATCCTCGAGAAGGCCAAGGCTTTGGGTGTCAAGGTCACTAACCCACAGGGCCGACTCCGACTCGAGGCCTAATTTAATGGTTTTGAAAATAAAATATTGTACAATTGACCTAATATTCTCTTGCTTTTCCATCACCCTGTGTAAGCACACAGCTGCGCGTAGCGTAAAATATTGTACAATTGATCCTATTCTTTCCTTCGATCCCCGTCTAGAATTCCACCCCTGTGTACTCGAGGGCCATTGGGGGGATTATACACTGGATAGGTGTGTGCTCTCGATCCCTTGGATGTTACCTCTGCGTAGCAAACCTCCCAACAGTGTAACGGGAAATTAGTTACAAGCTAATTGCAAGCATCGTAACAAATCTGTTACAAGCTATAATCAAGCGGGTTGGTTACTTGGGGGGACCAGTCCCCCAAACCCCCCATGGGCTCCGCTTCGCGGAGGAATTGGTTCTCTACGGACTTAGTCGAGGGACTTAAAAGAGTGGGATGGTAGCTGACGTGGCCCCGGGGTTAAAGCAAGATTATTTGAAGCAGTACGCGTAATTTGAACATCTCTGAGCTATGCATGATTCCATTTTTCATTGTGATATAATGGGCGTAATTGATCTTGGCAAATGGCGCATTATTCTATCAAAAAATGCCCCTCAAGAAATCAACTCGTCTTCGTCATCTGTTTCGTTTACCAAGTCTATTCCACTGGTATAGGAGCCTGAACCAACGGATAGAACCTCGCATAATTTCCACGGTGTAAAGAAGGTTGACGTACGTAATTGTGGGCGGGCTGCCTAGGCAGGTCTTTAATGCCCACAAAAAATATGCGAGGGGCTATGATCGTGCATTCATACGCCCAGGACTTCTTCTTCTATAAAGAGAATTGTGAGAATGGGTAGAGCTTTGGAAATTACACTGATCTCTGATTGTTCATGCGCGGAGCCTCTAAAATATCTTTACCATTCTATACGGCCATCTACTGGGGTAATAGATCAGACATCAAGCAAATGAGTTTGTATATCTCCAATCTATCGTATCTAGTAATTAAGATACATCAATCATATGCCTCCAATAATCATGTAAAAAGTTAATCATAGACTTTCCTTAATGGTCCACTAGCTTGTTCAATTGGCCCGTGTGCTCGGCGTCATCGTCATCCCGCCCGACCAACGCGTCGGATTCACAGTCCGAATCTGCCTCGGTGCACCCACCCCTAGCACAAATTGGTATTGACATTGTGTGATAGGGTCTGTCGACTACGTAACAAATTTGTAATAAGTCATTTACGTTACAAGCCATTTGTAAACAGTATTACAGTTCTGCGGAAGTGAACTCCATTAACAGCGTTAAAACCCCTGGGGCTCCGCTACGTGGAGGGATGATGTTGACGGGGGTTTGGGGGAGCTCGAGGGCTGGCCCTCGAATACATTCTCGTTACAAATTTGTTTAGTGTTCCAGGTACATTTGCAAGCAGGGTAACAAAGTTGTTACAGCCTTACTCGCCTACGAGAGACCTGGAACTAAATATTGACGCGGAGGAGAAACTGAGAGTCGTTAAGATTGAATAAATAAAGAGTGGGATAGTTAAATAAAAAAAAGATCGTTAGAGCGGCTTGAACGGCAGCGAGAAGACGTCTGTGGAGCGGTCGGAGCGCAGGTTGGAGAGCTGCGGCGCGGTAGCAGGCGGCTGTAAAGCATTGGGTAGGTGATGAGGCGGCAGCCCGTGGTGATACGGGCTGGATCGGTTCGGGGGCTGTGGCGGAGGGGGCGACTGGGTCGTTCGCGCCTGGGACTGCGTGGATGGGAGCAGGTTGTATGCAATTGACCGGAGCGACAGGCTGAGCACGTTGGTGAGCCCCCAGGACTCTACCGACTCGAGCAGGTCCGCAGTGAAGACAGCGATTGCCGGCGCCAGGCGGCCATGCATCTTTTCAAGACCGCAGTCGATGCATTTGGACTCAATGACCGAATACAGCAGCGCTTCTTCCTCTTCCAGAGGCTCGTTAGAGTACATATCCTGCTCTACACGATGGATCCACATGACGAGCACCAGGCTCAGCTCAAACCCGCACAGCAGGCCCTCGATGGAGGCGGTGACGAGCGGAGAGGAGAAGAGAACCTTGGTCAGTCGCAACCCCAAAAAGCAGGCGACCTGGATGAGGTCGAAGCACCGCGAGACGAGAGCGTTGAGCTGCGACCCGCGCAGCTGTCCGGTAGAGCTGAGCATGGCGTAGGCGTTGACGCTGGCGGAGCATATATCGTGGGGCACATGGTATCGAATTGTCTCGTGCACGGAGCTCAGGTCCACGGCCAGCCGGGACATGGTGACGAGACTCATGATGTACCCGGAGATGATCATGGGGTGCTGCTGGGTGCGGATTTTGTTCAGAAGCGGCGACATACCCTCGAGCATGTTCATGCTCTCTTCCATGGGGTTGGAGAGGGTGACGAAGCAGCTCGCCAAAGCGATCTGGCTCAGCTGTTGGCCCTGACCGGGCTGGACGTCCCTCAGAGATAGCTCCCACATGCGCAGAGCCGCCATCATCCTGTCATTGGTGGCTGGAGTCCTTTGCTGTGAGCTCACTTCGATGAAGAGAGCTGTGCTCAGGACTTTGACAGCGAACGGAGTCAGATTGAACGGCGGGGGAGGTGTCGGATGTTGCTGCTGTTGGTTGTGAGGGTGATGGCTGTTGGAGCGGTCAGAGCTATGGAGGAGCCAGTCGAAGGCCTGCGAAAAGGTCGGCGAGGGGGGTTCCCGTGAGTAATAATAGTACCAGTCGTTTTCCGAATTGAACGAAGAGTTCCACAGAAGCTCCGATCCAGGGAGCATGGTCTTTTGCGGGATATCGTTGGTGGCCAGGGCCGAAGGGTAGTTGAACACGGCGGCCAGAGAGCCAAAAACGACGAAAACGGCGAAGTAGGTCCGCTTGATGGACTCCTCATGGAGCCACCTCTTCCAGGAGGTGTCCTTTTCGGCGTTGTTGGTCTCGAAGATGGCCCCCGAGGCCATGTTAGCCAGCGAAGTGCGGATGGTGCTGATGAATTCGAGCCCTCGGGGATCGCCCGACCACGAGGAGCAGACGAGGGCGAGGATGAGCGATTGAGTCGCCCAGATCGGGGCCGGCTTCGCGTTAGGGAAATCCTTATTGACCTCGTAGATGGACGAGACGAGCATCTTGGACGAAGTATGGAGAGCTGACGCCATATTGTTCTCGTGGCATATGAGAGCGCCAATTGAGCACACCGCGAACAGGAGGGAGGGCGCGACCGTCGCAGGGTCGAACGTTTGTGGGTGCAGGAAGGGTAGGTACGGGTGGAAGTAGGTGAAGTAGGTCGCCAGGTACCGGTTCAACTGCACCCGAGTAGGCGCCGAGACCATGGGCTGTTTGACAGACTCCGTCTCGTGGAAGAATTTCAGGAGGGACGAGATGGAGCATGAAGGGTCGAACTGTGGGGTATGTATGGGCAATGGCTGGTGGGCGTGGTGATACACATTACTCGGGGCACTACCAAGGACCCCCGGACCAGAGGGGCCAGAGGGGCCAGAGGGACCAGATACAGAGCCAGAGGATGGGTGCGGCGGCGGGGGTCCACTCCAGTACGACGTTGAGGGGCCCGGGTTGTTTCCAGTGAGACCTTGGCTCGGCGGCTGCTGTAGATGCGCGGTGCCGTTCGACTCGCGGTGATGGTAAGGCGCAAAGTGCGGTGACCCCGCGTGGAGGCCGCCTCCACCCATTGAGGGAGAAGACGAAGAAGGCGGGGGTACTGTGGAAGGTTTGATATCAAGCGGGTTGTACGATAGTGGAGGCAGGTATTCCTGTGACGGTGGTGAAGGTAGAGCCTTAGGTTTCGTCTTGTGGAATGAGTTGTGGAGCTCGGTCATTAGTACGGCGGCATTGAAGTCGACGTCTACCGGATCGTGTTTGGATTCGCTGGCCGCTGAGGCGAGAGTCGACAGGTTTTTCTTCTCCCCCGTTGCTGTGGAACCTTTTCGTGGTTTGGCGGTCCCGGGGACGCCATTTCGCACTGCGTGGACTGTGCGGTCATGGCGCAGCAGTAGGTCTCTTCTGACAAATGTCGAAGGGCACTTGGGGCAGTGGAATGGACGTTCTTTGGTATGTGATCTCTCGTGTCTGGAGCGGTGTTCGGACCGTGAAAACGCTCGGTCGCAGTAACAGCACCGGTATTTCTTGACATTTTTGGGTTTCGGCTTTTCTATTAGTTCATCTTTGTTAGTTTTTTTGTCGCGAATAGTTTGATGATTGGACGCTAATCGTCCAATTTTTTTTTTGGAGGGAAAATTATCACGTACCAACTCCACCAGCGGGTTTATGGGGATTACTGGATCCTGAGGAATCCATAGGAACTGCCGACGATGGATTCGACATCGGATATATATGTATTAATTCGGGGAATAAAGTGTGCAATTTAGAATAGACCAATACAGAGACGATATGATCTTTTAAACCAAAAAAAAACAGAGGCAGAAAAAAAAAAGAACAGAACAAACAAACAAAAGTTAGAAAGCCCTATTCGTCAGGACTGGTCGTAAAGAAGCAAATGAAGAGAAACGAAGATGGAGTGTGAAAAGAGGGAGAATTATAGCCTATATCACATCCACCCACGCAGAAAGACACAGAGGGGCGGCAGTGAGGGGCCAAGATATTAAAGACCAGAAGAAGCAAAAAAAAAATTGGCGTATAGTTATAGCTAGTAATATGCGATAGATGAGTGGGCCCCCAAAAATTTGTGAGCCACCTACGTGCGTTTGGTGTACGTATCCGTATGTACTCTCAGCTATCCCTTCATGAATGGTCGCGCTGTGGGGATAGTGAAAAAAAAATGAAAATATATCTAGAACGGCTGTACCTCTTTCATTGAATACTAAAGCTGATGATCGATTTGTTTTAAGTCCATTCGTTACCCCTCCCTCTCCAATTTTACCTCCACAGTTCTCTTTTTTATTCTATTAATCTATCAAATGAATGCTTCCCCAAATCCTGGGGTTCTCCAAACTTCGTGCTTCTCTATTACTTCTAGATGAACCCCCCTCCCTAAGACCTTGGCTGCTGCGTCATCGCAAAACTCAACGCCCACGCAGCCGAAAAAAAGAAGCCAACTCCAAACGACACCTTGGAGTTCTTAGGAGGGGAGTGAGGGGGGGAGGTTCCCCGGATATCGCGATCCAAGCGGGGAGTCTCCCACCAGAAAAAAAAAACCTCCCAATTGGGAAAGCGTGGGGAAAAACGATCAAAAGCAAATGAGACTCTTTCGCTCCCCCCCGCCCCCCCTCCAGGTGGGGCCCGGCCAGTCGGGAGAAGTGCCGGCCTAGTTGTAATTGTGCGTGGGGAGGACGCCAGGAAGTTCTCCGTTTCGCCGCAGGCTGCTATATATGATATACGTAATTGTGGGTAGAGAGTATTGGCGACAGAAGAAAAACATCTCCATCTGTGCGATACTATGCAACAAGTGAGAGTGAACTGTTATGCCGGCGGGATTTGGGACCCGGCAGTGCCGTGGTGGGACGCGACAGAGAGACAGGTAGGGACATGGCGAGTTGTCGGCCCGGTTAATTGTCGTGTACGGCGGTGTATGAAATAGCTGATGAATTTTTTTTCTCGTTTTTCCTGCCGCCTACTGCAATCCTTTCTCATCTCAAAAATAGTGGCGGTGCTACGGCCTTGTGGCGGTGTTATTTTAACCATTTGATCCACCCACCGCAAAGCGGTGTCCCCAGGGGGGAGTCCCCATTAGTGCGGCGGTGGTGTGTTTTTTTTTTCGAGGGCCAGCCCTCGAGCTCCCGTGGCTCCGCTCCGCGGAGGAATTGAGCCAGGTTGAATGAGAGTGCGTAATTTGGTTGACAACGCAATTGAATGAGTGGGATTCATATACAGTATGCCATGGGGGACAAGCGGCTGGGTTTCGCGTTTATTAACAGCGCGTTTCGGATAATTAAATTTTCACCCCAGAAATAATGCCGCACATATTTACGCCGTATATACGAATTCATTAATTAATTAATTTATCTGTAGAAAACGAACTAATATTTCCCTATGTAGTACCGGGTAGGTAGTACAAGTAACAAACGAGCTAATATTTCCCTATGTAGAAGTAGAAATGCTACTGGACGAGCACAGATATATCGCCATTAACGGATAAATCCCGGGAGGATGGTTACTGCATATGGCATCTATCCAGCTAGTAGTACCCGTACAGGACATACAACGACTGCGAGACTAGCGGAATATGTAGTTCGTGATCTCGGGTAGCGATGCGCCGAAATCACACGGCTATGAACCCATCCAAAGCGATGTCAGGGTGCTTATGTACTGGCCGCGCATATGTAGCGTAACCATTAAGTGTACTACGTAGCGAGCAGGGTGATATCTCCGGGCACGCGCGGCGCACTTAGAGGTGCATTTTTTTCAATGACTTAATGTCGTATACCGCGCCTGTGTACAATAATGAACTGTATCGTACATGCACCCCTTTCGCCTAGGTAGCATCCGTTAGTGTTACCCGATGCTCGTGAAACATCTTTTGATGGGCATCTTGCATCGATGGAACGTGTAACGCTGAACCATTATCACATAAATGTGCGCCCCACGGATCTCACGAAGCTGAGGGGGGATCTGTGCCCCTCGGTCGTTTCAGCAGCCGCACACTACCCCATATTGTAATTAGCGATACCGTCCATCCTGCCTTCTACTTGGCCTTTGGCACCTGAAAGCTGAATGCTTAATAAATGTGGGTTTATATAACCTCCTACAGTATTAAGTAGACTTGACCCGTCTAAACAATAATTACCAAGGTCGAGGAAAAATCGTTCCCATAGTACGTACGTAGTACGTCTTTCAGATGCTATTGGTATGGTAGTACAGTAAATTATTACCGAATATAATTGGCCTAGCCATGAAACTACAGATAGAACTGAGCAAAAAAAATAATACAGGGTATAAACAAACTATGGCAGAGATATTGTACCTAGCTATAACGGTAACAGGTAAGGCAATTGTAATTTGGACCTCAGTTCCTCCGCGAAGCGGTGCCACGGGGAGTTTGAGGGGCTGGCCCCTCAAGAACATTTGAAGTAACAAAAAGCTGGCGTATTCTAGAAGAAGAATTCGCGAAGCTCGTTTGAAATTGTAGTTCTGGAAGATCCTGGAAGAGGTAAAACGCGGGCCCGGAATGTTTTGTTACAGCCGCGCGCGGCTGTTGGGAGCGCGCGCCCCCATGTAGTGACCCGACATTGGTGTGAGTCGGTGGACCCTTCAACCACATCCACCCTACCTTTGTGTTTCATAGACCATATCATTCGAAATGTCCTTCCTGGACACTATCCGGAGCAAGGCATTGAACTTGTTTGAGAACGGGAAGGAGGCAAACAAGGATTCAATATACAACCGCAAGAAGTCCAGAGATGAGGTGTTCCGCGACGAGTTTAACCTGCCCCCATCGGAGTCGCTGATGGACGAGGTGTCCGCTGAGATATCCATCGTGTCTCCGACCGTGTCGAACCTCCAGAGCAGCTCTCCAAGCCATGGAAATGTTGTCTACCAGGGCAAGCTCTATATATCGGAGTCCTTTTTGGTGTTTGAATCGGCGACAGACTACCGCAACTGCTCGTTCGTGCTTCCGCTCATTACAATTAAGCGGGTCGAGCGGCTACCGTCCAAGTCGTACATCTTCGCGCTGTCAATCCACATGTATCACTCGCTCTCGATCGTTATCCAGTTCATTGGGCTGCGGTCCCACTGCGAGAGCTTCTGCACGCTGCTCAAGACGAACCTCAAGTCCAACATGCCGCTGATAAAGCAGCTCAAGCCCATTCTGGCAACGTGCTACTCTGAGTATCTCATCAATTCGTTTATAGAAGGGCGCACCGACTTGAAGCCGCCCAAGGGAGGGCTGGGCCAGATGTTCCGGTATCCGGGCGACCCGCGAAAGCTACGCGACAAGTCGAAAATGCGGCTCTGGCTCGAGTACCTGCGCGATCACGGGCGGAATATCTCGCTTGTGCGCCAGCAGGGGTTCTACAAGCTAATTCGCGTGGGGCTTCCTAACAAGCTGCGGGGCGAAATCTGGGAGTTATCCTGTGGCTCAATGCTGCTGAGAATTCAGAACCAGCGCCTTTACCAATCGCTGCTTGAGGAGTACGAAGGGCGCCAGAGCCTGGCCATTGATGAGATTGAGAAGGACCTGAACCGGTCTCTGCCCGAATATAGCGCGTACCAGGACGAAGAAGGCATTGGAAGGTTGCGTAGAGTGCTGACGGTGTATTCGTGGAGGAACCCGCAGGTGGGGTACTGTCAGGCCATGAACATCGTCGTTGCAGCGCTTCTCATCTACATGACCGAAGAGCAGGCATTCTGGTGTCTTACCAACATTTGTGACAAGCTATTGCCTGGGTATTATTCAAAGACAATGTACGGCACCCTGCTGGATCAAAAGGTGCTCGAGAGCCTCGTAGAAAGAACTATGCCTATCCTGTGGGAGCATCTGTCAAAGCGGGACATACAGCTCTCCATCGTTTCTCTCCCGTGGTTCTTGTCCATCTTTATCAACTCAATGCCACTGGTGTTTGCATTTAGGATTGCTGATGTTTTTTTCCTCGAAGGATCGAAAACGCTCTTCCGCGTAGCGCTCGCCATTCTGAGAATCAACGGAGAGGAGCTGCTTGACGCGCAGGACGACGGCACGATCATTGGCATTCTCAAGAACTACTTCTCGACCCTGGATCAGTCTGCACACCCCAACTCCACCAACGAGCGGATGAGACAAGTGACGCGGTTCCAGGAGCTCATGGTTGTTGCATTTAAAGAGTTCTCGGTGGTTACCGACGAGATGATTAACAGCTACCGGTCTAAGTATGAAAACCAGATTCTCGGCGAGATTGAGCTTTTTGCCAAACGCACTCAGCTAAGAAACCTCAAAAAGCCGACCCTTCTGAGCCAGGACGAAATGGGAGTCATTTACGATAGATTTTACGCCACATTGCAGGACTCCCGTCTCGCTCTCGGCACAACGGGTAAGACTGAGCTGGATATGAACAACTTTGGCAACTTCCTAGCCGGAGTCGTAGACTGGATGGACCCCAAGTTCAATGGCGGCAAGTTCATCAAGACGGAAGAGCACGACTACTTGGTACGGCTGTTCAGGCGATGGGATGCGCGCGTTCAGAATTCTTTGGGTTTGCAGGATGTTGTCACCGGTTTTGACCAGCTTGTAGACACTGATCTTATGACTGCGATGACCTATTTCTATGAGCTCTACGATGACTCGGGTGAAGGGAACATTTCAAGAGACGGAATTCTCAAGATGTCTGAAGGACTGCTGTTCCTGACGCGACCCTGGCGAGAGGGCCCTCTGTTGTTTGACCAAATGTCTATCAACGAGATTCAGAAAAAGAAAGAGACATTGGAAAAGAAGCGACTGGACGAAATCGAAGAAACCGGTGAAGAAATTCCTTCGGTGCAGTTTGATTACTCCAGTGCTCAGCATGAGCAAAGCGTTCGCTATCTCAGCGCTGTCTCCAACTTTATTCAAAGAGCTTTTGAATATGCCACTCCAGGCGAACCTGATAGAGCGCCCGCTTCGAACGAAGATGAGTCTTCTTCTGGCAAGTCATCAGATGGACCCAGCGATCGACCGAGCAAGCGATCCATTGACGAGCAGAATAACAATGCAGCTTTGAACCCCGATGCGCCGCTCTATCTCAACTTAGCAACCTTTAGAATGGTCGTTTTGGCGGACGAAACTCTTGAGATGCTGTTTGCTCAGTCGCTTCGGTCGGCTATCCATCTCGACAAGGCCGGGACGGGCGTTTTCGACCTACAGAAGAATAACTCCAAGCCCACGTTGCGATCTGTCTTTGATGGTCTTATGGCGGACGGTATGCGTGTCGCAGGCGAAGTCAAGAAACGAATTGACGAGCTCGATAAGGCGATGGCTGAAGAAGACGAGGATACAAATGTTGAAACAGTGCAACAGTCAGATCGTGATCTGCTTGTTGATTAAGCTTCTCAAGCCATTTTTGTTTTTATTTATATATACATTGGATGTTATTTTTTTTGATGCAATATAAAAGACTTGCCAATTAGCCGAACGTTTAGCGTGCATGCATGGTGAAATGCATGTAAGTGCACGCGTGTGAACGTGCATTCATGTACAGTTGCCATGCATGGGCAGCTCAATATAAACCGCTTGTACAGGCATAATCGTGTTTTAATGAATTCATTAATGCGGCTGAAGCCGCAGGCGCCGCACAGAAATGTGCGGCTCATGTACAAATTTAATTTTAATGCATGCATATATGTCACAAAATTTATGCACGCAAAAAAGAAGCTACAACACTCGCTGTTCCCGCGTTGTCTCCAACCGCGGTACTTAGACGAGCTCTCAGGTGCTTAACTGCTGCCGATCGAACGAGAGACGGTGTTGCCACCTGGATATGGTCGTAGCTGAACTCCGATACGGGGAATCGAACCCCGATCTGCCCGGTGAGAGCGGACCGTGCTAGCCTTTACACTATATCGGATTTTTGCTGTTGAAATTTTTTTATTCGTGTCATTGATAATGTAACAACAAAAATCACGTGATTTTCACGTGACATTTCCTATTTGGGCAATTATTTAATTTACGAAGTCAAATGCATGCCGATCAACGGTCGATGTAGATCACAAAACCTTAATTACAAAAGCAATTTTCAAAGGATGGTACACAAAATATTGACTTTTCTATCGCATCCAATAGATGGACTGTTGGAGGCGACATAGATCTAGACAATAGATTCCTAATATGGCTCCTCGGGGGCGTGAATAGCTTGAGTACAGTGTTAGCAAGAACTATGAATGAATCGTATTTTTCGAGCCCCTTGCGACTGTGTCACCAAGTTAGGCTTATATAGTACATAGTACATCAACATGTTTGTCCGCTAAGCAGAATTTTAGCAAGAGCAACAGTACTAAGTGTTGGATGGGCGAACAGATACACAGGAATATCAAGCAATAGTACAGCACGTAACCACATAGGGCACCGCAAAACGGGCTTCATCGTAACCACATAGGGCCCTTCTTATTTTTTTTTCTTAATTACTTAAATTTTAAATTTTCTAGAGAACAGAACAGATTTAGGCAAGTTATATATTTTTGTTTTGTTTATGTTTGCTTCAGAATCGACCCTTCAACTCTTTCAATGCCTATTCATTACAATGAATTGGACTTGATCAAGGGCGAAGGTGGAGTGGGATAACGTCCTAATGCGTGCCCCTGTCTTGCTTGCTGTGATCGAGGTGCCCATAGCAGTAGCTATCGGTACTATAATGCCTAAGAAATCTAAGATTATTATTACCGTCGATAGATCCCGACAGCTGCTCAGAGGGAATGGAATAGAACAGAATAAAGGAGAAAAGAAAGGCTGAAAGTCCATACCCCGGTGGTAGGAATTTAATACATGATGTTATTGGAATTAAGCATCTTTAGTTGGCTCTCATTATAATTCCATCCTGATTTATCTTCCTTCAACGTCAACGATTCGGCAGCCAATGTTACCAGAAACACGCCCACCAAATTTGAAGATGCCGACACTGGTAGTGAACTTTTTAGCTAATTTCCCCAATGAGCGTCGAGGAAGAAATTAAATACCAAATTCAACAGAATAGCTGTTAGTCATACTTCAACTGAATCCACAACTGTTTTAAAGATTCTGTACCTCAATTAAGTAACTTCATTAATAGATTCTGATAAGATAAAAAAATAATAGGTACAATGGGGTCACAGATATGGCAGAAGATAGTTCGCATAACGATAACCTTCTCGAACTCTTTATATTACCCCCTGACAGAGGGTTTGTATTACGTTAGACATGGCTGTTGTAGATCAAAATGTCACAGTCGTGTGGTCGCTTAGTGGCACACCACTTCGGCATTAAAGGAACGGCATTAATACCATTGGCAACAAGATATTCTCGGAAGTTGTTAATTCGCTGAGTGAGCTCGTAAGTTCGCTTGTTGCCGCTGGCATCCCGGTTGCCAGACCAGGTAAGCTCACCCAGCGCAGCAGCTCGTGGCCACAGCTTCTGGTCCAGAGTAGTGGAGTCAACCTGTTCACTCCACAGGGCCGCCTCGGCGCCAATAATATGCTTCTGTTGCTCCTCGTCAAGACCGGCCGCAAAGTCAAAGTCGTAGATTCGCTGGTGAGTCTTGTATGGACCGCACCACGAGCCGGACACTCCGCCATAGTTGAAGGAAACAGTACCATTAGTGTACGGGTTAGTCTGGACGTTATAGCGGCTGTCATTAGCCAGGTAGCTACTGAAGCCGCAGTCGAGATAGAGGAAGTCTGAAGTGGACACAACCACATCGTAGCCCAAATCAACAAGTTTTCGGACGTTGCCTTCGCCGTCGCCAGCGTTCCAGCTCTGCATAATGACATCCTTGGGGATATTATCGGCTCTGACAAGGTCAGAAAGCACAGAGTCTTCCCACATCATGAGTCGTCGACTCTCTGTGTTCTTGAATATTGGCAGAGTCTTTTCAACCCAATGCTCGAGCAGGTTGTCGTTAGTTCGCGAAGCGTCCTCGGCAAACCAGTCCTGAATCTTCTGGGAGAAGTTGAAGCAGTTGTGCTCCAGTTCATCCATGCCCACGTGGAAGATATTGTCGTCAAATAGGCCGCTCACCTCGTTGTACACCTTTTCAAGTGCTGGGTAGACGTCTGGGTTCATAATATCGAGCTGGTAGTGATTGATGTTATTCGAGTACTTGGAGGTCGCACAAGCGAGCAGATCCGGGTCGATCTGTCGCCAGCCATTGAAAGAGTGGCCGGGCATATCAATCTCAGGAATGACCCGGACACCTCGCTCCTTAGCATACTCTACGACCCGTTTGATGTCTTCTTTGCTGTAGACTTCACGGGCGGAGTACGCATCCTTAGCCATTTCTGGATACGAGTCAAGCTTCACTGGCCAGGACTGGGAGTCGGTGATATGCCAGTGGAAGACATTCATCTTGGCCAAAGACAAGGCATCGATCTGCCGCAGTAGGGAGTCGACGGTGAGGAAGTGTCGCGCAGAGTCCATCATGATGCCTCGGTGGGCATATAGAGGCTTGTCACTCACATTAACGTCACTCTCAACGATAAGATTACCCTCGCCGTCACCAAGGGCCAATTGCTGGAGAGTGTTGAAAGCATGGAGGGCACCCCAGGTGGTTGGGGCATAAATGAGAATATCACTGTTGGTGACGTTGAGGACGTATGATTCGTCCACACCCAATTGCAAGTCGGCATCAAGATCATCGACCTTGAGCTGAATACTAGAAATGGACTTATCGCCGTGACTAAACCACTTGCTGAGCAGTGACTGTTTGGAAGCGGAAGCAGAAGCGTCATTACCATCCTGGGGCCGCAGAATCGGCTCAAAGGAGGTTTCAACAGCTTCTGGCACCCACTGGAGCTTGAACATGGCATCTTTAGTACGGCTGAACGCCTTTTTAATGACCGAATTAGTCCTGCCATTGAGCTTGAGGCGTTTACTTATTGCAATGTGGCCATTGGAGCCCCACTCCATGGACACTGGAGCCGGCAACGGGTTGGCCTTAATCACAATGGAATTGGTACCATTAATGCTTGTGCTGATACTAGCGACGGCAGCGGTGCTGCCTACTGCCCAAGTAATGGTATTCAAGAGCTTCATCTGGGGTAAAAGAGACACGGCAAATGCGCAGAAGAGCAGTGCTAAAGCGAACAGGATCCGCCTAGCCGAGAGCCCTCGCCTTATATAGCCCGGATCTTTCTCTGGCGCGTCTTTACGTAACATTCTCAATGCCAAGCGTATCCTTTCCTTGCCGTATCTCCACAGAGATTTATATCTGTCCTCGGGCAGTCCGCCGACTCGCAGCCCCCGCCATTTTTATGCCTACCCCCGCCAGGGACCTGAGACTCAGTGGGGACCGACATTCGAACCCGTATAAGCCAATATTTATCCAGTCTCTCTCAAATTTCAATTTCCAAAGTTTAATTCTGATCTTTGCCAATTGCAATTAATGTTGGGCTGGTACTGGCGAATTACAGTATCTGCATTTCCTGCAAACCGGCGAAATGCCCGGTATAGGTCCGACGGACACTTGGGTAGCATTAGGTCTTCTCGCTTTGCGGAGCTGCGGGGTAGCTGGCGTATTAGGTCCCTGTACCTGATTATCTCCCCTAGTATATAAGCCGGGACGCTATAGAGCCAGTGTTACCCAATGCCTCATATCAATGTCCATCCCGCGTAGAGATATGTACCTATATGTACACTCTACAATGTAGTACTACGGTGGTGCTATCTATGTAGCCTTGCAACGGTATCATATGCCCCAGTCTTGGCAATTGAGTATCTAGAGTAGTGCATTCGAGGGCCAGCCCTCGAGCTCCCGTCATAACATATCAACCAGATCTCCGCGAAGCGGAGCCCCAGGGGGGTTTGGGGGGACTGGTCCCCCCAATATTACTAGAGGAGGAGTGAGCTCCATCCAGGAGGGTAGAAATTAGCGGCATATGGGAAAGAACGCAGTAATTTTGACGTTGGATTGGTTCAGTTCCCAACGCACACCAACGATAAAACAGCGGATAGAGATACCGGTATAGAGAAGAATAGTAACATGTCACTGCTGGACGAGGTAAAGCGGACGGACTCTGTACCGTACCCAGGGGAGACTGGCTATGACGAGATCCAGGCCAAGTGCTTCCGGTTCATGTCCCATGACGGCGTGTGCCTAGGGCTGATCCTGCCGTTCGTCGCCGAGCGTCTCAGATCCGTTGACGGTTTCGAGTTCGACGACAAAAAGAAACAGATCGCGCTCTCGGCGGCCCTGAGAACGCCCGAGCAGCGTACGGGCGCTGTATCTGCCATCGTCAACGAATGGCGCACCAAGAAGACTTTCAAGGTGCTCGAAGGGTGGAGAGATGAGCTCTATGCAGTTTATAACCCTACGCACAAGGTATACTTCCTTATTGAGCGTGTAGCAGCAGCCCTGTTTGGCCTAGTGACCTACGGAGTCCACATCATGGGCTATGTGCCAGCTGATCCGGCCAAAGGGCGCGATATCCAGATCTGGGTCTCCAGGCGGTCCTGGACCAAGCCGACTTTCCCCGGGATGTTGGACAATACAGTGGCTGGTGGGGTTGCCTACCCATGTGGAATTCTCGAGACTACGATTAAGGAGTGCTACGAGGAGGCCGGCCTTGAGGAGGACTATGTAAGAAAGCATATTAAGTCGGTGGGTGCTATAACATATCTCCATCGGGCCCAGCCAACGATTGAAAACGAAGGAGGATACTTCCAGCCTGAAGTGTGTTATCTGTACGATATTGCCATGGAGCCCGGCGATGTTCCGAAGCCAGTCGATGGAGAAGTAGCCTCGTTTACAGCAATGAGCGTAGCGGAGATTGTTAAGGAACTCAAGGCGGGAACGTTCAAGTATAACTCTGGGACTACTGTTGTTGACTTTCTCATCCGTCACGGTCTGCTGACTTCAGAGATGGAGCCAGAGTACCTTGAGATTGCCATCAGAACGCATCGACGACTAGAATATCCACTTTTCTAATTCCTTCATTCAATCTGCGCCCCAAAATTTACTCAAAAAGTTATATGACCACACGTTAGAGCTAATGTAACCTGTTTAAAATGGCGTATTTGCATCTTAATTGAACCCAGCCGCACCGTATGCGGCTTGTTAGGGGATCAGCCGTGCATACAAACGGTGGGAGGTTCTGTCACCTTCCACTGCATGGCGGGGGGTGACACAGGGGGGACAGGGACCTAATTAGTGATTAGTAATTTTGGCGAGATAGTGGCCATCACTTGTAATCGTGCCAAGCTATGGAGATCAATCGCAAGAATGAAGCTGAGAAGCATAAGTTTGTAAGCGGCATTTTGTTCTGTAAGAAATATGCTAACCGGAGAAGTACGGAAATGAAATGTACAAGAGGGAGGAGTATGAAGGAGCAGTAGAAGTAAGTAGACCCTGGACTCCTTTGATAACAAGCTCCTAACGAGTTTTTCAAGGAATATACCAAAGCTATCAGGTTGGATCCGGACAATCCGATATACTATACAAACGTAAGTTCAAATTTTTGACATGTTACGGAAATGGTTTGGATGCTAACCGCGTAAGCGAGCATTGGCGCTGAACAAGCTCAAGAAGTACGTGGACACCATAGCCGATTGCGACAGCGCGCTGGAAAAAGACGAAAAGTCATTTAAGGCGTACTATTACAAGGGCCTGGCTCAATCGGAATTGGATAGACTTAGTGGTGCCGGGACCAACCTCCAAAAGGCCTATGAACTGGCCATCGACCAGGGGAGTGCCTCTGCAGCAATCATTTGCCGGGAGATCCTCAATGTCAGAAAGAAGAAGTGGGAGCAGAAGGAGCGAGAACGTCAGAAGGAGTCCGCTCCACTGCTGGCTGAAGTGAGAGAGATATTGGAGAAGAAACACCACGGTGAATTGCGTGCAGCCGAGGAGACACTGACTGGTGAAGAGCTACAGGACGAGAAGGAATACCTAACCAACTCGTTCAACCAAAAAATAGAGGAGCTGGAGACGATCTTCGCCCGGGCAGACAAGAAATATGAGCCCAAAGAGATCCCCGACTACCTGCTAGACCCCATTTCCTTCAACCTGTTTGTCGATCCGGTCATCACTAAGTCAGGAAACACATTTGAGCGGTCATGGATCCTGCAGCATCTCAAAACGAACGCGACTGATCCGTTCTCTCGGGTGCCATTGACCAAAGAGGAGCTGATACCAAACAACCAACTTCGCACTGCCGCAGAGCAGTTTATTGCCAGGGAAGGAGAGTACTAGCCTTGACCTGACCTGTATTCGGCATGCCTATAGACAAAAACCTGTACATAGTAATACATTAACCCAGAGACTCCAGACAATAGCCGAACCAGGGCAATTAACCAAGAGACTCAATAATGCGGTCGAAGTCGGCATTGCTGTACTTGATATACTTGTCAACGTTCTTGGAAAAGTCGCCGCCGGCGTGCTTGTCGTGGAATCGATGGTACAGCGGCGAGATGAACTGAATCTCCTTAACGAGCATCTCCTTGAGATTCTTGTCTTTGATATTGTACGCCTTGTGCCGCTTGACGAGCTCCTCAAACTCTGCATTGAACAACCGGAACTTCTCCTTGATGGCCTCCCGGTCCTTGGAACTAAGCTTATCACTGCCTGGCTTAGTCACCGTGACGTCCATGAGACGCTGGGCTGTCATCTTCCAGCCTTCCAGGAAGAGATTGAGCCCTCGTTTCTTGAGGCGCTCAATACGGTCTGCTCCTGATTCGCCGAGAATCTTGTAGATATCCTTCTGCATGACGTATCCTTCAATAAGTAACAGGTTAGTGAGAATGAAGTAGCCAATCTGAGGGTTCTTCTTGCCAAATACCCGCGCCTTAGACTCTAAACCCAGCAACAGGGCGTCAATGGAGTCCGAAAAGAACGATGCCAGCAGCTCCAGCGGGTCCCCCATCATGGTGGTGTTAGAAGGCGGTAGGTGCTGGGCCCATGCTGGCGCAGGGCTTGGAATCCACGCCGATGGAGCCATTGTCGATATGGCAACAAGAGCAGGAGTTTTGTACTCTGCAAGTCTGCCCATGCGCGACATAATATCGACGCTCGCCTCGCAGACGCCATTATCCGACGGGATGGTCTGGAGGTTCTGGATACGGCTGTCAGTGTACCGGATGAATTCCGTGAAGACAGAATGGGCTGTAGCCTGTACTTTCTGCATTGTTTCCGACAGCTTCGGCGGAACCGATCGGCTCGTTTCCTGGACAGAAGTTATCAATTGACCCGTGCACTCGATAGCCTCGAAGATGAGCAGCGAATCTGTGCCCATGTTCTTGTGAACGTGGTCATTGAGCCGTCCGACCAGCGCGACGTACTCTGAGATCGAGGTGCTGCACACCTGTTCGTAGAGACTCGCTTTCATCGGGCTATCCGCAAACAGCGCTTTCAAGTCATGCAGCTGCGAATAGAGCAACCCTTTCAGGGCTGCTGTGTACACGTGTAGTGTACTGCTTCCCTTTTCATAGGGAGTTTTACTCGGTTTCTTGGGCAGTACAGTACTTCCCAGAGGTGCAAGCGAATTGATGATATACTGCGACACCGCCTCGACATATACTCCGTCCATTCGCGTTTTCGACTGTTCAAAGTAGGTAAACAGCTTGCGCAAAGTGACCGTGGTCTCCTCTGAGGCATTGGGCATGGGCTGTCCCTGCTTGATGTAAGGATTTATGTCAATTGGGGTGTAAGTGCTGCTTAGAAGGTGTGAAAAGTAGTCTCGCAGGCTAGCCTTGCCCTGTTTTACTAGCTGGTCGATCTTGGAGACAACTTTATGGAACGACCGCAGATGAGAGTTCTGCAGTTTGCTTAATAGATCCTCCATATTCCGCACGGTATCGATATACGGGTCCACACCTATATTCGCAGGTCTGCAATTGTTAGCCTTTTTCCTTCTTTTTTGTCCAATCAAACATACCCTGCCTGGATGGTTAGGTCTGCCTTGGCTGAAGCCTCAGCATAACCCCTGATTTCAGATATAACATGCAGACTATTGTCCAGATCTATATGTGTTAGCTAACTCCTGTCCCCCCCTTCACATCTGTAATTCACATACTTTCGCCATAGATGGCCAGTTCTCTGGTACGCCCTGAAATGGGCTTGATGTTCTTCTCTGCTCGAGAGCTGCTCCGCGAAACATTCCGTAGAGATATGGTGATCTTCTCAGTGAGATTGCCCACCTTGGACAATGTCTCCTCCAGTACTCTCACGTCCACTTCGTCTGAATAGGCGTCCATCTTCCCCTGGTTATTTGCTTCCACACCTGCGTAATCGTGTTAACAATTGGAAACTTCGTTACAGCCGGATTGAACTGGTCTTGTCAATTCAGAACAACGACCAACTGCGAGCAAATGGACCAGACCAATGGATTAAACTCTCTCTATGAGAGGCTAGGGGATAACGGTTCGGTGGTGGTTCTTGGAGGGCCAGCCCTCCAAACCTCCCGTGGCTCCGCTTCGCGGAGGTTTGGCGGGGCCCAGGATATACGCGTTGTGAATGAAATGCGTATATTACAGACCCACGCCGATCTGTCTATAAATTTTATTTTTCACTCGCAGATTTCTTTCTCTGTCCTTATACACTTTGAATGGTAAGTTTTTTTTTGCGTTTCTTAGTAGCAGGAAAAGGTTTTTATGATGAAAAAATTACACAGACCTGTACCAAATTGACGGGGCCTATTGGCTCTAGTCATTGTGGATAACATTGCCTTTACTGACATAATTCCTGCTCTAAGCTGATTTTGCGACATTTAAACTAACTGATTATAGTTGACTTTTTTATATTCAACCCTCACCGGCTATGTTATATACTTAGTAGAAGATTGTTAGGTAGACTGCATGTGCAATGAAATTATTATCGGAAACTGAAATGTTAGATCAATTCTATGGTACCTGGTAAAGTAACTATACAGAGACTAATTAGCGTGTTAGGCAACATTTGATCGTGGCGCTCTTTACACTTTACTAGGAAAGTTCCTTACAGAGATAGCAGAAACCGCCGAAATATCCAAGTTTTAAAAACCTTAACGAGCACCAAATTGTTAGATATCATGGTCGAGCTGTGTAAGCTGCTTCGATTTACCGATCGATGCCTCCACGGTGATCTTAGAACCCTATCAAATTGATATAGAGGCGAAACGGTCAGTGGCAATGGAAATAGACTGCCAGAGTTCTTTTAGTTCCGCGAATGCCAGCCAATTGATGGCACCACTAGTTTGGTAAGTTCACGCCTTTAGTGCGAGAACAAGCAAAAAAAAAACCGATAATATACCAAACTAAACAAAATCTATTCAATTCTATCGAAACACTCCATTGAATGCGCACCCCTTCGCAAGATCAGAACATTTGATCAAAAAATTGTAATAATCCCTCATAACCCATATATAAATACGTTAACCTTAGGTAATAGCCGAAACGTTAATAGTAGAATCGGTTTCTTCGTGGAATGTACCCAATAAACGGCTGCTTCTCCTCGAAGTCTGTCAGTGGGTAAGATGGTGGAGAGCAGCACAAGGCGAAGAGCCACCAAAGTGTAGACCACAGAGCCGCGGCGGTAGCAATCCATGTAATGACATAAATTTTGCCATCCATCTTGGCATAAATACCGTACTGGCCAACCCCGTCATTGACGTAGCGGGTGAACGTGCCGTATATGCCACACGCTAATCCCGAGGCTATCAGCAGAAGCAGGAAGCACACCGCACCAAGGAGCGAGATACAAATGTTGTGGCCACGAGAGCGATAGGCGAAGAACCCCCAAAGGAATTGAACTCCTAGCACAACAACGGCCGAAACGTAGCACGCCCACATGGCCTTGGAAGAGGCCTGCTGTATACTGGCATAGTTCTGGGCTGAAGTCGGCAGGTTCACCGAGATACCTGAATTGCTCTGCTCGTCTAAGAAGCCCTGCAGATCGAACCAGAACGGCCGGAATGGGGAGTGACATTCCTGCACGTCAATGACCCCTTCCGTGGTGATAGTACCCTGGCAGTACCCAGACACGCCGGCGTCATAGAAGTCGCTGATACCGGTGTCATGGATATCCCCTTGTAAGCTCGACTGCACGAGAGACGAGGCGGAGCCATCCGAGGCGGCAACTCCGTTGATGGCCACGGTAGTCATGCCAGTGAAGTTAACCCGGACGAAGTAAAGGGACTGGAGGCCAGGGGCGTTGGGGCTTGACCCGAGCACTGTTACGATACCGAGTACCAGCGCCAACAGGCAGCCGAACATGGGGCACAGCCAAAGAAACGAAGTGAGCATATCTCTCTAAAAGTATAGCGGCTACCTTTGCTAAGCGATATCACACACAATTGAACCCTGGGGCAGCCGAGTATTTATATTTCATCACTCATTTGGCCGATTTCAATCAAGACGTCACAGTAAGCTGACAAAACAATTGAAAAGTTTCACAGCTCAATTCAGTAAACCTGTCACGGTTCACTCCGGGTCAATTGATCGCACCGCTTGCGGGAGAGCGCGAGGTGAGTTCAGATTGTCATAGTTTTAGGTCGGTAGAGCGATGTCCATGCTTGTCTTCGTTTGTTGCCTGCCTCAGAGAGAAGGTGAGACTAGTCAATTAAGGCATTTCCTTTACCTTTTCGATGATATCATAACTCATAACTGGTCATAGCCCAGGCTTCGCTAAGTTTTCCGAAACATCGTATCATTGGTTCTTTCATGCACAGCTCTAAGTCCTTGACACTTTGGATTAACCAAGTGTTTCGGCCGCTCAAGTCTTTGACGCCTTTGGATTAACAAGATGTTTCGGTTGCTGCTTATTGAATTACATATTTATCCAGTTTGATTGAAATTTTCCCCTTCACCCTTCCCCTGCGTATTTTGATGTTGAAAAATCGCCAAAAAATTGTCAATTTTGCAGCCTATAACAGTTTTCACCCCTCAATTTGTATTATTTGATGAACTATTACAATACACTTCGTGCATTGTTGACAATGCCGAAGGTCCAAGCTCCCGGTACGTACATAGTGACAAGGGCGAGCTACTAGCGATGTCTCGGAAATTTTCACGCCGCACATAATGCGGCGTCACCCCAAACGGAAACGCAACAAGGAATTCCTAAAAAAGGTTTTGCCGGATTCACTCTTCGGGTGAAATTGCACTTAGGGGGGTGTATCTCAGATGCGCAGCAGCAATTTGCTGGCTGAATTCATGTGCCGAGAACTTTTGGGACCTAGAGCTTTTCTAACCAGTCCTCCCTTTCTTCACAAAGGGCTACAGTACCCGTAGTTGTCTGCCCCCCCTTCTCCCACTACATATGTAGGCCCTTGCATAATTACGATAAATTAAAGGAATTTGGTGGTGTTGCGTGCGCGTTGGGACATAAGCGCGCGCGGCGGGGGGAAAAAAACGCGCCCTGGCCAGCTGGCCAGCTGGGACATATATCGCCACCCCCAATTTCTCCTTTTGATCTTCCCAGAAGCCACACAGGGAAGGACAATTTTCGCGTCGTGACAAATTTTTTTACCTCCTGATAAGATAACACTAACAAAACGAGTGTTAACAGGAGGCAACTAGAACCCCCGAAAAGAGCACTAGGGCTAAGCTGGAAGCAGGTTAGCTGATTTTAATTACGGAGAGGGTTTTTTTGTAAACACGAGCGTATTAACAGATCGCGTTTTATTTGTGTGTGTGTCTTACGAAAGTGCATACCACGGAAACAAATCACTTAATCAAAAGTTTAATTATTCGTTTGGTCGTCGTGTATTACAATAGATAACAAAAAGGTAATAATGTCGAGAGCTATTTCCAAAAAACGATCTAATGCTCAGACGGTCAGGAAAGCCTCAGGCACCACTAGCGCCAAGGTCGGAGCCGCCGATGCGGCCTCTTCCTACCCGCCCTTTGGTAGTCGGCGACACCTGGGGTACGCAGTCGTGACGGCGCGGTTCCCAGGAATGGCCAAAAAGGACGCGGTGACTGCCAAAGTGCCCTGTAACATCCACACAATCCTGCCAGGGGCGCGAAAAGTGGACCTGGCTGGAATAAGAATTGCATTACCTCCTCAAAAGGCGCCCAATGATCTCCCTTCTCGCATGGGGTCGCTGCGCTTGACCACCTCTAAAAAGCCTTCTCCCGCTCGGCTCACAGAGTCCTTCTCCTCCTCCTCCGAGGACGAGGAGCCCATCAGCCGCAGCTTCACCCCCGCATCAACAGCCTCCACCACCTGCTCCTCTCCCATCAAGTCCCCTTCGCTGCTGTCCTCCAACCCCCCTAAGCGCAAGAAGAACCCCATTGTGGACTCTTCTTTCGTCCACCGCAAGCATCATAATCATCCCCAATTCCAGGCCCCACAGCAGCCCGTCATGGCGGACCATCCGTCCCCTTACTACTACCCGGTGCCTCCTCCCCCGCCTCCCCCTCAATTCTTCTACTTTGATCCGTCGCAGCCAGTCCTGCCCTACGACATGTCCCAGTTCTACTACCAGCCCCAGCCGGTCTACTACCCGCAATACTTCTAAAAATTAACTGCATCTATGTACTTGTAATTTATTCCTTCGCTTACCTTCATAACAGCTTCCAATTAAGCAGCTACCGCTGAATACACTGGGGCTCTGCCCCAGACCCCGTAGCTGGAGGCTCTGCCTCCAGACCTCCGTTCCAAATTCAGCAATTCCTATAGCACTTTCTTAAATATTCGCTTGAAATTTATTCCTTCTAGATAATAACTACGGTAGTAGTGTTGAGTACACTGGGGCCCAGCCCCAGACCCCATAACTGGAGGCTCTGCCTCCAGACCTCCCTTCCAAATGTAGTAATTGCTACCAATTTATACCACTTCCTAAATGACTGCCTCTATTTGTAAATTTATTCTTTCGTTCACCTATTCGTTCCCAGAGGAGCGGGTTCCCCCCATGTAAGCAGTAATTGAGTACCTGGGAGCAATTGAGCACCTAGACTGAGCCTAAAGACCCCCGTACCTAGCAGCTAATCGCCTAATCCAGCAATTGCTACGAACATAGACTTAAAGATTGAGAACTCTAATCCGGTTTCTATTTTCAGAACTCGAGATCTTGGGCATCCAATACCTCCCCCAAAAATCTCGACGAAGTCGAGCCCCAGGGGGGTTTGGGGGGACTGGTCCCCCCATTGGCCTACTACGCTTTTCCTCTGGCCCCATTGGGGCTCGTCGTAACATTGCTATATACGGTGCGGCGGCATATCATATGCAGTGTGATAGCGTTTAATTAAATTTGGCGGGGGACCGGTCGGAGGAGCGCTCTCGCCACCATCATACCCAAGGTCTCTTGTCTCTCCACATTACCATTAACCACCCATTACCATTACCCCCCTTAGGATGCCTTCCCAGACGCTGATTGCATCGATCACGTACCGCGGGACGAAGAAGTCCACGGAGCTGCGGGTGCCGGGCGAGGTTACCCAGACTAGGTTCGTACAGGCCGTGCGGCGGCTCTTTGAAATTGAACCCACGCAGGAGATTGAGGTGTTCCGATACTCCAAGAAGATGGACGGGTTTGTCCCGCTTGCCTGTGCCCGGGACTACAGCGACATTATGCTGGCGCTGCAGGTGAAGCGCAAGTTTTCGTTTGAGGTGTACGACAAGGGCACTGCGGCGCCGAATGTCGGGTCCTCTAGCCCGGGACATGGCCATGGACACCGCGGGCGCAAGCACCATTCCAAAGAAGGCCACTTGGAGGCCATTGTAAAGCAGTTGGAGACCAATGCCGAGTTTGCGTCGCTGGTAAAGAAGATTGTGGCGGATATGCCTAGCCAAGCGGCGTCTTCTCCGTCTTGCCAATCTTCACAGGTGAGTGTATCTGACCAGGCGAGTGCGTCTAGCGTCAGTTTGGGCCCGACTAAGGACTGCATGCGAACGCTAGACGATGTTGCCACTACTTCGGTGTGCGGCGCAATGGGTCTTTGTCAGCCGCATGAGCCGCATGAGCCGCACGGTTGCAAGGAGGCGCAGACGATTATCGTAGACAGCACTAAGCCACTGTGCGGAATTAAACCAGACGAAGAAGAAGTCGTGCACAATGCCTACTGCGACGGATGCGACGTGCAAATTCGTGGCGTGCGGTACAAGTGCATGCAATGCCGAGACTTTGACTACTGCTCGCGATGCGTAGAAGACCGGAACTTGATCCACTGGGACCATCCGTTTTTGATCATTCGGGACCCGGATAGCGATATTTTGCGGCCAAAGAAGAGTAACGACAACACCAGCAGTAACGCTAGAAGCAGCACTGAAAAAAGCAACATTGCTGAAGGTCCACCAGCGGTCCATCGGGCTCTCTGCGACCATTGTGACGTTAAAATCAGCGGCATACGGTATAAATGCATTGACTGTCCGGACTATGATCTGTGCGAGACGTGCTTCGCTCTACGGGACCAAGTGCACCCAACCCACACCATGGTGCTCATTCGTACAGCTACAGACTTGGTCCGGGCTGCCGCCAAGATGCAGCGACCCGTGCATAAGAGCGTGTACTGCGACGGTATCAACTGCCAGGGCAAGCTCAAGTGCATCAGAGGAGTGCGGTACAGGTGCCTCGAGTGCAATAACTACGACTTGTGTGCTCGATGCGAGGCCGATCCGCTGAATAAGCACGATAAGACGCATCCTATTGTCAAAATGATGGACTCGAACGCCCACAAGGTTATTCTTGCCGACCTGGTGGCGGCCCCCAAGTTGTGGTCTGAGCGGCCTTTGGCTGCGCACAATGCCCTGTGCGACCACTGCGACAAGACCATCTATGGGGTGCGGTACAAGTGTGCCAAGTGCCCCGACTACGACTTGTGCCCGAACTGCTACTCGCTGCGAAGCGAGATTCACCCGGGGCATGATGTCGTGGCTATTCGAGATCCGGCAGACTATGCGCGGTTTGCTCCGTACGCTGAGAAGCATGAGTTTGAAGACACTGTTTGCGGCGGCATTAACTGCCAGGGTAAGGCGCACATTAGCGGTGTGCGGTATAAGTGTCTTGTGTGCGAGGGTTACGATCTGTGCTCACGGTGCGAGTCTGACCCGCGAAACACGCATGACAAGTCGCATCCACTGGCCAAGATTACTGACGAGGAGGGAAGTAAGATCGTTGATGATTTGTTGGCCAAGGGCGCAACTAGAATTGTTGTTTCCACTACACCTCCATGTCCTCCTACTGAGAAGGTTCCAACTATTGGACAGGTTGAGGAGAAGATGGACCTCGACAACCCATCTCCATCTCCATCTCCATCTCCCCCTACTGAGAAGGTCGAGGAGAAGGTCGGGGAGAAGACCGAGGAGAAGACCGAGGAGAAGACCGAGGAGAAGACCGAGGAGAAGACCGAGGAGAAGACCGAGGAGGAGGAGAAGGAGCCGGCTGAGCGACTAGGTGCCGAGCTCGTGTTGTTCTCATGCCATAGCAATGGCTGTCTGACGTGGATGTTCAAGAACACAGGCCGGGAGCCATGGGCACGATACACCAAGGTTGTTCCGACCCACGAGGAGGACGCCAGCCACCACGTTCGATGGAGCTATAGCCCATTCATTGTGCGACCGGGCAGCGTGGCCACGTTTACGGCCTTCACTCAGCCCAGCGCCATCAACGACGTGCCGAAGTATTGGTCTCTGGAGACTCCATCCGGCGATAGATTCTGCGAGCTTGACTATACTGAGCGCATCCAGAATGAGCTCGTCAAGGAAAGTGGTTCGACGCCACCACCTCCAGAGGAGGAGAAGGAGGAAGTGGAGCTTAGTGCCGAGTTGCTTGAGTTTGCACGGATCGGCGAGTTCTGCAAGTTCATGTTCCGAAACAATGGTCCAAACGAGTGGCCAGCTGGCGTAGTCCTTGTAGGCGACGGGATCACTACGCTGAAGCCCACGGACCTCCCGATTGCGGTTGGCCATCCAGTGACGTTGTTTACTACCAGAACTAAGGAAAAGATTGAGTCGATCCAGCTCATGACTGCATCGAACCGTGTCATATTCAATCGAAACTCTCCGGTTCCTACCGTCGTTGAGGCCCGAACCAAGAAGGCGGAGTCTCCGGCCGTGGAATCGTCTACTCAGGGCGAAAGCGACGAGGAGATGGAAGGCTCAGGCAGCAACGTCATTGTGCCGCGACTCCCCAAGGAAAGTCCATCCAACTCGACCATTGACACTAGCACCACGCTGAGAAGCCGTGCTCCACGCGGGCGAGTTGGACGCATGGCCAGTAACACCGCTGCTAGCATGAGTGGCATTGACACGACCACCAACACGACGGACGACTTTGAATACGACTTTAGCTCCAGTGACGGCAGCGACGTCAGCTCGGACGCCTATGAGTTTGTCGACATGAGCGAGGTATCGGACCACGAGAATCAGTAAATCCATTATTCATTAAGTTTAGGGCTCAATAAATGCATTTTTTTGGTTTATCCCCTCCGCTTTCCCAATGGCACCTGCCCTGGAGTGTATTCGAGGGCCAGCCCTCGAGCTCCCGTAGTTGGGGGCTCTGCCCCCAAACCCCCGTCACGACCATAAAGATCTCCGCGAAGCGGAGCCCCAGGGGGGTTTGGGGGGACTGGTCCCCCCATTTACGCTAGATAGTACTACGGGTTAGCCCTCGAGCTTGCGGGGATTGTCTATTATAAATGGTTATTGGCGCCGATGGTAGGGTTTGGACCGTTTGTCCTTGACGACCGAGCGCTTGACTTCGGTATTGGCTTTTTTCAGCTGGATCGGATGGTTGCCAATGTATTTGCCGTTCATTTCCTGGAACGCCTTGAAGTACTCCTCGGGGTCGACAAACGCTACAAAGCCGAAACCCTTGTTTTTGCCCGACTTGGGGTCCATTACAGCCTTGATCTTGCTAATTGACGGGTACTTGGCGAACGCTGTCTCGAGCATCTGATCAGTGACCTCAGGACTCAGGTTGCCAATGAACAGCCGGAAGTGCGACGGGTCCCATTCCAGGAGGGATTTATCCTCCCACTTCTTGCCTCCTCCAGCTCTCTTTACTGTTACATGCGAGCTGGTCGTGCTTTGCGATGCGCTCTTTTTCTTGTCTACTTTGGCACCGGCTACCTTGGGCAGCTGGCCCAATGGTACTGAGGATACAGTAGGCCCTTTAGAGAGGGTGGAATTTTGCAGTGCCTCTGGCTTTTTTACTTTCTCTTCGCCGGGCCTTGTGGCTTTTTTCCACTCTGGTTTTGAGAATCCAGACATTCTTCTGCTTTATCGAGTCTTAATATAAGTATTAATATCCTGTAATCGATTGGTCTTATCGTTGGCGGTGATTTGATCGATTTGATAAACTCGGCGAATTAACCGAGTACTAATTCGGTCCACGTGATAAAGTTGGTGAATTAGTGGACTATGGCTAATTCACATGATGAGGCGCCCGCAGGTCTGGTGCGGCTGGGGTTCCGCCATTATAAGCGGGATATGCGACACTTCCCTTACACTTCAAACACCCTAAAGTGATTTGTGGTACGAGACCCTTGCCACAACGACCGGTTTGCATTTGTGTTTAGGCCAAAATGGTAAGCAAAAGAACTGGGAAAAGGAAGGAAGAAAAAGCTAACTCGATGACAGCTGAAAATCTGGAGCTTAAAGCAGCAACAAAAGGAGGAAGAGGCCCAGTCGGGATCTCGAAAGAAGAAGATCACGGCGGCCCAGCTGCGGGTGCAGAAGGACCTCACCGAGCTGTCGCTGCCGCCGACCATGAAGACGCATTTCCCGGATCCGGAGGATATCATGAACTTCGAGCTCGAGATCAAGCCCGATGAGGGTATCTACAAAGGAGGCGTGTTCAAGTTCTCCTTTGCGGTCAACACAAACTTCCCCCATGAGCCTCCAAAGGTTAAATGTCTGAATATTGTATGTTGTTTGTTGTCTTTTTTGAAGGTTTTTACTAACCTTTGTAGATTTATCACCCCAATATCGATCTGGAGGGTAACGTGTGCCTCAACATTCTGCGGGAGGACTGGAAGCCCGTGCTCAACCTGAACTCTGTCATGGTGGGTCTGCAGTATCTCTTTTTGGAGCCGAACCCGGCGGATCCGCTGAATAAGGAGGCGGCGGCGGACCTCCAGAGGAACCGCGATCGGTTCAAGGATAACGTCCGGTCTGCCATGCAGGGCTATGTCATTAACGGCGTCAAGTTCGATAGAGTGCTCTCTACCGGGCGTAGATAGATAGAATGCGCGCTAACTGTACTTTTTTCCAACAGCTATACCTCTCTTTTGCATACGGGGAGGGATATTTAATACATCACACGCTATTCACCATGCATCTTCCTCCATCGCTTATTACTGGTATTCCAACCAATCGTTTATGCTGTAACAAGTATGGATGGGTTATTCCACAGAAAACCAACCCAAATCCTCTACAATTTACACTAGCGGTACCTACTTATGGCAGTCTTGGGGGGCTAGCCCCCCCAAACCCCCCTGGGCTCCGCTTCGCGGAGGATTTTTGATGGCAGCTTAGGCATCAATTCAAGAATCAAAAGACGCCTTCGAATGGTACCATTAGATATTATTTTACACTGATAAAGAAGGAATTAAGCCCTTGTACAATCTCTGTTACTACAGTACCCGATATTAGCCTAGGATCGGTAAAACTATAGGAGAACAATCTGGGGTAACTCAATACATTACGGTAGATGAAGCAAAAGAATTGGACAATACCATCATCATTGGGGGGCTAGCCCCCCAAACCCCCCTGAACTCCGCTACGCGGAGGTTAATCTTAGGCATCAAACCAATATCAATCAAGAATAAAAGAGGCTTTTGAATTAGTACTATTATTTTAGGATTGCACAGATACAGAATCAGCCTATCCCAGGCAATTTTTGTTACTACCCGATTGTACCTAGGATCAGTGAAACCTGTGCGGCCAGTGATATTACCTATGATCAATGAGACTATAGCTGCACGGTCTGTGAATCATTCAGGGGAACAACCTAGTGACACAATAACGGTAATGCATTAAATGAAGCCAGTGAATAGGGTAATCATTGGGGGGCTAGCCCCCCAAACCCCCCTGGGCTCCGCTTCGCGGAGGTTTGGGGGCAGAGCCCCCAACTACGGGAGCTCGAGGGCTGGCCCTCGAATACATCTAGTGCAACTGGGGACTAAGCGAAGGATTCAAAATATTGGAAAGTAAATCATTAGATATTATTTAAGATACATACATTCATCACAGGACATTATCGTTAAATTCACTTCAAGGAACACTATACACAATATCGCACCCTACCGGAGTAAGGATTGAGCGGTCCGCGAAGCAATGCATTTTAGTTGTTTTCAGGTCGGAGCTTTCGCACCTCCTTGCCAACTCGCCAGATCTCAAGGTCTCGGATCTCCTGGAGCTCCTTCTCGAACTTCTCTCGGTAGTCCTTCTGGGAGTTGAACTCCAGAGATCGCTTGGTCTCAGAGCCGTCGACAACTCGGTCGTACAGCTCGTTGAAGACTGGCTTGAGGGCATCCTTGAACTTTGGAGACCAGTCAAGGGCACCTCGTCGAGCAGTGGTGGAGCAAGCATCGTACATGTAGTCCATGCCGTACTTGCCAATCAATGGGTACAGAGACTGGGTGGCCTCCTCGACAGTCTCGTTGAAGGCCTCCGATGGAGAGTGGCCTCGCTCTCGCAGAACCTCGTACTGAGCAAGGAACATGCCGTGGATACCGCCCATGAGGCAGCCTCGCTCACCGTACAGGTCAGATCGCACCTCCTTCTCGAAGGTGGTCTTGTAAACGTAGCCAGAGCCAACGGCAACAGCCAGGGCAATGGCCTTCTCCTCAGCCTTGCCAGTAACGTCGTTCCAGACGGCGTAAGAAGAGTTGATGCCTCGGCCCTCCTTGAACAGAGATCGCACGGTTCGGCCAGAGCCCTTTGGAGCAACCAAAATGACGTCAACGTCCTTTGGAGTCTCAACGTGGGTCAGGTCCTTGAACACTGGCGAGAAGCCGTGGGAGAAGTAAAGAGTCTTGCCCTTGGTGATCAATGGGGCAATCTGTGGCCAAGTCTCGGACTGGGCAGCATCGGAAAGAAGGTTCATGACAATGGTACCTCGGTTGATGGCCTCCTTGACCTCAAACAGGTTCTCGCCCTCGACCCAGCCGTCGTCAAGGGCATCCTGCCACGACTTGCCGGTCTTTCGCAGACCAAGAATAACATTGAGGCCGTTGTCTCGCAGGTTGAGGCCCTGGCCGTAGCCCTGGGAGCCGTAGCCAATGAGAGCCAGGGTGTCGTTCTTGAAGTAGTCAAGGAGCTTCTCCCGAGGCCAGTCGGCTCGCTCATGGACTTCCTCCTCGGTGCCGCCAAAGTTGATGGTCTTGACACCTCGGGTGAACTGAGGGGTAGCGACAGCGGCCTTGTTCGATCGAACAACGGCCGGTCGGGCGAGAGCAGAGAGCGCTCGTCGCTGGGCTGGTCGGACAGCGGCTCGGGCGGCGGCCCGAGCAGCAGTTCTCATGATGGCTCGAGAGGACATTTTTGTGATAGTGTTTTCAATTGAAGTGAATTGTAAGAGAACAAGTTCCAAAAGGGCGAACCGATCGCTTATATAGTCTCAGCCTGGTTCCGGTTGCGGGGCGCTGCTTCCCTAGTGGCCAATGGCTGGTGACACATTCCGGGCTTTATCGCCTGCGACATGTACCTACGGGTCCCATTGAACCACGCTCGATATATGCACGCTCGATATCTGCAGCCTATCGTCGTACCAAAAAAGAGTCATCGCAGCCGGTAGTCCACCTACTGTGATCCACCTACCTATGCGATGCCTGAAATTTCACCTTCCTTACAGGCATATTAGCCGCTATCGGGCCGCCTTAGGAAATAGTCATACCGCGGCATGTGCTAGCGGCCGATTTCGGCGCGATCGGCCAACCGCTTTCACCACTTCCACTACTCTGTAACTATAGAGTAAGATAATTGATACTGTAAGAGATGAGCCCATAGAAGCCCATCGCATTCGTACATAATTTAAACGCGAGAGAAGCTATACGCGGTTGTACAGCCGCTCACCCGTTTGTAAGGCTGAACTGAGTCATGTCCATTATTAGTGTAATTGGGGGGACCAGTCCCCCCAAACCCCCCTGTGGCTCCGCTGCGCGGAGATTTGGCTGATGTAATGGCTACGGGAGCTCGATGCCCTCGAATAGATATTATACTAGTGCAATTGGGGGGACCAGTCCCCAAACCCCCCTGGGGCTCCGCTACGCGGAGAACTCCTTGACCGTGGCGAAGGGTGGCATCGTTAGAGAGGGGCTGTTACGAAGTTTTGTTACGCTGTTGCGAACTGTAACGAATCTGTTGGGAGGGTTACGGGGTTTGGGGGCAGAACCCGCAACTACGGGAGCTCGAGGGCTGGCCCTCAAATACACTCCAGTGCTCGTCCTATTTAGTGCAGCATGCTAGTTTTATTTCACGAAATAATTACGCCAGTAACGTTGCAGTAACGTGAAAATAATACAGATACTATGATGCTCGCTTGAAATGAATAAAAGTGTGTCAATTACCAGTGCTCATATCACAATTTAGAAGCTATATATGGATGTACCAGCAATTTACCGCGATGTAATAATTCCAGAGAAATTGAGCTATAATCACCAATTTTTTAGACAAAGTCAAACTAGAGCCTTCCCTATTCTTTCGAATCGCGGCAGGTGTAAGCTTTCCACATCTTTGATGTTATTGAGGGTATCGTATGGGCATATTCTTACTCAAGCCATCCTTGCCACCCCCAGTCAATCTAATCATCAAATCTAGAAGCGAAGTCTTCTCCCCATACGCCCCACCGTAAAATCGGCGAGATATATTGTCCGAGAAACGGCTCCGATCCAGACCTAGCTATCATATCATCTAGTAGCCGACCAAATATAGCATCTGTAAAATCAACAAAAACCAGCGGCCTTTCCCGCGAAATGCTAGGTTCCGTGACAATTACATGATCAGGAATTAGACTTAGGAGCTCTATAACGCGTTGGTATATCGAACCTTCAAAATCGATTACCGACTTCATCAACTGCTGGCGATCCTTCTGTGAAATGCTCTCTGTATTCAACACTTCCATTGAATTCCCCGGCGTGTGCTAAAGGAGGATGAGTCAAACCTCTCTTCATTTCATTTGGAGCAGGGACGTCCAACGAAAATGACCCATAAAACTTGGGGATCAGCCCTCCCTGGAACTCAGAGAGCTTCTCATAGGCACGCACCTCGTGAGTATAGTGCTCGAAAAGGATCCAAAAATCCCCCCTCGTCGTCCATAAAGACTGGGTCGTACACTTTTGCCACCAGCATCTCTCCTCGCTTAACATGCTCCAAGTCGGACCGAGCCTCAACCGTAAAGACTTGTGTGTGACTATCTGGTCCAACGCGAATCGGATAGAGGAACTTCAAATCCACAGTTCCAGAGCCAAGCTTCCCTGCGAAAGGAAGATAGCGCTGATATCTTTCATATTTCGAGAGAGTTCGGCTCTCTTCCAACATATTTTTTGGCAGTACAACAGCCCCAAGCCACAGGTGTTGGCGGAGGGGCTATGTGCTGGCGGGCTGCAAACTAAAAGCCTCTAAGATAAAGGAATTGTGGTATTTTCAATCGCATCGTTTGCCCTTGTTTTTGCTGAGATTGATTGTTGACACTAATTGCATGAGAAGGCAGAAGGCTACTAATTTACTTCACTGCTTTGCGCGGCAACCCTTTCAAGGGCTTTAAACTATAGGTGCGACGTTTGACTCCGGCCTCAGAGCGCTGTTTGACGTACTTATTACGTAGCATTTTTTCGAAAAAGGTTTTGAAAGCTGATATACCTAGACTAAAGAATACTACGTAAACCCTACAGCATGATCACGGACTGTCTCATAACAAAGCCTTCAACGTTGTTGCATTTTACATACTGGTTTGGATTGGCTTCGAGCGGCGACAGGATTTCAATCTTCCAGGCAGTTCAAGATTCTATGTATTAATGATGTACTGTAGGTAACCCATTCCATGCGAGTTGGAACCACAAGCCTCGTACAGGTCCTTTTTGAGCTGTAGAGAATCGGATGTAATGTGGATACCCTTAGGAAATTTGGCCCCCGCAGCCGGTAAGTAATGTGATACCGTTGATCTTGATTGCACTGTCCTTCGTTTAAGGCAGTTTGAAACACAGATCCGACACAGGTAGGTAATGACCTCTACTGCCGGCACTACTTGTTAGCAATGGGTTTGACAAAATCGTTGGACGGTGCATCAAGCATGCATTAGTTCTATTTCATATACTAAGCACTTATAACCCTGGAGTTTCGTTGCCATGCTTGAGAGAGGCTCTGACTCTCGCTCTTCAAGACGGCCTGACACTTATTTATTGCAAAGCACTTTCGAGGACGCTCTGTTCATCAGAGTCCAAATTCCGTAGCTCGAGCCCGTTCTCTCGGGAATATTCACTCAGTGGTCAAATTTGTTGCTTACCTCCTGAAGGAGGTGCCTTTGTGCCTCATAGACGGGGCACTGGGCAAGAATATGATGGAGTGTTTCCAAATGCCCATACTCACAAAAGATTTGGGCCCTTGCCACTCGAAACCGGCGAAACCAATTGCCGATTAGCGCGTGTCCCGAACGAAATTGAACCAGTCGGTTAAGTACGTAGCGACTGCTACCCGGTAAGTACTTGGTCAGCTGCAAAGCGCGCAGCTTTATCGATGCATTTTGGTTGAACCATCTCCCTGTGAGCTCGCGATAGACCACGTCCTGCTATTGCTGGATGAGTGCAAGATGAATTTAAGTCCACATTGGCTGGTGGGCCTCGCTGTGCGCAATCTTGATATGCCTTCTCGTACCACGGTGGAGACCGTCGCGGTATGGATTTTGGATACACCTATGAGAACCAATTGATAGCATTAAATTGGTTTTAAAGTTATTTTAGGTGGAGTGGACCTTTACCTTCTACAAAGGCTTCAACCTTTTCGCGAACTGAGCGCGGGAGATTCGGGTGCAGCGAAGCAGTCTAAGCTTCTGTAGAAAATTCAGGATCTAGTTCTCGGATAGGGATCGCCCCGAGGCCCCTGAGCGTGCGGCTGATATACTGCCGCTAGTGTACCACAGCCTCAGATCTTATCGTGCCGTAATTTCTAGTTTCGCCTCCTTTTACTAACAATTTTTGAGCCGAAATAAAAAATAAAATAACAGGAGACTGTCCCGTGTACTATAAGAGCTCCAAGCCTGGCTTACACTTTTGCAAATGCTACCGGTACTTTGCCAGCTGCAAAATGCGCAGCTTTGTGGTGCACTTCGTTGATGCAACCCGGTTGAACCGATTCTCTTTGACCGCACGATCGCCATCGTCCTGCTATTGCTGGTGAGCCGCTCAGTGGTTTTGGGTCCGCAGCGACTGGTAGGCCTCTCAGTTCGCAGAGGCTACCTAATCTTGGTCTGTCTTCTCATCCCACGGGGACCGCGGCGGTCACATCACAATAATAAAGTTTGAATTGTTTTTAGGCCGGGGTCAAAGTTAGTAGAGCTTATATTGCCACCTGACTTCTCTCTTTCTTCTCTCCTCTCTCATGTATTTCATTACCTTGTATGTGTTGTGATATGATGAGTCTTGAATATGATCGAAAGTGGTTCCCATTGCAATTGCCGCGGACAATTACTCTTCGCAGTCATACTCCTCCAAACTTGATGAAGAGCAAAAACAGATTGCGCCACAAATTCGATCCCATGTCCTCCGGACTAAGGGGTGAACCCAGCTCTCCCCTAGAACGTGTGCTTGATCGCCTACCTCTTCCTGGTACAGTGGGTATGGAGGAGATAAAGATCAAGTTACTTTACGAAATTGAACCACCTGACGAAGATAGGCAGCGTCTCTTTATCGCTGAGATTATATCTGCTCATATATCACAGATGGAGGGGAACGCTAATGGAATGAAAGTCGTGGCTGAGTTATTCGACCCACTTACCTTTTTCGGCAAGGATGCCTCAGTCCATTCAGATATGAGCTACATCAGCACAGCCACTGCCTATGAACTTTTGAAGGATTTGCAAGGCAAGCTAATCCCCAAGTATTATGGCTCATACACTATGAAAGTTCCGGTGGAGGATCACCCGAAGCATAAGAATCGAGATGTCCGCGTTATATTAAGAAGCTACATTGAAGGCGTGGGTCTCAAAAAGATTGACCCAAAATCGCTTAATCGAGACCAAAAACAGCGACTTATGGAGAAACTTATTGAAGTGGAGCAAGAATTCGACAATAGAGGTGTTGGGATTAGGATGGACTATTCCCCGAGAAGTGTCATTCTTGTTGACAAAAAAGAGATTCGGATTGCTGTCTGGAGCTTGAGATTCGCAAAATTTGGTCCAGATCTTGAACAGCCGACGTGCCAGGAAGAGGATTACATTCCTGGGAAATTCGCAAGCCCGCTGCTTAAATGGACAGCTCTGGATCTTGATTTGAGCGACTTTGACATTTTTGTCGATTGGGATTGGCTTGACTGGATGAAGAAGAAATATGGAGGTACCCAAACTCTTAATGGTACTACGGAAGAGAACCATTAATTTATGAGGCAACAATCAGAAGGTTCATCTAGTACTGGAGTACGCCGACTTTCTTCTGTTGCAAGAGATTCTCGTACGTTGAGGAGAGCAATGAGAGAGCGAAACGAGGCGTAGACGAATTGCAGATACCGTATGAAATTAGGCTACTGGGATCATGTCAATTGGGCTTTTCTTTTCAAAATAGCTGAATACATATGTAGAGTGCGAAAACAAACTGCTGATACATTTGGTACTACACCAGTATTAGTATTGTTCCTGTACACTTCATACACTTCGATACACTCATAGCAAATACCGACATACCATGGTAATACCATCAATTACTTGAACAGACTACCGCACCTGGTTAATGCCTTATTGCCATATGCCATATGGTACATTCCGTCGATAAGGCCAAAGTTCAATGACCGGTTAGTCAGCACCCACTAAAGACGATGACTCAGCATTTTTCACGCGTTTGGGTGTTTTGGGACACGCGAAGATCTCAAAAACGCGGGCATTACAGGGGGGAGTTGTGTTTTGGTGAGTGCGCGCCTGTCAAGGTAAGGGAAAATAGACAGGAGATAAACACACTGGTCACTTTCGAAAAAGGAGAGAAGGGCAATCATGTCAGCTCCGACTTCCCCTACGCAGAAAAATCAGGCAGTGGAGATGACTCCACAGCGCAACGGCGTGTCGTTGAAGGTGGGTATGGTCGGCGATGCTCAAATCGGCAAGACCTCCCTGATGGTAAAGTACGTCGAGGGCACCTTCGACGAGGACTATATTCAGACCCTCGGGGTCAATTTCATGGAGAAAGTCGTCTCAATCAGGAACACGGACATTACTTTTTCAATATGGGATCTCGGGGGCCAGCGGGAGTTTGTGAACATGCTGCCGCTGGTGTCCAACGACGCCGTAGCCATCCTTTTCATGTTTGATTTAACTCGTAAATCGACGCTCAATTCCATCAAAGAGTGGTACCGGCAGGCCCGCGGGTTCAACAAAACAGCCATTCCGTTCCTGGTAGGCACCAAATTCGACATGTTTGTCAACCTGCCGCCTGAAGATCAAGAGGAAATCACCAAGCAGGCCAAGCGGTTCGCCAAGGCCATGAAAGCCTCTCTTGTCTTCTCTTCTACTTCGCATTCTATTAACATCCAGAAAATCTTCAAGATTGTGCTCTCCAAAGCATTCGACCTTAAACTTACCATTCCTGAAATCACCACCACGGGGGAGCCGCTGATGATCTACCAGCAGTGGTAACATCCATCTGTCATCAGTGTAATATACATACATACATCATAATGAGTTACGATTATTACATAAAAAAACCGACATAACTTAATTTTCCGATAAGCCCCTCCCCAATGAACTTCGATTGACTTGGGGGCCAGCCCCCAAACCCCCGTAGCTCCGCTTCGCGGAGGGATTCAATTGATTGGCTACAATATCTCCGCGAAGCGGAGCTCCAGGGGGGTTTGGGGGGACTGGTCCACCCAAGTTACCGAGGTAGTGGATAAAACAATAATAAGTCTATATCATTCCTTTAACATCAGGATCGTTCTTAAATGCATCGGCTACGTCGGTCTCGTTTACCACCAACCGCACATTGCCATTGCGTTCTCCACGGAGATTCTGAACAACAATAACCCCCGCTTCACTCAATTCAGCAACCGACTCAACAAATCCAGCCATTCGAACTCGATTGTCATACAAAAGCCCCATCAAGTCGCTGGCATAGGTAGATAGCTTTACCAACCGCTCGGTATCATCCAGAATGTCACTCAATGGATTGTCAATAAGACCGCTGCGTCGCACTCGAGACATGATAGCACACACAACAACCTTGGTCGAAATCGCCAGACCCTTGAGGTACTGCGAAATGGGAGAGCTCGTAGACTCCGTGATCGCTTTTCTCACATGCATAATGGTCACTTTTGGTAATTCGTTTCCTTCCTTGGCTTCAGACTCTGCGATTTCAACCGACCGGCGACATATATCCAGGGCTCTTCTTGCGTCGCCGCTGACAGATGCAATTTTTCGCGCAGCAAACTCCATGGCGTCTCGCTCGACAATGTTCCCAGGGATACCCTGCAGTCGGGATGCGATAATTTCCCTCAGCTGGTTGTGCGTGTAACCTGGGAACTGGATTCGTGTCAAGCCCAATCGCGATGAAATCTTGTTCGAGAGCATTCGCTCGGGCAGGTCCATCGTGTTAGCCACAGCCACTACGATTAACCTAGCATGCTGGAAAGTTGGCCAATTGAAAAAGTTGTACATGACACCTTGGTTTCGGGTGACAAGCTGGTCAAGCTCGTCCATTAGCACAACGATAGGAATCCGTCTTGGATTGGGCAGCTTGAACTCTTTCTCCAGCATGGTCATTGCATGTGACGCACTAACTCGTTGTCCACCACTAACCTCTTGCCAGAGAATCTCATAAGCAGTATGAGGATCGATCAATTTCATTCCATTGATTTCAAGGAATGAAAAATCGGGAAGATCCCCCTCATCAGACTGATGCTGCAATTGAGAAACAACTTCTCGGACAGTGGCAGTCTTGCCTGTACCCGGCGTACCACTGATATAAACACAGCTACCGGTGTTGGCGTAGATGGCGCTTTCCAACGCCAAGTATATCTGTGAGAATTCGTTTTCACGACATGGCAAGGAATCAGGCACGGCGGCCACATGCAATTTGTTTCTCGCATATTTATGCGGTGATGCATTTGGATCTATGCTCTGCTCAGCAGACATAGTAATTCGCTTTGGCAGCGAAACGACTTCGAGTGGTTCTTTGACAAATCGTTTCTTGTTGGTGTATGCTTGCTTTTTTGCAATATTTCGCTTCGAGGGTGTCCGCTTGATCAGCTCCAAGTCGTCGAAGTCGGATTGATCGTCATCTTCCTCTTCGATTTCGCTTTCTAACTCGCTTTCAGAGTTTTCTTCGTAGTCAATACTCTCAGCATCGCTGTAGAAATTATCGTCATCGTCTGATCTAAATGGATCTTGAGTGTCCAATTTTCGCTTTTGCCTCTCTTCTTCTGTAGCGTACTTTCGTGGCCTTCCGGGACCTCTCTTCGCTGGAGAGACAGATGTGTCTTTTCGAGGGCGACCTGGTCCACGCTTAGTAGGAGAAACCGATCCGTCTTTCCGCGGTCGCCCTGGTCCACGTTTAACAGGCGATAAAGATCCATCTTTAGGTGGACGCCCTGGTCCCCGCTTAGGCGATTCAAGCAAATATGAGCTTTTTGGCGGCCGCCCAGGTCCTCTTTTCGTGGATTCTGCCTCCGTGTAAGAACTCTTGGGCGGTCTACCCGGCCCGCGCTTTGGACTTTCGGCTGGTACATCATAAGAACCTTTGGGCGGGCGGCCAGGACCACGTTTTGGTGATTCCAATTCGTAGGAACTCTTAGGTGGCCTGCCGGGCCCTCTCTTGGGACTCTCAATAAGAGCATCCCCGTTAATCTCTTTTGGCGGGCGCCCTGGTCCACGTTTCGGTGACTCTAAATAGGAGCTTTTCGGCGGTCTTCCAGGACCTCGCTTCTGCGGAGATGGTTCAGCACTCTCAATAGGATATTTCCGGGGTCTTCCTGGGCCCCGCTTGGCAGGGGATTCCTCTGCGCTCTCAATAGGGTATTTCCGCGGTCTCCCTGGACCTCGTTTTTGGGGAGATATGAGTGTTACATCATCATCTGACAATTCAGGTTGCAGGCTTTCAGCTGCTTTTAGCGGTCTACCGGGCCCTCGTTTCACGGGCTCCTCTGAAGGCGGTCCCTGGTCCATTTCGATATCCGACTCGTCGCTTGATTCAATTGCTTCTTCTGTCAAATGCTCATCCTTTCGTGGTCTGCCAGGCCCCCGTCGTTGAGGCGTAGTAGTCTCATCAACCTTTGGGGGTCGTCCAGGGCCCCTTTTAGGCGTGCCATCAGGATTTACCGTGACTTTCGGCGGTCGTCCAGGCCCTCGTTTTGGAGTGCCATCAGGATTGAGTTTCGGTGGTCTTCCAGGTCCTCGCTTTGGAGTACCATCAGAATTGACCTTAGGTGGTCTTCCAGGCCCCCTTTTACCTTCCACGCGAGGGATTTTTTCCGGCTGGCGATCTTCGTTCTCTGAGTCCTCATGCGGCCTCTTCTTAACATGCCTCAAGTTAGGGTTCACCGGCAGCGAGTGGGACAACCACTTAAACAATTCATCAATGTCAGTATTTCTTCCTCTATAGTGCTTTCCCCAGTTCAATTCCTCAGAGAACATGAGGTGTGTTGTGTTACAGCCATATCGGCAGAAGAACACCTTCTCCCTCAACTCCAGTGGGACCTTGAATGTCGGAAAATTCTTTTCAAATGCTGCCATTGACAACACCTGGGCATGATCTTCAAGTACATCAAGGGGATTGCGATCCGTGTCCCATGTGATATAAACTTCTTGTGGCATAACGTCAGATCGACGCTTCGATTCTTTTCTGATATCCTCGGGACGCTGAAACCATAGCAACTCGACTTCCATAAACCCTTCGGAGCTGAACTCAAATGACTTGATAATCGCAACATACGGCGCGCTGACATTCGACTCTACCAGCACGCAATCGCCAATATAGAACTCCACGTTGTCTTCCAGCCGTTCAACAGCTATCGGTTGCAACGACTCTTTCTCCCGTCTCGTCAGTATCTTCTTGGCGCCTGATCCGTCATCCTTGTCTATGCTTCCGCCATATATGTACCTCCAATCTTCCTCTATCAGAACCTCCTCCTGTTGCATCTTATCGTGAAACGAAAATTTCAGACCCGTAATTTTCACATTTACAAATTATATCTACGCGTAACCCGCGCGGCTGATCTCCGACATCGATCTACCAGTTCTCAAACCCCAATATTTGGTAACATTTTTTTATCAAATCATAGAATAATTGAATAGTAAGAAAAATATTCTTTTGTGTAATTAGAGATCAATTAGTGGCATTGATTACGCAGTCTATCTTTTAGTTACACCCTTGACTACACTCTTAACAGCGCTGGCAATAGTCGGATCGTAATGCTTTTCTAGAATAACAGTCTCCCAGATCGTAGCGGCTTCTGGGTTACTCTGTTCGGGTTCGTCAACTTCCATATGGTACAAACCATTGGCGACTCGATCTTCCGTAGAGTAGAGCGAGTTAGTGATGGTAAACTTTTTGTTCATCTTGTCAAGAATTCGTAAGGATGCAATGGTGGACTTTTCAGGGAAATGCATCATGGCAATTGCTAGCCGCTTTGCAAAGGCCTGTACCCGCAGCCTGCTCACAGACTTTTGCTTGAAGAATATCGACTCAAACGCTCGAACCATCATCTCCGTTTCAGTGGAAATGTTCACATGGGGTCTAACTGGCTTGGCATCCTCGTCTTTAGCTTTTAGTGGGTCCGCAAGCCGCAGCGTCTTGTGAGAGAATTCAATGTCTGGATTCATCGCTAGAGCCGGAAGCGAGGAATAGAAGTGGTTGATAAAGAACGTCAGGTCAAGGTTCATGGACTCACCAGTCTGTGCATAAAGCAATGCGAACGCCGTCGAAATACACAACATAGCTTCTCGGGTTGCAGACTCTCTGAACTCAAATTGGCCATCAACTAGCCGTTTCTGCCTCTCAACAACGAGCTCCCGAATTACCTCAAGAAGGTCACCAAACAGATCAGCATTGACAAGATGGGCGAACCGGGCAAGTCCTTCCAGAGTTGGTCCAATAAGCTTGGCAACTCGCTCCTTGAGGATATTGAAGTACAAGATGAACACAAGCTTGAGCGTTTCACCCTGCAGTCGTTCTCTCTCTTCTTGAGAAACGGCAGTTTCTGCCCGCTCCAACTCCTTTTCAATTTCTTTTCGCTCTTTTCGAGCCTTGCGCTCTTTCTTTGACAAGTGCACTCTGTCTTTTTTCTTTAGCTTTGGGCCCTCAGCCTTGTCGACCTTATCGAGATCCGCTTTGACGGAAAGCTCAGTCAGTAGTCTCAGGTCAAGCAGCGAGGTCAGAAGGGATGGATCCACCTTATAGTGTCGCGCTTTGATCATTTTGGACATCATTCGTACGATTTCAAAACTGACCTGGCCCTCCTCGTCCTGCTTGAAAATGCTCTCGATAGTGGTCATGCACTTTACAAACGGCTTGTCGACACGCTTGTGGCTTATTTTTTCCATGAGGATTTTGAGCAGATCAGCCTGGAAATTGAAGTATGGGAAATATGTGAGAAGCTCACAAGCACAGTTGATCGCTGTCGATGCCAGCAGGTATTTAACAGTCCCTTGCTGGGTTCCTCGGCCTTTTTTAGTGAAATCAGTCAGAGTAGTGATATACTCATGGTAGTTTGCCAGCAGAGTTTCCTCAAAGTACCTCAGTCGCTTAACGTCCTTGGTCAGCTTCGTTTCCTTCTTCTCTGCTTCCGTCAATGGACGGATTCGATAACCGGGAACGATGCCTCGGAAAATTCTGACCAGAGATAGTAGCAGAATCTGCTTCACCTTGAAGAACTTGGCCCTGGAGAGCATATCCCGCAGTTCTCGTAGCTTGCCAATATGGTCTTCGGGGTCCTCGGTAAGCAGTTCATTGATTTCGGCAATCCTTTCCTTCGCTTGGTTCAGTTTCTCTAGTTCAAGCTTCGGATTGGAAATTACCTCCTCTTCGTCTTCGCTTTCGCTCTTTTCAGCTTCTTCCTGCTCTGATTCTTCTGATTCGGACTCGACTTCTTCTTCTTCTTCCTTTTTCGGAGCAGGCTGAGCCTTTCGCTTTACTCGCTTGATCTCACCGGAGAGCGTCTTCACAGGCAGCCCCTCGGTACTGGCATCCTCCTCTTGGATCTGGAACTTTCGAGGTCGGGTTTCGTAGTCCTGTTCCTGATCGCTGTGTAGCGTGCCTTCATCGTCCAGATCGAGCCCGGAAAAGCTTGATCCTTTCAGGACTTCTTCAGCTTTCTGTCTAGCCTTGGCACGTTCCTCCAAGGCCTTTGCCTGTTTCCCTCTAGGCCGTTTCGCCATTGCTATTCTTCTATCTAATCTTATCTGGAAATTTTTCAAAATGTTCCAAAAAAGCTCCCAAGATGCATATATCGCTTCAGCCGTGCGAAAAAAATTGGACTCAGTCAACGGTCGATTATTACCGATTCTCGCTGTATTACCGGTAATTCATTCTTATATCTATAGCCGACACGGATCTGAATCGTTTTATTTCCAACTAATTCATCTGGTAGCTAGATATCTAGTTGCTGAGGGGTTGAGATTACGTATATTTACTAATATTTGCCTAATTACCGCTAACATATGATGCGCTAATTTAGCAAGGATTAAATTTAGTACGTGCTGTACGTATCATGTGAACGAATTAGGGACAAGAAGTAATAAGATCTTTTAATGTATTAATTATATAATTCTGATTGATGAATATTTTATACGCTCTGGCAATTTCACAGCTACCAACGTTGTTGTGCTGTAAGATAGTGCCGAGAATGTGCTGAGATTTTTTTTTTATCGGAGACGGAGCTTTGATTTGATCTCACCAAATACCAATAATGCCCAGAAAGAGACCCAGAAACCCGCTAAAGCGAAAGCAGGTGGAGTTCGATGCTGCTCCAGATAAGCTCATTAATCCCCGAAAGAAGCAAGGGAAGCACATCGTGCCAAAGGATGCTTTCGTCGAAGAAGAGGGAGGAAACACTCCAAAAGAGTTTCTACATCTCATGAACAAACTCAATAAGAAAACGACTAACGAGACGAAAAAAAACGATAAAGATAAGGAGCGAGGGAGAAAGCCAACTAAAAAGACGACAACTCAGAACTCGGAGACCAACTTGAAGATCCAGCCAGGAGAACGAATGTCTGATTTCGTGAGACGAGTAGATCAGGCGCTTCCTCTAATCAAAGCACGATCAGGATCTCCCTCGAGGTTGGAAAAGCGTAAGATTAAGCAGAGACGGAAGGCCGAAAGACAGGCCATGGAAAGAAAGAGAGCGCTTGGAATCACTTCGGAAGACGAAGAGGAAGAACAGGAGGCCAAGAAGAAGGCCAAGCGAGATCCCTCTCCAGATATGTGGGCCCATTTGGAAACAAAACCACGACCTAAGTTCAATGAAGTTGCAGATAGACCGCCTGATCTGCGGGCGAACACCAAGAAGCTTATCAACGTGCCCAAGACAGCTGGTTCTTTGGCGAAGCGAGAGCTCCTAGCCGACGAGCGACAGAAGATTATCGACGGATACCGTAAGCTAATGGAAGAGAAAAGAGGCAAGGGCGACGTCTAATCTTTCTCACAAGCTAGTAATGACTCAAGAGGCATAATGACTAATGCATAAATACATGATAGAGAGACTTTCCTCAATTTTTGTTCTTTCTCGCATTAACCTACTTCTCCTTTAGAAAACGGCTATATAGATACACGTGCGCCGCATGCGGCGTAATTCAATACAACTTATCCTAGTTCACCAAAACATATTTTCGGCGGGAACTGAAATTTCAAAATTTGGACAAATCAGATCAGGGCCGAATAGAAGAGAAGATGATGGGTCTCATTGCTCGCCCTCTGCGGGTGATCAAGCCGCTGAACATAGCGCCGACAATACTAACCATTTCCAAAAGATTCAACTCGTCACTGCCCAAGTCGGTTGACGGACAGAACCTGGAATCGAATGAACTAAAGTCAAGGATCCCCAAGTTCCCATTCCATAAGGATATCGCCCCGACGATCATCCCCAAGAACACTCCTCGAGTATCTAAAACTCTCAGTTTCAAGCAGCTGATGGAAATCCTCTATGCGTCTAAGGAGCCAGAGCTGGTGTACATGGCCGAGTCCCACCGGCTCTACTTCCTGGCCTGCATGGCGCTGACTTTCGTTGCATGTTACAACCTGTTTGATCTTCTGGATCGAGGATACAGAGGCATTGGCGAACTCCACGCTGAAAATGAGGACAATGACCCAACTGTCCACAATGCCATGAAGACCAGCGGTCGGGTTGCGATGGTAGCGGGTCTGTCAGCCGTCTACCTCATTTGCGGTATCACTTTCGCTATCTTCCCGACTCGGCTGGTGCGACGAATAGAGTTCTTGCCTGGTGCGAAAGAGCATATTAGATTTGTCACCCATCCGTGGTTCCCGGGCCGAAAGTCTCCGGTCATCACCGTTCCTCTGGAGAACTTGTCCATTGGCAAGCGAACCAAGGTCTGGACTGGGTCTGGTTTCTACGGCACCGCTCAGCGGTCCTCTTTCTTCTTTTTCCTATTCGAGAAGGGCAAGCTTCTGCCCTGGGTTGTGGACCGCAATGGCTGGTACTGGGGTGACGGCCGAGTTTATGATGTGCTGTTTGGCAAGGAGACTGTCGAGTTCGCCGAGAAGGGTTTGAGCTACGATGATGTTCTGATGATCCAGCATAACAAGGCTCAGCAGAAGAAGGCTGAACTTCGACGACAGCTGGGTCCAGCGTGGCGAATGAAGGTGATTGGCGAGATGATGAAGGAGGACGCTCAGAAGGTTGCCAATAAGGCCAGGGGTATTGGTTCTTCTTCCAAGCCAGGGCACAAGGCAATCAAAGGCGAAGAGCCTCCAAAGGATGAAACTAAGTAACCCTCTGTAAATAGTATAATGCGTTCATTGTTTCTACTTCCTGGATATCCGTTGAATCTCCGCGAAGCGGAGCTACGGGAGCTCGAGGGCTGGCCCTCGAAATACATTACATTGCTCCTGCATTTTCTTTATTGGAAAGCAACATATATAGTTGGAATTATTACGAAGTTGTATTTTACTAGTTGTACGATTAATGAGTTACCAGAATAGTTAAACAAGATTGATCTAGGATAATACATTAAAAAATTTACAAGACAAGATTGCCCTTACCATTGGTGAGGTAATATTCAAGCCGGTCCAAGAAGATCTTGGCCTTTTCGGTGCTACCAGGCACCTTTGGATTAGTCGTGACCTTGAGATCGACAGTAGTTGGCTCAGTGGACTGCAATCGTCGAGTGGGCTGGTGCAATGGGCGTCGTGGCGAGCCAAGCAGGTCGTAAATGTCAGTAGTGGCTCGGATGGATGACTGCTTGGACTGGAACTTGAGATTGACCTCGAATGGCTTAGCACCTCGTGGAACAGCTGGCGCAATAAGCTGCTCAAACACCTCATCTCGCAGCACGCTCTTCTTTGGTTGCGAAAGCTTCGGCACGTCTCGCTGAGCAAGCTTAACCGCCTTGTCCACCAACGCTTGGGTAGAAATAGCAGTCTGCGTAGCCGCGTCCACCGAAGCTCTCAATTGCTCAATCTCGCCCAACCAAACAGACTTTTCCAAGACGACTGGCTTCGGAGCCTCCTTCTTTGGCTTCTCAGTCTCCTTCTTCTTCTGCTCCTCCTCTGGCTTCTTCTTCTCCTCGGCGGCAGCCTGCTGCTCTGGAGATCGCAGCTTGATGTTAGAAAGATCTAGATGCTGCAGACTCTTAATGTTCTCGGCGATTCTGTTAACAGAGTCCTGAGAAATGGTGCCGAGATACGCAAGCACGTCACCCTTGAGGAGTCGGCCATTTGGACCGCTCGCTGGGATCTTGGAGTACGCATCTTCAGCAGAAATGCTATTAGAATGGAGGAGGGACTGGACAGACGGCAGAAGAACCAGCTTCGGGTTGGCCTTGCCGCCAATTGAGGCCTCAGAAGACTCCTTCTTTGGCTCCGGAGCAGACGACGGCTCCTCGGCCTTTTCCTCGGGCTTTGCGCTTGGCTCAGCAGACTCCGAGCTCGGTCCTGGGAGCTCAATGGCCGAGATATCGTCTCCGGGCTCCGCCAGAGCAGCAATGCCCGCTCCGACCTGGACGTTCTTTGCGCCATTCTGCTCGTAAATCTTGGCCAATATACCATCGTCCTGGGCCTCTACGTCAATCTGAGCCTTGTCGGTCTCAATCTCAAGCAGGATATCTCCGGCAGAGAAGCTATCGCCTAGCATTGGTTAGCCTTTCGCTTAAATCGGACTTATCCGAAACTTACCCTCCTTGACCTTCCACTCGACAATGCCACCCTCGGTCATAGTCGGCGACATCGCTGGCATCTTCAGCAGAGTCGCCGCCAACTGGTATCGCGTAGTCGAGATCCCTATACTTGTAGTTAGTACCATAACGCACCCGGATAAATTGTCTGCTACCTACCTCGCCGGGCACTCACTCGGGCCGCTCGCGCAGTCGAAGCAATCAGCACTTTGGTCAGCATTTGCTCTGTGTATTGCGTTGTGCTTAGGACGAAAAACTAGTGGAAGAGAGTGATACCAGCAAGTGTGAACGCACGGGTGGTATTATAAAGCTTCGTAAGTTCGAGGACCCGGGTCAATGCGAGCCTTCGCTGCATCGGAAAAAGTTGGGTGGCCCGTTCCCTTCCACTCCGGAGAGGGGGGGTTGCGCCCAACAGAAAATTTTCGTCAGCCGTACCTCGTTTGGTTGCATTTATCAGCCTTTTTTGCGTAGATTGCACCTTCGTGTAGTTCTCGTTTTCATCTGGAATAGCTGATGAATTGATTGGTTTTTTTTTTTTTGGTTGGATATGCTCTTTTTCTCGAGTAGTGAGCGAATCTGTAGGTGGGGACAATTGGTCAACAAGTTGAGCCGCACGCGGCGCACAACCAAACTATCAAATATCTAATCAGGGGGCATTTTTTCTTGGGACTACAAAGTGGTACTGTAGTATGATAAGATTAATATATTATGTAGCTGCAGTTTTATGTGAATGCTTTTTGAATGTCAATTGAATAAGTTACCTGTACCTTTTTGAGATATTTCAATTTGGCGGGGGTACCGGTAATAGATAGTGACGACAAGGTAGAGCGCATGTAGTTGACTTATGCTTCACAGGAAATCAAGCAATTGACTTATCTTACATAGGAAATGAAACAATTGGTTCGCGTATGTGCCCCGAATATCGAATGAGTTGAAATAGTCAGGAGTAAAGCTGCAAGTTGAATGTGGGGGGTTCATTTCCGGAATAAAACGGCTTTCCATTGAACAAGCTAAACACCCCAAGACGATTATTGGATCCCCTTAAGGTATTAAGTAGCTCAAATACAAATAGATACCACCAATAGTTCGGATCAATGGATCCCCTGAATCTACTATAGCTCACAAATACAAACCACACAAGTATACAGGTAGTGCAAATGGCTTAATTAGCTGATGGCAGAATGGAATGGAAATGAATAAATTAGCTGTCTATATGAGAGATTAAAGTTTAAGGTGGCTGGCACCCTTTCGGCCATGGTCGACCTTGAGCTTACCAGAGAGATCTCTCTTCTCACCCTGCTTGCCAATGACAGTGACATTACCCTTCTTGAGGGTCTGCATAATGTCTGCCTTGCTACCCTTCTTTTGAGCTCGGGATTTCTCGGTTTCCTCTCGCTCAGCAGCAAGCTTGGCCTTCTTAGCCTTCGTTCGCCGTCGCTCACGCTTCTTTTCTTCTCGAGACATCTCGGCTTTGGCAATTGGCATACCATTCCGTCCAATGACCTCGCCCTTGGCCTTGTCAGCACCTGGAGTATATACTTCCTGTGGAGCGAGCATAGACTCCGTAGCCATCGCAGTGGGTTGCGCATCTTCCATAGAGATAGCAGAAGTGTTGGCGACAATGGAAATAGATGGCTTGGGTGCCTTTGGAGTGTAATTCCAAGAACACAGGGCATCCAGCTTGTGGGAGATGCTATTATACATTTCAATGATCTCCTTGTGCGCCTCCTCGAGTTTGGCGTCCTTCTCATCCTTGTACTCGCCATTGGCCCTGGCAATATCGTCTTCGTACAACTCAGCAAGGGACTTTTGAGATTTAGTCTCCTGGACTTCAACATCTCGGGATTTTCTGAACTCAGGAAGAGTGTCTGGCAGACGCCGTGGCAAGTCATCAAAGTTGTAAGTGGCAATTCGTCGTCTGATCATATCCTCCAGCGATTCGGTGATCTCTTGAGTAATAACTGGAACCGGTTTGCTTGACCGCTCAAAGTCCAAGTCCGCTTCCAGAAGCGAATCCTTCTCTCGTTGAGAACCCTTTGCCTCACCTTTAACAGTCCAATGCTTTTCACCAATGTTCTCTCGTTCCAGCTCTCGAATTTGCTGCATGATAGCCTTCTGCTGCTTCTCAAACGTTGACAAGTTCTCAGTTGAGCCTTCCGCGTCTTCCTCGTCAGAATCAAATAGATCCTTCTTGGACTCCTGAAGTTCCTTCTCCATAGAGTCCATAGCATCAGCATACTGCTTTTCTTCATCCGATTCGCTTTCAATATTCTTCACCTCCGGCTCGGCCTTGAACTGAACTCTCTTGCTCTTGTTGAACTTGTTGTTCTTGTGGTTTTTCTTGGCCCGAGCAAAAAAGTCATCATATTTGATGTTCTCCAAATCGTCTTCCTCCTCTTCAGCGTCTGGATCGGCGAAAAAGTCGACCTCCTCGTCTTCTTCGTCGTCATCTTGGTTCATGAATTCGTCATTTTCCATAGCCAGAATCTGCTTTTTGAAGTCTTCTATTCGGAAGAACCCATCGTCCAGCTCATTCGTCTTTGGTTTCTTCAAATCATCGTCCTCTCCACTTTCTTCCTCATCATCGCCTTCTTTTTCTTCTTCGTCGTCTTCCTCTTCGAAATCATCTTCGTCATCCATATCCATAGTTTCTAAATCAGATCCAGAGAGTGATTCCTCCAGACTTTCATCATCTTCCTCGTCCTCATCCTCACGCTTTCGTTTCAGCAAAGGAGGGATCTCCTCTCCAAGTAGCTTGTCGACTACTCCGTCAACGACCATCCGGGCCTGGGCCCATACTTGCTCCGCATCCAGGCCATCAGTATGAACCTGATCGAAGATCGAGTATCTGCTGGCGATAGGGTCCAGAGACTCCTTTACCGCCGCCAAAAATGCATCCTTGACATTTCCGTCTGCTAGCAGGAGATTTCCTGGCTTATTGGTCAACAACTCCAGTAGTTGCGATGACATGATGTATTCTAATATTCAAAGGTTGGATGGTTGATAAACGGGTTTGAAAAAAATATTTCAATCTCGTCCGCACGGCTGTGCAACCACACAAAATATATTGCGGCACTTTGATAATGGAGGACATTACCTTGCGCTACGACCAGGTCTATAGTAGTGAACAAATAAATAACTAACTAATTACATGTAGATTTCATTTTATGCTTCCTATATAATCGCATGGTTCCGCTTGCCTAAAATTCTAGCCTAGCTGAGGCCTCACTAATTTGTTCAATTGAATGTACCAACATTAAAGTCCATCATCTATGGCAAACAAATGCAACGCATATTCAATCGTTATGATAAACTAGGCAGTTTTTGGCTTGTGGACTACCATCTGCTCGCTCTCATCAACATCGTCCTCACTATCGTCTTCCATCTCTTCATCAGAGGTGAAGTGATCCACGCCATCATCGATCTTCAACTCACTCAGTTTAACCCCAACTTCATCCTCGTCAACTTCATTTTCAGTCTCGTCATGAACTTCGTCCTCAACCTGGTAAATATTGACCTCGCTTCTAAACTCGGGATCCTCTTCAAGTTCCTGGATAAATTCTGCAAAGTCCCTGTTGAGCTTATCCTGAGTCTTATCACGCGGTCGAGCCTCAACATCCTTATACTCCTTGGCCATCCGTTTGAGCTTCCAGTTCCGGCTCTTCTTTGGCTTGTCAGAGTACGACTTCTTGACAAGAATGACGTCTGGGATTTTGTTGGGATCCAACTCGTCCCAGAGATCGCTGTTATAATTGGAGTTGTCCAGTGCATAACCCCATGCCAGATCGCCCGCGTTGAGGATACCACCAAGATGAGTTCGGACGTAGAAAGTGGTATCATTCCTGCCCATATCAGACACTCGCGCAACAGTAGCGTCGGCTAGGGCGAACCGGTCATTTGCAGGACCAGCCGGCTCAATGTCCAGCACCATGTACTCCGTAAGCGATTTACTTGAAGCAAGCGCTGGGAAAGGGTTCTTCCAGTAGGCACCCGGCGTGATCTCTGCTGTCTGAAGATTCAATGGGTCAATGAAATGCACAGCATTGGCAATCCGGTAGCACAGCACCAAAGTGCTAATGTGTCCAAGGCTCTTTGCCACCGTTTTCGGCAGAACCACAAGATCCTCCTTGCAAATAGGTACAATTTCAACCGAATAGGTGAACTTGTAGCTCTTCTTACTGGTGTGTATATTCATGGATATTAGCTCCGCTGACTTCTTCCATCGCATAGGAACAACTGAAGACAAGAACTCGATCATCTTTACTGCATGATTCCTCTGGGCAAAGAAGAAATCAAGCCCCTCCTTGTTCTCCTGGATAGAAGTGGTATACTTGTGCGCCTTGCTCTTGAGAATAACCTGCTCAAGGAAGAAGAAAGTCTTTTTATGCTCAACCTTCTGTCGCACCTGCACAGAGGCTCGCCAGGTATTGGCGGTAAACGATTTCGCACAGTCAGGACACTGGGCGGAATCTTCGTAAAATTCTACCACGAAAGTCTGCTCCACTAGGGTATTCTGGAACTGCTTAGCTTCGCCCTGGACGGTGATCTTGATCTTAGTTCGCCTCGAGTGTGGTTCGGTCCACAGGTACGATGCATCCATCAGCCGAAGCTTGTGCAATCCTCGCAGACGCTTTAGGCAGGCTCCCATGAGCTCTCTTGACTCTCGCGGTGCCCAGATCCATTGATTTGGCGGCACCAGCAGCCTATTACAGTTCTTACAGAAAGTAATTGTTCCGTCCTTCTGCACGTCTTCAGTGATATCCACGTTGAGACGAATACAATCAACACACATTGTTTGTCCGCCTATGCTCTTCATGGGCTGGCCACAATTGCAGCACGCGATTAGAGGAGCAGTGTGTACAGGTACGAACCGTCTGATCCGGGTATCCATATGCTGCAAATCCTTAATCTCCTGCTGCTGGCGGGCAAACTCTGCCGCCATATCGTGATGCTCTAATGGACCGTCGTAATCCCCCATCTTTCTGGTCTCTTTGAGTGGCAATTATCAAATCAATGAGCAGAAGGAAATCTTCGTGACCGGATCCAGTGTTTTTGTTTGTCGCTTAGTAATATGTATTTTTGTGTTTTGAAGTGGTGTTATTTCATGTTACTTTAACTAAGTGGTGGCAAAATAGTACGGCCATCCGCAACGAGCAGCATATCACCAAGCTTCTCTCACATAGAAAGGAAGTGAGAAGAAAAATGCGGAATTTGATTTGAAATTACCACTACTGTAGTGAATAGAAGAGGTGGGGACTGCTTAATTTTTCCGTTTAGAATTGGTGAAAAAAAATTGGATCTGCATACAGCATTGAGGGACTTGCATAGTATTTCGTATTACCGGTACATCCTACCATTTTATTTATCTACATACGGTATTGAGCAAAATTGTTCCGCAACTGCTTTCTATTTTCCTATATAGATTGAGATCAAGGGATACGTGGGCGCGCCAAAGGGTGCACATGAAAAGCCAAAAAGGTCAACTTAGTGTGTGGGTCATGAAATTTCATTAAAGTCTATACATTAGGTAATCGTTAGTCGTTAGTAGTTAGTAGTAGTATTGAGAAGAAGAAGAAGAATTGCAGAACGCGTTTTGGAAGTCGTGCAAAAAAATATTGAAATCTTGATAGTAGTATGGGAACCGCTCTGGGTTTGTTATGATTGGCCGCATCCATGCGGCAGCGTGGCCAGTTAGGAATGACGAGAACGTTTGTAGCAGATGGTAGTTCGTTGTAATTCGATTGATTTGGCAGTAGAATTCAAACTCGCAAAGGAATATCCTAGCTTCGCGGGCACCGTAGCTGAATGAAGAAACGTGGTAATGCGACTTTCGGCGGGGGTCTGGGTGTACCAATGATTTTATCTGTTTTTGGTGGGCCTCGTGAAGACGAAGCAGGGTCTTTTCGTAATCATGCTGGTCAGTATACAATCGGTTTAGTTCATTGCGGACTTGATTTAGTGATGACTCGGAAGCCACCCGCTGTTTTCTGACAAGATTTTGATAGTGCTCTCGGTTCTTGTGAACGGCCTTTTCATATCGCCGCTGTTCCTGCTCCAGCAATGTTCGATAGTGTTCGTCCCTCCGCTTGTTCGCCGACTTGAGCTCCTCGACTTGCTTGATGAGCTCCTTGACCTCGATCAGAGGGACTTCTTGCCGCTTATGAGCTGAAGGCATTGTGATGCGATCGGTATGTGTTTGTATTGTAGAATTTGATTCCATTGATTGGAATTTCGTGGTATATTTATATTTTCCATACATGTACACCATTTCACTGCATCTTCAAATCTAGGCTGAAAAAAAAGGCGCGTCATAGGGCTCCACGTGACTTTGAAGGTTGCAAAGGAGAGATTACGCGTGACGGGATTCGCAGACTCTATACGTTACTGCAGGGTTCCCGTGACCTGCGTTGAGGCATTGGAAAGTGTCCAGTACGTGCGTAATCGCCTGTAGTGTAATAATGATTCACTATGGCGGCGATTTAACATGCATGCACCACCTGTATGTACGGCTACGCACTGTGACTAACAACCACTGATCAAATTATCGATTCAATTGCTTCCGTACATGGGATGGGATAACATTTGGTGCGTTTATCTCATCAGCTGGAAAATATTCTGCTGAATCACCATGCTCGAGGGCTCGGTTTCTCCTGCATAAAAATCCCCCATAAAGTAAGGTGCCAGTATTGCATGCCATAGCCGCTTCATATTCAACTTTTTCTTATCCTGTGGACCTCACAACTTCGCATCTGGCAAATCGACCTACTCCGCTCACTTATCCGATAAAGAGTCCGTTTGATAGTACGAGATTCGAATTGAATTCTCGTGTCTCAGCCGCATTCCTGGGTGATCGACAGATCGGCGGTATTAGTCATGTATCTGACAGAATTTACATAATCACATGATCAAAATTTCACTCTTCAGTAGACAGTCGCCAATAAAAAAAATTGATATACGATAAGAACCGATCAATCGGATTTCAGCGATGAAGGTGATGACTACTAATTTCGTCCAGTGCGTGGTCAAGGACTGCGCAAAAACTGGCAACGCATTTCCACTTCAGTATTCTGACGTAACTCTGGTTCGTCAAGAGGCCGAATTCGAGCCGGAGTTCATTGCCAATGTTCTTCCAAAGCTTGACTGGGATGCTTTGGTGCAGACTGCTAAAGAGCTCGGTAACCCAAACCTCCCACAGGATAAGCCTATAATTGAAGACGCCGAGTCGCCCGAATATACCCAGCTTTTGAAAGATTTGCATGAACTCTTGGTTGAAGTAAGTTAGCTAACCCTGTTGATCTCGATCCATGCTAACATTTTGATCTAGACTATTATTACTGAGGGATCGATGACCTGCCGAAACTGTGGTCACATTTACAAGATCATGAACTCCATTCCTAACTTCCTGCTCCCGCCGCATCTGGCTAATTGATTTATTGACGCTTAGCGTCCCATGGGATATCATATCCTGGACAAAAAAGTTTTCCTCGATTATTTCCCGCCCATCCTCAGATTGCTCGCTGTCACATCGGAGAGCTGCTTTGGTACCGGCTTATATGGGGTAATTGGGGTTGTTCGACGTTTGATTTATTGGAATATTTATGAAAGATGTGTATATAATGATGCTAGCGAACACGTACTTGGGGATACCAATACGTTGTGCTGAGAGCAAAACGATGATACTTAATAGAACTTTGATGGTACTGCACCAACGTGAGCAGCAATGCAGAACACAACGTACTGTAATACAAATAACCCTTCTAAATTTTCACTAATTTCGTATATTTATTTCATTTATGACACAATTTGACCGACACCTCTGTTAATGGGGGGACCAGTCCCCCCAAACCCCCCTGGGGCTCCGCTACGCGGAGATACGTGCTTTTGACGGGGAGTTTGGGGGCAGAGCCCCCAACTACGGGAGCTCGAGGGCTGGCCCTCGAAAAGATAAGGCGGAGAAAATGTCAATTACTTATTATATGATGGTACTTAACCTGATTGATTCAATTTTCTCACTAATAGAACTGAGGTAACCAGTTCATTACCGTTAATGTGTAGCGGTACGTAAGACGACAACGCGTTACGCGATTGGGAACGGTATAAATATCGCGTCCCAACCAAATTTCAGTTCCCTCAAGCTTTCACTTTTCGGTTGAATGCTAAGCAAAAGTGAAAACACTTGGGGGGTTTGAATACCGTGGCCATCCTAGATATTATGAGACGCTATGAGATAAGGGTCTCTGCTCCCGGAGCGCAAAAATGAGAGCTGTAAGATTCAATTGGCACACCAGCCCCAATTGCAAGCTCTTTGCTAAACCCGTTCTACCCGTTTTAATATTTTTGCAATGTTGCAATGTTTTAAATTTTCCTTCGCTTTATAACGGAGCTACTTAAGATGGCCAGTCCATACGGTATTCGAATACTGAGTGAACATGGTTAACTGCAAAGTTATGGAATCGTCTATGGCTGGGGGGTATTCTATGATCCGATCAGATAGTAACTGGTTTGGTTGTATCAATTCTCTTTCCTTCCCTCAAAAAATGAAGCTTTTGCTTAGTTGTACAATGGGAGATTGGAGCTTCCGGTTTCGTTGAAGCCGTCATATTTTTGGTATGTGTGGCTCGGTTTATTCGACGTTTGCTAACGAAATTGGCATTGCTATTTGGTTATATGCATATTTTTGATCCTTCTCTATCTGTTTATTCCCTCTCCTTGGCGTTGATCGACTGGGCTGAGCACTTTCGTACTTCCTGGAGAATATCGAAACATTTCGAACGATGGTTGACGTTTTCCCGAACACAATCTTCGTACTTCTTCATAACATCCGAGCAGTCCTTCAAGATCTTAATAAAGCTTGGAACTCTAATTTTTTTTATTAGTCAGTATGCACCGTTTAATGAATAGCGCGGTTCACGTACTGGGTCTTGACGCAAGTAGCGAGGGCGTCCTGCTCTTCCAAACACTTGGAAGCATCTCCGCCGCCGAGGCATTTGTGATAGGACAGGAACTGCGCAGGGCAGTGCTGAGCAACATCTTCCACCAATGCCTGATCCAAAAGTAGCGACATTTTGAATTGATTCGAAGTATCGGAGGTTCAATTTTTCATTTTGTCCTGTTGGGATGCAGCGCGGGGGGATGACCGACAGCACTATGCACCTACAATTGTATCTGGTATATCTTCATACGAGTTACTGTACTACCTAGGTATATCAATGATGATAGTGGAAGATTGGTATAGCAATCATTGTTCAGATATCAATATAACAAAGAATGCTTACATTTAAGCCAACTGAACGGTGATTGATAAGCCTAGCATTATGAATGGTGCTTACTTTTGTACGATTTGGCCAATTGTTTAAGCTCGTTCAAAGTCATCCATTACTGTTAGTGTGAAGCTAGCGATATTTTGAACTAATAATTTTGTTAGATGGGTTAGATATCCGCGAGAGTTCCTTGCAAGCCCGCATCAAGATGTTCAGTCCATACCCGCAGTCAAGTCCAGTTGGATATATACATAATTCAACCCCTCTATGTATTTACCCAACTGGATATAAGAGTTTGTTGAAATCGTCCTGAAGCTAGATCCGCAAGTTCGCTAGAGAGGAGTAGTGAGGCTGTTTGTTAGGGCTTACTAGTAGCAGGTAGTTCATGCTACAGGTCGTTTCTACACATAAAATAGCCCTCAAGAATGCTGACTCTGCTAGTACTCCACTCTCCGCAATTTAAAATCCTACACGTCACTTTATACACGTCCAATTTAACAGCCCTGAAGGGGGTGTTGCATGGGCGCGTCTGTTTACATCATCACTTCAAAAACATCAACAACTCTTCTAAAACACAAACCCAACGAATATACGAAAATAATGTCGTTTGCGACTCCGCGGATAACGCGACACTCGCAGGCTTCACTGTCAATCGGAGACCCAGTAACCCTTCCGAATGGAGAGCATGGCATACTGCGGTACGTGGGGAAAGTCCAGGGCAAGCCTGGCGAGTACGCCGGGGTTGAGCTCGTTGGCGAATTCGAGAGCCAAGGCAAGCACTCGGGCACCTTCGAGGGCGTCAGCTATTTCCAGACTGCAAGACCCAACACCGGGCTATTTATTGTGTACTCAAAGCTCATTGCGTCGACGTCTCGGCAGTTTACAAACTCTTCAGGAGCCGCTGCCGCTGCGGCTCCGACCACTCCAGTGAGACGACTGTCGCTGGCCCGGCCGCAATTGGCGCCTCCATCCCCTAAGTACGCGAAGACCCCCGAGCGGAGCGGCGGGTTTGCTGTGCCGCAGGCAACCAGTGTGCGCAAGGCCAACCCTCCTGCTTCGGCGACCCGTAAGAGACAGTCTTTCTCGGCGACCCCAAAGCGCGCCAGCGGCATCATGTCTCCGCCTTTCCGGCCGCCTAGCGGGGTGAGGGAGGATGTTTTGGCGTCTCCGTCGAGAAATCGCAGGGTAAGTACTGCTGGAGCACATCCTCCGCCACGACAGCCTCAAACCTCCGCAGATAGTAGTAATCCGTCGGCCGAGGAGTTTGCCATGCTTACGAGGGAATTGAGGCAGATCCGGAACGAAGTTTCCGAAAAGGATGCTCAATTGGAGCAGCAGGGCGATTTGTTGAGGGAACTTGAAAAGAGCCTCGAGGAGTTCCAGGCACTGGCAGAACAGCACCACAACCGGCCAACGTTGAGCGACCATGGAAGCGAAGGAGAGATGACCAAATTGCTATTAGCACTGGAGGAAAAAGATCGCCGCATTGCCATTATGAAGGGAGAATTCGAAGAGAAGCGCCAGGAGTTCCGGGTTACGATAGACGGACTTCAGGAGGAAATTCAGGAAACCAGCGAGATGTATGAATCCGAAATCCACAAGCTCAAGTCCAACATGGGCCACGCGGCTGATATAAACAGCGAGATAATTGAACTCCAGAAGGAGGTTGCGCAGTTAGAGAGTGGGCTGCGGACCTCGCAAGTATCTGAACAGAATGCCAAGGCCCAGCTTTCAAGGCTGGCTGACATTGAGAATAGATTATTGGACAAGGAGCAGGAGTTGGTCGATACCCGTAAGGACCTTGAGTACTATAAGGACCTGCTCGAGAATCAGAATGCGAGTTCGCCTCATCAGTCCCATCAATTCCACCAATCTTACCAAGAAGAGGAGATTGAGCAGCTGCGAGTACAATTATTCCATCAAGAAGAGGAGATTCAGCAGTTGCGGGTGCAATTAGCCCATGAAGAAAAGGAAAATGAGCAATTACGGGCACAGTTATCCCACGAAGAAAAGGAGACTGAGCAATTACGGGCGCAGTTATCCCACGAAGGAAAGGAGACTGAGCAACTACGGGTACAATTATCCCATAAAGAGGAGGAAATTGAGCAGCAGCTACGGACACAATTAGCCCATCAAGAAGAGGAGGCTCAGCAGCTACGGACGCAATTAGCCCATCAAAAAGAGGAGAATGGGCGGGTGCAGCTCTCTCATCATGACGAAGAGATTGAGCAACTTCAGGCGCAGTTGGAGGAAGAACGCGCTTGGCGGGACAAAAGCGAAAAGGAGATCGAAAACCTCGAGTCTATGCTTGAGAGCAAGATCTTCCGAGAGTCTGAGCTCGAACGCGAGCTTGAATCACTCAAGATATCCCACGAAAAGGAGAATCTCAGCCCTTCGACGCTTTCTTCTCCAGCTTCAGACCACACCAAGCCAGTTACCCCCAAGGACATGGCCAATGCATCCATGTTCGCACCGCAACAGCCACCACAGCCCATTGTTTCCCCTGCCAAAGTTGATCCTGCAGCGGGCCGGAAACTGTGGTGTGGCCTGTGCGAACGAGAGGGCCACGAAAGCCTCGACTGTCCATTTGAAGAGGAGGAATTCTAACGATTTACGATTCTTTCAGGCCAAGAGAATTCTAACGACTTAGGATTTACACGGGCATTAAACATGGGTAGATTAACGTATACATAGAGTGCAAGGATCTTTAGGCAGTGGTCTCGGCAGCAGTCTTAGGCGCTCGCACCGTTGGTCGCATGTTTGGCATCACAAAGTCCATATAGCAAGTAAGCAGGCCAATGAGGGCCGTCATCAGAGTGATCCAAGCCGGCTGGCTGTCCCCGGCTTTTTTGTTGATTGGCTCATTCAGAAAGCTCTGGATGGCAGTAAACACAGCAGCCCACGCCAGCAATCTACATCAAATCAGTTCCGGTGTTCAATAGTTGGCTCAAAGTGGGTACTTACTTGTTTCGCATGAACATGGCGGCCAGAGGCAGGGTGCTCGAGAACATCGAAGATGGCTCGGACGAGTTCATTGGAACATGCTCGTAGGGCACAATCAGGTCGGCCCGTCGCTTATCCGTCTTAACTGGTGCCATTTTTGTTAGTTGAAGCAAACGGGAAGGGGTGAAATTCAAGTGTTGCAACACCCCCGCGGCGCACCTCCGCATCATCCCCAAACCTCTACACCCCTCCAAATCCTCGAGCATAGTCAAAGGTTGACGTACGGTAGCATGCAATTGTATATAAACGGATTAATTTTTTTCTTGAATTGATTATATATTTGACTCTTGATATATCCAAGGCATTCGCAAAGTTAGAGTTTATAAGCTTTTGCGCTGTTGATAACGCAAGTCGAGGTAGTATAACCATCTACCATAAATCGATCTCCTTACTTCAATTCTTAGTAATGTCACTTGCAGAGTCCTAGGGAAGGGCTTAGCAGCCCTTTAAAGTCCTAAATAGCCTCTTGAGGGGCCAGCCCCTCAAACTCCCCGTGGCTCCGCTCCGCGGAGGTCGAAACATTAATATCTATAAGCCAATAAACGAGTTTACAACATATTAGCTGGGAATTTGTTAAAGTCAATCTGTTCCTTGACCTCCTGGCCGTCAATCTTGTAGGCGATTCGCAGTCGGAGCTTGACGTTTGCATTCTCTGGACCAGACACCCTCATATTCTGTGTCGCAGTCGCGTCAGGACCCAAAGTAGTACTCGAAAGGCCCTGTAACTGCAGCTTCTGGCTCTTCGGTACCGCAACTTGAAGCACAAGATCAGTAATTGTAGAGCTTCCCGAATTGACAAACTGGGCTGAAATGGCAGCTACACCGGGAGATATCTTGGGTTGCGGAACGAGGCTCAGAGTAAGCGAATTCTTGCTGTATGCTTCAATGCCACTAGTAGGGGACGGCGTCGACTGGAAACCGCCCAGCAAATCAGCAGAACCAATTGGAGGAGTCGAAGCGGCTGGAGTAACCGGTTTCGGAGTACTGTTAGTGGCCGGTACTGAGTCGAAGAGATCGAGAATCTGGCTAGCGTTGGACTTTTGCGGCTGTGGCGACTGCACAGGTGGCGAAGGCGTCGACGTGCCAAAGATGTCTGATAGAAGATCAGCGTTGTTAGCAGCTGGAGCAGGAGCCAAGTTGCCACCGTTACCTTCCTCCTCCCCAGCGAAATCTAGAAGTAGATCGACACTGTTTGGGGCTGCCGCACCAGCCGAGCCATTAGCTGTCCTTCGGGCTGGGTGGTGGTGCTTCTTCTTGTGCTTCTCCGCCTCATATTTGGCACCGAGATCCTCTCGAACCTCTGGCGGTGGCATCTTCTCCAAAACGCCTCGTCGCACCGAGTCGTGGTTGAACAGCTTGCAGTACTCGGCAATTCGCTGCTGAACCTCCAAATCGAGCGATTTATTGTTGCTCTCAAGAATCTTCTTGATGCGTTCCACCTCGCTAGTCGAGCTGATTCGCGTCGTCAGCTTCATCAGCGCAGTCACTACGTACTCCCTGACCACTTCAGAAGAGGTACTGTCGAGAATTGTCTCCAGAAGAGACACAATGTCCGACTCAGCAGCATTTTGAACACCACCTTCGTCCTCAAAGGAGCCTCCCTTGAGCAGAACATTGGCATACTCGCCAATGAGCCACACGCCTACGAGAACCAGGCCCTGCTGGGACATATCCTTTCGCAGAGCCGCGTAGAGCTTCTGAACCGTGTAGAGATGAAGGTCCTCGGAAGTGATTACAAGAGTGATGAAGGCCGACAGAACATTCTCCTTGGCGTGGTCTCCGGCCACCTTGAGTGCTCGCAAGATAGTATCAATGTGCCACCGCGTGTTGGGCGCATACTTTTCTGCTGAGACCGCAATCTGGGATACCAGGTTAGTCCGGAACTCAGCATCAGCGGTCTCGAGGAAAGTTAGCAGTTCTCGCACAAGGACACGGATGTTGCTGCTGTTAATGAGCGCAAACGACAGCTCGAGGGCTCGTCGCCGGATGGAGATATCCGCGTCTTTGAGACAGTCAATGATGGTTGCTCGGTGCCGCTGGACAGCCGTGGGCTCAATTTCAATGACATTGAGCAGCGTGTTGAGCGCCACGTACTTTGTGTTATTGTCCTTGGACAGGAACTTACCAAGCAAGTTCACGCCAAGGACACGGAGACCAGAGTCGGCTTCAATGCCAAAGATGGTCCTCACAGCCTCGTAAAGTACGGCGTTACCGACATTCTTCGAAGAGTCGGTGTTCGATGCAATCTGGGCGAGAATGTCGCTGAGCTGCTCCGAGGTCTGGACATCGCCCTCTCCAAAGATGCGCAAGAGCCGTAGCAACCGCACCTGCAGGAATGGGTCGCTAATGCCCGTCACGTCATGCTCTGGCGCGTATCCCGAAGTAGACAGATTTTTGAGGTGGTTTAGCAGCGTCGGAAGCAGCGGCTTGAATTCAGGCACAAGATCCGGGTTTTCCTCGCACAGGCTCTGAACCAAAGCGCACCCGCACAACAAAACACCATGGTTTTTGTCGGTCATGAGAGCCTTGGCCTTATCTACGAAGACCTCCTCGAGGTCTGGCACCCTTGTGATGATCCTCATAGCACACAACGCGGCCTTCTTTTTCAGGTACGGGTTCGATGACGAAATGATCTTCTCAATGTCACCAAACAGGTCTCGCGCCATCTCAGTCGAAGCAATGTTGGCCAGAGTGCACAAAGCCAGCGCTACGACGTACTGATTTGGGTGGCTCAGGTCATTCGCCAGCGAATTAGTCACCAGAGTGAGCACTTCCTGGCTCTCGTCCAACAGCAACATAGTGCCGAGGTACCCCAGTCGCTTGTCTGTGAATTTCGACGTTGCAAGGAGCTTGAGGCACTCGACCTGGCCGAAGTGTGTTCTCTCTCCGAGAGTGAACAGATAGAGCAGTTTGGCCACATTTTGCCGCCGGATGAAATGATTTGTGTAATTCTCTCTGAACGACGTTCGGATCGCCGCAGACTCTTTCTGGATGACCGCTCTTTCGTCGGCAATGGTCTTGGCTGCCCTCACCGCTTTGATGAATGATTTCAACGAGGTCATGATATCTTTTGTGGCTGTTTCGACACTTAAAAACAAAAATTAAAACCCCCAAACCAATTTCAGACTGCTAGAGGCGTGTTCAGACACAAATAGAACTAGCAGCAGGACACTCTCGGTTGGTTATATTGCGCTATTTGATGGCCCTGGGGTTTGTGACTTCGCCGGGTTCCTCCACGGTGGCTTATTATTTGACGGTTGGGTTTTTGGCGTTGTGTTTTGCGCGTTGGGAGATACACGTGCGGCTGGCTCATTACTCAGGGGGTTTTTCCACTATAATTGGCACTGGCCCTACCCCCTAGTTATACTAGGTAGGTACTGCGTATTAATGGAGTGTATTCGAGGGCCAGCCCTCGAGCTCCCGAACCCCCCGTTACCAAGGTTCTGGAGTGGTTCTGGGTCATTGGGCTCCAATGCGGCTCATGCAGCTACCCGCGTAGCGGACACCCCACGGTTAGCAGATTTAAGCATTACACAGAGGCCTAATGGCGTGGCATTTATAATGTAGAGTTGCTCGACCTGAAATTATGTATATCTGCACTAGTGTTCGACCAATTGCTGTACCAGTAATTGGTTATATATTACAGATGCCTGTACAGCGTCTGTAGCATGCTAAGTACCAGCAGATGCATCTTACGTATTAAAGCAAATCATACATATTTTATTTGGACTATAGTGGTTTTAGGAAACGTAGATTGGGCGAAAAAAGCTCCAAAAATTCATTGATTGAAGTTCTTTCCAATGAATCCTAAGAGTACCGTATCTGGGTACAATTCACAGTATGCATAACCCAAGTAGCGACACGAGATGAATGTTTCAGCTTTTGAGGTTGTTTTCCGCGCGTTGGGAGGTTTGCACGAAAAATTAGCCAGCGCACGGCGCACGGCTGAATACCGCCAAGAGCGAAGCGGCGACAACCGAGTTAACGGCCAGGCGGGGGTAAGAAATAACGGCCATCATAACTTGAACTAGCAAACACAAAATCGACAAATATTATGCAGCTATCAAAATATATCATCATAATTTTGCATATCCTTGCCAGATTTCTTCACTTCCCCGCTTCTAATCAGTCCATATGATACGGTTGTGCCTAATATGGGCATTAGTTCTACGGTATATCTCGCCGGGATCGTGATCGGAGACCTTTTGCAGATCACTTAAAAAATACTTATGTCCGAGCCCCCCCTCTTCCTTCCCCTGTACACCACCACCACCCTATAAGTTGTTAAAAGCGATTTTGAGCCCGCTTTTTTTCATATTTTTATTTCACTAAGGACTCTGAAACGTTACCTATGACTGCGACCGAGATCGAGACCGCTACCGTCGCGCAACTGAGCGAGGAAGAGATCCTCCAGCAGTTCCCTGACGTTGCACCCCTGGGGGCCGCTGTCACCACCAAGATTTCGGCCGAAGATAAGCTCTTTGAGGGCAAGGACGAGGAGCAAATCAAGCTCATGGAGGAGGTCTGCATAGTGCTCGACTGGGATGATAAGCCCGTCGGCTCTGCGTCCAAGAAGACGTGCCACATCATGTCCAACATCCATAAGGGACTCTTGCATCGAGCCTTCTCGGTTTTCCTGTTCAACAGTGAGAACAAGCTGCTCCTCCAGCAGCGCGCGGACGAGAAGATCACTTTCGCAGGCATGTGGACCAACACCTGCTGCTCTCACCCTCTGGCTATTCCTTCGGAGCTGGGCAGCGACCTCCCCACTTCTATTGCAGGCGCCAAGAATGCCGCCCAGCGAAAGCTCGACCAGGAGCTTGGCATCACCAAAGAGTACCTGCCTATTGAGAAGTTTAACTTCTTGACCAGAATACACTATGTGGCTCCAAGCGACGGTCCTTGGGGCGAGCACGAGATCGACTACATTTTGTTTATCAAGTCCGACCCAGTTCTAAATGTCAACCCGAACGAGGTCAAGGACACTCGATATGTATCTGCTGACGAATTGAAGGAGATGTTCAAGGACGAATCTCTGACCTTCACGCCTTGGTTCAAGCTCATTTGCGAGTCTTACCTCTTCAAGTGGTGGGACAACCTCGATGATGTTCAGAAGTTCAAAGAGGACGCTATTCGACGAATGCTATAGATTTTTTTTTGATATACCTGCCCCCTGTTTATACCGGTATCTAATAATTTAATGTTTCCACGTCCTATCTTTTTTTTTTCACCCGTCTATTGTATTGGCTGGAGATGAGCTTTATAACCGGTTCCAGCATTATCTGATCGATAAGTGACTTACATTGGTTCTCTTCCGCGGAGTTAGCGTAACTTGCCCTATTACAGAATTTCTTATTCTACCGCGGTTTTGCCAGATGCTTCTATAGAGTTGAGCTAATACTTTATACAATATCTGGTACCGTTAATACGCAGCTGTTATGCTCATGAATACATATCTTTGAAATGCCGCAGGGGAAGAATAACAGTTGCGTAAGTGGAACTTATATATATTGATCAGGTTGTTGGGCTCATTGGATTCTTATAATGTATAATTATCGTCTGTTAATTCAGGCCAACAGTAAGTGGTGCTATATCTTTGGGATATAAACTGCTACGTGTACAGGGATCTAGAGATTCTATATAAGAAGTTATGACCCATCTATTTGGCAACTGAATGAGTGGATTGTCTGCAACCGTATTTTTAGCCCGTTGCAACTGTGTTACCGAGTTAGGCTCATGTATACGCGTAATATCTATAGAGATCTGAATATTCCATGTGCACTAGTTAACAGTTACAATACGTATATATACACAGCTAAAGAGCACCTAAAACTCCCATACGAGCTGCTGTATGCAATACCAGCGGCCGTGGTTATAACTATAGGCATGCATGCAGCCTCGTGCATGTATACAGGCATATTATTTATTTTTGTATAATTTCTTTTTCCGTAAAAATTTCGAAACAAAAATTAACTTAATTGTTAATTCTTGCTGATTTGTTATGCGCTAAAGGGGAATCGAACCCCTGTCTCATGCTTGGAAGGCATGAATTCTAACCACTAAACTATTAGCGCGCAATCAACTGAGCGGTGACTTTTCAAGACATCTTTAAACCCCAAAAAAATCGTTTTGAGCCGCATAGAGTGAGGCGTTATTTTCTTAGAAATTTGCGATTTGAAGCATAACAAAGCTTTCTATGCCAATATTATGTTAAATATATATGTAAAACTTTGGCTATTGACGTAGTGTGTGGCAGAGAGAACTAGAAAAGTCGTTTCAGGGCGGTGTTTTGAAAACAATTGCATGTATTAGCAATGAGCCTTCTCAATATGAAGGATGGGCTCAAAGCAGTGGCTGAGCTCCACAAATCCGAATCGCGTGTTTTTATCCCAAGATGTCTTTGATATGAATTTTGTCCCCACTGAACTCGGCACGGTGTCTCCACCGGTGCTTGGTAGGGATATGAATGAATGAATCGTCTGCTTTCGAGCCCGTTGCGACTATGTCACTAAGTTAGGCTTATATAGTACATCTTAGATGACACCGCGTCCGCAGAATACCGGGGAAAAGGCCTGTGACACCACCCAATTGTGAGAAAGGCGCGGTATGGAGCCCCAAAAATCAGCCACCGCCATCAGACTCGAATATGAATCGTCTGTATTTCGAGCCCGTTGCGACTGTGTCACCAAGTCAGGCTTATATAGTACATAGTACATCAACATATTTGTCCGCTAAGCAGACATTTCAACATATTATAGCAAATCAATGAAAATCAAAAACTTTTGGTTGATGGGGCCATCAGACTCTCCTTTGTATTGAACAGCGTCCAAAGACTAAGATCTGGCAAGGAATTAAAATCCTTCTATTCTGTCATTATGCCTGATATCGGCATCCAGTTCTCTTATTAAGGCATGAATTGATAATCCGAAGTCTTTACCAGTGCGTTTGCCAAGATAGACCAATACCAAATTCAACAGCAGAATGAATGAACTGTTTGATAAGATAAAAAAAACTGCATTTTTAGCCCGTTGTTGCTCTGTCACCAAGCTAGGCATTATACAGTACTTAGTACTTCACATATTGCCCGCTAAGCAGAGGCTCCAACATATCATAAGAAATCAATGAAAATAGCCGATAGGGTCGATTTACTCAGCGCCAAGGCGCTAATGACACGAAGAAAAACCTTTTCTTCCAGAGCAAGAGCATGCGGAACATGTGGAACGCCATTGGTAATGCTGCTCTTGCAAATTAACGGTGATCCAACGTGGAGTTGCTCTCCCCAAACACAAAATCTTCTTCGAACTTCTCAGGATTAAAAGCAATCTGCTTCGTATCTGAGAAGGGATTGCTTGCCTTGAAGCTGGCTTGTTGCCTAGGATTTTGCCCAGTTGATAGCCCCCAGTCGCCCAGATGTGGGAATCCATCTAATGAGAAAGTTGCGGTATAGAGTCCCAAGATTTTCACCCCCTCCTTCGTGTTGAGCTGGGTAGGATGACTCGGAATGAATGAATACTCGGAAAGCTGAGGACTGGCAAGAAGTACTTCTCGCGCTGGCACTCGTAGCTGCAACAGGATGAGTACGACAACTTCGAGTGCTTCGAATTCTCCCGGGAATAGTTAACCCATGCTGCCTCTGCCTGTCCCATATTTGTTTTAGCTTTCACCATTGCGTCAGAAAAGAGTGTCCAAATTATCTATTCTTCCAGCTACATTGAAGACGTTGTACCGGATATTTTCTGTATGCAGAGGCGTCTCTTAATTCTGTGGATTACCAGGATGAGCGAACAAATATATTGATTTACAACGTGGTATATAAGCCTCCTTGGTAACACAGTTACAACAGACTAGAAATATAGATACGATCATTCAGTTACAAGCCCCTTGGATACGAGAGGGCCGGGGAGAGTAGGGCCAGCATATGGGGTACAGAGTACCGGTATACCATGATACCGTGATCCTTCCCGAGCGATTTCGTCAACTTCGCGTAAACAACGTACAGTCATTAACTTCAAGAAATACACAGTATATCAAGATATTTGCCCTCTACACAATAATAATAAACAATTAAACATAAAAACGCATGATCTTATGGAAAGCTGGCGACTAAATTTGTCTTGGTTTGCCGTTAGTTACCGGGTAAGATAAAAAGATGCATCGTTATTCATTAATTGACTTATGGTACAAATCGAGGGTTTCTTTTAACAAACATTTACTCAATAATGGGCACAATGGACTCCGATTCGTTCCTTCGAAGGTAGTCCAGTTTTTTCACCGATTTGGTAGACCTGAGTCTATGCATGACGGCACCAAGTGATAATCTTCTGGACATGCTTCTCGTGATTCCTTTGGCCCTTGACTTTACCGAAGCTCTATCTGCTTCTAGCTTTGCGTATTTTCCTCTTGTGTATCCTAAACTCTCTGCGCCTCGAGCCCTTTTGTCGTTTTCTCCTGGGAACGAAAGCGTCAGATCCAACGTGGAGTTGCTCTCCCCAAACACAAAGTCTTCTTCGAACTTTTCTGGATTAAAAGCAATCTGCTTCGTATCTGAGAACGGATTGCTTGCCTTGAAGCCGGTTTGTTGCCTCGGATATTGTCCAGTTGATAGACTAGAGGATGTTGGAATGTCCTTTAAATCGTATGTAGAAGTGCTTGTGGAGTATACCGATCCGAGAGTGACAACACTGTCTGTTGATGGAGTCGCCCATGGGTCAAGCGTATCGCGCCCGAACAATGGCGACATGTCCTGTTTTCGGCTACTATGGCCAAATTCGCCGTGGCCCACAGAATACGCAAACATCACGCTGCTATCAAATATCGAATAATACGTCAGCTAAAGGATATTGCTTTATTTATAATGTTTACCATCCAATACACAAAGCAATTAGTCGTTCCATTCGATTGGATTGAGGGAGAATGCGTGATCAACGTTTGGCTGGAAAAGGGCCAGCCCGCTTCTAGACTTACTTGCAGACGCAAACCCTACCCTACACTAAGTACTTACGGCAGCCCATGCGCGATACAGTACCCTTCTATATTTTAATAATAATATTCGCTATATAAATACATCATAATGACAAAATATGTGAGGAATGCATGCTTTACGATCGGACATAGGATATGCGTGTTTTACTTTTCCCATCGTAAAGTAAGTGAACAAACGAAGAGTCTCCCGTTAAGGAATTTCATCAAACGAGAACCAAGGGCCCTTGAAACCAAAGCAGAATTAGGTGTCTCTGACAAGGATATGTGTAGTATTGCTTTACCAGCGTGGGGTCACGGTGTTAAGCAGGTACCGGTACGTACCCGAAAACGGAAAAACAACTGTGCGGCTGGACTGAGAACATATTTGGGCATCGTGCTCAGATCGCGACAATGTGGGCCTGGAGATCTCGCTTATTTGGTAAATAGATGTGATTGGGGCGGGCAAAACACAAAAATAGGTACAATAGGTACAATAGGTACCATGTAGTATATCTGCTAAGACTAGGAATATTTATCATATATACACGATGTTACGTAACTTCATAAAACTCGGAAGCCTTGACCCTGTCTGCTGCCTTTATCGATTCAAGATCTTCGAAGCCAAAATCTTTGAGTGCTTCTAAATCAATGATTTTCTCCAGCCTGTCTTCTCTTTCTTCAGCACTCGGATACCTGAACTCGTTAAACCAATCAACTATATATCCGAATTTCTTAGCCAGGCTATGCTCGGAGCGCTTCTCTTTGCTAAGTATCAGCGGTCCATAGGTGTCGTCGAGCTCACGAACGAGTTCTTCACTGATAAGGTCGCAGAGTAAATAGATACCTCCATTGACAGTGCCCATTAGAAACAATGGTTTGATTTCGCCTACTGTACGCGGCGAATCAATTGCCACGAATTTGTTTACCTGAGAATGCAGGTGAATATAGCTCGACATTTTAGTAACAATGTCGGTGGTCATTAACAGGCCATCCGCGGAACACGATGCCGCCAGAGTGCCATTGAGACCAACTGAAAGGACCTTCTGAGGCCTGTTTAACCATGGATATTCAAGTGACCCAGACAGCGGTTTTAGACTCGTGGACGGATTGAATGTCGCTATGGACATGCCACTTAGCAGATCTCCAATAACCACAGTATTATTCTCGCTTTCCATGGCAACAGAAACGCTGGGGCTCTCAAATTCGTGTTCCAGATCAAGCAAACGCATTACATATGCATCCGCTTCCCATTTGAGCTGAACAGACCGGACCTTAGCTAATGTTAGTGGATCCACAAAAAAAGAATTATAATAACTTACCTGGCTGGATTCTGATCCATGGATGGACACCAAAAATTGTGTCATAGGTATTGAAAATGATGGGAAAGAGAAAGTGATGTCCATGACACAACCGGGAAGACTCAATGTGCTCTCGACTACCAACTCGTAATCATCATCCTGGTTGACAGTGAAAAGAAGCAGACGACCCGATGGGCTATCAGAACCATTTTCAATTGCTGTGCCGACCACAAATCCGTTGAATCCCTCGGCATCAGTTTCGATAGTGCTAATCGCTTGGGCAATCTCGTTCTTTTGCAGCGCGTATTCGGCTAGAATTTCTGTGGTATCTGACTTGGCAAGACGGACTTTGCTAGCTTTTGATGGGCCACTTTCAGCAAATGTGGTAAAAATAATAGTACCAGGGATAATATTAAAGGGCTCGATCTTTACCACCATCTCATTAATTTTCAAGCATTCAATTGCGGTCCCCATTTTGTCTGGAAGGGAATATGTTTTCAAAATGTTGTTATGCGCCGTAACGATGCAATCTTCGGAGCCTGAAATCGCGTCACATTTGTCCAAGGTCAGCAACCTGACGTTCGCGTCCTTGTCGATTAGCACGGTCCGTTCGCAAGACAGTACGATGCCATCACAACACTCTTCCCCAATCACTTCGTCCGTTCCGAGAGAGAACAGTATGATTGATGTGTACTCCCCTCTGCCTTTTGCTTCGAGAATTTCAACATCCCCGGTTGCAGAGCACAAGACTAATAGCTGACCAAGGGAGAAGATCCTGCGAATGGGACCCACAATTGTGGTAGAGACTCTATCGCTTCTTGTTCCGTGCGGATGTTCGACGATTACCTGGCCACTCCAGAGAGCAATAATGCAATCACCAAAGTTTGTCGCCTTTAGGGTCGATATCTCGCTGTCGTAGGATCGTGCCATCGAAGGTACTTCGGTCAGGTCATCATCAAGAACGACCAAATTCTTGTAACCACAGACGAGAAAAAGCATACTTCCCATCGACGATGCGGCGCTGATTTTGGACTGTGTTGTCCAAGAGGAAACTAAATCCATTCCCCCCCCTCTTACTTGGTGTGACGTAACTTGTATCCCTCGGTCGATAAGCACATCAACAGCTATGGTAGGTAAAGACGGATCAAACCATAGATATTTCTCATTCCGCACTTCGCCTTCACTAGTAGAAAGAGTCAATATGTTGGAGCTTTCTGCAGTAGTAACGAAAAAGTCGGAGGTGCCTGGCAAATTCCAAAGATCAACCACGGATTCTCCGTAGTCAATCTCTAGGCCAGGGGTTGGCACGTAGCCAAAGTTGATGCGCTTCATTACTCCGTTTTGTATTGTCCCCGACCCAACGAAGAGCGACCTAGTGGAGCCCCAGCCCTTCTTGAGGCACATATCAGTAATTGGGGCGACATTATCGAGGTCCTGGACTATTTGAGCCGAAGAATCCTCTAAATTGAGCTTGAAAAGCGTGGCATTTCCAAGGCGGCTTGTACCAAAGAAGTAGTCACCACTCAAGTGCTCAATACTTGTAAACGGAGATACATGGCCGAAAGATAACAGCTCCAGCGCATCAATGGCGTCCTCCATGAATAAGTCGAAATGCAAAACTAATAAATAAATGCCACCAGACTCGGATCCAATGATGATTCTGCTGTGGTCAATAAAGCTCCAGCAGGTGAACCTTGACTCCTCGCAGTGTAATGGATAGCTCTTTTTGAGTACCCGCAATTCTTTTGGTACGGGAGCAACATAAGTCGCGGAAGACGGCGACACAGCAAGAACTCCACCAGTCGGCTTGGCGATCGGAATTAACAGAGACGTGCTTGCGGGCAGCTCTATATCCGCAGAGCAAGACTTGGGCTCGTTGGTTTTGTTATTAATAGCGTAGAGTTCCAATTGCAAATTATAGTCGAGTTCCTGGTGCACCACTGCTAAGGTAGTAGTGTGCGACCCCGGTACAAACGCCAGAGCAATTAGAGTCGTGAAGCTGAGGTTCACGGCTTCCACTGAATGGAAGATGGACTCCATTTTCTGTTCTTGCAGCTCCAGAGCTTCTTTAACCACCGCCAGCGCCGATTGAACCGTCTTCCTCACTTTCAGCAACTTAACGTAGCCCATAAAGTAGTGTACGGCGAGGAATTCGCCCGAAGGATCAACTGCGACCTGGTGGTTGGTGACTTCGTACTGCGAGAGCCCATCTGAGCTCCAGTCCTGGAACATGAGGAAACGCTCATTCACGTAGGTCAGCACGAAAGACGAAGCACCTCGAAGAGTCGAGTAGCAAGTCACATAGAGCCAGTCCGTGATGGAGTTCTTATCCTTGGCGGCGCGGACGTCCCATGCTGGGCGGAAGACAGTCAACGAAGTGATCTGGACATGCAATGGGATCGTGGCTACCTTAGAGAGGCTGGGCTCCAACGAGTAGACTTCCAGCGAGGAGTCCTTGGCCAGCACTAGGTGTTTCTCCTTGGGGCTGAGGACGTTTGCGTACACGCAGTAGTCTACTGCTGTCGCCTGCTGGACCGTCGTCAGAATCAACATACCAATATGTTGAAATCGCGAATAAGACGCGTTTTCGATTTCTGGAATGTTATTTACAGTTTGTAATTGGCGATAATTTCAATAATTTTTGTTTTCGATTTTCGCGTCGTGCTTTCAATTTCAATTTGTCGCGTTTCATACTTTTTCCTTGGGACGACACTACCCTTCACTTTTGGAAGCGACAGTTATGATGGGGGATACGCCGACGCAGACTCCGAGGCGAGTCAGGAAACTTAACGGATCCACTGTGCGGGGCGACCGGCGCAACTTTTCACAGGCCAAGCGAGGAAATAACCTAGAGGAGACGAGGAATACAATCATGCGCAATCTGGGCAAGACACCCGTAAAGTCGTACCCTGAGAGGAGCAGAACGGAGGATAGTGGATCTCCAGTAAGAAGAGCTGAACCAGGTAGCCAATCGAACAACCAAATGGATGGCGATTTGATTGATTTAAGTGATGATCCGTTCTACGAGCGTAATAATGGAGCCAAGAGGGTCAATGAGGAGAGACGGGCCCAGTCGTTTATTCCTCCTCCCAGCGCTGTGCGCAGGAAAAAGCGTAAAAGTCTTACTGAGTCGATTGAACGACGGCGGTCAGGAGAGTATAGAGTGTTGGGGTCTCCCAAACGGCTACCTCCAGAGTTCTGGGCCTCGTCAGCAGAGTTTATCTATCAGGAGCCTCAGCCATATCAAGAGCCAAATCCAGGGTCAAATGAGGAGCCAGAGCCAAATCAGGAGATAGAGGAACCAGAACTTGAGGACCAGAATTACCGGGATAATGACCAGGAGAATTATCAGGAGAATTACCGGGATAATGACCAGGAGAATTACCGGGATAATGACCAGGAAGAGCTACAACGGGAACCAATTGGTTACGAAGCGGCCAGCGATGATTATGATGCGTACAATTCATCGGCCAATGGCCAACTGAGTCTTCTCGAGCCTGAGTACTACGACGAGCCCATGCTCAACAATGACCAAAATAGCGAACTAAGGTACGAGGAACAACTGGCAAACCTTGAGGCTAAACAGCAGGCTGAAATTGCCTCTTACCACGCCCAGTTGGCAGGCCGAGACCGCGAGATTAGTGCTCTAAGAACGGCGTTGGAAGAGTCGGAACGCCAATTGTCAGCTAACCTGCGGCAGCGGTCTGAACTGGTAACCAAAGTGTCGACGCGTTTACATGAACAGTACAGCCGCAAGCACCAGGTCAAGGTAACCGCGCTGAAAAAAGCGTACGAGGCGCGGTGGCAGAGCCGTGTTTCACGGCTTGAGGCCGAGGTGTCTCGCTTACAAGAGCTAGTCAAGAAGGAGCGCCAAGAGAAGAATGAACTAGTCAAGACGTGCGATCAATTCTTGGATATGATGAACCAGTCCGGGCAATAATTTTCCCTCAATTGTGCACACAATGTTTGGCATACATCGTTCTTCCATCCGGTTAATCAAAGCTTAACCAAAAAAAAATAGCCAAAAAAGAAGAAAGGCTTCTTTTTATTATCAACCGTCCTAAAGCTACGCTAAGCTACCGAAAGCTACCCAAAGCTGCGGGAAATTAACCAACTCTTAAGACCTGTGCTCTAGTAATAACGTAACGAGCATATGGTAGGTGGGGTGACGTAGGTTAAGTACCGCATGCGCCATCTCTCTCTCTCCAGAGACATACCCCTCGAGCATCGCGTCCAATTGACCTGTACCCCTGCACCGGGAAGTCAACTGATATTTTCCAAACGATTTTTTTCGACCATGGAGGACAGCAGGGCTAGCGCCAGGGGGGATCACCGTGCGGCGTTGAGCGGCTCGAAGCGCCCCCTTTCTTTCCCCTTTGTGTCGCGGAGCCCACCTCCTCCCACCACGTCCCGGCCCAAGAGCGAATTTTGGCGGCGCCCGATTGAGACAGACGCACCATCAAGTACTAACGACCGCTGCGAAGGAAAAGACCAATTTGCTGGGCAGATTTTGACGATGGCGGACCCTCAGGTGCCCCGGCCCAGTTATGATGAGCTGCTGGCCAAATACACCAAGGCGGCCGCCGAGCTGGACGAAAAGACGCGTCTTATCAGCGGCCTGCAGCAGCAGAATAAGCAGCTGTGGCAGCTCATCCGCAAGCAGCGGACCATGATCTTTGACTACCGCAAGGACCTCGGGTCGATCTCGCCAACTACCTCGATGTCTCCTGGATCGCCTTCCTTTTCGACCTCCTCTGTGGGTGGGGGGCCTACGGGCTTTGGCGGGTCTCCGTCTCCCTCGCCGACTTTGCAGAGATACGGTCTGGCGGCGACACAGCAGGCTCAGAGCCCCCCTCCGCCGCCTCGGACATCATCATTGGACCTTCATAGTAGTAGTAGTAGTTCGATCCTGGCGACAGCGGGGGCCACTGGGATCGCTTCTGATTTAGCGAGACTCCGGATCAAACAGACTCCTCCGCCCCCACCCAATAATATAGAGGAGGAGGAACTGCTACCGGCGGCAAAGTTGGATAGAGAGGCCCGTAGACGGCCTCCTCCGCTCCAATTCGAAGGTCAAGATCGGCCGAACGCGCTCAAATCGCCTATGAAATCTCCTCCTCTGTTAGCAGAACTTCCCATGAAGGACGTTTTGAAGGAGCTTCCCATGAAGGAACTTCCCATAAGGGAACACCCAGAGAAGGAATCAGGGGAAGAGCTAACTAGGGAAATACCAGAGAGAGACCAAGGAAGTGAGGTAAGTTATACGCAGGTCTGAGAAGTCACAGCTAACACATGAAATTGTAAGAAATCCGGGAGTTTGGAACAATTGTCGCAGCGAACACAGTTCCACCAGCCTCCACTTCGGGCTGAGGATACTCGTAGACTGGGGACGACGCTTCACGACGAGCCACGGCCGACTTCTAGCATCTCACAGGTAAGCGACGCGCGCACAGCGTCACAATTGAGCAACCGGACTGCTACGCGGTCAATTGTGCTCAGCGGGTCGAGCAAAGTGTCCCCTGGAGCTAAGCGAAACACGGTTGAGAAGCAAATCAAAATCCACGTGCAGCCCAACGACCTTCCATCGGTTCGCATCTCTGTGCAGAGCACCCTTTGCAAGCCGCACACCACCAAGCGCCACGAGACACTGGGCTATTCGTTATCGTGCCGCGATCTGGCTAGTGGCGAGCAGCTGTGGTGCATTTGCAAGGACTACGGAGCTTTAGTGGGTCTTGACAACGCAGTACGCCCTCACATGTTTGGCTTACCCAGGCTACCCGACAAGCAAGTAATGAACTCGAGTTCTCCAGTCAAGATTGACCAGCGACGGACGGCGCTTAACGAGTACTTTGCGGTATTGTTTTCGTCGCCGCAGCAGCTGCCCCAGTCAATCTTGGAAGTCATATGTGCCTTTATCTCGTCGGACGTTGAGTTTGACGCCGAGGAAGACCACTATGTCAACTCCAAGGCTTCCATGAGCGGTTATTTAGTACGCCGAGGCAGGAATTTTGGCGGATGGAAGTGTAAATACTACGAGATTGAAGGGTCCTTCCTCAACTACTACGATCGTCCCGGCGGGTCGTTTAGCGGCGCAATTACGCTGTACCAGGCGAAAATAGGCCGTCAGGAGAGCAACGAGGACGAAGAGGAGGCGCACGAGTACCGCCATGGTCTGCTGATTATGGAGCTCAAGAAGAAAGACCAGTACAACCGGTTCATATTGTGCGCCGAAACGGACGAAGAGCGGGAGCGGTGGATTGACGCCCTAGTAGAAGCCACAGAGATACCCAGCTACTGCGACATGCAAAAGCCGCGGTTAAAGAACAAGAACTCTCTTGACCAGCCGCAGCTCCACCCCTCCAAGTCCCCAGAAGACGTGATGTCTTCAGTCACGGTTTTGGAGCCGAATTCCCCGCCCAAGCAGCTGCCACGACCCATCTCCGGGCCCCTTGAAGGGTCGCGCATCCAGGACGAGTCCAAGTGGGGCATTAAGTCCCAGTACTCGAACAGTAGCATTGGGTCGATCCCCGAAGAGGCCGAGCGCAAGAAGTTCTCGCTCTTCAAAAACCGCGACCACCTGGCTTCAGTAGAGTCCACGGACAGCCAGTCTTCGAGCCGCGACGAGGAAGAACCATCAGACAGCGACTACGACTCGGGATCACGTACGTTGCTATTTGGTTCTAGCATATCCGCCGGCGTACAATTGTCGGCAAAAGAACTTGACAAACACGTTGTGCCGGCCATTGTGTACCGATGCGTGGAATTCCTTGAAGTTCGCGGGTGTATCTACGAGGAAGGCGTTTTCCGGCTGAGCGGGTCGTCTAGCGCCATCCGGCGACTCAAGGAGCGGTTCAATCATGAATTCGACGTGGACTTAGTGGCTGCCAAGGCCGAGCCGCATGCCGTGACGAGCCTGCTTAAGCTGTACCTTCGCGAACTGGCCGACCTTGTGATACCCCGTTCCATGAATGACGACTTTAGAATTGCGCTGGAGATGACCAGCGACGAGGAGCGCATCGAGTGCATCAAGCGCCTCATGGTCCAGCTGCCCAAGGAAAACTACGACCTTCTCTACGTTTTGTGCGGCCTCCTAACGAAAATCATCGCCCACCAGGAACTCAACAAGATGACCCTGCGCAACGTCGCTATTGTTTTTTCCCCGACTCTCAACATTCCCGCAAACATCCTGGTGTGCCTCCTAACCGATTACGACTGTATTTTTAAGTGACCTAATCCAACTAATCTACCACCCCTTTCATTAACCGAACACACCGCACTCTCGAGTGCAATTGGGGGACCAGTCCCCCCAAACCCCCCTGGGGCTCCGCTGCGCGGAGATCTGGTTGATAAGACGGGGGGGGGGGGGAGCTCGAGGGCTGGCCCTCGAAGAAGATAACAGGAGCAAGTAGTAAAAGTGCAATTGGGGGTATATAAATATTTACTTGGAGATGTTGACGTCTCTTCTGTTGTTGAGGACGTTTTCAATGAATGCCTCGCCGGCCTTGTAGCTGGATCGGACAAGAGGACCCGAGGCACAGTATAGGAAGCCCATTTCCATGGCCTTGTCGTGCCAGTGCTGGAACTTGTCTGGGGTTACGTACTCAGCGACCTTCATGTGACGCTTGGTGGGACGCATGTACTGGCCGAAAGTGACCACATCAACGTCAGCTTCGCGCAATTGACGCATAGCGTCGAGGACCTGCTCGTCGGACTCGCCGAACCCGAGCATGAGAGAGGTCTTAGTAATCAGCGAGGGGACGGTCTTCTTGGCGTGCCGCAGCACGGAAAGCGACTGCTGGAATGTCGCGCGACGGTCTCGCACGTAAGGAGTCAGTGCCTCGACCGTCTCGAGGTTGTGGGCAAACACATCGAGCCCCGACCGCGCCATGATCTCGACCATGTCGAGGGAGCCCCTGAAGTCGCCGGTGAGGCACTCGACGCGGATGTGCGGCGCCTTGCGCTTGATGCGCCGCACCGTGTCAGCGAAATGGTGAGCCCCACCATCAATGAGATCGTCACGGTCCACCGTGGTCAGCACCACGTAGCCCAGGCCCCACTTGGCGATGGCCTCCGCCGTGTTCTCCGGCTCGGATGGGTCCAGCGGACCCGGGTTCCGGTTTGTCTTAACCGAACAGAACCGACAGCCTCGCGTGCAGGTGTCGCCCATGAGCATGATAGTGGCAGTCGCTTTGGACTTGTCGGACCCTCCCCAGCACTCGCCAATGTTGGGGCACTTGGCCTCTTCACAGACCGTGTGGAGCTTCAGCCCACGAACATCTGTCTTGAGCTTGTGGTAATTCTTGCCCTTGGGGATCTGCGTCTTGAGCCATTTGGGCAGCCGGGCGTCTTCTTCCTTGCGCGCCGCAATGACGGGGTCCACCACCGTCTCCATGGTCGCCGCACGCCGCGACAAGAAATCCTCAAACGACGGGCCCTTGTTCAGCTCGTCAGTGAACCGCGTACGACGCCGTCGCTTGCCCCCCTCGGGCACCATGCTCTCTTGGGGCTTTGCGGTCGCCGTCGCTGTGCTTTGGGGTGATGCAGAGGTTTTGAGGGCCCGGATCTGGCCAATCAGTGGCCGCAACGAACTACTTGGCTTCAGCATTTTCCTCTATCTTTTCTCTTTAGGTCCCCTCGACCGATTAAAATGAGAAAAATCCTCCTCTCTATATGTGTGGGGGAAGAGGAGAAAAAAGATCGGGGTCGGCTACCTGCGGGTTATGAAATTTTCAGCCTGTCGTCTCATCTTATCTTTTAACTCGGTGACGCCCGTTTACTCGGGACATCACTCCACCGCGTAGCGGTGACCCCGGGGGGTCTGGGGGGCTGGCCCCCCAGGGAAATCGTAACCAACTACCATAGAAACTGTAGTAACACTGGGGCTCTGCCCCAGACCCTGTAGTTGGGGGAAACCCCCCAAACCCCCCCTCCAGTACACCATCTCTACAGGCCCCTCCGCGAAGCGGAGCTACGGGGGGTCTGGGGGGCTGGCCCCCCAGGGAATACCCACTAGGATAGTACACTGGGGCTCTGCCCCAGACCCCGTAGTTGGGGGGAGACCCCCCAAACCCCCCTAGGTAGAGCGAAAGAAGCGTTTGTAGTATTTATGTTTGGGGGAGGGGAGCTTGGGGCTGGGCGGGATGCCAATGGGGGAGGCGAGGGAAGGGTTAGTTAGCTGTAGACAGTCGTCGAGGGAGGCTGTTGTGTCCTCCATGGAGGAGAAGATGGCATCAAAGTCAAACTCGTAGCGGTCGGGGCTTGCTGAATGGATCTCGTCCCATTGCTTCATAGAGTTGCGGATGGCATCAATGTTGGACACAATGGCATCCCAGCTGTACTTGTCGGTTGTAGTGTGGGTAGATGGAAGCTGGGGAAGCGGTTTTGCCAGTATATCACGCTTGGAATTCGATAGTTTCGTATCAATGGTCAGCTTGGGTTTACTAGTTTTTTCTAGCGATTGATTTCGACCAATTCTACTAGTTTTGTGCTGCGACGGGGTTCGTCCAATTGATCCCACAGTGCTAGAATCTCCGAATTGAATTGCTGACAGGGGTATAACGTCGCGGAGATTCCGAATATTACTCTCAATGCTAGCGGTATATTGATGACGAGTGTAGTTAGAACCAGGATATGTTTGACTGTAACCTGAGGAGGAGTACGGTTGACTGTAATTCGAGGGAGAATACGGTTGACTAGTGTAATTCGTCGAGGCAGGATATGGCTGACTGGTGTAGCTTGATGTGGTGAATTGGTGACTGTATGCTGTGCTACTGCCTCCACTGGAGCGATGACGGTTCTTATTTGTAGGAGAATGGCTATTTGTGAGCGAATGGTGACTATGTCGACCGCCTGCGCCCGTGTAATGTGAACCTGGCATCTGACCTAGCGTAGGAGACGGTATGTATGTGTCTATCCACAGTTTAGGCTGTCGCTCAATCAATGCCAGCGTATCAGACGATTCTGACCAGCGACCCGTACTGTTCCCTCGAAACTCAACTGGTCTTGTCATTTACAATTCGTGCTTCTGTTTGAGTTATCAGTACTATAGTAGTCTTATGCTGTCAGATGTGCTAGTACTGGAGTTAGCGTCCTTTACCAGGATGTGCCATTGTAGCGTACAAGAGTGACCTTGAGATATTTATGAGATTGCTAGGCGGTGATTTAAAATTGACACAAAGTACTACATCTGGTGACGCTTCAGCCACCTCGCCATTCCCTGCGGCTCCGCCTTCATCTCCTAGTGCTACCTGCTACCATTATATCCCCCCTGGCTTCATCCAGCTGTTGTTACAACAGTCCAACGCCTCCTTAGCTCCTTAGCCTCCTTAAGCTCCTTAACGTCGAATGGTTTATCATTGCTTCCCAACGTTGAATTCCTGGCTACTACTCCACCTGATACAGTACTCTGTGAACTTTGTCCCCGGGAATTGAAGGTTAGGCTTACCGACTCCCCTGTCTCATCACATTCTCTACCAATTACCTTAACACTTTACTCCTCGCCATTGTTACTCCTTTTAGCTAAAGTGTCTACTACTGTGTTATCACTTGAACAATACTCTACTAGCAACCAACACTGGGGCTCTGCCCCAGACCCCGTAGTTGGGGGGAAACCCCCCAAACCCCCAGTACACCATCTCTACAGGCCCTCCGCGAAGCGGAGCTAAGGGGGGTCTGGGGGACTGGCCCCCCAGGATAACCACTAGGAGAAGTACCTGTAGTACAATAGTATTCTTCTTGAATAATACACTCTACTTGGATTATACTTACTCGAGTGTTATTCATAGACTCCACTACTAGTATATTGGGGACCTCAAACCCCGCTGGGGGCTCCCGGGGGGAGATTACCCAATTTACTATAACTCAAATGTTGTACTCCTTCACGTACTTCATTGTTACAAAGTCTTCGGAGTGTTCAGCTTTCCGGAGTTAACCCAAAGCCCGACCCCTTCGTCATATGAACCAGATCTCTCCGCGAAGCGGAGCCACGGGGGGTTTGGGGGGCTGGCCCCCCATTAAATACTACTCGGAGTGCTATTGAAGTGGAACGGTTTGAAAAGCAGTACGAGAGTCACTTGATTACTGTTGAAACTAAGTTCCAAAGGGTCACCAGAGGGTGCTCTGTGCATGTCGCAGCCGGCGATGCTCATCGGCAAGGGGCGTGCGCGCGCGCCGAACGGCATCGAAGTTAATGGTTGACCTTAAGTGCAGGTGAAAGCGTCGGGCAAGTCATCGGAGATGGTAGGGGGAGCCCGCGAGGCGCGTTCACTTGCACTTAGCGACGACCGAAGGACCCGGGATGAAGAGGGGCTCCAGTCTATAAAAGCGGGCGGAATCTCCTGTAGAACCTTAGTAGAAAGCATTAATAAAGCATAAATGACCATGACCGAGTCTGAGTACAAGTTCCTTCCGAACAAGAAGGCGACCATCATTGGGGCTCCCTTCTCGGGCGGCCAGGGCAAGGGCGGTGTTGATGACGGCCCTGCTTATCTTATGAAGTACGGCCTGGCCGAGAACCTCGAGCGAATGGGATGGGGCACCAGCTATGATGGAGGACTGAAGTTCACTCCTCCGGTGAGCGACCCGGATATTGGCAAGATGAAGCGACCGCGATACGTTGCTGAGTCGACTAAGAAGGTCTACGAGGCGGTTCGTGAGGCTGCTTTGGCCAAGACGCTGCCTCTGACCATTGGTGGTGACCACTCGATCGCCATTGGTACCGTGGCAGGCGTCCAGGCGGCCTACCCAGACGCTTGTCTGCTTTGGATCGATGCTCACGCTGATCTCAACACCCCCGAGGCGACCGAGTCGGGCAACCTCCACGGGTGCCCAGTGTCGTTCCTGTTGGGCATTGATGAGCCTCCTAAGGGCGAGGTCGACGTGTTTGATTGGGTGCCTCACTGCCTCGACAACAGCCGTATCGCTTACATTGGCCTGCGTGACGTTGATCCGTTCGAGAAGCGATACATCCGAGAAAACAAGATTGCCGCTTACTCCATGCACGACGTTGATAAGTACGGTATTGCCAAGGTCATTGAGATGGCACTGGACCGCGTGAACCCGGACGGTACTCGGCCTATCCACTTGTCGTTTGACGTTGATGCTGTAGACCCAACCTACGCTCCAGCCACGGGTACTCCTGTGCGAGGCGGCCTGACGTGGCGAGAGGCGTGCTACTTGTGCGAGCATGTCGCTGAGACGGGCAACTTGGTGGCTATGGACCTTGTTGAGTGCAACCCGCACCTGGGCGAGAACGAGAAGCAGATTGGCGATACTATGAACAGTGGCATTTCGCTCGTCAAGTGCGCCCTCGGCGATACTCTGCTGTAAACCCCCTTTGAGTGTAACGACCATGATGACTTAACTGTATACTATTTTCCTTTTATATATATGAGCCAGGATTAGACCAATCAACCTCCCGTGTGTATTCGAGGGCCAGCCCTCGAGCTCCCGTAGTTGGGGGCTCTGCCCCCAAACCCCCCGTCCGATCAACCAGATCTCCTCGTAGCGGAGCCCCAGGGGGGTTTGGGGGGACTGGTCCCCCCAATTATGCTAGTAGAGGAGTGTATTCGAGGGCCGTATGGGCTCGCCGCTAGGGGTGGTGGCATATGATAACACTCAATGGGACTCCGAGGAACATTAAAATGTGTGGCCTTTTGATACGGTTTGCAGTTTTATAGAGAGTCTTTGTAGTGCTACATCTACAATAATATCAATTGACTTTCAGCGATTCGAGTTCACTCAATTGGACGCCGTGGGTAGCGAACCAACCATTATATTGAATATACTGGTAAAATTGTGAATGACTGGTACAACTTTAAATGAGTTTAAGATATAATGTATTCAAGATAGACTAGTGAGCTCTAATATATGGTTAGCAGAGTTCAGCTGCAGTAAAGGAATACTCACAACGCTCAACGGTTACTTGCAGCAGGCACAGCCCTTGGAGCAGGCGCAAGTGTTGGACTTGCAAGAGGAGCAGTCGTTGCAGGCACAGGAAGGCATTGTACTTTGATTGAATTCGGTTTGTAGTGAAGAACAAGAATTAGTGAGGAGTAGTAGGGGTATTTATACTCCACATACCATCGGGACATCCTATAGTTGTATTAGCAGTAGCATGACAAGCCGGAAACGAGTCCAAAAGCAAACAGCCATCCATGCATTCTGATTAAGCTAGTCTGGACCAATTGGAGTCAATAATCGTCTTCCGCAGCTCTATGGAATGACATCAGTAGGACTCTAAGCGGGACCCTAAACAGGAGAGCCCTGAATTAGAAGATCTGCCATTGGATAGAAGGGTGATTAGATCGATAAGATGTGGTGCCACAGTAGTTCGGAAGAGCTTCCAGTACCCGTTTCAAGTCCGCAGATCGATTTTTTAGACGTTACTACCAGAGTCGTGGAGCCTCGCATATAATAAATAATAATAATATGCCCCCAGGGCTATAGATCACCAGATATTACAATAGGTCGTGGGATTCGTAAGCCGATTTTTTTCCATCATGCTATAGTAAATGCCCACGATATTATGGGATTATAGCCAGAAAATCAGCTGTGCTTAGCAATTCGCGCCCGATCTCTGAGCACACGAGCCGAGTTTGGCGGCTGGTCCGTGGATGGAGGAGCGGCGGTGCGCTTGCCTCGCTTGTCTTCAGGCCACAGCGATCGCCCCAGTCTGATCCCGTCTATCAGCCACTCCGGGTGGTGGTGCTGATTCTGGTGTGTATAACGCACTTTGCACCCTCGTTCGTACTCCTTGGCGACATCCGGCGAAGCCCATTGTGGGTCCCAGGGATACTCAGCAAGCCCTGTGAGGTGAGAAAATACTCCAGTAGCCAATGCCGCGTCGGAATAGCCTCCTTCGAGCAGAGAAACAAGCCGGCCCTCGCACAGCGAATCTGCAATCCGCGCGCACTCTGCAGTGAACATGTTATAGAAGCGCGTGGGCACGTTGACATCATGACGTTGCATGGACGCGTCCTCGTACTCGCTAGCGTCAAACCCTGCAGATACGACCACAATGGCCTTAAACGGCCGGTCCTGGGCCAGGGCCTGGCGCCGCTGCGTCGCCAAAAAATGCTCGGCTTTGCGGACCAGCTCACGATATCGTGTCCGATAGAGCCCGTCAAACTCTTCCGCCGTGCGATAGGGTTCCAGATGCACGTTCCACACGCTCATATCATGTGCCATAACACAGATGGACGCGTTCTTGACATTGTCGGCCGTCGCATACCCGAGCTCGGTTGGAAACGAGTTGATATCGTGGAGACTAAAGTAGCCAATCTTTGGCCCACCCGCTTTCTTCTCTTTTGGCTTGTTATTCTCCTCTTCTAATTCGGGAGGCTTGGGGAATTGCAGCTCCCACAGTATGTCCTGGGTGCCGTCCCCGTGATGCAGATCAAAATCGACAATCACGGCGTGCGTAATACCGAGATGCTCACCCGCATACTGGATCCCGATGTGCACATTGTTGATTAGACAGAACCCAGACGGCACGCACGGGTGCGAGTGGTGGCCCGGAGGGCGCAGCGCCACGAACGCCCGGCTCCTGCGTCTGCATGCGTGGTCAAACGCGTCCTCTATAGTCGCCAGGTTGCCCTCCAGCGCGTCCACCGTGCCCTGGCACAGGTAAATGTCCCCTGAATGCCAGTCGTCGGGTACCTCGAGGTCCCCTGAGTCGAGGCGAGCCGCACTTGAGCCGCACAACTCGTAGAGCCGCTCGCCCCACCCGGGCCCGTGCACGCGGGTCACGTGAGGGGCAGTGAGCCGCGTGCGGCGCGAGCAAGCCGCAACCTCAAAGTCGCTGTGGCCCACCCGGAGTGCTGTGCCAATGCCCAGGCACAGTGCCATTAGCCGCTGGGGGCGCTCGACAATGGAGCTCAGGTACCGCTTCGTCGCCCAGGGGCGCGAGAACACGTGACTGTACCCCAGCGGCGATAGGAACACCGTTACTGGCTTGTCGCGCTTGGCGGATTCCTCAAGCGACAATTGTCTAAACAGTCGCTTGAAGTCGGCGAGCTCGTCCTCGGCAGGCCGCGATTCCAGCTGCGCTGGGGCCGACACCGCCACTGTGGCGGTGTCCCTGATGATCAAGTGTGGCGGTGTTTGCACCTCTTCACTCGTCACCTCTTCATTCGCCGAGGGAGTGGCTGGTGATGGAGTCACCGGTGAAGCAGTGCCTGATCGGTGTTCGTCAGTAGTGGTGGTGTCTGCATTACGCGGTACACCTGCTGAGTCAAGTCTCGCAGCGCGAGCGGCGCTGGCCGACTCAGTGCGCATGGACTTGGGGATGGGGATCCGGAACATGATCTTCTCGCGTGGAGGTGGGCCCCCCAGGCTCATCGCCCCTAGCGCCTTGTTAAGATCCTCCTCGTCTTCGCCCTTTTTTGACTCCATTCTCTCTCTCGGCGGTTACTACTTTACGCGTAACGATGGCGACCGGTGCCTTGCATTACAATCCTCGCGTATGTACAGTTGGGAGTTTCTTACCCCTGGCGCCAGCCCCCCTGTGGCTCCGCTTCCGCGTAGAGTTTGTTACGCTGTTGCGAGGCTGTAACGAATTTGTCGATGAAAGGGCCCCTGTAACGGGGGCTTGGGGGCAGAGCCCCCACCTACGGGAGCTCGAGGGCTGGCCCTCGAATAACACCGAACTATGAATGTACACTGCAGATGTAGGTCAATTGGATAATGCTTGCTAGCTTATAGATTTAAGAGATATTTCCCTTTGGATGGAGCAATACTGTTAGTGCTCAAGGGATCAGATCCCGGTGGCCTGTGATAACAAAGTTTATTACGATGTTGCAAGCAGCCAATTGGTGGCTATTCAACTCTAGGATGATACATAATACGATTGCTTTTTTGTTAGGCGATTGTACTGGTAATAGAGTAGCTGGTATCTGTACCTTTCAAGAAAACACACTTTCCAGGGTATTTTGATATTTTCATTCCGTAAAGAGAACAGCTAATACGCTATTCTGTAAGTTGATCTCTGCGCAGCTGAGCCCAGGGGGGTTTGAGGGGGGGGGGGGGGGGGGAGCTGGCCCCCCAATGGGCAATAGAATGACTGGAGTAAATTAACATGGTACACGGTAAATGGTGAGCAATAAATAATAACATCTAGACCAGCTAATAAGTTAGAAGCAAGATTGAAGGTGGAAGTCAGCAGTGTGCTTGGTGGTTAGCTGAGCAAGGACGGACTCCGGCACCTCACACTTGAGGATGGTAGACTGAGCAGCGTAGACTCGCTGATACTGCCAGTAGAGAAACGCCATTGTGTTGAACAATTGCGACCGCGGAGGCGAGTTTTTGAGCGAGGAAGTCAGCAGAGCCTGAATATGCTTATGATCCTCGCTTCGCAAATTCGGCTTCACCGTAGACACGAGGAACAGCTTAATCAAGGTTCTCTGTCTTGGGGTAATCTTTCCACCAGAGGCAGCAGCAGCAATCTCCAGGCCCAGCCGAGAACACAAATAAGCCGTCAGCGCGGTAGTAGTCTCCGGCGAGTAGGTGTATGCCAGCAGGATCGACAAGGCGCATTCATACCGCGAAACAACGTGCTTGGGCGTATCCTGGGGCTTCACCTGGAGTAGAGATAACAGCGATTGGAACGCCTGCAACGAGTAGGACTCAACCTGGCCGTTGAAGAAGGTTACGTCGGTTACAAACTCAAGGATTGCATCCTCAGCCCGCGCCATCTGGGCGTACAATCGAGGGTCTTTGAGGATGCTGCTGCAGAGCGCCATGATGCGCGATTCCTGTGGAGAGCCGGCGTATCCTCGCAGGATTCCGCGCAGCTGGATGAGTGACAGCGCCAGCGGAACGGCGCCAGACGCAGTCAACTCATCCTGCACGCTTCGTTCGAGCTCCACCAGCTCGATGCATAGGTCTTCATGATCATTGAACCGGGTTTTCCCGATCTTGGAAATTGTGACCTGCGCGTTGGCCCGGAGTATCAGCGAGAGCACGACGTCCAGGGTGCTGGTCGGCTCGAGGCGCACCGGAGTGTCGCTTCTTCGGCGGAGCCGCATCAATTGCTCCACCGTCTGCCTGCCGCTCGTCTCCTGCTGCGGTTTTCGCGCCTCGGCCGGCTTATTTTTAGGCAATTTGGCCGAGGCCGCGGTCTGGAGATACCACCACCGCACCAGGAGTACTATGACTACGAGCTGGGTCGAGGCGACGAGCACCAACGGTTTGCTGAGCCCGTGCAACGACACTAGAGAGACCGTAGTTGAGTCGGCCATTTTTCGATATATCAGATATACCTCCAGTAGTCAAAGGAAAGGATATTTCCAGTAGTCGAGGAGAACGATATATTTAAATGGACAAAATACACAGGTCCGAGGGACCGCCGCATTCGGTTACGGTTTTAAAGCTTATATGATCTTCGACCTATAGGTTACGACATGGTACTAACTGCGTCCCCCTCACATAAATACCGCCGACGGGGTATTAAATATAATATCCCGGCATCCGCCCGTCACTCACGATCCGGTTCACCTATTCCCTGTCAATTCCGCCCTGGACCCTAAAAAAATTTGACGACCTCATCGCAACGAGGGATTAACCTTGTGTCTGACACCGTTTCATCGCCCTGAAGGGGCCTCGAACACTCCTTCCCTTCATTCTCAGCGGCCGAATTGACCCGCCGGATAATGTATATAGAGGCCTACTGGGGGCCAGCACCTAAACCCCCCCCCCCCCCCCCCGTAACTCCGGAGGCCATTGAACGCTCCAATATCTCCGCGAAGCGGAACCCCCCGAGGGTTTGGAGGGGGACCAGTCCTCCCAAGGGACAGATTGAAGGCGAGAATGACTTGGGGGCCAGCCCCCAAACCCCCGTGGCTCCGCTTCGCGGAGGGAAGTCGCCAAGTCGCGGTTGTGCGTAAATCGTGTACCGGGACGGTATACCTTCGGGAGGGCGGACTAATACCCACCAGGCAGCACTTAACCTCTTGACAACCACTTTTTGCCTCCGGTGGCGGTAGAATTATATAGGGTATTCATTAGTGTAAAAATGTCAAACGATGCTGTTGTATGTTTATATTCTTATTCCTTCTTTTCCGATTTGTTTGTTCTAACCTGTATGATGCGTATAGGGACAGTTGTATGACAGTATTATTAATGGGGTAATCAACGAGTCGCGGATGGATTTCGAGGACAGCGGCGTCGACGAAGCGACCCTCCAGGAGATGAAGATGGTGTGGCAGGAGAAGCTGAGTGCCCTCAAGGTCGCCAAGATGGCCTGGGACCCAGAGCCTCAGCCAGAGTACTCGTCGACTCTTCCTCCAGCCCCCCAGGGCCAGCCGCCACAACTCCAACAACCACAGGCGCAGAGTCAGCCGCCACAGCAGATCAAGCAGGAGCCCGGCGTTCTGGCGGGGAATGCGCCCTTGGTGTCCACCGCTAACAACCCGACAAACGGCTACTCGAACGGCGGCCTGGTGCTGCCGGGCGGGGGCACCATCAGCCAGACTGACGGCGCCAGCGATACCCTGCCGCTGACTACGGAACAAATCGATAAAATCATTGCCCACAAGGTGCACAGTCGCAGGGTCGACCTGTCAAAGCCTATACGGATAAACCTGACCCCACAGAGCATCGAGCAGATCATGCAGACCGACGGCGCAGACGATCAGTCGGACGAGATTAACTCGGATCTGGACGACCCGGAGGACGACCAGGTGTCTGGCGACGAGGATGATGATGACGATGGGGGCATGATTATGTTGTGTCTGTATGACAAGGTGCAGCGGGTGAAGAACAAGTGGAAGTACGTTCTCAAAGATGGCGTTGCCAACATCAATGGCAAGGATTACGTCTTTTCAAAAGGATCCGGCGAGTCTGAGTGGTAAATTATTATTTTATTATTATTATTATTATTATTATTTTTATTATTGTCCTAGTAAATATCTATTAATGACCTTTTTATCTGCATATCCATGCGCAAAGTAACTCTTTATTAGCCAGACGGTATTCAATTGGATATTGCTAAGCATTTTGATATGATCACGCTATGATGACAGTTATCTTTAGGCCTTCGAATAGGGTTCCCTCCGCGCAGCGGAGCCACGGGGGTTTGGGGGCTGGCCCCCAAGTCATTAACGCCTTGAGCCTGCTGTGTGGTGATTCTGGAGTGTCAGGGAGCATGACGCCTCAACCTCTTATGTCAATGACGAATTGTTACAAACTGGACCCATGAACGCCTCTCTATTCGAGATATCCTACCAACAGCAAGCACCTTCCGAATGATCAAACCACGAACGAACCGGGTCCACCAAAGATGAACTCTGCCAACTCGTCTATAAAAAGAGAGCGAATGAACGTTATTCGAAGGCTCTGTATTTCATTAATATTAAGCTATTTGTTACTTCTAACTGTACTTAAATCCTACAATATCTCCGCGAAGCGGAGCCCTCAGGGGGGTTTGGGGGGACTGGTCCCCCCAAGGACAGCTTGAAGGTGGGAATGACTTGGCTCGGGTGCTAGGACGTTCATTATTGTTCAGCAAAGGTCAGTGGTTATTATTCAGTAGTGTCAATAAATTAAAATGATTAAAGAGCAAAAGAGACATGATTCTTCGGCTTCGTCGACGGCGAAACCGGCTTTGTATGAGGCAAGCTAGACTTCCTCGTAATCTCTGGCGGCGAATGCTGAGAAATGCTTGAGTCAGAGTGTCGCCTGGAGGTTGCAGGAAGAGGATTGGGGGAAAGCAGCTGCTGCTTCTGCATTTCCCGCTCCTTGACTATCTGGCGGTGTCTATGCTTCTCTAGTTCATACCGCTCTATTTCTTTCTGCTGCTGGTACCGGATCTGCGCTGCAATCCGCTCTTTCTCTATGCTCAATTTGTCCTTCCTCAGAGCCGGCTCAACCAACGTCCTTGAAGAGGTGCTCGAAGAGGAACTCTGGCGCCTTGGTGATCTATACCGCTCTGGAAATGAATGGCTTGGAGTGAGCGGCGAATGAGGGGATGTGGGCGGAGAATGACGGGAAATGTGCGAAGAATGACTGGAAGTTGGCGACAAATGATTAAAAGTTGGCGCCAAATGATTAGAAGTGGGCGATGGATGACGGGAATTAGGCGGCGAACGACTATGAGTCGGATGACTGGAAGTTGGCGACAATGAATGACTAGTAGTCCGCGGGCGGCTAGAAGAAACCGACGAACGCCTATGAGTAATCACCGGACGACTAGTAGTAACTCTAGAAGTAGTAGCGGCAGAAGTAATGGGGATGGCAGAAGTAATGGGGTTAATGCGATGATGGGAGCCCTTGAAGGGAAAGCTATTGTCTACGAATTGCGCCTTATTGCCAATGGCCCTGCTATCCCGATGCTGAACATGTGCAATGAGGAATTGTCCTCGAGACGGGTCAACAGGGTACCCCAGAGATGAGATGGAACTGCCCCCGCTGCGGCTCACCGACGACGACACAGATGTCACCGACATCCGCCTCGAATGGCCACAGTGGCATCGGCAATGCTCCTCATGCCGCCGCGATGCTCCAGCTGCTGCAAACTGCATTGCCATTTGGCATCTTCTTTTTCACGCCAAAAAGGCGCCTCCCGGCCGCTTTTTATAAATATACCGCCCCAACGGGCTCAAAGGACACTCAAACAGCCTTGTCTGAAACTCCACCTCCCAAATTTTGTATCTCAATCAAGGCTCTGCAGAGACCCCTGTCTTTGGAGGGGCTCATCTCTCTGTCTTTATCTCAACATGTGCGGCTCATGTGCAGACCTGTGCGGCTCGCCCGACCCACCACCCAAAATTGGCCGTTGTTCATCATATGCATCCACCATAAGGAAATACTTGGTAACAAGGTGGAGAGAGTACCATCCCGGTGAATTGGAGAAGACGACAGTCTTTGTTGAAGGTGCTGTCGATCGATCGGATTGGGCAAAGTCTGGCCATTACTTGCATCGTGGCGATGCTGGTTTGTGTCGTGTACCTTTTAGGTCCCGTTTCGTGATGCACAAGAGGTACCGTACCCCGGAGATATCACAACGAACGAAACTTGGAGGACTCAACTAGGGGGTAGTACGAAACTTGGAAGACCCAACTGAGTAGCCAAGCGAGGAAAAAAGCACGAAAGTACAGATTATACAGATTTTAGACCGTAGAACAATACCAATAGGTACAGTAGATATGAGCGTAACTACGGCCAGGGTACATAAGTACCACAAGAGCCTAATTGCCATTGAGCACTCCGGAGCCCATAATCACAAGAATGCTGTGCTGTTCATCGGAGGGTTAGGCGACGGACCACTGTCTGTTCCGTACGTGGCTCAGCTCGCTGAGACGCTAGATCCTGTCGGATGGGCCGTGATCGAGCTCCAACTGACGTCGTCGTATAGTGGCTGGGGCGCCGGGTCCGTTGTTCGCGATTCCAGAGAGATTGGCGCCGCAGTGGCCTACTTTCAGCGCGAATTCGGTAAGATCGTGCTCATGGGCCACTCCACAGGCTGTCAAGACGCCTTGTACTATGCAACGCTCCAGTATCCAGGCGACAACAATGTTTTAGACCGCCGGCCCACGGTTAGCGGCGTAATCCTTCAGGCGAGCGTGTCGGACCGTGAAGCGGGCATCAATGAGGCTGGCCAGGAGAAGCTCGATGGCTACGTGGCCCAGGCACAGGAACGCATTGCGCGTAACGAGGGCAATGAGTTTCTACCCTCAGGCTTTTTGTCGCCAATGCCCAGCACCCCCATTACCGCCAAACGGTACGTGTCTCTGTTTGGGGAGCGAGGCGAGGACGACTTGTTCTCGTCTTATCTGACTGACTCAGAGTTCCAAACCACGTTTGGCCGGATACGCACAAATCTGCTCGTATGCTACTCGGGGAGTGACGAATTTGTGCCTGACTATGTGGATAAGGAGGCATTGGTTGCGCGGTGGAAGAGGCTTACTGCGCCTCAGCTGTGGTCCGACCACAGCGGTGTTATCGCCAATGCGACCCATAATTATGCCGGCTGCGATTCTGAGACGGTTGGAGATTTGGTGAGCCGGGTTTTGAAGTTTGTTACTGAGCTCTAGCTTTCGTATATCTGTCGTGGGTCTAGCCCCGCGGGAAGCTGTACTCAAATTGATCATCTTTTGTCTTGAAACTTTACTATCTTCGTTCAGCATGTCTTTCAATTACGTATCTTCAAAAAGAGCGATTTCTTTATTTGAAGGCTGTGACGTATTTATATATGCGTCGTCACAATATATACTTCTGTGTAGTACCAGTTGTTGATGTCTCTAGTGAAGGTATAAATCGATTAAATGATCAAGGGAGTCGTGATATATCCTGTATAGTAGCATTCGTTCACGAAGTCCCTATGAAGAATAGTTTATATCCATCGAGGAAGTCAATTGGTACATTTTTCTTGGCAACCGGCATCTCCGATAAGACGGGAAATGACTTGTCTATACCGCTACTTAGCTGCTTGTATCAAGCCTTTATTAAAGGGATTGAAGTACGGTAGTATGATTTCTCGTTTTCGCAGTTACGCTTTTCATGGTAACTCCCATAATACGGTAAATGACGTGCGTACCACTACATACATAACTATTTGTAATGAGCCTTTATGTACCGTACGTATATTGATCTCGTCTTGGAGAAAAAGCATCTGTCGGAAGTTTATTAAGTTGATTTTCATTACCTAATTATGCTTGTAGATGAAGTAGTGTTGAAGGGGGTCTGGGGGCAGAGCCCCCAGCTACGGGGGGTTTGGGGGGCTGGCCCCCCCTTAGGGGATTACCGGCATCATATTCGTGATCTTAAAAAGTAATGGTGACCTTGGAGGAGGAGGCTTTGACAATGGTGTTGTTGAACTCGTCCTTGCCCGAGATCGCACCGCCAGAGACAGACTTGACATCCTTACCGCCAAGGACCTTGACCGACCACGCACCCGTCTTGCCAGAGGTGGAAACAGTCCATTCATTGTCGCCAATTGGCTCAGCAGTGACGGTGCCAACCACTTTGCCAATGCTCTTAAAGTCTGGCAGCTCTGCAGTCTGCTTAGTGGCAAGATTGAACACGTTGACAGTAAAGTCTTTGGCATAGTCGTAGTCTGGTTTGGTGTTCTCACCACCAGAGACAGTGATGGAGTCAGATCGCACGAGCAATGGCACCGACATGAAGTCGTGGATCTCACTGACGTAGCCCTGGCCCTGTCGGATCTTGCCATCAAGGTACCCATACCACTCACCCTTTGGCACGAAGTATCGCACTTCGCCAGACTTCCCCTCGAATACTGGAGCAACCAAGAGATTTGGACCCAGCATGTACTGAGTATCCGCCATCCAGGCCTCATCCTGTTCCGGGAACTCGAAGTAGAGCGCTCGCATAACTGGCGTACCAACAGCGTGAGAATTGAGCGCCTGGGCGTAGATATATGGCATGAGAGAGCACTTTAGCTGGGTGAACTTTCGCAGAACGTCACATGCCTCGTCATCAAAGTTCCATGGCACTCGGTAGGATCCCGAGCCATGGAGTCGCGAATGGGAGCTCAGCAGACCAAAAGCAACCCATCGTTTGTAGACATCAGCGTCTGGGCTACCCTCGAAGCCACCAATGTCGTGCGACCAGAAGCCGAAGCCGGACGTGGTCAAGCTGAGACCACCGCGCACAGTCTCAGCCATGGCCTCGAACGTGGACTCGCAGTCGCCGCCCCAGTGAACTGGGAACTGCTGCCCGCCAGCAGTGGCGGATCGGGCAAACAGGCAGGCCTCGTGCGTGCCTCGCTCCTTCTGGAGTAGCTCGAATACGCACTTGTTGTAGACGAAGGAGTAGTAGTTGTGCATGCCAATTGGGTCAGAGCCGTCAAAGTAGGTGACGTTCTTGGCTGGAATTCGCTCACCGAAGTCAGTCTTGAAGCAGTCGACACCAATATCAAGGAGGGCTTTGAGCTTGCCTTGGTACCACTCCCAGGCTTTGGGGTTGGTGAAGTCGACAACGCCCATACCAGCCTGCCACATGTCGGTCTGCCACACTGAGCCGTCAGTCTTCTTGATGAAGTAGCCGTTGGCGGCACCCTCGTCGAAGAGCTTGGACTCCTGGCCAATGTATGGGTTGATCCACACGCAGATTCGCACATTGTAGTTCTTCTTGAGATCGGACAAAATCTTCTTGGCGTCTGGGAAGTAGTCCTTGTCGAACTCAAAGTTGCACCACTCGAATCCCTTCATCCAGAAGCAGTCGAAGTGGAAAGTATGGAGTGGAATCTCCCGGTCCTTCATGCCCTGGATGAACGAGGACACAGTACTGTAGTCGTATTCGGTAGTGAAAGATGTAGACAGCCAGAGACCGAAGGTCCATGGAGGAGGCAGCGCTGGGGCACCAGTCAACTGAGTGTATCGTCGTAGGATATCCTTTGGAGTAGGACCGTTAATGATGTGGAATCGCACCTTCTCTCCTGGAACGACAATGTTGACTCGCGTGGTCCGCTCGGACTGGACCTCGAAGCATACGTTGTTGGTATGCTCGACAAAGACACCATAGCCTCGGTTCGAGATGAAGAATGGCACGTTCTTATAAGTCTGCTCACTGGAAGTCCCGCCGTCTCTATTCCACATCTCGACAGACTGACCATTCTTGATGAACGGACCGAACCGCTCACCGAGACCGTAGATTTTCTCGCCAACCGACAAATGCAGCTGGGCGGTCATGAATGGCTCTGGCTTGTCTCCACCGGCCCGGCTGTCACGTACGTAACCCAACGATCGGAATCCTAGCTTGGTAAGCAGCTTGTCGTTAGTACCGATGAAGTCAACGCCGAAGGGGTCGTTGCTGTACTCGGCACGCAAATCGCCCGAGGAGACTGTGGTAATCTTGTCGCTCGAAGCAATGTTGAGAGTGTTAGTCTTGGACTTGTTGAGGTTAAACCGTGGCTCCTTGAGGGCGATGCCTTTGAAGTGGGTTGCTTCGAAGCTGACGATGCCCTCGCTGGGTGAGCTCATCTGGGTTGTAATGGTTGTGGTGTTGAGGGTATCACCTCGGTGGTTGATTTTCTTGGTAGACTATTCTTTGTTAGCGACTTTATTACCATATTCTTACCCATATCATTAAGTCATGGACCAGCTAATTGACGAAGAAAACATCATCTTCAGATCATTGACTCAACTTTTTCAATCGATCAAGTCCAGCTATCATACGCCATCTCAATTCAATTGATTAAATTAAGATCATGGTAACATAATAGGCCAACTCAATTCAATTCAATTGATTAAGTTAAGACCATAGACCCAATTCAATTGACAAAGTCAAGTTCAGAGAATCCAAGAGATAACAGATCATACGACATTGGCCCAGTATGTCACCATTCTAGTTAATCTGGGCCTGACTAAGCGATATGAAAGGGGAAATATGGAGAAAACTTACAACGAGGGCATAGAACTCTTCAGCCGAGGAAACCTTCTTAGCGACCTCAGTGGCCCAGTCGATCTCAACCGACTCTTTGATCGTCCACATACCGTTGGAGAACCGGTAGTAGTAAGGATCATTGAGTTCAAGATCTGGTTCCATGTTGTTAGGCATCTTTGACTATCTTCTTTTCTCTTTGAGGGAACTATAAATGGCAAAACAAGATCTGGATCGACTGTTGATATCTACTGGTGGATCTCGAGGAAGCGGGGCCCCTTAAGTACCCACTTGAGTATATTTAATCCAGTGGAATGGTAGCGCGTCGCCATTTTATCCGGGCTATTATTCCATTATGGAATCCACAGAAATCAATACTGTGGATAAAATCATTTCTTCCCGTGTAAATTGCACCCTAAATGTCTCCATTTCGCATTGATCAGGCCTCGACTCTCACATTTCCCCGGTTCCCCTCCTTCTATCACGGTCCGAGAAGTCGCATGAATGTTTCACCGAGACGCATCTTTTTTCGTGCAGCCGCACCCCCTCGGGTCCGGGGTATCTACCATGGCCGCATTCGCATGACGTCCTCTGCGGACATTGGTTCCGTTGGTCCATTTATTGCATTTCGTCGAATATCCCTGTGGAATGATGTATTTCGTCGAGTATATGCAATAAAAATGTCAATTTTAGAGCACTAAATATATATACCCCATTGGTGGTAGTGCCGCGGAGACCGGAGTAACCGTTTCCCCGGCAGGTCAATACATAGCCGCCATTGATGACGGTATGCGTCTTGGCGTGGGATCTGCTGATCTTCAATTTGTTTCGTTTTTGAGGTATGATTCTCTGGGCCACTGGACAGTGAATTTGCACGCCCACCTTGCGACACTCCGCGACTCCTCCGGCCCTGCGAGGCGTGATGGTTCAAAATACGGTGAACGGAAACAGCCCTCGAACTCAATGGATTCGACATTGCATGCTAAACGGCTTAGCAACATGTGATCAGGTAGGGGGGCTTATCGCAAAGGTAACTTCCCCATAGTCAGTCAATTGACTTTCCATCTCAATACTGCACTGCTTGCTGTAAGTCGAACTTACGAATTAAGCAAGAAACGTAACGTCTCAAAAAATTGCTAGACTCCTGACGACGATAATTTCCTATGTAAAAACAGGTGACATGGTATCGCCCCACATAAGGACAGCCATTCGGCTGAGATGCTGCAATGGAGGGCTTTCCCCGCGTTTTTCAATTGAATGTGGGGTATTTATTCACCATATATGTAAGGGCGTCTTGAGTATATCATATCGGATGAAATATCAGGACTTGTTCAATTCATCCGATTAGTAGAAGCGACGCATCCGTCAATGGACTTTGATATATAAATACGGAACCCAACCCGCCTGAAATAGCTCATCATCAACTCGAATTCATCCAAAACAATGGAACCGAATAACACCGAGAAGGAGAAGAGCATAATTAACCATGTCGAGACCGCAGGGGCCCCTGAGGAGCTGAAGGTCGACCAGCTCGCCAGCCACGCTACTGCTGCCGAGAAGCACATGGGTGCGCTTGAAGCCTTCAAGAAAAACCGCATGGCTGTCTTGTGGTCCTTCCTCGTCTCGCTCTCCATTGTCATGGAGGGTTATGACACTATCATGATCGGCAACTTCTATGCTTACCCGGAGTTCAAGCAGAAGTATGGCGTCTGGCTCAATGACAAATCTGGGTACCAGATGGAGGCAAAGTGGCAGACGGCTCTGGGTATGTCTGGCTCAGTCGGTGCCTTCATTGGTGTGTTTATTAATGGCTGGCTCACTGAGCGATTCGGTCACCGCAAGGCTCTTTCCATGGCCCTCGTCTCCCTCATTGGTCTGATCTTCATTACCTTCTTTGCCCCTTCCGTCCAGGTCTTGTTTGTCGGTGAGCTACTGTGCGGTATCCCATGGGGTATCATTGCTACCCTCGGTGTCATGTATGCCTCGGAGGTTTGCCCAACTGCGCTCCGTGGTTACTTGGCGAACTACGTCAACGCTTGCTGGCTCATCGGCCAGTTGATTGCCGCTGGTGTGTTACAGGGCTGCCTGCGAATCGAAAACGAGTGGGCCTACCGAATCCCATTTGCTCTTCAGTGGCTGTGGCCACCAATCATCCTTGGCGCTGTATTCTTGGCTCCAGACTCCCCATGGTGGCTCGTGCGACAGGGTCGATTCGAGGACGCTGCCAAGTCCCTTCGAAAGCTTAACAATTGCTCCGAGACGGAGAATGAGGAATACCTGGCCATGATCATTAAGACTAATGAATATGAGAAGAAGCTGCAAGAGGGTACCACCTATTTCGATTGCTTTAAGGGCATCGATTTGCGAAGAACTGTAATCAGCTGTGTTGCTTTCGCTGGTCAGGTTCTTTCCGGCTCTACTTTTCTCTACACTCCAACGTTTTTGTTCGAGCAAGCTGGTATGGCTACTGAAAATTCTTACAAACTCTCTGTTGGAGGTTATGCTTGTGGTTTGGTCGGTACTATCTGCTCCTGGTTCCTGCTTAACCGAATGGGACGACGACGAATCTATCTCATTGGTATCACTACCATTATCCTTGCTTTGTTTATGATTGGTATTCTCCAGGTTAAGGCCACTTCCAACCCTAACGTTGCCTGGGGCCAGGCTGCCTTTGCCATTATTTGGTTGTTCATTTACTCACTGACCATTGGCCCACTTACTTATACCATTATTTCCGAGACCTCTTCGACCCGCTTGCGATCCAAGACTGTCTGCCTTGCTCGAAACACTTACTACATCTGCGCCATCATCTCCTCTGTGCTCAATCCATATATGCTTAACCCGGGCCAGTGGAACTGGAAAGGCTATAGCGGCTTCTTCTGGTGTGGCACCGCTGCTATTACTTCTATCTGGGCCTACTTCTGCCTGCCAGAGTGTGGTGGGAGAACCTACGAAGAGTTGGATCGATTGTTCGAGCAGCGAGTGTCAGCTCGAAAGTTCCGAAATACTGACGTTCTTTCAATCAGCGAGGTTTAAATTATCTTTTTATTAAACAGTTGTTCTTTTTGGCGCTTCTTTATATTTTGAAATTGATTTGTTTACTATAAGTTGTAGCAACAATGTGCCAGGCCCTCTGGTAGCCAATTTTCAACTCATCATGGCGTCTTTATGCAATATCTCCACAACAGCCGTGGGATGAGAAGGCAGACCATGACTGGGTGGGCTCCGCAAACCGCGAGACCTACCGGTTGCTGCGGACCCAAATCCGCCGGGCGGCCCTCCAGCAATTGCAGGACGACGCCGACCGTGCGGTCACAGGGAGATGGTTTAATCAAGTTGCGTCAACAAAGTGCACCATCAAGCTGCGCGCTTTGCAGCTGGCCAGGTACTTATTGGGTAGCAGTCGCTACGTACTTAGCAGGCTGGTTCAATTTCGTTCGGAACACGCGCTAATCGGCGATTGGTTTCGCCGGTTTCGCGTGGCAGGGGCCCAAATCTATTGTGAGTGTGGCCATTTGGAAACACTCCACCACATCCTCGCCCAGTGCCCCTTATATGAGGCACAAGGGCCCCTCTTTCAAGAGGTAAGCGACACATTCGACCTGCCGACACTCCTCGGCACGAAGGAAGGACTCGAAAAACTGGCCCAATTTCTCCAAGAGGGCCATCGCCCAAGAGCGGACTAACCCGCTAGTGCACACCGTCAATCCCAGAGTTGAAGGGTGTCCGGTTTTTAATCTCCTACCCGGTAGGAGAACTGTTTCCCGGACCCTCGGGGGGTAAGCAATTCTCACGACCCAAATGCGGAGGGATCCAATTGATATGGAATGATTTTGTTATATTTTGAAGATTAGATGTACGGTAAGTTATATGAATTCAGTGATGTCTCTGGCCTAAGGTCTCAACAAGCAAATGGATTATTACTATTACCTGGTATTATTATTATCTCCACAACAGCATGCCCAATACTACAGTACCCGGTAGTACCCCCCCCCCCCCCCCCCGGTACTTTACCAAGCGGATGAGACCTCGTATGTAAGTGACCGTATGGAACGTAAGTAAATTTCTGGCAAAGTATTCTCTAGGCACCAATATAGATTCACATTTAGATTGTATTACAGGATCTCTTCGCTCTAGGCAACAGACTTCAATCAAGGTAATTGTATTGTATTACGGGGTACAGGACCTAATTACAGTGAACCAAAGCATGCGATTGTTAACAATGAATAGTGGTCTGATGAGTAAACAGTAATTTATATTATATGAGTAAGTAACGAAAGTAAGCCACTAAGAATGGTTCAAATGAATGTAACAAGGTGAGGTATCCATCTCTGTGTCGCTGAGCAGGATTATGGTAATGTCCGGCGCATTGAAATAGATTCAACGATTCGAACTGCATGCAGTGCCAACACATCTTTGTCGTCGTTTCGAGCAATTTCGCTTCTGCGACTCAGGCTACGAGCTCTATGTTTTAATTATGGCGGTGAGGCTGTAGTCTCCGATTCAGAGATCCGAGTTGGATGTATCGGAAGTTCTCCAGCGATCGATATCGTCGTTCATCCTCCCTAAAGTAGGTACCTCTCACAATGTCTTCGGTGGGAACTCTTTCGTTGAAATTAAAGATAATCATGGCCTTCCAATCAAAGAATAAGATGTCCTTGCAGTAATTTGAATACCTTTGTGCTTGCCTGGAGAGCAAGGCTGCATTGCCAAGAAGTAAAGTCCTTTCGTCAGATTTTTCAGCGTTATCCCTCTTTTTAAGATAGTCAGAGTAGTCCGCACCCGCACCAGAAAGGAACTCGTTTTTGAATATGGTTCCAGCCATTTTAAGATCAACAATTTGCAAAGGGGTAGTTTTTATAGGATTTTCGGGATTCCCTTCAACAAGTTCCCACAAAAAGTCAAATCGACTTTTAGTTGTGCTATCGTAATATTGGGCTTTGCGAAAGATGTGTTTTCCCTCGGGCAGGGACTTCTCGAGAGCCAATTTGATGGGATAGATAAATTGCGTAACGAATAGTTTGGTAACGTCACCTTCCGTTTTCAACCATTCGTCACGAAGAAAAGGCATTTGAAAATGAAGTGGATCCACCACATTCTGCTCATTCTGCTCACGCTGATCTGGTCTGGGGTAAAGTTCGTCTAATTCTTGAAGACAATCTCTTGCACTGTCTTGGTAAACGTCAATCGGTTCATGCCAGTAAGCGGGTACTGGATCATAATCCTGCATAGTGGATAGAGTGACATGAGTCTGGTGGTACGGTTGTAATCTCTCGGCAAAGGCCATATGGGGTGGTCTTCTCGGCAAATGGCAACCAAAACATTCACGAACAGTATAAAACATCGTCACTGAATGAGTAGAGCAGAAATAGCTACTGTGTATTTAGAGCAGTTACATGTCTAGAAGCTGGTATATATTCTCCACGTCGAAGCTCTATGAGGATCTTTACTTTCAAACATCGAATGAGGATGACCATAGGCTATTAGCATTACATAAACGAATTGCGGGTCGCTGCCTGCGTAATTGCATCGAACCAACGGGCCTACTGCAGCGTGCTGAAAAAATAAGCGAAATGAGGATCCCCCCCCCCCCCCCCCCCGAGGTTTTTTATTCACATCTGATATTACAGCTCTAAAGAATATTCTACCGATAGGTAATAGGTTCTGCTAAGATAAGAAAATATATAACTATGTGTACCGGTAATCACCAGATCCCTGGTACATAATATAAGTGACAAAATCGAGAAAAAAGCGCCTACTTTACCAAAGCATTTGGTTAAGTACAGTGGTCACTGATAGTGTGCGAGTTCCGAGATATGAACACTTTTTCTGCAAATTTGTTATTGATCGCTCGCGTGCATGCATACATGCATACATGCGGATCAAAATAAATCTTGGGCTACTGTAGCTACATGTACGTAGCCAGCTGCAATTTACGTTTGCAACATATGCAAATTACAAATACCATAACATACTGTACTTATAATTAACTGAACAACGAATCGATGTCCAGATACCAACCTTAGCCAGTAATTGGAAGCATTGGATTCTTCAAGATACGTGACGAACCACTTACAACTAAGCGCTATAGTCACAATCATTTATGCGTTCAAAGACGTTTCTTTGATACAATGTATTGCATTGCCTATGAGCAGTACTGGAATTAATTGGCTGTGGTGGGTCACGCTAGAGCGTGCTAGCGGTAGGTCGTTCGGAGAGCTGGCTGGTGGTTTACCTCCTACGCAAACCCACCTTTGGCGGTTCGCTACTCCAAAACGAAGTGGGCCTGATGGCTCTGTCCAGTACTGCGTGCCTTAAAAGTTTGTGTGCTTCTTCAGTTTTGGTTGCTCAGTCTGGACAGCAATGCCGTCCGAATCAGAGCTTGCTACGTAGGTAATCTGTTTTCTCTGCCCGGATTTGAGGGGGGGGGGAGATCCATTCAAGTAGTCGATTGTTCTCCTTAGATTGCCGCAACTTTCTTCTTCTCCAAGATCGATTCGAGATCCTAGGCTGTGGTTTGCACCAACAGCCTCTGATACAAGCTTCTGTTGGAGCTTTACTTTTCCTTTTTATTCTTTCCTTTGTCCACCCTCGCTCTGTTTGCTTCGGCCTCCGTGGGTTTAAACTTGACGCTTTTCTTTCGTTCACATAGAGCCCCAACACTGTGCGCAGTAAGAAATTGACTTATCTTTCACGTAAACAGAAATCAATGTATAGTCGGATTGCAGTTTGATACCCTTCAAGCAATTCGTCTGCTCCATGGCATTGGACATTGTAGCAAGTATACGGGCTATTCTCGTCACTTCTCTTTTGCATTTTATTCTCGATCGGAAGGTTTAAATGCTAATATCTTCAATAGAGATTCATTAGGGTCGTCAGTGTCACTTTCGGTAGATGCTGGCGGTGTACTAGGGGCTGTAGAAACATGGTAATCGTTAGCAATCGCATCATCAACAGCTCTTGAATCTTTGGAGTCATTCTGGTGAATGAAATCTTAAGAGCTCAGACATTGAAGTAATGTCGTCTATTCAAATCGAAGTGGCAGCTTTACTTCTTTCCAGAAGATACGCGAAGTAGGCGTCTTATTTAGAGATACATACGATCGTCGCAACACTGGCACCTAGATATAAGAAACCTGAATAGCTACATTCTATAGTAACGGTATAATCAAAATATGGGATCGGAATATTCTCGAATGCCCTTTGTGATAGAACTTCTAGTACGATCATACTCAGTGTAGAGCCAAGGATTCCACCGCCAATCGATACAATCATCGAAGTGTACTTTACCATAAATGTATCCCACCTCAAAAGAGGCGAGATATAACGTTATGTTCCAATAAATATATCTAATTGCCTTAAATCTTATGAAAAGTTGGTAGTGAGGATATTACCATGGTATATTGTAACGACCCTTCGACCCCGGCGACTATCGGGAAGCCGGCCCGGTTAACGGCAATGACTAAATGCTTAGTCAGCCGCCAACGAACCGTAAAAGAGGCGGAATCCAGAGGGCACCTGGCCCAAAGGACTCCGCCGTAATTACACCAGGGTGCGTTACTCGTTCAGCTTAGAGCTTACTTGAATGACATTAGCCTGGCTCGAGCATCCCAAAGGATACTCACCAATGACAGATTAAGCGAAAAGATGGAGAACGACAATTAGGTTGCCGGTGGGTTTAAATATACCCAACGCCCGCAAATGCGCGAGCGCAAGCGAGAGCCAAAAATAAGGTTAGAACCTTAAAGCTACCTATTCTAGGGATAGGGTCGTTACAATATATTACCGGTATACCAGGTTGGTGTTGAGATATAGCGGTTCGGTGAGCGACCGATGTGGACAGGCTCGGTGAGTGACCGAAGTGATGGTTCGGAAAACAGCCAAGCTGAGGAATCGGAACATCGGTGATGAAGCGAAGAAGAACCACACCAGTGGCATGGAAGATAGATTGAGGGAGTTCCCATGGTTGGAGAAGTAAGCAAATAGGCAGCAAAGCAAGAAGCCACCGGGGGCCAAGTCTCTGACAAACAACGAGTAGCTGTGACGGAAAGAATGGATCCATTCATACAACAGTTGGTCCCTTCGATGTAAAAGAAGATTCTCGAGAGCCTCGATGAGGTCACTGTTGTCAATACTCTTAGGGATCAGCTTTACCTAGTCAACCTGGCACATCTTCGCGAGGCCTACCTTCAGGGGTTCTTATCAAGGGATATGGTGGTTGCAATACCTGCATAGATATGGTACCTAAGTGCATTACATGGAACTAATGATAGCTACATACTGTAGTAGCGATATAATTAGTGTATAAAATATTCTCTCATCCTCTCTGTGATAAGCTTTTTAGTGTGGGCATACTCGGCGTTGAGCCAACGCTTCCACTGCCAGTCGATCCAATCACCGAATTTCTCAATCCTATATAAACTTTTCCACCGCAAAAGTGGCGAGATATAGGTTCCAATAAACACATACTCTGTGGGAGTTTTTGGCAACATGCTATCGTGAATAGCAATCATGGCAAAGTCAACGAAAACTAGCTCTCGCTCTCGTGAAATTTGAGGCGCAGTAACAATAATATTTCTGGGCCATAAATCTCTAAGCGTTATACCCTGCTTGTATACTGAAGATTCAAAATCAATCACAGTTTTCATCATCCGCTTACGGGCTTGTTGTGAAAAGTCCGCTGGATTTGCCTGCATCATGGTCAACCCTGGTATGAGTTCAACCAATATAAGCCGAACTTGCCGTGTATTTAACCCCTGATTATCAATCCCCACAAGAAAAGACTCCGGAATACGTACATCTAAAGAGAAAGATCCATAAAACTTGGGTATCAAGCCCCCCTGATAATCAGAGAATTCGTGATAAAAATGTACTTCTCGACCGTAATGCTCATCTGCAATGTAAAAAGGGTCCAAAATTCCCTCTCTGTTCTGCAAATAAAGCGGGTCATATGCCTTCGCTACTAGTTTCTGCCCTCGACGGATGCTCTCCAAATCAGACTGAGCCTCAACAATGAAGACCTGTTCATTTTGGCCATCTCCAACTTTGAGCGTATCAACGACCTCCAAATCTAGAGTACGCGTGCCTAACTCTCCCGCCAAAGGAGGGTGACGCAAGCACCGTTCAATCCACGTGAGAGTACGTTGCTCTTCCAATCTATCCTCTGGAGCACGACGGCAATTGCGAAACTCAGGCAGAGGTGGAGGGGCAATATGCTGCTGGACAGTAAATTTCATGTCCATGACATAGGGAGCCGGTGGTTTCGACTGGACAGCTAGCGGGATCTCCTTGGCAAAATTTTCGTCGTCTGCCATTGAGCTTCCAAGTTAAACGTTATTTGTTGTGGCCCCGATATCTGAAATGCCTGGAATGTTATTGAAAGTTGATGAGGGTACTTATATTACCACACCGGATTGTCTCAAATCGCCTCATTTCCCTCAAATTTCAAGACCTCCCCATTTATTTCCCGATCGGGGAATGAACTGCTTTTCTGTACAGTGAGTTTTTGGGGTAACTATGGGTTATTACAGTACTACCGGTACTAGGCATATGGGAAAATGTTAGGATTGGGGCTGGTATTTGAAATGCGCATTAACTTCTATAGTCACCGACTTCAGAAACTACTGTTACTGTATTTTCTTGTAATACCGGTAAATGTTTCTAGACCTTTTTCAGAGTAATCTGCGGCCGAATTCCGCAGGCTATTGCCTACATCAAATGGGGGGTACTGCATTTTTATTTAGGAGAAAGGTCTTTCCAGAGATGCCATTTCTTTGATGTGAACGTGAAGCAACTGTGGGACTTCTGAAGGTATGGGCTTGACTTCTGGAAAAGAGGAGTTTTCCGGACCTCGAATGATCCCCCTTGGTTATACAGAGGATATCATGATACCTGCTGCATGAGATACTAACTCTGCTTCTTAATAGCAATAACAAGAAAGCCAAGCCTAGCATTCTAGTATTTGTGCCCCATAATTACCGGTACAATAGTCTAAATCCGTGACTTTATGCTTGGAGTCGAGGTTTCTTACATTAAGCTAGAGCACTATCTGTCTTTACACTCCATTACCTAGACAGATTGAGCTGGCAATAATCATCACTACCAAGTTCTGGACTCTGAGCTATAGCGCAGTCATACAGTTACTTTCCAATTGGGTAGCTTGAATTTAGCTAAGATACTGATATTTACCACAGCATTGTCCATTAAACTGATTTACGCTTATTTGAATTGGTAAGGTAAAAAAAACCACGTAGTATAGACAGCCTGAGGTTGGAGCTTGCCGTTTATTGTACCTGAGGTGTACCCCACAAAACGTCGTCAATACCAGCATAGGATCACTACAACAATATACTGAAGCCCTATATGAAATAATCAAACACGTACAACAGCTATTTACTCTATCAATACAATTCTCCAATTGTTAGGCAAAGTCTGAGAAAACCCCCAACATGCGTCGAACCTTAACGTATATCAAAAAAAAAAAAAAGTTGATGTCGTTGGTTTGCGCAGGCGTTTCATCAAAGTTCGGTGATGCGACCGGCTGGGTCTTTTGATCTGTCCACAACTGCCCACTAACCAACCCAACGGGACTCATCCGACAGAAAAAGGGCAGAGTTAGACGCAATGGACCCGTTTTCGGATCTGTTGAAGCCGTCCAGCACGACGAATAGCTCGAGAACAAGCACCCCGTTGAGTGGAGCGCGATCTCAGGGGAAGCCGGGCAATGACTCGTTTGCTGACCTGGCGTCTTTGGCCGGACTGGGCACGAACAAGACCAAGAGCCTCGCCCAAATGTCCCTCAAGGAGCGCGAAGAGTACGCTCGGCGGAACGGCTCTCAGTCGAGCAACCGGTCGCGAACAGGAACTCCCGTGGAGTCGTCCACGGTTAACAGCTGGAGCGGGCTCGATCTTCTTGGAGGGGGCATCAGTAACTCTGGCAGTACAACCGGAAGCACCCAGGGGACTGGAGCACAGCCTGGTGGGAACCCACAGGCGTCTGACAGCATTGACGACCTGTTTGATGTTTTCAACCGCCCTCCGGAGCCCAAGAAGGAGTCTCCACCTCCGAAATCTCCTTCCCCGGAGATCCCTGCTAAATTTGCCTCTCCCGAGCCAATTAACGAGCCAATTAATGAAGATAGACACTCTCCCAGGGAACCAGTAAAGCCCCGGGAGGATCCTCGGGATGAGCCAATTGCTGAGCTGGTAGACATGGGCTTTTCGGTGGAGCAGGCCAGACAAGCCTTAGCCAATACTGACAATGGGCTAGACGTTGCACAGGCCATTGATTTCATCATGCGCGAGGCCCACGAGAGGTCTCGTCCGGCCTCGAGGGGGAGTGAGCCGCCTTCTCGGGGGTCTTCTTCTTCTAAATTAGAGAACATCTCTACGCAGGACATTGGAAAGATGGCTCAGCAGTTCTCGGCGACCTTCATTTCTAAGGCAAATGTTTTCTGGAGTCAGGGACGGAAAAACGTAGCAAAGGCAATTGAGCAGTACCAATCAAGTCAGTCGCATAATGACGGTACTCCGGCGTGGATGAGGGACGCTGAGCGGTACAAGGCTGCCAGTTTTGAGCGGAGGAGACCTGCACATGAAGTCGCTACTGAAGAGGCAAGCGCTTTGGAGGCATCTCTGCCGCCAAAACCTCCTCGTAGAAGACCACAGGCCCCAATTGAGCGAGAATCGCCGCCTCCGGAATTTTCTAGACGTTCCGAGCCTCCAGCGATGCCTCAGAGACCTCAGAAACAGAGTTCCCGACCGTCAACTCCGAGCGGGCCATCTCCTCCAAGCGGACTGTCTACTCCAAGCGGGCGGTCTACTCCAAGTGGAATGTCTCGAGCCCAACAGTTTAAGATGAACAACGCTGATGGCGACATGCCTATGTACTCTTCGCGAAGACGAACCCCTGTATCTGCGCCCTCTACTCCCAGCCAGCGGCCTTCGACGCCCAAGCCCAAGAGGCAGCCGGTTCCAATTTCCTCGACGGCACTAGATATGGCCACTGCATCGCGGAACTCGGGCAATGATGCGTTCAAGACGGGTGACTACACCACTGCTGCTGAGCACTATGGACGAGCGCTGGAGTCTATCCCTCCGAAGCATCTGCTGCGTCCAGTTCTCCTTTCCAACCGGGCAGCGTGTCTTTACAAGCTTGGTGATGTTAAAGGAGCGTTGCGGGACGCAGATGAAGGCATTTTAATCATTGGATCCGGCATGGGCGACAATGAAGAGGTGGAGCCCGGTAAACCACTCAAGGAGATTTGGGTCAAGCTTATTGTTAAGCGAGCCGAGTCTTATGAACAGATGGAGAAGTTCAAGGAAAGTATAGAAGCGTGGACTCTGGCGATTAACAATGGCTACGCGAACAAGAACACTATGGACGCTAGACGAAGGTGCCAGGCACACCTTGATCCCACTCCAAAGAAGACGACTCCGGCTCCGTCTCGGCCAGCTTCTAGTGCCTCATCAAAGGGCCCCACGTCCAAGGCGGGTAAGGAGGCAGTAGACCGAATCCGGCAGGTTAATGAGCAAGCAGCCAAGTCAGAGACTGAAAAGTTTGTGTTGTACGACTCGGTGCAGACGAAAATTGATGCGTGGAGAAGAGGTAAGGAAGACAATCTACGGGGTCTTCTTGCTTCGCTTGATAACGTGCTCTGGCCTGAGATGCAATGGAAGACTGTGTCAATGGCTGACTTGGTGCTCCCCAAGAAGGTCAAGATTGCCTATATGAAGGCGGTGGCCAAGACCCACCCGGACAAGATCAGCGATAGTGCCACTACGGAGCAAAAGATGATTGCCAATGCGGTATTTATCACGCTCAACAGTGCATGGGATGGGTTCAAGTCGTCCAATGGCCTCTCTTAGTCTAATAGTTACTAACTCACTATTCACCTCTAACTATTATTGCATTTGATAATAAATTATTCTTCGTAACAGAATGGACGTATATGATAAAAGGCTCGTACCGGTATGATAATGCAGATTTTTCTGTAGCAAGTATATACACAGAATGGTATGTAATAGTATATCGTTCATCATATCATTAGGATCGTGGCGTAGAGTTTACGGTGGTGGTTGAATTTGCCAATGCCTCATTGTACTTGTCAAGAGCCGTCAGAATACTCGTACTAAGCGGCTGCAAAGAATGGCGTATCTTCTTCTTATCCTGCTCCGACTGCCCTTGCTGGACCACCGCATCGATTCGCTCCAAGCTCTTCTTCAAACTAGCGACAATCTTGGCCAGCGGCGCCGCCTGGCCAGGATCTCCAGACAAAAAGTGGCTCCAGAAATGCCGCAGAAATTCTATAGATGTGGCATGGGTCATTTGGATCTGATCTAATAAGCGTCTCTCACCACCCCAGTTTTCGTTATTATTGAGGTTCTGTGTGGCCTCTTTCGACCGTAGCCGGCGCGTTTGCACGATCTGGTCGTTAGCCGCGACAATAGCCGGCTTGTACGATGCTTCACCCACAACACTCAGGTCAATGACACCATGGGCATTCTGCCGCATCTCCTGGAGAAACGCCGCCGTGTCTAAAGTCTTTTTAAACTCGGAATCTCTGTCGCTCTCTTCAGTGAGCCGTTTCTGCTCTTTAATATGCAGTTCCACTGACTTTGCCGTCGTCTCGTTGTCTTTTAAATCAGAGAGACCCATTAATTCGTCTAGTTCCTCATCCTCCCGCTGTGGCTGGGTGTCCGCGGCCACAGGAGTACTATCTGCAGCGTTTTCATCTTCTTTGGCTGCAGTTGCTCTACGCTGGTCCATCTGAAGCATATGCTGCGACAGCAGGTTCATCGTCCGGATCTGTGACATGGTGTCGAGTCCCGAGAACCCTGGTCTCATTGTCATATCAGGCCGATTGCCCAGTTTTTCTGACGAATTCTCTTCATTGCCTTCAATGTCCAGGTACTGCGGAACGTACATGTCCTGCTCCTCTGCTTTGCGTTTCTTGGTCCCCAAAGTGTCCTCTTGGGTCAAATACTTGTCAAGAACTGCATCTGCCTTGTCATTGGGCCCGATTTTCTCACATCTTAGCTTTCTAAACAGCCGAGATTGAAAAAAACGCCCCCAAAAATCCTGCTCCGAGAGCCTGGGCACGTTCTCATTGTACGCCTGGCGCACAATAGGGTATTGCTCGAAGATATCATGGATTTTTTCCCTCGTTAGAGACACGTTGACTTCGTTATCTGTTCCAGTCGCCGGCTTGATAGTACTCAGCACATTGTACTTCCCTCGCTTCTGCGACAGAGTAAATGAGTAAGCACGCAACAGAGCAACTCTAGAGCCCCAGAATTCCGACGCTGACAGTCCTCCTTGGATGACTGCTTCCTGGAACGTTTTCATGAGCTCTTTATTCTCCTTAAGCAGTCCCTTTTGCAGCTCGTGATTAGCCAGCAATTTCTTGGCGTCAAGCGTATAAGTCACCGGCTGCTTAGCCTGGCCGTTTGGCGCGCCATTGGCAGTGGCAACAGAGCCATTGGCTGCCTCTTCCTTGCTGGATCGCTCTTTCTGTACAAGAGCCTGGAACGTGACTTTAGCGCTCTCCAGCAGATCTCGCGAGGTAAAAGAAAACATGTAGCTGGTTGGCTCCTCTCCGGTGTTCCCTAGGACAATAATTTTCAGCAGGATCTTGGCAGATGTCGCCGGGGTGGCTGTCATGGATTGGATCTTGGCTACGGCGAAGGAGACTGCCGGGGCGCTTTCGTTGGCGGCCTGCCATTGCACCAGCTTGTCGTTATCCGCGGTTTTTAGCGTCCCCGTGTTCTTCTTGTAAGTCGCTGGAGTCGTGAACATTGGTTATTGTCCCTGTCCTCCTCCTTCCACACAACCAGTTTGACCAATATTTGTGATATCGGTGATAGGTTGATGGCGATGTGTATTGCGTCTCCCAACTTTTCATATCTCCGACTGATATCTATCCGCACAGGAACTACCAGCTATCCCGGTACTATGCTATCTGGTATTGGTAAATATCGTTAATTCAATGTGCATATGCTGTTTGGTTGAAGGAATTGATTATTATTTTTTATTTGAAATGGTCGGTGCGGCTTATGAGGCTTGTGCGGCTCGTGCGGCTGAGCCACGGTACCTATAGAATGTGCGCTATATAAGCACGACTACTGATACCTCAATGATCAAGGACGAAGATTTAATCCAGGCTGTATAGCAAAATTGTTTGCACTTTAGCTAGCCTAATAGTAAAGCAATTGGCTGTGAATTGATGCCGTCTAAGTCTCTGCCTGTCTGGATTGTGCCTGGCGATTCATCCCAGCGGCATTCACTATTGTCTATAATTAATAAGAGGACAATTGTCCTGTCCACCTAGTGTATATGTGGGGACTGGTGTTCCGCTTTTTCTCTTTGAATATGGTTACTGTACAAATGATATCAATCAGGTCAGAATCCAATCAGCCAGTACTTTTCTTGATTTTTAAAATTAAATATAACGGTAACAGAATCTATAGCAAATAATTAACTTCTCATATCTCATGATAAACCTGCGACAAATAGCGATGTATCGGATAGCTCCTTAACTCTACCGGCGTAAGTCAAATAGCTTCATTAATACCTTTTTCTCCCACCTATTTCCTGGACTGGCCTGATCAGCTGGCCGGCTCCCCTCTGCTGAACTGGATTGGTTTACTGGGCGGGCAACGACTGGCAAGACCCCGTCCTGGTATCTCCTCTACACCAAGAGTGACGCCCGGGGGGAAATCTGGATGTTGGCTATGAGCCCACGCTGTAAGGCGTAACACTTCACCAACGTCGTTGACACCATTGGTCTCCTCCAGATACCTTTTCCTGATTTCTTCGGGCAGTTCCTCCAAGTGGCGCATAAATTCTGGATCATGAAACTCACTTGGATGGAGCAGATTAGCCCAGTTATCCCCATCATTTTCACTGGTCTCAGCACTCGGTCCCGATTGCTTGGTTTCCTCAGCTTTTTCCATTTTTGTAAAATCTGGGGAGAAAGAGAAATGGAAGAATTGGGGAGCTTTTATATTGGTTAACCCGAAATTTCATGATCAGCGTGATGGCTAATCCCGGTAACTCATTCGCTAATTGAAAGGAGAATGGTAGGGGGGGTACCTCTTTCTTACACGTCTAAGCCTGACTGGTAACTGTAGTATTCCCATTATTCGCTATTTACTATAAGCATGCCACGGGAGTTCAATTACCCTGTCTACGTAGCGTAATAGGGGGGCCACTCCCTTAATACCCCCCTTGGGGCTCTGCTTCTTATTACAGCGTCTTTGAAATGATTACTACAAAAAAACATGGCCAAAATCCAATCCGCCAGCTTTTTCCCTTATCATCACATTTAAATACAGGATATATGGTTAATAATAAACCTCCTATACATGGTAATACCGCGACTTAAACCTGCGGCAATTGAAATAGTGATGCTACGAACGGTATCTCAACTCTACCAGCACACATCATATATACCCCAATATTACCTTTTTCTTCTCCCCATTCTCTGGATTGGCCTGGTTTGCTGGATGGGGCTCGTCTATTTCGCGGAGAACTACGGCACGTCCCCGTCCAGGTATCTCCTCTATGTCAAGAGTGACGCCCTCGTCTTTAAGATCTGGATGTTGGCTAAGAGCCCATGCTGAAAGACGTACCGTTTCATTTATGTCGTTATCGTTGTGAACAATCTCCTCCAAATACCTTCGCTTGACGTCTTCAGGCAAGCCGTCGAGGTCGAGCCAATCGGGATCACACTTCCCATTCGGATTGAATAGGTCAACTCGGGGACCCTCTTTTTCACCGCTCTTGTTACTCGATCCCGATTCCTTAGATTCCTCGTTTTTCTCCATTGTTGCAAAAGCTAATTGAAAAGGAAGAGAAATGGAAGTATTGGGGTGCTTTATATTGGTTAATCCTCATTCGCGAAATGCGGGTAACCAGTATAACTCACTGGTCAGATAACTGAATGGAGAATGTAGGGGATGCCCCTCTCTTACATGTCTGAGCCTAACTAGCGGCTATGTGGAGCCCATGTACTATTTCCATCATTCACTACTATTGCCTATAACTAAGCAAACCACGGGAGCTCAATTATCCTATATCAGCCTGGTGCAGTTGGGGGGACCAGTCCCCCCAAACCCCCCTTGGGTCTCCGCTTCGCGGAGAGATTATCTTTTGAAATGGTGGTACTACAAAATGATATCAATAAGGCCAAAACCCAATCAGTCAGTGCTTTTCCTGATTGTTATCTCAATTAATTTTATCTCAATAAAATCTATGACAAATAAACTTCCCATATGTGCTACCGGTAATACAACCATTGCTACCCTTCTACTCCCACTCATCCTCTGATCTGCTGGCTGGGTCTCCTTTGCCGAATGGGCTTAGCCTGTTTCGTGGAGAACTAGTACACGACCGTGTCCGGGTATCTCCTCTAAGCGAAGAGCGTAGCCCGGTTTAAGTCGGGGAACGATTGTAAAACCCTGTCCTGGAATCTCCTCTACAACAAGAGTGAAGCCCGGTTGGAGTCTTGGATGATGGCTAAAAGCCCATGCGGTAAGGTGCATTTTTGCATTATAGTCAAGCGTGTTACCAGTTACCCCTTCCAGAAACCGTCTCCTGACGTCTTCAGGCAATGCGTTCCAGTCACGCAAATCTTCTTCATTAAGAGACTCATTTGGATCCCACTGATTAGCCCGGGTACCCGCCTCATTTTCACTGTCCCTAGCATTCGGTTCTGGCTGATTGGATTCCTCGTCTTTTTCCATTTTTGTAGACTCTAACTGCGGTGGAAGAGAAATAGAAAGAATTGTGGTGCTTTAATATTGGATAATCCTCATTCGCGAAATGAGGCTACCTAACTAGTGGAACATTACATATTAGCACTATTCACCACAGTCTATAATTACACAGAGCTAGGGGAGCTCAAATGCCCTGTCTACATAGCATAGTTGGAGGCACCAGTCCCCCGAACCCCCTCTGGGAATCCATTTCACGGAGAGACTTGTCTACGAAATGATTGGAAGCGTAGTCCAAAAAAATGATATTACTCAGTCCCAAAATCCCATCAATCAGTCTTTTTCCTGATTGCTGTATTATCTCAATTAAATATAACGGAATCTATAGCAAATAATAAACTTCCCATAACAATACAGCAATACTGCAACATAAACTCATAAAATTGGAATAGTGATGCATCGAACAGCTTCTCAACTCTGCCGGAGCGTATCATATACAACCATTATTACCTGTCTCTCCCTTACTAAACGGACGTAATCTGTTCGACGAGCAATGAGTGCAATACCGTTTCCTGCTACCTCCTCGACATGAAGAGTGACGTCTGGTTTAACTCCTGGATGATGACTAAGAGCCCATGCTGCAAGGCATAACAATTCACCAACGTCGATGGTATTATTTATGCCCTCCAGATACCGTCGGCTGACCTCTTCAGGCAATGCATCGAGAAAGCCCTGAACTTGTTCCCTCTTATTTGGATCGGGACCAAGAAACCCAAGTGGATCGACTACATTGGCCGCGGGCGCTTCATTTTCACTGCTCTCAACACTCGGTTCTGGTTGATTGGATTCCTCGTTTTTCTCCATTGTTGTTAAAACTTGCAGAGGAAGAGAGATGGAAAGAATTGGGATGCTTTTATATTGGTTAATCCTCATTTGCGAAATGATCTGCGTAATGGCTAGCCAGGTACACTCCCAGATAATAAAAAGTAGCATGATAGGGGATACCCTCTCTTACATATCTAAGCTTAACTAGTGGTTATGGAACCTGACATCTGTAGTATTCCCAATACTGTATTCACTATTGTCTATAAGCAAACCACGGGAGTTCAATTGCCCTGTCTAGCGAGTGTAATTGGGCGGGTAGAACCCTCCCCCTTCCCCCCAGGAGTCTGCTTCGCGGAGAGGTTACAGTATCTTATGAAATAATTACCGGTACTACAAAATTGATTTTAATCAGGCCAAAATCTAATCAATCAATCCTGATTATCATCACATTTGAATAAATCTTAAAATAATAAACTTCCTATATGTAATAACCGCAACATAAACCTGCGTCAATTGAAATAGTAGTACTACGAACAGCTTCTCAATTCCACTTACGCACATCATATAAAGCCATTACTACCTTTTTCTTTCCCTCGTCCTCTGGATTAGCCTGATCTCCTGGTTGGGTCTCCTCTGCTGGCTGGGTCTGATCTACTGGACGGGATTGGCCTGCTTCGTTGGCAACGACTGCAAGACCCTGTCCAGGTACCTCCTCTACATCAAGAGTGACGCCCGGCTTAAGTCTTGGATGATGACTAAGAGCCCATGTTGAAAGGCGTAGCAATTCACCCATGTCGTTACCCACAGCTTCCTCTAGATACCGTCGCCTGACATGTTCAGGCAATTCGTCGAGGGGGTTGGGCATTCCGGCAAAAAACTCACTTGGAGAGACCACTTTAACCCGGGTAATCGGATTTTCGCCGTTCTGGTTAGTCGGTCTGGTTTGCTTGGATTTCTTGTCTTTCGCCATTTTTGTAAAGCTGATTGTGAAGGGGAGGAGGGGGAAAGAAATGGAAAGAATTGGGGTGCTTTTATATTGGCTAATCCTCATTTGCGAAATGAGGGTCACCTAGCTAGTGGCTATGGCTAACGTATGATCACCTGCAGTATTCCTGAAAAAGATAAAACAAATCGTGCTTCTGCATTGAGTTCCATTGAAAAGTGAATTCTTACCAGGCATTGAATTGATATTTTATCTCTATACTAACTCCACTTGAGTCTATCACCAAGTTCTAGTGTATTCGAGGGCCAGCCCTCGAGCTCCCGTAGCTGGGGGCCAGCCCCCAGACCCCCGCTGCTATCCTCCGCGTGGCGGAGCCCCAGGGGGGTTTGGGGGGACTGGTCCCCCCAATTGTACAGGTAGACAGGATATCCGCTTAATCGCACTAGCGAATACATATGCCATAGGGTATGATAATGCGGCAGGCTAATCTAAGCGATAACGAAAATCACGGATCTCCGACAATTTTTTTTTCAGCGCACGGCTGTTGCACGCACAAAAATCGAAATTTTTCAAAACCTTCGTTTGCCAGGTTTGTCAGAGAAAAAGAGTACAAGATGAGCACCGTAATTGGCATTGCATTTGGCAATAGTTCGACCTCGATCGCTTACGAGAAGGATGGGCGAGTCGATGTTATCGCGAACCAGGACGGTGACCGAGCCATCCCGACCGCCATCTCCTACGTCGGCGTCGACGAGTACCACGGACAGCAGGCCAAGAACCAGCTGATCCGAAACGCTAAGAACACCGTCGTTTACTTCCGAGACTTCATCGGCGCTTCCTACGATAATGTTGACCCGACTTACAACCACGCTTCGGCCCACCCGGTCGAGAAGGACGGCAAGGCTGCTTTCAAGCTCACCAAGGGCGAGGAGGCTACTGAGGAAGTCCTTTCTATCGAGGAGATTGCCGTGCGACACCTGGACCGAATCCGGGAGTCTGCCGCTGATTTCATTGGTAAGCCAATTGATGGTGCTGTGATCGCCGTGCCTACTGACTTCTCCGAGGAGAAGCGTCAGGCTCTGGTCGAGGTTGCGGCCAAGGCCAACCTCAAGGTTAAGCAGGTGATTAACGAGCCAACTGCGGCTCTGCTTGCTCACGTCGCCCAGCGGGCAGGCGTTAGCCCCGAGGACAAGCTTTACGTTGTCGCCGACTTCGGTGGTACGCGATGCGACGGAGCCGTCATTGCTTGCCGAGGCGGCGTCTTCACGATCCTGGCTACTCTGCACGACTACGAGCTGGGTGGTGTTAAGCTGGATGAGGCTCTGAGCGAGTTCATTGCCAAGGACTTCGAGAAGCAGTTCAACATCGACCCACGAAAGGAGGCCCGTGCTGTCGCCAAGCTCATGGCCGAGTCTGAGGCTGCCCGAAAGACCCTTTCCAACACTACTACTGCCAACTTCGCCATTGAGTCGCTCGCTGGCGGTATGGACTACCACACTACTATCAACCGACTGCGATTCGAGCTTACTGGCCGGACTGTGTTCAACAAGATGACCGAATTTGTCCAGAACCTGGTTAAGAAGGCCGAATTGGATGTTCTTGATATCGACGAGGTTCTGCTGGCTGGTGGTGTCTCGTTCACTCCAAAGGTTGCTGCTTCCGTCAGCGCTCTGTTCGACGCTGACCGAACTGCCGTTATCGCTCCATCTACCGAGACCAAGGCGCTCAATCCAAACGAGCTGGTTGCTCGAGGCTGTGCCATCCAGGCTTCTCTTATTGGCGACTTTGAGGATGAGGAGATCAAGGAGTCTTTGCAGCCGGTCGTCACTGTTGCTCCACACACCACTGCTCCAATTGGTGTTGTGTGTGGTGACAGGCTCGAGCCGATCCTGGTGGACTACACTGCTGTGCCAATCCGGGCTACCAAGACTTTCCTGGCCGGCTCTGAGAATGTTCTCATTGCTGTGCACGAGGGCGTTTCCGAGATTGTCACCAAGACTCTGGAGAAGGCTCCAAAGGAGGAGAAGAAGGAGGACGATGACGAGTCTGACTGGTCTGATGATGAAGAAGACGAGGAAGTGCGAGAGAAGGTCATCAAGCCAGGCAAGAAGCTTGCTGAGCTTGGTCTCAAGGGTGTTACTGTCGGCTCTAAGATCGAGGTCAGCCTCAGCATAACCAAGGACCTCAAGCTCCAGGTGGCTGCTCGGGAAGTCAAGGCCGCCGGTGTTTCTGCCCGAGGCGTCACTGAGCCAGCCACTCTCTAACCAACTAAAAAAATAACGTGTTTATGGATTTACCGAGTAATATTTTTATGTATTTCATTTTCATTTGATAGAATAGATTACGATACTTGTGCTATTAGTCGACTATACCGTGACCTGCCATAACTTAGGTCTCCGCTGCTTCAACTGACTTGGGGGCCAGCCCCCAAACCCCCATAGCTCCGCTTCGCGGAGATTCTTGTAGCAATTAATGACCTCCGCGAACCGGAGCTCCAAGGAGGGTTTGGGGAATCCCCTCAAGTTCCCTAAAGAACAAACCATCGGAAAGTCAAAAAACAAACTGGAGTCAGGGATTCAATTGAATTTAATCATTATACCACTAAACTAAAGATACGATACCAAGAAGTCGATAGAAATAGAAAAGAAGCGGTTGACCTATAATGATCGGCCAACGTTCCGGCAGCTCTCTGAGACCTGCGTACTCATATCTGCTTACATGATTATCGCCGTAAGCATTTTTCAGCACAATAATGAAACACAGTGCCCCTCTCTCCTACCCCCTGGATTTGAATGCCCCTCGTAGATTAGCACATTTGAATTTGCTTCGTGGATTAATGAAGCAAATTTGGGTGAAATTGCAAATTCTTTAGGCAGACATATATTTAGAACGTACGTAACAATGTAAAACAAAGCTAAGACGGTTGACATCTGCATACGGACGAGCCGGACTTATGCACGCGGAACGCCAGTTGGTACCCGTAGGTAGGGCGAAGACGGAGGGGAGGGGGGGGGGGCGAGGGGTAGGAGAAAGATAGGGGGCAAGCGAGAAGAATATATTATCTTCACGATAGATAGAGAGGAAAAGCGCGGGGATGACTATAGACGACTTGCCACTGGAGCTTCTGTGCTTGATCATTAGCCATTTAAACGCAGAAGACATGAAGCAGGTCCAGGGGGTCAGCCGAACCCTGTGTTCGGCGGTGGTTGCCCAGCGATGGAAGTCTGTAACGATTGATCTCACGTTCAAGAAGACTAAGCGTGTCCCGTCGTACTTCGAGCGCCACGAAGGCGAAGATCTGTTTGGTAACGACCAAACCCGAGCCCACGATAGCACAGCCGCTAAGGGGTTCAAGTTCCACATCGCCAAAGCGGCTGATTTCGTCAAGTTCTGCAAGGCCGTACATGGCAAGGAGTTTGATGCTATGTTCCAGCATACTCGTGAGCTCACTCTCACGATGCCTATGTACACATCGGGAGCTCTGGACAAGGTCGACGCCAAGGCATCTCCTCGCGGCCTAACTCAGAAAGCCCTCATGTGGTGGTTAATCAAGCGCATCCCGACCGAGTTCCCCAGACTAGCTCGTGTCAACATCAGTGCTATGTATTGGACTGCATATCCGGAAAGAGACCATTCGCTATACAATGAGCTGGTCGGGTCGCTACCACCGCATGTCACGCAGAATATCATTGTGAACAGTTCAGAAACGAGTCTCTCCATGATTGGCGAAGGCTTGAGGCGTGAAATTGCGTCACCAGCGTATTCAAAAGATGGAAATCTACGGTTCCTGCGAATTGTCATACATCATCAGCATTGGCACAGAGAAATCAACGGCGACGCTGATGAGGCACTAGATATTCTGACTGGCATGGGGGAGCTCCCGGAGTCTCTTGAGCGGCTCGACATTGTCTCTCCTGAGGCGCATATCCTGGACATTGACTACAATTACACGGGAGCTGAGGGTCAGTTGACTAAACTGGTGTCGCGTCTGCCGAACCTCAAGTCGCTGGCTTTTTTCCGGGTGCTATTCCGTCCATCTCAAGAGCCATGGGGCCTTCCTCCGACAGTTACTAACCTGGCACTCACCGATATTACTGAACTGAGCGGTTGCTACCCCAATGTGACTAGTTTGCGGTGCTATGGCCAGATAAAGGATGATAACCCCAATTATAAGAAGCTTGGCGGGGTGTTCCCCAACTTGGAAAGCTTATATCTAGATACAGTCGAGAAAGACGGGCTCAAGGTTCTGCAAGACGTGCCGGCGTCGCTCAAGACTCTGCGAGTCATGTACGCTAAGGGTGTCCATTGGAAGCTGATACAGTCGGTGAAGCACATCCCCAATCTTATCATTGATAATCCAGCTGGGGCCGACCTTTCGCCCAAAGCTGTCAAGGTTGGGGCCAAATCGATGGAGGCTACTTATGAGTCGCTTACCCTGGCGATGAAGAAGATAGAAGCTCGCCATGAGCCTATGATTGAGCAGCTTTCGCAAATGACCAAGCGGCTGTATCTCAGTTACCAGAGTGTCGTGTCGGAGTCCTTTAAGGAACGCATGACACCTGCTAAAATTGGCCTGTGTTGCAATCTTTTGGATACCATTGCTGAACGGGGCGGACAGAACTACTGGACCAAGACACTGCCCAAGGACTTTTACGAATTTTCCTAACTCATCACACACACACACACACACACAAGCTGTGGACTTCACAAACCGTGGACCTCACAAAGAGTGGAGATCTTCGATGGAAATGCTTATGATCAATTGCCAGTACGAAATTGTGAGTAAGCTCAATTCTGGCAAAGTTGCTGGCAGTTAATGACTAGACAAACAGTTAGACTAACAATTGGCTCGGTATATCTTCTACGATATATCATTATATCCAGAGCTCTGTATTTTTATCAAGTCTAGTCAAGTGTTTTTTTTTTTGCCTAATGTATGAATCATATAGACTAATTATTGCCGTTGGTAGTACTTCGGGCCAAGATTTGGTTCACACTTTACAGCAATTCCCATCTGTATGGCTTATCCGAATTAAAATGTCTCTATCACTACTGTTATCTCGTGTATATGTCGTTTAGAAGAGTACAATTGACTCAATGAGCTTGCGATGTCCTACGAAGAAATTTCCCTCTACCTAGAACCCTCCGCGAAGCGGAGCTACGGGGGTTCGGGGGCTGGCCCCCGAGTATACTGGATTACATTTATTACACTACTTTGTATCCCCCCGTATACCGCTAGGAGTTATCGTACCAGCGAGGAGGTGGACGGCGGAGCGAACTTCAAATTTCAACTCCGACCACCCAACCCACCACACACGACAAGCATAGACATGAGAGCGAACCTCCCTCCGTCAGGCGCGCGGATGAGCACACAGGGCCCACCGCCGCCGCCTCCAATGATGCAGCAGGCCCAGCAGGCCCAGTTCGGGGTCCCCCAGGGCTACGTCCAGCCGCAACAGATGGCATACCCCCGCCAACCACCTCAGAGCATGGGCTACCAAGGGTACAACGTTCAAATGCCAATGGCGCCCCATTTCGCTATGATGAACCCCGTGGTGGCGATGCAGCAGCCACAGCCAGCCCAGGAGACGGTGCGCAACGTGTGGCGGTGGAACCTCGAGGAGCAATTGGCCGTGATGCGCGACCTCGTGCTGCGGTTCAACTACATATCGGTGGACTGCAAGTTCCCTGGCATCGTGGCAAGGCCGATAGGCACGTTCCGCACGACCTCTGAGTACCACTACCAGACGCTGCGATCCAACGTAGACATTCTGTCCGTGATCCAGATCGGGATCACTTTGTCCGACGAGAACGGGAACCGCCCCGTGCCGTCGACATGGCAGTTCAACTTCCGGTTCAGTGCGAACGAGGACATGTGTTCGAGTGACGGTGTCGAGCTGCTGCGCCAGAGCGGTATCAACTTTGCCAAGCATGAAACGGAGGGGATCGACCCTTTTGCGTTTGGCGAGCTGCTCATCTCAAGCGGACTCGTGCTTAACCCTGACGTCAATTGGGTCACCTTCCACAGTGGATACGATCTCGGGTACCTGCTCTCGATTATGCTGAACAAGGAGGTCCCCGTTGAGGAGAGCGGGTTCCTGCGCACGCTGTGCAAGTACTTCCCGTCAATGTACGACGTCAAGTACATTGCGCGGTCGAACGCGCTGCTCCGAAACCCCCAGAAGAGCTCACTGCTCGACGCAGCTGAGGAATTGAGCATCACGCTGTCGCCGGGGCTCAGAGGCAACAATGGGCTCAACCAGGCCGGCCCAGACTCGATCCTGTCGGACTCGGTGTTCCACCGCCTCAAGAAACAGATGGCCGACATGTCGCAGTACAATGGCCGCCTGTTCGGTCTTGGCGACTCATTAGGCGATGATTCCAAGGAGGACGACCGCTCCAAGCAGTTTGGCTCCGCCTCCTCCGCTAACGCCGCCTCCGTGTTCCAGTTTGGCAAGATGGGCGGCGGACCTTAATCTATATTTACCGCCCTGGATTCCCTCGAGGGCTGGCCCTCGAATACACACTTACGCACTTTCTTATCTAGTGTAATTGGGGGGACCAGTCCCCCCAAACCCCCCTGGGGCTCCGCTTCGCGGAGATTAGCCAACTACCCAGGCACTCGGTTGTTTAACAAACTCCCTGTTCTGTAACAAACTCTAGTTTAGACTGTGTAACAAACTCCCAACTTCCGTTACGAGCTCTAGTAACAACAGGTAGCAGCAACTCTCGCAACTCAACACTTTGCGTTCCTCTGCCCTAAGCCTGCTCTCGTCGGTATTGGGGGACCAGTCCCCCAAACCCCCTGTGGCTCCGCTTCGCGGAGGATAGCACTATCAATTATTGGTTGAAACAAAGCGGGAGCTACGGGAGCTCAATGGCCCTCGACTACAGTTGGAAATGGCCATGTAACCAACCCCCAGTTTTGTAGCAATGTAACCGCTGTGACAGCCTGTAACAAAGTCTTGTTACGACAGCCACACAGCAGAGTTTGCCCTCGAAGACTACATTATTCTACCAACAGAATTAATTAGGGAATCTCTGCTTTGCAGGAGCTCAAAGGCTAGCCCTCGAAGACACTTTAAACACTACCAAGAGGTGTAATTGGAGCATATCCCCCCTGAGGCTCCGCTTCGCGGATCTGGTTGATAAGACGGGGGTTTGGGGGCAGAGCCCCCAACTACGGGAGCTCGAGGGCTGCCCCTCGAAGACATCACCAAGAGGTGTAAATTGGGGGGACGAACCCCCCTGGGGCTCCGCTCCGCGGAGGGGGCGGTTGGAGAGATATGAAACGCACTATTCACGTGTAGTAGATTTTTAAGGGCCGGTTGGCAACGGTGTTGCAGTGCGTTTAATCTAACTGCAGACATCTACGAAGAAAGCCGTGTATGCGACTCCCGCATGGCGCAGTCCAGAGAGCCATTAGGAGTCTGCGGGTCCCTCCAGTGTACTTGCTAAGTTAGGTACGCTAGGTACGCTTGTGACAGGGTTGTGTGGAGAGGAGGGAGCGATGAGAGGAGCTCGGCTCGTGAGGTACTGTTCATATGCGATTTTGTCCGTATTCGGGATATTATACGATTAGACAGGCCGATCAGTACTAGCTGTCGGTCCCTGGTATATCACGGTGCTACGCTGTATGTGGATCCCACTAACGACTCCACTTAGATGCATGCGGCCCTCCTATGATGAGCAGATGCACTCCTGGCTGATAATGGGGGGCCAGTATAACGGGCGGACCTATAATGGCGCGGACCTATAATACCTTGGGCGGACCTAACTAATTAGTACCCGGAGTGGCTGGTTAGGTCCGTAGACCATAAAAACCATTCGAACGGTTCGCCAACCCGCCCGTTGGTGCCACGCTATGGCCAGTATACGCGTGCGTATGGTTCAGTTGGAGTCTGTGCTCAGACAGTTTTATGGATACATGATGCATGTGCAACCGAAAAAAGGAGGATGGTACCAACCGACTCCGTACTGGCAGAGCTGTTGAAAAAAAAATATAGAAAAAAAGCCAGGTCGAGGCACATATATCAATTGCATGGCGTCCAGTGCATTTTTCTCCTTTGGAAATATATTAAGGAGCCAGGAGAGCCCTGTGCATTATATACTGCGAACGGTACTGTACAGTGGACCACCCACCACCCCCTGGATTTACCTGCCATCCCATATATCCGTACTGGACCAAACGGCAACACGCCAAAGCGAGGGTGAAAAAACGCGCTACCAGCTTGTAACAGACGTAACGCAGGTCGCGGGTGGACGCAATTGGATGTGCTGTATATATAAATATGTCCGACATCCAACGCTCGAGGTCCTTTCGCAACTCGCTTAAGTCATTCAGGCACAGTCACTCGGGCTCTATTAGCTCTATCTCCTCGACCACTAACGAAAAAGCAGCACGGACCAGCGTCTCTACCAGTATCATCTCGGCGCCCGTGCTCAATTCGGATATCACCCCGGTCATCTATAGACGCGACAGCCCCAAAGAATCGAACCGTCGCAGCCAGGTCATTGTAGAAGAGGAGGAGTGCTTCCCCCAGAACCAAGCATACCAACCCCAGCACCAAACCCCGTATTACCCCCAGCACCAGAGCCGCATGAGTAATAGTAGTAGGATCCCACCCCTTCAGGGTCACAACCAGCGGGTCATTTCGTCCAGGGCATCCACCCCTAGCATGCGACCATCTCCAAATGTGTCGCCTCAGCTGGCCCAGCCAATTGCATTCCCCATGACGCGAAAGGCGTCCACTTCCAAACTCCAGCCCGCCATGTCTACGACTCGAAGCTCCCTGCTTCACGCTCCCCCGATGCGAGACGTGTGGTTAGATGACGATGGAGACGACTCTTCCTCAGTAGCCATGTCCTCAGATGACTCCGATTGCGAGGACTCCAAGCAGGCCAACGCAATTCGCAAGCTCAAACAGAAAAGGAAGCTGCTTCGGCGGTTTGGGTCCAAGAGCGAGCGAAAAGGACCCACCCACCACCAGTCGACGATGTCTATCTCCGAGCCAATCTCTTCTCAGCCCATTGTTGAGCTCAAGCACACCCCCTCGCGAAGCTCCATGATCGCACCCCAGCGGTCTACTAGCTACGCAGGAAACACCCACACGCGATCGAGCTCGGCTACCAGCCGCATCATGAGCTTCATTGGCAGCAATCGTAGCGACAAGGACTCGAAACAACCGCTCAAATCCAAGATTTCGGCACCCACGAACTTCGTTCACCACAAGCACGTAGACGTGGACTATCTCAGGGGCAGCAGTAGCGACAATAGGGCACTGCGGGCAGCGACCCTCCAAGGCATTGTCGGTACATCGTCCTCCGCATCATCTGCTAACACTAAATCGCGACCGACTTCGTGCCTTTCTTCCTCGTCTTCTTCCATCTCGATCCCCCAGGCCGTGTCATCACGCCAGCCAAACTCCACCCCCAAAATGGGCGGCCACCGCCACGAGGACTCCATCGCGTCCGTGGCGACAACAACGAATGCTTCAACAATTTCCCACGCTGCTTCGACCCCCATGACCTCAGCAGCGCCTTCTCCCTCGAATCTTTCGCTTCGATGTGCGTCTCCCACTAACCTCACTCCACCGCCTATCGTAGGCGCTATCGACAGGAAGCCCTCCGTCGAGAGCTTTGGCTCGTGGAATGCGACGCCCAACTCGGAGTTCTTCGAGCAGCAAAACTGGCTCCTCAGCTCTACGCCAGATGACGCGCTGGAACATCGCTACAGCCACGCGAATCCCTACAGCTGCTACTACCACCAGTCGCCAAAGCTGGCGACCGCCATTACTACCAACAAGACTAACAATGGCACGATCTCGCGGCGGCCAGAAAATTACCAACCACAGCGAAGCTCGATGCTTCTGCCCTCGCCGAAGCTGCCTGTCACGACAATGGCTGTCCCGTCTGTCACCCAGTCGTCTCCGCGCACCAACGAGGGTCTAGGCATTGGGCCGCTTCCAGAAAACTCTTCCAAGATCCTCTACGAGGAGAAGCAGGACGAGGACGGGTTCCAATGGTTCTAACCCTTTTGTATTTATATAACGACCGTTCATGAACTGTTTTTTTTCTTTCTATTCAACTAATCTTCTCTACTTTCAATTGAACTTTCCACCACTCAAATGGACTAGTCTTTTGTACCATTCAATTAAACATGAGGGGCCAGCCCCTCAAACTCCCCATGGCTCCGCTTCGCGGAGGATACTTTTAGGCCGTAAAGAGCTCTGGTTGCCCAACTGTTTCAATTGATTAATTGTTACAGTTTTGTTATGTCGCAACGGTTACAGATATTTCCCGAGATACCTACACTTCAACTATCAACTACATCATAGTCCCATCTATCAGATCGTCGCGTCTTCAGCGCTATCAATCTGTTTCTCGTATCTATCAATCGAACGCTTCTAACTATGGATGTTAATGCCAATTGGACGGTTCTACCAATTGAAAACGCCTTACAATGAAACTCGCCCTGGTGCAATGATAAGCCAACCTGCTTCCAAGGAGAAGGCCCTCCTTCCAAAGGATCTGCAGGGCTGCATGTACTGTACTGTTGTAACAGGCGCACATACAACTTACGTACAGCACTACAGTTTGGAAAATCGTGTTGTAAGTGGGTAGTTGACCGTACGATTAATACATGACATTCACATCAATCGTGCATCAAACGCTGGCACATCAATAGTGCATTTGGTGCAAAAAAAGCATCAAACGCTGGTCATCAATCGCGCATTTCGTGCAAAAATAGAGTAGGCGTTATTCTGTAGCTTCGCCTCGGGCATAATGCAGGAAACGGTGCACTCTAAGTGATGACGCGATCCCCATCCCCCTGAGCACGCGGTATGCACCAATGACCCCCCAGGAGGTGATCAGTTACAGCTACAATAAGGGGGTACGACCAGCGGCTCTCGGATATCTCCTGATTGCCGCTTCTCCTATATGATTGTACTACACTTTGGTCGTATGGGCTGATCTCGTATGTGGGATATGCGACTATTAAGCTACATGGTGGTGTAGTACCTATAGGGTAGAAACACTATGATAGGGGGCACCTAAACAGACGGGTGACAATCAATTGCATTAAAAGCTATGGGATACAATCTATACTAAGCTGTTGGATACTTAGACTATACCTCTTGGGGTATATTCAAAGGTGATAGATTGAAGTGGTGGTATGTGAATGATGGAAGGTGAATGGGGAAGGTGAACGGCGACGGACGACCGAACCTCCCATCTCACCACCAAAATGTCGGCCATCCCGCCTGGATTCGAAAAGAAGATAGATATAGATCCGGAGGCAGATAGACTGACACAGCTCCAGACTTGTTTGGACCAGCTAGTGGTGCAGTTCTACTCCTCACTGAATTATATTAATCACAACCATGACTTTGTGTCGGTCGAGGGCGAGCCCAAGGCCACTGATACAAACGTAGAAAGTAAAGACCCCGAGGAGTTCAAGCGGTCGCTCAAAGAGCTGGCCAAGGACGTCATTTTGAAGACGCAGCAGGTCGAGCACTTGGTTGACTCCCTTCCGGGAGTCGACTCCACGGAGCAGGATCAGCTGAAAAAGCTCCAGGAGCTTGAACAGGGGCTGAGAGAGTTGGAAAAAGAGCACCAGGACGCGTTGAAGGAAAAAGAGAGGCTCCTGGATAGATGCGACGAGCTGATTCTACAGGTCGCCCGGGAAAAGGTTGAAATCGACCGAGAACCGATGTGATCTTTTATTTATTCCTCCATTACTATAATTCTATCTTATCTGCCTGGCCTTGACAATATTTCCTGGCCCAATTGATCCATTGATCCAGAGTCGGAACCTGACAACTTTTTTGGGGGATGGATCATTGATGAAAACGACTTTTAACGAAATGTATCGATAATATTCAATTAAAGTAATGTCCTATTGTAGTCCATTCCCCCTTTTTTTTAATATTTGGATTACCTACTTCGTCGCATTTCATTACTAGCCGATATGACAAGCCCCATCCAGGCGGGGTAGCCTGTCTCTTAACAAGATACATGATAAGTATCACAATCAGCAAATGAATATAACAACTTAATTCGTGGTGTGATATGCAATGATTGAGTAAATGCTATGGATCATTAGTAGAACTGTCACCCTCCTTATCTGATTCAGGGTTACCAAGGTTATTGGACGATTCCTGGCTATCATTTTTGTGTTCATTCTTGGCTGGTTCACGGCTATCAGTAACAGGTTTGGATGGGGACGGATTAACCTTGCCGACCTTAGACTCTAAGCTCCTGACTTGTTCCAGAATGCCAACCAGTTCGATCATACCCTCCAAAGCCTGCTTAAACTCCCTCTGGGAGTCTTTCAATGCTTGCGGGGTCAATATCCCAAACATCTTTATGGGATCAGGGTGTTCATCTTTGGTGGTGACGAGTCGGACCCCCTCTCCGTGAGGCTCCACTTTCGCGATCGCCTTGATCCGCTCATCATATAGGTCTCTGCCGTATCGGACGCCTGTTTTCGCGTAGTTTGCTCTTGCCAGATCAAGAAAACCCTAGTGCCCAGCAATGAGTTAGGTGATAGATCATATATAGGGGCTCACTTACCGTCTTCATGTGCCTGGACACCATCTCCTGGGTCTCTTTATATTTATCCAGTGCATTCAAATAGCTAATAATATTTTCATCATCGTCCATTATGCCAAAGAATACTGCTCCGAGCAAGTCTGGTGGTCGTGAGGAGGACCTTCACGCGACTCCGACGACTCAGCCCATCCACTCCACCGCGGCGCAGAACGACTCGCTTGAGCCGCTGTCGCCTATTCGCGATGTGATGCACAACGACCCAGATATTGAGCAGGTCGATAGCACACTTACTTTGCACGAGGATGAGGAGAGCGACGCCTCCGCATCGCTTATCCTCCTCTCTGACTAGCCCTACAATTCAGCAAGGCCTAGTCATTCAGTAGCGCCCAGGGGGGAGACAAAATAATGGCATACGTAGTATTGTATTTTAATTTATCACATTCTCTTTCTAGTCCCTCGACCCCTAGGGGGGGTTTGGGGGGTATCCCCCCAACTACGGGGTCTGGGGCAGAGCCCCAGGAGAAGACAAGCTCTGGAGGGTTCGACCTGGGGGGCCAGCCCCCCAGACCCCCCGGGGCACCGCTTCGCGGTGGTGGTTTGTCAATTATTTATTACAGATATTCCATATTTCACTTTTCTAGTTTAAGTCCCTCGACGTCGGATGGGTCGATTTCGTTGCCCTGCTGGTCGTAGAAGCGGCTCTTTTGGGTGTACTGGGTCTGGAGTTCAACGAGGCCCTCGGCGACCAATCGCTGGACTTCGTCCTCGTTGAGGAGGTTACCCTCTGGGTCGCGATACTCTACCTTGTTGACCTGGTCCAACAGCTTTGCGGAGACCTGCTCGCCCTTAAAAGTGCCAATATCGTCCTTGCCGTCCGTCACCATGCCCTCGTCAACTGGCAGGATGCTGAACACCTGCTCTTCTTCGTCTACCGTTGGGTCTTCGCCTGCCTCTGGCTCTGGTTCCTGCTCTTCGGAGACCTCGCTGACGGCAGCGGTCTGAGCAGACTGGGAAGCAGTCAGATCGTATTCCTTGTACTCAGAAATGTCATTGAAGAACCTATCGCAGTCGTAGTCCATATCGAGGAAGGTGCTCTTGAGACAGAGGTCCTTGGTCCACTTGTCGCCGTAGGCGAGCGGCGAGAACCACCAGAGCCAGCCGCCGGCGGCCGTGAAGAACAGCACGGTGAGGGTCGTCGACACGATCTTGTTTCGAACGAGTCGCGCAGTCAGGAACTCCCAGAACTGGGCGAGAGCCAAGATGCCAAAGTATAGAGAGCCCAGGTAATGGTGAAGGAATAGTTGACGCGCCATGAGGAACGACGGGAAGTAGTGGATGGCCCAACCCAGGAGGTACGAGCCGAATCCGTAGTCAAACGTGGCGTAGTCGCTGTCACCCTCGAAATCGCGGTAGCCCCGCTGCCATCGCAGCAGCCAGATGCCCTTGTAAGCCACGTAGACAACAATGAGAGCCGTCATGGTCCACCAGATCGGGCCATTGCCTAGCAGGTAGACCTGTCGGTGGTCCTTGCCCCAGAAATTGATGCCTCGGAGCATCAGAGGCCACGACTGTGGTCGAGACTCCCAGGTGTGCGAGTCGGTGAGGCCGGCATTGACCCTCCACATGACCTTGTTGAGCTCCAAGAACTTCGAGAGGAAGGATGGCTTTCGGTAGGTGGTCATCTCAACGTCAGCGCCAAACTGGGGGTGCGAGTTCTCCTCGATGAACCAGATTGAGTTCGCCAGGATGCCGCCCTTGATGCACGTCACCTCCTGCTGTTCGAAAGCCCACTTGGGGAGCTTGACAGTGTGCGAGAAGAGCGTGCACCCGGTGGTAGTATGGATGAGCTTGAACTTGGTATCAAGGGTCCGCAGTCGCTGTCGCGCGACCCCGGGAGCGGACTTCTTTTCTACGATTTCTACGCGGAAGTTGTCGTTGAGGTCACCGGGGAAATCCTTGTAGCCGTAGGCGGAGACCTCGTTCTGGTGGTCCTGTTCCGAGATTGGCGGTCGGTGGTCGTGAGAATGTAGCCGTCGGTAGGTGGGCTTGTGTCGAAGTCGCACAATGGCACCATCCTCTACGAATTCCGGCTCCAGTGGAGCAGTCTCGTTCTCACTGAGCACCTTCTCCAGAACCCAGATGTTGTTGGCATCCTTGTGAGGGTAGAGCGTTATCTGCTGCTGCTTGGAACCGGTCTGGTACAGATGATCGTGAGAATGGAGGTATCCGCCCTGGGTGTTGAGATGTCGAATGGTAAGCTCACTTCCATAGGCAACGTCGGCTGGAACCCGGCTGTTAAGCTTTGTATGCTGAAGAGAGGCCTGGAACTCTGGGCTCATAAACGACGCACCGTCACCCGTGTTGACCAAACAAACAAAATGGAGCGCAAACATGGCCAAATAAAAGGTCAATGGAACGCCAATTAGCAAACTGGCCCGGGCCAAGAAGTGGCTTCCAAACTGGCGCGGAGTCACCGACAGGTCACCAAGCAGCCACCACAGCTGGTACAAAGTCAACAGACCGACCCAGCCAATGGTAAACAGACCAACCCACTTGGAAGAAACAGTAGCTCCCAGACCCAATCCGGTGAGAAGCAGGTACCGGAACCAGTCACGGCCAAACGGCTCCTCGTTCTCAAACTTCTTGAACGCGTAGGCGGTAATTGCAATGAAGAAAAGCAGCGGCGAATCGAGCAGAATGTACCGCGATTGCGTCACCAGCGCATTATCCACCGTCACCAACAGCGCGCCAAAGAAGGCAATCTGCTTCCGGCACCCGGAGGCCCGAAGCGTCGCGTACGAAAGCAGCACTGTCAGGATACCCAGCGTTGCTGGGAGCATACGCATGGCTACGTAGGGCACACCTGGCTCGATGTAGTCGAGTCCAATCGTCTTGAACTCAAACTCTCCATCGTAACCCGCGAGATAGCCCACTACGGCATACAGCATCTTGGCCAATGGAGGATGGACATCCATGAAGAACCGACCAATAATATACTTGCGGGCGAACCCGCCAAAGTGAACTTCGTCAAACACAACCGACGACGGCTGCCACAGCTTCCAGTATCGCACAATGCACGCTACTACAGCCACAATCGTCAGCAGGATCTTGTCACCTTTTGATCCCAGGGCTCGTTCCTTGGCTCTTCCGGCCGGCGGTGTCGCCTTTCGGTACCCTGAGCCCTTATTTGGGGGTGGTGAGCCCTTCACCGGAGAAGGTGAGTACTCAGCCTTTTTCTTCGCAGGCATGGTGAAAAATTCAAAAAAAAACTTGCTCAATTAGCCAAATCTCAGCACCCTCTTAAGGAAAATACCCACAAGTGTCCTCTCTCGAAGAGTTTCGACGCTTTTTCCCTCGCCGTCGTGCTGGTCTTACAAGGGTCTGGTTGGAGGAGGGCTTGTTCTAATTTCAGCCCGAACTTGACACGCGTTCCATCGCGCTATCGCGGGCGCACCCAGCCGCACACCCCCTTCCACCGAACGACCACCCCCTGCGGACTCGGCGATGGAGGCTTGTTGAAGGGCTTTTTGCAGGGTTCGTCCAGGGTTTTTGTTCTTGAGGGGCCAGCCCCTCAAACTCCCCGTAGCTCCGCTTCGCGGAGGCCATTGGACCTGTTGGTTTGGTCTTTGGGGTGTGCATTTTCAAAACTCTGAGTAAACCCTAAACAGTCCTTCTAGGTATCATCCACTGCTCTGGGGCCAGCTGTATCATCCAACGGCCATCACATTTTGTTTCAAGGTTACAAAACGGTACAATCCGCCCAAAAGTACAGAACAGTTCGGGAGCTATGACTGTAGCTGAACCTATAAACTGACGTATTCAATATTGATCCGTATGAATTAAGTAGGGTACTTGAACAATCGCTCGTCCTTGATCACCTATTTCATTCTTTCCCAATACCACTGTCTTTAGATTATTTCTTCGAAACACCAATCTCAGGGTATTATATGGGAAGCGTGCGCATGTAATAGTATAATAGATCCTGATACGATAAATACTTTATATTTTCCCCATGAACTCGAATTGCTTAAATTAAGAGTCGATAATGGATCGACTGACGATTAGAGTGTATCGTTGTATAATTATATTTTTTGGAAGCTTTATTACACTTTGTATTGCCTAACCTCTTTCACTTGCAAGCTGTTGTGTTACTAACTCTAGTGTTGGAGGTGTAACTAATCGTTGTAACGATCTGTAACAAACTTCCACTTCCGTAACGAGCTCTAGTCACAACAAGTACCACGCAGCACAACACCGAGCTCGCCCTCAATGCATTCTACTGCCACAGCTTGCTACCTAAAATTGTATACAATTGGAAGATCTTAACATTTATCTAATGTTTAAAAAGGCTTCAGGAGACTAACGGTTGCTCAAGACGAATCGAGAGTGTTTCGGGAGATGCTACTGATGCCCGACATAACGCACCAGACACAGAGCGAATTGACATACCTATATAATACCATGGTAATAAATCTTGACATAAGTCTGTGCAATAGACTAAGTAGGATAATAATATGGTCTTTGGTCTTAGATGCAACTACTTTTTATTTTACCAAGACTTATTACCACCAATTCAAGATGATCATTTCACCTCTCATATACTTGTAATTGTAGTAGCCTGAGATGTTAGTACGGTAGTTTGATCTATAGAACTTCACTATAATGAGGCTAGCCTTGCAATTTTCAGCGGGGTGAATCGTATAGGGGGCAGGTAGTACAAGTCTAGTATCTCTCTTATTTACATCTTCAACATAACATACCTCAATGAATTACTCGCCTGGATACACATAAAAAGTATCTGCCACTGCCCCAATTCCAGCAATTACCAATAATCCAGCAACTTCTCCGCGAAGCGGAGCCTCAGGGGGGTTTGGGGGGACTGGTCCCCCCAAGAACAGTAGAGGGACTCACCTAATGAAATCAGCAGCTCCTCCGCGAAGCGGAGCCCCAGGGGGGTTTGGGGGGACCGGTCCCCCCAAGAACGTTGGAGAGACTACCGGTAATACATTAATACATTGAGTAACTCTTTCGCAAAGCAGGTCTGGGGGGGATTACAAGCAATAAAAATGGTTATATATATACGTACATACAAAATAAAAAAAAGAGAATCATTCAAAATATCATCATGGTCGTCACTAAGTTAGGTGAGTTGAGAGTAGATCCAGACACCGCCGCCCTGGTCCTCGAGGATTTCGGCGAGTTCCTGCATTTCCTCTGCGTTTGCATTCCATCCGAGCCGGCAGCTGACGCGCACATGGGTCAGGTTGGGCACAATGTCGTCGAGAATGGCCAGCGAGATGTCGTCGGCGTCGATCTTGTGGCTCTGGCCGAGCATGCCCGTCGACTCCATCGTCAAAAACTTGAGCGGGTGTGGAATGACGTTGCCAAACGCGTTGTACTGCAGGTTTACAGGGGATAGGAAGTACCGCGACACGTAGTCAATTGATACCGTCAGAGAACGCAATTTAGGGCAGAGCTTGAGTACCGAGTCCAGCGTGTTTGGTCTCAGAGCCGGCATGGGGTAGAGTACCCGCAGGCTCTCGAGATGGGGGCCCAGTCGCTGGAACAGCTGCCGCAATGGCTCAGACTGCACAAACGGACAGTGGCTCACGGTTAGGTGTGTAATGGTCGCCGGGAACTTTGTGCGGTGAAGGAACTCGTTTGAAATTCCCCCGCTCAACCCCAGGTTCCACAAATTCTCCGGCCAGTCGTGCTCGTACTGCTCACAAAACACCGAAGACCGGGGGAAGTCGAGCCGTTCGAGCTGCTGGGTGTTGGCGATAGCCATGAAGAGCACCCGTAGATCGACCGTCTCGCTCACCAGCGACAGGTCCAGCGTTCTTAGTCGAGCGCACGACTTGAGGCTCACGAGTGGGGCATACCCAAAGCTCGTCTGCGGCGCAATGAACACCTGAAGCGACGAACTGCACCGCCGCAGCACTTTAGACACATATGAGTTCTTGCCGCTCTGGATGATATTCCGCAGATCAAGCACTTTTACGAGCTGCCCCAGGTCCTTGTGCTGGGTCTTGAGCCGGCCTGGTCCACGCACGGCAGACTTCGAAATGGCCTCTACGAAAGTGGCAAAATTGGACGAGGTCAGCTTTGGCTCGCGGTAGAGCCGCTCGACGCCGACCGAGTACCAGTCTCGGCACACATAAAGCATACTGGGCTCAAAGTCCTCCAAAGCATCAAAGATCATAGCCAGGATCTCTGGTGGGAACCTGATCTCCCGCTCTGCCTTTGGCTCCTCATCCGCCAGCTTCATTTCGTGCCACTGGCGGCTCAACTCCTCGAGTTCCTTGCGACGCTTCTCCTCGAGATACCGTCGGTCAAACTCGTACACCTCCTCCAGATCCGGACTGCTGTATCCGGACTCCGCCTCCTCGTCCGGCTTGCTACTGTGGTTGTGGCCCGCCAGTTTGTTTGTGGTTGTCGTCGTGGTTGATCGATGGTGATGTCTCGTCTTGTCTTTGCGCTTCGTCGGGGGCTTCATGGTCAAGCCGCACGCCGCAGCCGCAGCTGACTCAGCGTCTCCGGCCGACGACAGGCTGAGTCGCCGTTCAGCGGCCTGGACGCGCTGTTTAATGGCCGTATAGACGGGATCCGACTTGTCTGCAAAGAACTGGTCGGCCTGCTCGAGTTCGTCCCGCAGCGATTCCTCGTCGTCTCCTTGCTGCTCTGATTCTTCTTCCTCTTCGTCGGAGGAGAGAATGCTAGGTAGCGACCTCTTGCGGTGAGAAGAGGCAGTTACGGCCCTTGCCAGGCCGGAAAAACTAGCTCTCCGCCTTGTAGCGGTCCTAGGGACTTGTTCCTCGTCGCTGTCGTCGGAATTTGACCCAATTACCGTGGTGAACCGCGAATCAAGGTGGTGCACCTGGGAGAACGCGCCGGACGGGATAAACGACGCAGGAGTCGAGTGTCTCCGGAACCGCAACGCCTGTCGGAAAATATACCCGTTGAGTTCTCGCGGGTCCTGTTCTTCGTCCGACGATACTGAGCCAATGGAAGACGCGTCCGAGTTGTGGGCACTGCCTCCCTTGATTACTATGGCCTCTGGGTGGGCCGGGTCTTTGCCTCTTCTGAACAAATCCTCAAACCCCTGGGAGAGCCTCCTTTCAAAGACGTACTGCTGGGGCAGCTTAGGGATGAACTGCTGGTCCTGGAAGTTTGCGAGTTGCGTGCGCAGCCGCTGTTCCATCACCTGGATAGACGCCTCTTCCTCAGCGCGGGACCGTGAGCCATTTCCGCTTAGATTCGAGCCCGGAGTCGTGGTGTGACGGGGCTTGATGGGTCCGGCCTGACTGGAGCCTGGCTCGTGTCTCCGGTAGATAGGTCGAACCCTGCGGTTTCCTCGCTTGTTAACAATGGTGAAAAGTGCTACGATGCTACGTGATTTACGGGAACGCTATGTTTCCCTGGGGGCCTCTCTCATTCACAGATTACCAGTGTCGTTTCACGTTTTCAGTGCTAGGGCCGCTTTAGAGACTTCAACGATTATTAGTGCCGCTTTAGAGACTTCAAAGATTGCTAGTATCGGATAGTGCGGGTGGTAGTTCAAAGATTACTAGTATCGGATAGTGCAGGTGATAGTTCAAAAGATTACCGAATAGTGTGGAAAGTTTACTAGCGTTGATAGGTGGGAATATAAATACGCCCCTCCTCAGATCTAATCTTACGGGGAGTTGAGTAAAAAAGGAGATTTACCTCCACCCTTCCGTGAATATAAGGAAGTGATGTTCGGGAGCTCACACCACCCGTTGGACGTATACGTCTTAAATGGTGTGGGGCAGGGTGGAGAGATGGGGGGATGTGCAACCCGGGGTGCGGAGAACGTATAACATCCGGGGAGGCAGGGCCTGTGCCTTGTCCCTACCAATGCTGGCTGTATGCCGAACGTACCATTTTCTCCTGTGAGGTCTCGTGAAGTTAAATTGAAATTAGCAGGCTTAATGCAAGCTCAGTACATGTCATCATATTAATAGGATGCAATTGTATGCACATGGAAACAGGTACCGTACCGGGTGTAATACCCTTTAGTAGCGTAGAAATGATCCCAATCGGTTTAGACCTTGAAATTACGAACGACTCTCGGCGGAGCCTGGCTACGGGGGTTTGGGGGCTGGCCCAAGAGAACTAGTTTGGATAGTTTCAGAAAAACTATATTTTTATACAATTGATATATTTTCCATCGCAACTAGTCGGCTAAAGTGAAAACGGGACCTAAGGACCCGACAAAATCACCAAAGCACAGTTACAGAACCAGCAAGCCTAGTTGCTTATTTGCTATAAAAAATCAAAATGTTAGTTACCGTTTTCCAATAAATCAATTGATGTTGTAGTTCACTTACCTTCGGGCTCTGACCTTCCGGCGTTTCCTCTTCAATCGTCGAACTCTCTTCTTTCTCCACTTAGCTCTCATTCTAGATCAATGTTAGTTTTCGAATCCAATCCCCAATGTTTAAAAACCACTTACTTGATAAATGATCAATAAGAGTGATGAGGAAAGGAAAAAGGGAAAAAAAAGAGTATTTTTGTAGCGTTTAAAGGTCCCAGCCCCGGGGGCTCCCACCCTCTCCCAGCGACAAAGAGTCGGTCTGGCGTGCGCGCACGCACTATGGCTTGCCCAAATAGCCCCATTTTTGCTTAAGTAATTGGTTAATAAGCGAATTCACGCCCCGCCGCGCCCGCCGCGGGAAGACAAAGGGAGGGGGCGCGCGCGGTCCAGAGCGCCCAGGGGGGGTGTGACTGTTAATTCCGCCGAATCATTAGTGTTAAGCGGTCAAGTTAATTATGATTCGGTCGTCGCTGGTTGAAGGCGACGGACGACGGTGTAGACGAGCCGGAAAGGAAGGATGAGGAGGACGAATACCGTCGAGTTCCATACAATTGCTGCGGGCCACAAGAGCGTGCGGTGCTGTTGGTATGGGTTCGGTGCTTGGATCGACTCGAGATAGTGTTCACCGCTGGGCACCTGTTTGCCCGGTTCTTCGGTACTAAACTCGAGGGTGGGGTCCAATTGGCTGGGCTTTTGGTGGCTGTTGCGCTTCATCTGTAGCCTGTATAGTCGTAGAGTCTTGTCCATCTTTTCCATGGTCTTCCACGCGGTGTGCAGCTCGGTATAAAAGTTTTCCTCTGATCTGTCCATGCGGCTCTCCAGCGCCGACATTTGGCTCGATAATAGATTCATATCTTCCTCGAGGAGATCTACTCTTGCTGTGGTTCTCTCGAGCATTTGCGGTGCCTTTTCGGTTGGAGAAGCGGGTGATGGCGCGTAATTGTGCCATTCACTGGCCTCAGTGAGCCGGTTTATGCCTCGAGCTAGCTCCATAGCGATATAAAGGAAGATATTGAAGTTCGTAATGACTTTGGACCCACTCGAGAGGAACTTCCTTGAGTAGTACAGTACAATGCCTCCTCCAAATGGCGCGCTGAGATGCAGCACCAGAGCAGCGATGTAAGTACTGACTATGAGGGCCTGGCTAGCCCCACGCTTGGCATCTGCCTTTGCCTCATCACCACCACCACCTCCATCCTCATCGTCGCCAATCGGCTGTGAATCGGTAGCGTATTGGTGACTAGCGAGGGCTGCTTGTGCGTAGAACTTCCATGTGCCGTTTGATATGTTCCACAATATCCAGCCGTCGGCAAAGAGCAGCAGCGAGTCGGCCAACAGCGCCACAGCTCCCTCTCCAAGTACCAATGACAACACTGCTGGCAGCAGTGCTAGAATCAGTGGAAACATTGGAGAGAGGTCCTGTTTAGGGGCCTCAATGCTATACAGGGACCCTGAGTCTGACCTGCCCAGGCCGCCCGCGGGGGATGAACTGTCCGAGTCTGGGGAAACTCCACTGTAAGCCATCGTGTGCAATTCTGCTCCTCTGTTTACACGGATTGTCTTTGGTGTATATATCTGTTAGGTTATGCTATTGTATTTTTATAACCCTAATCTAAGTAAGGCAGGGGTTTTGCATTTGAACTCAGGGGTACCGATCAACCCCTGCGATCAGTAGAAAAAATGTCTGCAAGCATGTGCACATGCGGGATATCGACCTCATCATCAATCAGCCTTCTGAAAAGGGCTTGCACGATAGTTCCGACTATAAGCTCCATTCGATTAGTCCTCCTTCGCCTGACGGGATTGTCGTAAACTCCAAATAGCAAAAGGATGGCTTGTTTGACACATTAAAGATTCATAGCTTTATGTACTGAAGAGACTAATTTCCATACATGACTTGGACAAATCTAGCTGCCAACACATCGCTGAAGACAGCGTGTATTAATCTCTCTTCCATCGGACCTGCGAGGGTTTGTACGCGTAGTAGATGCCTCCAACACCAAGCTGCGTGTTCCATTGGTCAATGTAACTGATCATTGCCGTCATAATCGCCATCTCACGAGGCACCCTACTTTCGTCGACTTTGAGGGTGAATCCTTTGGAGTCGTTAATCGTCACGACCGCGACCCGCTCGCGGACTTCACTCTCCTTCTCGCCCAGGTTGTGAACTCGCTCCATAAACTTGCCGCGCGTCGTCCATTGGTACGTCGTGCCGTCTGCTAGCTGGAATAACCGATAGCTATCAATGGCGTCAATTCGGTGTCCCATGACATGCCAGCCCAGCTCAAAATTGTCGCCCTCAGTCTTGATCAGTAGTACATTGCTTCTCAGTCCGGCTCTTATCGCAGCAGTTGGCTTCTCCTCGCCTTGAGTGTAGAATTTGTATGCTCCTTTTATCGCTCGAGATCGAATCATGTAGTATAGCCGTTGGTCAAGTGTCGTCTCAGGATTGGAGTCGTCATACACATCAAATACCTTGCCACCTTTTCCAAACTCTTTTCGAACGGTATACGAAGACACGTTTTCGGGGAGGTCTATAATATTGGGGATATACCGGCTTGATTGCCGGTGCGGATGGAAGAGAAGAGCTTTCGCGACAACCAGGGGTCGCATTACGGGGGACATAATCAATTCGAGAGGCATACTGGATCCAAAATTTTCTCTTCTAGTGATGTATGAAAGGGTTGTTTAGGAGTACCCCGTTGACCGTTATATAAACAGAGGTCGCAATTAAGATTTCGACTACCTCGTACTAAACTCAAACCCTCGGTCACCATTAACAAGCCACGGTTCCCTGCAATGGCTTTCAAAACGGGTCATATGATCGCTTTCCCAAGGTATCATCTCTCTTGTTATTCGGTTACTTCTATGGTCAATCACCTTTAACTAGTTGGCCACCACCATTTCGCTAGGGAGATCAGTTAACGAATTGGATGGATGCAATTGATGCAATTGGCTTATCGATATCTTTTTTTTTTTGATAGTAAGTATACATATACCGTGTTACTACGCTAGCATATATACCCGTCGATCGCAACAGCTGTATGGCACTATATAAATGTCTCTCTGGCAACAATTCCTAATGATAATTAACAAATCCATTGAGGAATACGTTTATGGAAGATCTTTGGCATCTCTGAAGGCAGGAAGGAAGTTGTAAATCTCGGCATTGTCTACGTCCCAGACGCCCTTTTCGTAGTAGACATCTTTCTTGAGGATTTCCTTTACCTCTTCCCTGGAATTCGCCCGGACGGTAAGCATAGAGCCGACGAAGCTTGGAGTAGTACCTTCCTTCGGGTCCTGGGAGAGAAGCCCGCCCCCGCTAGTAAGGATACCTGGCTGCTGCTGTCGAGTGACCTTCAGATTGCTGAAATGCTCAGGACGGATCTCCATTCGCTTTTCAAGGACGTTCGGACGGTCCTTGATAATCACCAGGTACTCCTTCAGGGCCTTTGAAGTCGATAACATTCTTCTCCCAATAGTATTCATAATTCAAAGCGGGCAAACTGTTCGTGTCTAAATGGAGTCGACCGACGTGTCTATCCCCTATATATACTATGGATCGATATGCTTTGGGCCGGTAATTCATGCATGCAGTGCACGGTTCCCCGCGCGCTTATAAAACTCGAGATCCCGCGGCCGGGCCTTGCAATTCACGCGTTTTTTTTTTGAATAATTTCATTTACTACACTGAAATACAATTGATATATAATAATGAACTAATATCACGTGCGCGTATATATATACGCCGGCCGGCTGCGTTTATTGTATACGCGGCCGGTGTATATTGTGTATACAATATATATATTGGCTCCCGCGCGCGTGCGCTCGCGGACGTTGAAATTTACCCGCGCGCGTGCGCACGCGAGATCAAAAATATTATGATCGCGATCAGCAAAAATAGCTGCCTCCTAGCGGAATTGAACCGCTGACCTTTGCATAACGTACGAAGTACAAGTGCAACGCTCTACCCCTAAGCTAAAGAGGCAGTAAGGACTGCGCTGCGACATTTTCAGACATATAAGAAGGGCAAAATAGAGCCAAAAAATTTTGCCCAATTCCGCCTTAAATCGCGAGTTTTTTGGCGTATTTCTAGCCCTATAGAAAACTTCTACAATAGAATTAATGAATAAAGCCATAATGTAGATATTTTATATCGCTCCTGCCAAGCTAGAGGAGATGCAAGTTTGGGCTATTTCATCCGATCGCTGACCCCGGCGTTTCAGCATTTTTAAACAACCTATACAACCTATTGAAAATAGAAAGAATTTGAGAGCTGTATATAGATTTCTGCAACTTTGCGTTAAGTTAAAGCTGCTATGAGGGTCAAAATAAACCGTACTTGTCGCGTAAGCACATTTGCTTTCATCCATCAAATGCTCAGTTCAAACTCGCGAGACAAGGAAGGACTGAAACCATCGCAGACGAAAACTCTGAGTTCAAATAACCTATGCCATTTGAGTTAAAAGTTCATCTGACGTAATATATGGGTATCAGAAAACCAATCCGAGAATAGGTGTGTCAGTGCGACAATTCTACCCTCGAAAAGATCGACCATATCTTCACCGAATGAATGAATGAATGAATAAATAAATTGTCTGTATTGCGACTATGTCCCCAAGTTAGGCTTATATAGTACATAGTACTTCAACATATTTGTCCGCTAAGCAGACATTTCAACATATTATAACAAATCAATGAAAATCAAAAACCTTTAATTGATGGGGGAGCTATACTTTGCGCGCTACTCTTTATGGTCAGTTGTGTTTGTTCGTCCTTTAGTATTTCCCATAGTCACATTCGCCAACGGTGAGTACCATTCTTAGTTCGATATAAGCAGGTACTTCAATTGCCCCAAAAACCTATCTCAATATCTATTCTGAAGCTATTGTGGGAGCCTTCTTCCATGAATGGAAGGTGGTTTGAAATATAATCATACTTATTCTAATCACTGTTGCGTTTACGAATGAAAAAAAGTCTATTTTAGCCCGTTGCGAAGCTGTCACGATGCTAAGCTTTATAACACTTAGTTACTTAGTTCCTCCCATACCGGTATTTGTTCGCTGAACATACATTTCAACGTATTACAACTATAAACCATTAAATGATGGGCAGATTTCCTTAGCGCCAAGGCCCAATGGCAGACGGAAACCCTTTTTTTTATAAAAAAATAAGAGCATGTGGAACACCATTGGTGATACTGGTCCCAAAGTACCGGGGAAAGGATCTGGACCTGATTGTTGAATTTACCAAACCGAATATCGGTAGTACATTCTGGAGTTGAGTTCGTAGTGCTGCGATAAGAAAAAACATTAGATAATCTATGTAAATAGAATATTGAAATGTGTTTTTAGGCTACCCCGTATTATGCTGTATACCAGGTAACTCACTCGCGCTCCGAGAAAAAAAAAATCGAAGACTCCTAATAAACAATTAACGGTAGATACTTTCGATTGCGCTTAATTGTAGCTAGCGAGGTGAGGTACCTATACAGCAATTCTTCAATTCCTCTCCTCTTCCGACTTTTTTACTCGTTGGGCGAACATAAAGAGCGAACGAGCTTGCCACCTGATCTTCTCACCGTTGTACCATTGGTTGCAGTAATATTCTCATATCATATGGCCAATGTTTGGGAAAAGATTCAGTTTACTCGGACTCCCCAATTACCAGAATTTCCGAATGCATTATGCAATGCTGCAATCGCCGTGACTTACAGGTATTTTCGCGCGTTTTTTCGCGACGCGTAAATTAACCTCCCAATTTGTTCCACTCACCCTGTTACAGTGCTCATGAATGTACCGCCCCTATAGCGACGTTCGCCCGTCCCAGCTTCGATCATCTGCTGATCTTAAAAAGATATGTACAGCTGGGTTAGTAGTATCCAAGCCGGTTTATAATGCTGGCACCGGAGATTTCAAATTTCAACTTCTAGATCCCAGCACAGCCGACAGTCCACCGGTAAAAGTGCACTTGAACATTGCACATTACGAGCAGTTCCATCCACCAAATCTCCAACAAAATGATGTTGTTCTTCTAGTGGGGAACAATTATTCTGGCGGGACAATATTTTCAGCTCCTCGTTCAAGCATGTACATTTGGTACATTTCAACGGCTGATTTCAGCAAACAGAGGAATCTTAAAGCGGCCGAAAACTACAGATATCAAAAGTTCCCTGAGTTACGCGAAGGGACCCATGATTGGAAGATTTTGACTAATGTATGCAAGGAGGCCGAGCAGTTCGGTCTTCGAGATTTCAGTGAGTGGAAGCTCAAGGAGACGAAATCGGAAAGCACTACCCCTCCGCCACTCATGGCAGACTATCCAAAAAAGACCCTCGAAGACATCGACTCAATGCTGAAAGTTCGAAACCCAACACCCCAAGTTGAGGTGACGATAACGGTAGAGCATTTGAACGGGTTTAATATATATGGGACCGATCACTCGAACCACTGCAATCAATACATATTCAAATTGTTTGGTAGCAAGGAAAAGGATATTGATAGAATATCAGTGGGTTGCCGTCTAAGGATACAAGGTGTTGCGTTTAAAATGAGCCAGAATAGGGTGTTTGGAAATATCCGTGATGGGTGCTTTATCACAGTGTTGCCCGCTGATGAAGTGCCAAGTAGTACAAAACGAACCAGTGAAGGAGAGAGCAGTAAACGAATTGGGCCGGTTAAGGTCCCCAGGATTGTGAACGAACCGGTAACTAAACACAAGCCTACCCTGCTAGGCTCCAAAAGTGAAATGATTGATTTCAATCTCGACCAAGAGCTTCAATCTGGAACACTGAGAAGCATGTACGATCAGTTTTTGCTTATCAAGAACAGTTCTATGCAATTCCATGTCAGAGTTCGCATCTGTTCTACCCATCCACAATTTTATCGAGATTGGATTAACGACAAGAACGAAGTGTGTTTTACGCTTTTTGTCAATGACGGATCAATTGCCAAGGATGTACCGATTTACTTTGACGAAATCCACGGATTGGCATTCCTGAATTTCCGGCAAAGGGAAGAAATAACGCCCAAAGCCATAATGGAAAGAATGAATGTAATAAAGAACGAGTGGGTTGATCTTGGAGTCCAAATTGTTTCTGCTCTTGAGGATTCTATTATAGGGTACCAAATAACGGGATTTGGAGCCCAGATTAAAATGATACATGACTAGGCGTGGCTACTCTACACTCGCGCATTTCTGCCGTATCTATTGGCATACATTCCAAACGCCTTCATCGGGAAATAGAACTTATAGTTCGGATATTCCATCGCACAGGAATGGTTGAAGACGCCTTCAACATGATTCCAGTCATATGAGCCGTCCAGATTTTGCTGGTCCATCAAATATCGAACGCCACGGTCGATAATATACTTCTCTGGGTAATCTGCAAGCAGTAGAGCAATAACAGCCCAGCTAGTTTGAACCACCTGACTCGTTTCATCTCGCACCCAAGAATGAACTTCGCAGGACCTGAAATTCTCGCACCATCCACCGTCTTCTTCTTGGTGGGAGGCCAAAAAGTCACAGCCTTTTCGCATCTCCTCACAGCTGTGGTAAGTCCAGCCCTGAGTAGACAGCGCCTCAATGGCGAACATAGTTGCATAGGTAAAGCACACCCCCCAAGATCCGTACCAGCTGCCATCCTGTCGTTGGAAACTCTTGATGTAGTCCAAGGCGATTTTGACAGCATGATCAATGTCTTTTGATCTGTAGTCGAAGTACTTTCGGAAGTATACCAATCCAAGGACAGATGAATCCGTGCACTCCACGTACGGGTATTCGATCATGATGTTGCCAAACACTTCAGCAGGGTTGAGCTGTTCAACAATTTCCGGACCCTTGATTCTCTCATACGAAGCGAATGAGCCGTAGTGGAAATTGTCAGTGTTTTGCAGAGATAGCAACACATCAATGCCATCTCTGAGCCTCTGCTCCGAGATCTCGTCCTTGAGGAATTCAAGGCCGGGAACGTTCTGCACCATAATGATTGCCTTGATTGCTTCAGCGGTACAGTCACTCACAGTGAAACCCTGGGTTTGGGTCGAGAACGGCCATGCACCGTTTCTGTGGTCTCTGAAACTCCCCTCGACACAGTCCTCTACAAATTGTGACCTCAGCAGGAACTGGTACCCCTTGACAATGGCGTCTTTGAACTCTGGTAGCTCGGCTAGGCCCGCGACGACGCAATATTGCAGAGCGAAAGCGCAGTCCCATACCTGGACACCGTTTGTTCCATTCATCATCATGCCTTCCTCGCTCATGAACAGAAAATCTGGCCATCTGTACAAGAAGCGCTGGAATTCGGGTGAGTTACTGCCTTTCTCGAGGTATACACACATGGCACTCATGACATTGCTGACTGGCGCAATTGCCAAATAGTCGGTATTTTCGAGGTCCTTGAGAATTAGCTCAAAAGCATACTTGTTGGCTTTCTTCAGGAGCCAATTGGGTCGGATATATTTCTCATACTTCACTAAACCCCAGTTCGCGATGTCGAGCAACTTAGAGTGTGGATAGTACAAGTCCACTCCGCACACTGTGTTCCGGTGCTTGGAAAAGTCAATTGAGTCGTAAGGCACCGTGTAAAGCTCTTCTCTGAGCTCTTTCAACAGCGGATCCAACTCGGCCTTGGCCCTAGTAGAAGATAAATAGCCCAAGGGCAAATAAATAGCTCGCGTGTGCACCCACCACCGACCAGGGTGGAAAGGCACTGCATATGGCAACATCCAGAGCTCTGGAGGAGCTGGATTTACACCATCCCAATCGTAGAGATTAAGCATAGCCAGGTACGCCTTACCCCAGTGCGGGTTGCCAATTGCACCGCCTAGGCGATGGAGTGTTTTACGCGCCTTGACAATAGCCGGATGGTCTCGCTCCATGCCCAATAGCCGCAGAATTAAGTAATTGATAGTCGTGCCGAACGCCGTACTCTTATCATAGGTGTGCAGCCCCCACCCGCCGTCGACGGGGTGAGCTCGATTGATAAGGTATCTCGAGATTTCAATCTTCTCCTCCTCAGAATAAGGAACTTTGCAGAAGTACTTGGCGACGATATATCCGACCAGCATGAACATTGGCCCGCTGTATTGGCAGGGGAACGTGCCGCAGGGGTCCTGGATGTACTTGAGGAAGCGCATGCACTTCACCGCCGCTTCAAACGGTGTTTCAGCCTTTGGGGTTTCTCCCGGGTCGAAGGTCTCTAGGCCCAGCTGGAAGGAGGTGAAGTTGGACGGCGGGTACTTCTCGAGGTGGTCGTCACCTTCGCGGATGTAGACCCAATTCTGCTTCCCGAGGTCATCAGTGACAAGTCTCCACCGACTGGGATCAGTTCTGGGCAGTCCGTAGCGCTCAGAAGGCAGCACGAAGCCATCGCCAACCTTCATTTGTTTGGTCTTTTACGCGATGATGTTTTATCGTGTTGAAGGGTGGTGGTGATGTTTGAATCGGGGTAGGCGGAGCAGCAAAAGGGGGCCAACATACTCGTGCATATCATACGTAAGTAGAGCACGCCCACATATTTCTGGAGCTACGTACGAATTCTAGGCTTTGCCGTCTGTACGTATCTTGCCCAATGTCGAGATGTACTCGGTTGTTATATTTCTGTTTTTGGTGATTCGATTTGGGCTTATTTTTACTGAAGTGCGACATGCATAATTCAGCAATCTCGATAATATAAGTAATTTCAATCGCGGTTGATTTGTTATTAATAAAGTCAAGAGTGTTTGGTATCTTCAAGAGTTCTTGATGATCGCGTTTAATGTCTACTGGTTTGCAGTTTGTGAGAAGATGGACATCTTCAAGCAATAATAGGATGTCATGGGCTATTGAGAGAGAAGGATCAGTTGGACTGCAGATTTGGGCAGGCAAAAGATGGTCGAGACCAAAGACTACAGCATGGAAGAGGGTTCATTCAAATATACAGCCAGTAATATCTCAGATACAGTTACCATTCTAGTTGTCGATAAATAAATACAGTTATTACAATAGTCATCACTTTGAAGACATCAGATATCAATACCGATTATTCTAAACCAGTTAGTAATCCCCAGAAACACAGAAAGATATCAGAACTTACTCTGCTGGGTTGGCAGCATGTTGAATCGCTTCTTCAGAGTGACTCGCTGTCGCGAGAACTTGTCGTCTGGCGAAAATCGAGCTGGGTGGGCAGACTTGGTGATCTCACCGTCAGCAGTCAGCTTGTTGAGAGTGTAAACTCGCTTGCCCTCGGCATCCAAAGTGTACATCAAATGCATCTTTAATGTTTTTTGATAAATTTTTTTTGTAAAATTTCACTTTTAATGTGTCGGGAGATGATCGATTTATATTTGCTCAAATAACCATAATTAACCCAATTTTATTTGTATATCAGCCGTGCGTGTTTCAAAACTACCAGCATACTTCGAATGTTGGCCGTTACATATCAGCAGATATATCATATCCATATCATATATTAACTGAAATGTCGTACGTCATTCAAGGCCTGTTGCTTAATTCATATATGGCACAGATGTTGCTTTGGACTATTGTGACTGGCAAGTATCATCCAATTGTGGCCAGGTTCAAAACTAACTACCCCGGGTAGTAAATCTACCTGGTATTCTACCGTCTCACGCTGTACCAAAATAATTACTGGTATAGAGCAGGAAGGTATTCACAGCTGAATTGCGCTTGTCTTCTTTAATATGCACCAGGAAGAATAGCATGGAAACCTACAGTAGTACAGTAGGTGTAGTGCGATGGTACTCACAGATAAAATTTCTGCTTTCCATGGGCCCATTCAATGGAATCAGCTTATCCACCTGCGGCATATTTTCTACTGTATTATATTTTATCTGCGTCTTGCTGCATACTGAGTAAGCTCTAGCCTACTCAACAAAAGCGCATTATCGTAATGTAGTCGGCTGAAACCTTAATGCCGAATCACGCCGGGTATTCATTCGACCGATATGTGACCAGTGCAAGGGTTTACCTTGGATTGTGGAGAGTTTTAATATCTGAGATTGGCTGCACCGTTATCAAATGTAATGGTCATGGCCTTTTTTTCGAAAGTCTAGGCCCCAGGGAGCATACGCATATTGCATGATTGTATGTGCATATGTACGGAGGAGAAGCCCACAATGCCTTTTGGACGTTTAATTTTCTAGGCCGGAACAATGCGCATTGCGCATATTAGAGTATCTCTCGCAAGTGGGCCTAAGGTGTGTGCAGAATGGAAAATAACACATGCCTGCGTTAAGCAGACTGGAAATCGCAGCAGCCGAACTCACATCTCTCCTCTTTTACGATCAGCATTTACACAGGGAGCCGTCCTAACGTACCTGTGGGTACGTATATCCAAAAGACTGGGCTTCATCGCTCCTGTGTCCACTGGGGAGGAAAATATGCCAGCCAGCTAAAGTACGCCAGAATCTGGTACTGAAGCACACTCTCACTAGGATTGATTATTCTCACGGGTTTCACCAGGGATGGAGAATACATGCCTTGAAGATATGCAGCTACGCTTATTTTCTGCCGTGCTTTCTCACCACCAGCCATTCTAAGCTTGAAAATGCCGCTTCATCACGTGTAGAGCGAGAAAGCCACAAAAATTCTCCGATTGACCTGAGACAGAAGTTACGATCTAACCGTTGGCTATAGACGAACCGATTTATACATAGCTGTCGTACGTGTTTTGTTTTGGTACGTGTTTTGCTTTGGGGCTCTGAAAGCCCGGGATTGGCAGTTCGTCAATGATCGAGAGACATTCGGCGGTGCAACAAACATATCGGTAAACATTGACAATTGGCGATATACATATACCAGGGGAGTGCGTGTATGCTATTGTTAGTAGCCTTCCGGCCGTTTTTCTTCATGCGTGCCAGGACATGTATTCCTGATCCTGCGCTGGGGCTGCGGGTTGTATATACGGACCAGGATCCAGCTTGACGGGCCTCCGCTCCAAATGCAGTGAGTGACGAAAAGAACGCACGAATGGGACGGTATGCATTGGTGCGGCGAGATAATCCACAGACGATCACAGTAAAAGGGGGTGGTGCTTTTCAAAAAAAAAAGTCCTTCGCATCACATAAAGCGTCAGCATGAGCTGCGAGGTAGCGGCAAGCCAGCTGTAGACTGGCAGGAAGGCACACCTTCGGATTGCCCGATTGAAATGCACATCCAGAGCCGAGTACAGCCGACCAAAGGTCAGGAGCCTCTTTCCATCGAATGATCAGAAGGGGGGTGACGAAAAGGAATACGGAAAAAGGGGGGGACATATGATTTAATGGTCCGCATTTTGGATAAATTTAGATTCAATCACCGGCATGCTGTGAACGATCTTGAATGCGTTTGACGACAGGTAAAAGTAAAACCGCGAAAAACAAATTAAGGAGGCTTGGAGATAATTGTGAAAGATTTTCGCTGGTAAATGCAGGAAAGCATTTTTTTTCTGCCTACTTTGCCACAATACCTGCTTCTTTACCATTCTGGTTCGACGTGAGGACATCAGACACTGTCGAGTATATAAGTAGCGTCATACCTCAGCGGGAATTCTGACGAGAGGGCCAGAAAAAAAAAGCCAAAGTGCGGGCGATATAGCACATGATATTTGATGGCTTGTAGCCTTGTAATCGGAGTGCCAGATAATAGAATTTTGATATTAAAGCACCGTTCGGGTTCCTCATAAATCCATCATTAATCTTAAATTAGTTATTCCACTTGCGGGACCACAGATTTGAATTTGGTCACACCCATAAATCATGCTCAACAGACATTCCGAGGCCATCGCAGAGGAGTGGCGACGCAAGCTCGTTGGCAAGCTGTTCATTCCTCAAGCACAGCTAACCCGTCAAGCTGCCGGGAATCCAAACGTGGTGTCCGAACGCCATCTTCCTCAGCCGTTCAGAGTGCTGCGACCAGGCATGGCCGCTACCATGGACTACCGGCCGAACCGCCTCAATGTCATGCTGGATCAGGCTGGCCGAATCGTCAACGTCAACTATGCATGAAAACGTCAAAATTTTTTTTTAACGAGCTAACGAATCTTTTTAATATTTAATTGTTACGACCACGAGATGGAGAGGAAAATCATTTAAAACGAAACAAAAGGAAGGAGCTGACGGAGGTGTTCGCAATTTGTCGAAATAAATAAAAATGTATTACCTGGTAAGCAGAGGGATTTATCAAAAATAAATAAGTAATTACGGTATCTGTAACCCACATCAGATTGGTTTTTTTTTTCGGCAAACTGGTTGGTATTTTGAAAGATGCATCCACATTAAATGGGCTTTTCGGTCAGCTGGTTGGTACTTTCAAGATGGAATTTGACGTTTCGCTGGTAGTTCTCCCACATTTGCGAAAGCAGCTCGACGTTCATGTTCTCACGATTCACTTCCTGTGTCCATGTCAGACTCGATTTTCAATTTCAACCGGTGTCTCTCGACTTACCTGTAAAGATAGGTTGACCTGGACGATAGCGTCGTTCAGCTTTTCTACGTTTGAAATGATACGCGCCAGGATCGCATTCTGTACCTGTTCGTGAGGATTCTCCATCGTTTGTTTTGGTGTATGGTAAATCAGAAACTCACAGGGGTAGATCGCGATTTGGGAGGTGAGCCGGTTTCACACGACAACGACTTCCAACCGTTCTTCGTTAATTGCCCGTAATATCGACCTACTGTACTTAGTGATGGGAATTCTGCTTGCCTTTTGATATCTAGTTTTTTAGCAATACTTTTTATAAATAATTTTCAATAAACGAACCCATGCCACTTTACGTTGGAGAATACTTGTAAGTTATCTGGGGTGGTTAGCTATGGTAGCCGTGCAGTGACGATGTGTTCATATCTATCTGAACTGCACAATAATATCCCATACATTAAGTCGAAGATGAAAGACGAGTAGCTCGAGGGTATAAGTTTCTTGCCATATAGCTGTCGCGTCTGGTTGATAAAGAACCAATGCTCTATCTCGACTCACATTACCAATGTAATTTATAGACAGATTACCGGTAACAGTTAAATATGTTCAGCAAAATCCATGAGTGATTGAAACTTGCAGCAATTTCGTAATTATTGAATGCCTACTAGTTAGCTAAAAGGGATCCCTGACTTGTTGTATGATTCTATGAATCGCCATCTGTCAAGATAATAGGAGGCTATCATAACAATATGGTCACTTTCTGAGTTGATAACAACGGTAGTAACTCATTCTGTATCATTTATGCTAATGGTTCCATAAATCTCGATTCAGAGGATATACAAACCTCGGCGAAGCCGAGCTACGGGGAGTTTGAGGGGCTGGCCCCTCAAGTAGGAATAATCCGATAAATAAATGCACAATTTTTCCCGATAAATAATAGCTTTCCTAGAAGTTAGTGGTTAATAGCATGCACCGGGCAGGACCCAACCCCCTTACGGGCGAACCAGTCCAGAATGCACCGCTCATGGTAGACGCACAGACACTCGAGCCGCCCAATCTTCTCGCCGAGCTGGAAATCCTCGAAACAGATGAGGCACTCGGCCCCTCCCGCGGAAATGAGGTGGGACTCGTCCTTGAGGACATCTACAATCATGCGGTTATTGAGCCTTTTCTGGTTCGGCGAGCCGGAAAACTCGGCCTGCTCTATGCACTTGAGAATATGGGCCTGCTGGCGCGCCTCGTCCAGCGCAGATAGCTTCTTGCCGCAGATCGGACACCGCGACGAGTCGTCTTCGTCCACGGAAGCTCGGTCTGCCCCAGACCCGCCACACCCGTAAGCGTCCTGGATCAGCGTCTGATCGTATATCCCTCCCGCGAATCGCGAGCTTGGCGACCTCCGGGAGGACCCGCTACGCTCAGCTTCGGCCGTCCCGCCGCGCAGGGCGGCCCGGACCATGTTCAGTTCCTCCATGCAAACGTCACAGGTCCGGTGCGGAACATGAGGGCTCTCTAGGAATATCTGCGACGGTGGGCACACGACGTAGGTAGATGGGAGGTACGTCGATTTGTTGTCCGAACAGTATCCGCACACGACTTTACCGCACTTTCGGCAGTGATGGCGACGGAACAGGAAGGTGAACGGTCGGTGACAAATATAGCAAACGGTCGCCTCTTCGTCGACCTGCCAGGGAGGCACGGAGTCTGGCGGTAGGTCGTTTCTTCTCAGCCTTCGCCTTTGATACATCGTATTGGCGCTCATAACTTTTATCTTTCTGCGGGGCCGTCCGAACAGCCAAGTCCAATGGAAAGAGTTCCGATAGAGTACGAGGCTGCCTAATGGATAATGATAAGGCAGGGAAGGGTGGTGGGGTGCGCGCGCACTGAGACAAGCCGCACCGCCTGCGGCAAATATCTTCCGAGGCCTTCGTATTATTTGTACCTATTATAATTTGTAGGCATACTGAGTTATGTTAGTATGAATACTAGCCTTGGATTCAGAAGTAGTTAAGATATATCTTGGTAGTCAGACTTATTCATAGATCGATATCTGGAGTACCGTAGTGAGGAAATATATTAGTACCAGTACGGTAATCAGAACTATTCATAGGTATTGGAATAATCATAAAATATACTGGCAGTCAGGTCATTGTATGTATCTGGAGTAGCCAAGAAATATATTGGTAATCTATTCATAGATATCCGGGGTCAAGAATATCTAGTCCCTATCCATAGAGATCGTTGGTCAGATCCATCCAGGCGGATAAAGTCACTCAGAATCTTTCATTGGTGTACTGAATGTCTTTTGGGTCCATAGACAGCTTTCATTCTTTATTCAAAACGACTATACACGTTACTCCGACTCTGCCATTCCTCGGCGAAGCCGAGCTACGGGGGTTTGGGGGCTGGCCCCCAAGTAGTTAACCCCGCTGGTTACCAAGAGTAACTGCTAAATTGAACTGGACCTAACAATATCGTTGATAACTGTGTATTCAAACCGACTTTCATTAGAAAGTGTCAATCGTTGAGTGCTAATCATTCAAAAGTGGTTAATCAAAACTGTTAATCATTAATGAAGTAAGTACATAACTACTCAGATTCGTCCATAGACACATCATCATCACCCTCAGAATCTTCCTCCCGTCCTTCTTGCTCCTTCTGCTGCGCTTTAAGAATACCTCGCTTTGTTCGCGACATCTTGCCCTCCACGGCCTCCTTCTTGCGCTTGACGTTCTCCTCCTGCTCCTTCCGTCTCTTCTCCTTAACTGCCCTCTTCTGTGCGTGCAGCTTATCCTGTTCCTTCTCCTCCTTCGCCGACTTGGAAATCCGGCTATGGAACAGCGTCTTGCCCTCACACATGCCGTCCTCAATCTTCCTCAATTCCAATCGCATCCGAGGGCCCATCTCAACCAACTTGACTGCCCGTCTCTGCGTTACATCCTTCTTCTTAGCAGACACCTGCTGCTGTATATCTACAACAGCATCCTCCTCGACCTCCGACTCCGAAGTGTACCCAGCAGCCGCAGGATCCAGCAAATAGTCCGAGATATCTTCAGCCCTCGCCAAATTCGGCAGCTTCTTACCCAGCTTCCTCTTGACCGCCTGAAGCTTCCTGATCTGTCGCGATCCGTCTACGAGCTTCGTCTCAACCATATAATGCCTCAGATCAATATATCCCTCCTCGTCGTTCTTATACACCATGAGAACCCGCTTGATAGACCCAACGTTTGTCCTCTGCGCACTGATAGGCGGGAACATGTTCTGGAACATGGAAGTAAGCAGCTGTTCTTTGGGGTCATCATGATCCTGCGGCTTGAAACCGTTCATCACCAGCAAAGGCGGATTGAGGTACTCATTGCCATTGACGGACTTTGGCGTCTTAAGGAACTTGTGGATGTCCTTGCACAGACTATAGCTGGTGACCTTGAAGTGCAGAGTCGGTCCTCTTGGAGTTCTCGCGATTCGCAGCGACGTGTTGCCGTTGAGCGATACCGAGAACATAAACAGATGGGTGACGCCCAGCGGGCCGGCCATCGTGACAAAGTCTCTTAGACGGTTGCTCTTCCTCTCTTTGAGCTTCGCAGCAGTGTGAGGTTGCATGATGAGACGGAAGTCTCTTACCAGCTGGGCCAGAGTGTGTGTGACCTCTCGCTTGGTGTCTCCGAGCTTGAGGACCATTGATTTCGGGATCTTGGCCTCCTCTTCTTCGGTGAGCTTGGCATGGGTCCTCTTCTTAGAGGTTCGCGCTCTCCTCGCACCTGATTTACCCATTTTTTTTTTATTTCTCTCTTTCTGGGTTTCGTTATCGGTTGAAAAATTTCAGTCGATGTCGGTGTATTTCCCCCTGGCGAAATATTTTTTTTTATCGGCGCGGCCCACTGAAATTTCAGCCTCAACATTTTGATCTGATTCCATTTGTATTTGATTCGACTTCATTCTTTAATTTAAGGAGTGATATTACTAGATTCGTTGGATAGAAAGATACTTTGTATCCACACTTTTGAACTGGAAGCGATACCGTGGTCCTGAAGCAGTGAGATTTTGATCTGAGTTCAGCATAAGTTGAGAGTCGATATGGTTGTCAAGAAGGCTAAATGGAGTAAGAAGTCGGCTCTGTCAGCCAAGACCGACAAGTCGAAGGTCGAAAAGCCCAAGAAGAAGGTCTCCAAGGCTACTAAGCCAGACCCAGTGGTCGAAGAAGACCCAGTAGTCGAAGAAGAATCTTCCGAAGAGGAGCCAATAATCGAAGAGAACTCAGTAGCCGAAGAGAAGCCAACGACGCCAGAAACTGAATCAGAAAACGAAAGCGAGGAAGAAGAAGAAGAGGAAAAGACGTTCGCTGATCTCGGCGTTATCGACATCCTCCAAGAAGCATGCACGGCTATGGGATTCACCAAACCAACGCCTATCCAGAAACAGGCCATCCCGTATGCCCTGGAAGGCAAGGACGTTATGGGAATCGCTGCCACTGGTAGTGGTAAGACGGCTGCATTCGCTTTGCCAGTCCTACAGGCCCTCTACGAGAAGCCAAGCCCATACTTCTGTGTTGTCCTGGCCCCAACGCGAGAGCTCGCGAACCAGATCTCTGACCAGTTCAAGGCTCTCGGTGAGCCCATGGGCGTCCGGACATGTGTCATCATTGGTGGCCAGAGTCAGATGCAGCAGAGCTTGGAACTCAGCAAGAAACCGCATGTCATTGTCGCTACGCCCGGTCGGCTGCTCGATCACCTGAAAACCACCAAGGGATTCAACCTGCGAAACCTGAAATACCTGATTCTTGACGAGGCTGACCGATTGCTGGATATGGATTTCGAGCAGCCCATCAAGGAGTTTCTCAACCTCGTTCCCCAAGACAGACACACTTACCTCTTCTCTGCCACCCCTTCAAAGAATGTCGAGAAGCTGCAGCGAGCTTCTCTTTCTAACCCAGTGCGAATCTCTGTGTCGAGTCGAATCACTACCGTTGATACCCTTGTCGAGCGAATTGAGCTGGTTCCATTCGAAGCAAAGGAGGCCACTCTCGTGTACATTCTCTCTGAGATCGTCAAGGGCCGGTCGGTAATTGTATTCGTCAACACCAAGGAAGACGGAACGCGAATCCCCATCATGCTGGAGCTGCTCCAAATCACAGCGGTACCCATTAATGGCAACATGACGCAGGGTGCGCGGCTGTCTGCGCTCAACAAGTTCAAGAGCGGTGCTGTCCCGATTCTCGTGGCTACTAACGTTGCGGCACGAGGTCTGGATATCCCCCAGGTCGATGTGGTCATCAACTACTCCGTTCCCGAGAACAAAGACGAGTACATTCACCGAGTAGGACGAACTGCTCGAGCAGGCCGAAGTGGTATGGCCATCACGCTGATTACGCAGTACGACTTTGCGCGGTACTCTGAGATTGAGCGCCAAGTGCATGGCGATAAGAAGGTCGACACGTTGCAGCTGGATAAGGACGAGATTTCGACCTTCAGGGCAACAATTGACGATGCTCAGAGAGAGGCCAAGATTCGAATGCGAGATATGGAGATCAAGCGACGCGAAAAGGGCCGATCCAAGCAGCGCTACCAGAAGAGAGGCAAGCACAACGACCAGGACGACTAACCATAAATCAATTGACATATTCTCCGTTTTACCTTTTCGAGGGCCAGCCCTCGAGCTCCCGTAGTTGGGGGCTCTGCCCCCAAACCCCCGTCAGAAGCATGTATCTCCGCGTAGCGGAGCCCCAAGGGGGGTTTGGGGGGACTGGTCCCCCCCATCAGCAGAGGTGCCGGTTAAATTGTGTCATAAATGAAATAAATATACGAAAATAAATAAAAAAAAGGGGGTCAGACCTTGCGGCTGTAGTTTTTGGTGAAATTAAGCGTGCCCTTCTCGACGGTGGCATGATTGGAGCCAAACATGGCTTTGACAGCCCCAGGTACCTCAGCATGCTCGTCATTAGCCCATTGGGCCATGATAGAGCGCCAGTCGAGGTCGTATATCAGCGCAACCACCAGGGCTTCCATATAGTATGTTAGTCGGCGGTACACACTGAGGGCTCTCTGCGGCTCGTGATTGGCACACAGTAGCGCGCACGTCATATGCAATTCGTCACCCGCGTCGGAACCAATTAGTTCATCGTCAATCTCCGGCGGAAGCAGGTGGTGAGGCGCCATGTCGCCAATGAGCAGTCGCAGCGTCATCTTGCGCCGCGGCGAGCTCGTATGGCCAATTGAATTACGCACCGCCTCCACGATATCGTCCTGGCCGAACATGGTGCGTATAATGTAGTCGCGTGAGAGCAGCACCGGCGAGGTGGGCAGGTCTACAGCCTTGGGCTGGTACAACAGGTCGGCGAGAACGTCGGGGAGAAGCGAGTTTGCCAAAGAATCTTCCGGCACCATACCAGCATGCGTCATTGTCGCGACTAGCACAGCCGAACTCACGGAACAAGTGCTGAATGAAGAGTTGGTGGGACTTGGCGAGCTTAACCTATGCCCCACGTCCTCGGGGGACCCGGGGCTAGCGGCAGTGCTAATCACCGTAGCAGGCGTAAAGTCAAAACTCTCGCGTTTGCGCATCATTTGCCGGGGCGTGTATTTGAGTTTGCCGTCGTTGCTGTCCAGAGCCGCCTGCGGCTCCGGTCTGCGGCTCCAGCCGCAGGTTGGGCTGTGCGGCGTTTGGGGCGACCGCGGCGACCGCGGTGAGGAGCGGATAACAATCTCATTGGCCGACGCGCGGTGCATGCGCACCACCGGAGACTGCGTGATCTCTACGTGATCCACGTCGAGGAAGTCGCCGAGATCGGCTCCGACAAGAGCCGTCTCCACCGCGAACCCGGACTCGAGGCAGTAAACCCCGAGAAGACCCGTGTCGTCGGCCATCCACGCTATGTCGGCATGTCGGTCGACTTCAAACGCCAGCGGCCGACCGCCGTCTTCGGTTGGGACCGACTTCATGCTAACGCACCGAGTGCGTACGTCAAATACTGCAAGCCCCTGCGCGTACATAACGACTACACGGCCATTGCGTGCCCACTGCACAGTACCAGCACACCCCTGCGCATCGCACACCTCGACATCCCGGATCTTCTTCATGTCGCGACCAGTGTCCATAGAATAGACCACTAACCGCTGCTGGTCACGTGAGTTAACAAACACCGCCAGCGTCTGCTGGGTGCGGCTCGTCGCTGAGGGGTGGAACGCCAGGCTCTCAATGGCTCCGCCGTAGCGCGAACGGATGTGGTGAGCTACCCGGGCCCCGTCGTACACGACAATCTCACCATTTCGGTATCCCACGGCGAAGACTTCGTCACATGGCGACACGGCGATACTCTGGCACTGTCGCTCGCGCCCGCCGCTGCGCCTTTGTCCGCTCTCAATGGTGACTATCTCGCTCGAGTCCATGCTCAGACAACGTAGCGCGCCGCTTTCGCTTCCAAAAAGGACAGCTCTGTCGTCTACTGTCCAGCAGGCGCAGGTTACCCTGCCCTCGCCGAGGTCCCACTCCGATACGCGGGTAATTTTGGTCTCTGCTAGCTGGTACATCTGGGCCTTGCACTTGGCGAATTCAATGAGGTAGGCCCGGCTATTGCTGACGCAAACGACAGAGTCCTCCGCTAGGCTTGACGACATTTGTGGTGTCGCTAGAGGCAGCAGAGTGTCTGCTCGATATGCTCTGAGGATAGCCCCGCCTACAAATATGCTCTCATCGCGCGTCCGTAGTAACTTCATCCTGTCATCTATAATGGTATCAAACAAAAAGGGGCCCCTACCTGGTCTATATATCTCTCTATTCCTCTCCTCCACGCTGGTACAGAAAGAAAAAAACTAGTTATTTTCGCAGCCATCCAGAGGATTTGCCCTGTCTAAGACGGTTGGTTACGGTTTTAGGTACGCAGCGGGCCCGCCGCCTCGCGCATTGCCGGACGCCGGTTGCCGAATTCGTCCATCAGCCGTACCCGCCATCTTTTGAGCCGCACACACACACGCCCCATTCCTCATCGCGATGAGCTTCTATGCCCCCTTTAATGCGTATGCTTTCGGGGACTGCTCCTGGGGGCCAGCCCCCAGACCCCCGTAGTCTCCGCTTCGCGGAGGAGGGGGGTTTGAAATGGCGCGTTTCTGGTTTGAATCAAAACTAGGGGGTGTTGTAGATTTCAAGATTTGAAACAAATAATACTTAGTTGAAAATTGCTATTTCAATGTATAGATCATTAATGGGCTGTATATATTCTGTAATTCTCCATTATGTGATACCAGTAGATTAGTGTTATTGATAGGAACTTCCCTACGCCTTCCTTGAGTTAGCATCTAAAGGCTGCAGTACTATGATTCAATTGTCTTATGATGTAGCATCACCACGAATATTCACTCACTCGAGATGTTGAAGAGGATTACCTTAACTAATCTCTCCTGAGTATTATTTTACAGATAGTTTTGATATGCCTAATACCTCCATTGAGTTAGCATCCAGAGATTGCATTCCTTATAATAAGTCAATGGTCCAGCATCACCACGAAATAGAAAAAAGGAGTACCTTTAATCTGTAGGGAAGCAGACTGAAAGTTCTTTTGCGGTGCTCGTTTTCGATATCACCGATGAGTGTTATTAAGGTTGAGTTATAACGCGCATGCGTTACCCCAGGTAGACTCACCAAAATTCTATCAGGCATTACCAGAGTCAACATTTGGTCTCCGCGAAGCGGAGCTACGGGAACTCGAGGGCTGACCCTCGAACATATCAAATCCACCACTACAATTGGGGGGACCAGTCCCCCCAACCCCCCCTGGGGCTCCGCTATGCGGAGATTTAGGGTAATTGTAACGCTTTGTTGCGGGAGCTTTTGTTGGGAATTTGTAATTAGTGTAACGAAAACCTTGTTACGCTGTAACAAGATAGCGGGGGTCTGGGGGCTGGCCCCCAGCTACGGGAGCTCGAGGGCTGGCCCTCGAATACATTCCTCTGTTAGTACTATTGGGGGGCTACGCGGAGATAAATAACATTAACCATTCTACATAGTCCATAATGCATGAAGTTTTCTATAGGGCCTTGTTGCGACGCCAGAAGTGGTTCTTGAGCCAGAGAGTGGTTAATGCGGCGCCGATAAAGCCAACGCCGGTGAGCTTGAACGTATCAGAGTAGCACAGGTACTCCCGGGTGCACCACTTGGCGGGAATGCCGTCAGTACCGACGCTAGCGTGCTCATAGAAGGAGGCAAAGAGGGCGTTGTAGACGATGGAGCCGATGGCCGGAGCCACAATGAATACGCCCCAGTTCGTGCCAATGTTACGCACGCCCCAAACGCAGGCGACAATTGTCGGAGTTATGGTGAAGGTCACGCCGTATGACAACCCATTAATAATCGATGACACGTAGAAGAAGTGGCCGCTGTTGCGCGAGAGCGCGCCCATAGAGAGCAAAAAGTGGCACAGGCCCGTGACGAACCACATCGAGGCCAACTGCATCGGGCGCGAGACATAGGGCCGCACGACGTCGGACAATGCGCCGGCTACAAGCCTGGCGACCGTCGAGGCCAGCGAAAAGAGCGCCACATGCGAGGCCACATCGGGACCGCCGTGAATGGTGTCCATAATCGAGCCCATGTTGTTAATGTACATCTCGAGCGGCCCGACGGTCAACAGGAAGCACATAAAAAAGATCCACACCTGCGGAGACTTGAGGAACCGCATGAGCCGCTCCAGGTGGGTCACGTGCTCATGCTCCTCCTCGCGGTCCTTGTTGATGAGCGGCGTATCCTCGCCGTCTGCGGCGGTGGCCGCCGCATCAGCCGCATCAGCCGCAGGGTCTGTGGCTTCCTCGTCGTCGTCTACAGGCTCAATGTGCGCCATCTTAGATGCAATGTAGCCGCACGCCGTCCCGGCCACGTAGAGTCCTGCGAGGAAGGTGTAGACGGCGCCCACGTCCAGGGCCTTGCCTTCTTTCTGCTGGAACACTGAGCGGATGAACTGTGCCAGCCACAGCACAGAGATACCCATGCTCGCGGTCGGCGCGGAGATGGCCAGGCCGGGGGAGTTGGGGTAGAGCCGCGCACAGCTGACCAGGCAGCAGAAAAAGAGCCCCGATGATCCCATCCCAATGAGCGCCCAGCACGCGGCCATCATCTGGTGCGACCCTTGTGTGTTATAGACATATGCGGCCACCATATAAGTGGGAGCGAGGCACACGGAGGCCACTACGGCGTAGAGATGGGGGCCGTACTTGTCGCCGAGGTACCCGAGTAGCGGGACGGGCAGGTAAGTGCCCAGCTCAGCCGCAGTGGCGATGGCATTAATTTGGTACTGTGAGTAGCCCAGCTGGTGCTGGAGAGAGGGCGTATAAAGCGAAAACAGGCCTATCGAGCCCGCCGACAGGCTTATCCTTTTGTTAGTCATCAAACACGCTTATGTGGGGGAGGGACATACCAGCTAATGACGCAGAGGAAAAACGCTACTGCGTCTCTAGTCTTCTTCTCCATTTGGTGGTAAAGTGGAGGGAAGGCAGAAGTTATAATTTATAGCAGAGCCAATGTGGAGATCGAAGCCATGGGGTCCGCTTGAGAACTACGGTAGTTGAGAACGAGCTATCGGATCTACGGAAACCGACACGGTATCAGTGGATTAATTCACCCAAGTAAAATATGCTCTTATTGTATGTGTAATGGTTTGGCTATTGGAGTACGCAACGTCAAAAATGGATGGGGGAAAGAACTAGGGATCAAGGCGTAGGATGGGATATCAGTCACACATTGTCCTGTAGTTGGGGATTGTGCCAAGCCGCAGCTGAAAACGGATGTGGGAATTTATCTTGGGGTGAACTAAAGCGGACTCCGCCGGGAACAGCGGCCCGCGATAAGCAGAACGCGAACAGATACACATGTATTGCAGTACCTGTAGTACGCGTATACTCCAATTGACCAAATTGACCAATTGACCAAATTTGAAAAAGCCGAGGTCCGTTGTATGTTTACACGGGGAGCATTGTACTACATACAGGGGGTCTACTGCATATCGGGTATGCATTGGACAATTGGCTGATAAACTACAGGCAATATCTAGCGCGTGGCATTTTAGAAACTGTTATGATTTAGGTGCCAGTAGGAATGCCATAATTGTTGCGCAAGTCGGCGATTAAAAGAGTTCGTTACGTTACTGTTGCACTGTTACCAATAATTAGGCAATACGTTAATTAACTTAATTAATATATACCTTGGAATGAATTAGACGTTCGCCGCTGCAAAACTGATTGTATGGGCTATGGAGAAAACGGCCGCTAATGTGATACACACAGTGCTGCACGTAGTCCAATTGATCGAATTTGAATGTACCACGTAATTCTAGATCTATTGCGTCCGTTAACTCGAGCATGCATTGACAATTGCTCTGAGTACCGTGTATATTAAACCGTACACCAACAATGTCTGATTCTGTTTCAGTATGCTTAACCGCTTGATACGCAAGTCAGTGATAGGTATTTATAAACCACACTCCTATTTATGCATTGAATATAAGTAGATTTCCTTGGTACTGTTAACCATTGTAGCTCCGTATAACTATGTAATTGCGAGTCGAACCGGCTTATCCTTTCAATTGTACATATGCTCTATCCAGTGACTTCGAGGGCCAGCCCTCGAGCTCCCGTATATTCGGAATCCAATTGCTTGGTTGTATCATATCCCCTGTATAACCGAACATACCAACAGGAAAATGGTTTGTACATGGGACTGGAGAAATCATTCAATCTGTATAACGCTCCGATCTGGTACGAGGAGAACCACTCACGGTCCTAAAGACCGAAAACTACAGGAGAGTATCACTTTTTGGTGAATGCGATCTCTCCACGAAGCGAACCCATGGAAGGTCTAGGGCCGGCCCTCGAATGCACCCTATCACACCTGTACCGATATTACTGCTTAGCATAGCGGGCGGGACCTCACTTCGCAGAGGTTTGTCAAAAAGGTTCTTTTAACGGGGGTTTGGGGGCAGAGCCCCCAACTACGGGAGCTCGAGGGCTGGCCCTCGAAGTCACTGGATAGAGCTAAGGAGATTGGTGATAGAAGAATCTATTAGGTAACGGAATAAATAAAAAAGCGGGGAATTTTACACGATCATAAGCTTTAAACGAGGAACTTCTCGGCCTTGTCGATTTCGCCCTTGGAGCCGAGCCAGATGCCGGATCGCTCGTGGATCTCCTCTGGAACCAGGTCCAAGATTCGCTTGCCCTCGTCGTTAATAGCTCGGCCACCGGCCTGCTCAACAACAAACGCCATTGGGAAGCCTTCGTACAGCAGTCGAAGCTTACCCTTCTTGGACTTCTTGTCGGCTGGATAGGCGAAGATACCGCCGTACAGAAGGGTTCGGTGCACATCAGCCACCATGGAGCCAATGTATCGCGCAGAGTATGGCTTGGACCCGTCCTCTGGGAACTTGAGCGACTCAAAGTACTTTCGCGTGCCCTCGGCCCAGTACTGCGAGTTACCCTCGTTTACGGAATAAATAGCTCGCGAGTTTGGAATTCGAATGTTTGGATGCGTCAAAATGAACTCACCGAGCGCATTGTCGAGCGTGAACCCGTCGAGGCCCTGGCCAGTAGTGAGGACCAAGTTGGCCGAGGCACCGTACATAGTGTAGCCAGCAGCCACCAGCTCCTTACCCGGTCGCAACACGTCCTTAATCGAGCCGTTGGAGCTCTCTCCGAGTCGGTAAACACCGAAAATAGTGCCGACCGAGACACCGGCATCCAAATTGGACGAACCGTCAATCGGGTCGCATACAACAGCGTACTTGCCATCACCGGAGAACACAATGAGGTCCTCCTGCTCTTCGGAAACCAGCACCTTGACCTTGCCGGAAGCCTTCATGGCATTAATGAAAATGTCGTCACCAATGACGTCGAGCTTCTTCTGCTCGTCACCCGTCTTGTTGGCAGTTCCCGAGAGACCAATGAGGTTCACCAGGGTCGCCCGTCGGATGTTGTGTGCAATGAACTTGAATGCAAACTGCAGCGAGTTGAGGAGCTGCGTGAAGTCGCCGGTCGGCTGCTTATCCGCCGCAGTCGACTGGGTCTCGAGAATGTGTCTCGTGACAGTAATGATGTCGGTCTCCACGTCCGGGTTGTTAGTCATTTTCGACATTTCCTACTATTTTTAATGAAAAAGATGAGGAAAGAAGGAAACAAAGTGCGGTTGGAGGGGCCATTTATATGCCTGGCGTCTTCCGGGAAAAAATCGTGGGGTCGGTGTGGGGTCCACTCCGGGGTAACGCCCTTACGGCCTAAGCGGCTCTTTGGGTTTGTCCCGAGAAATTATCGTCCTGCCTCCCCCTTCGGACCTCCGCCGCTTCCCCCCGAGATAGCCGGTCTTAGGCGACTAGGGCGGTAATGTCCAGTACCGGAGGGAAGGGTCGTTTTTTTTTTTTGATAACATTTTTTATGTAGACTGGCTTTCTGCCTTTTAAGCGAGATATCGTGGTGCCTCTTCTCGCGCCCTTCGGGTGATGTCGATGGGCAATTGCACATTGCAGTGCAGAAACACACACACCACTTCTCGTGTAAAACAACCGCTGTGTTTTCCCCACGGTAATGTATACGAGAAAAAAAGCTGAAAAATATTACAGAGTCGTAGTGATTCTGGGGGCCGGCCCCCAGACCCCCGTAGCTCGGCTGCGCCGAGGGCGTTTGGTAGGCAGTAGAACGGGCCGCCAGCTAAGCCGGTTCTCGTGAAGCAGACCGCAGAGACCTGCGTTTGTTTAATTAGCTGCATCTTGTTTGCTCCCAATGGTTATTGCAGTTTAATATACAGCCGCGCGCGGCGCCATCGTGTTACGTACGTTGTCGAGTCCTCCATTATTCGCGGATGGGTCGATATAAACATTGTACGGTGGTCTGATAGTATTGGATGCTATCTACCGGTATGGTTATTTTAAGGAATTGTAATACATCCATGCTGTATACGTGATGCAAGTTTCACGTCAGGCGGTGGATTGAATGGATGTAGTGACCGTTCGGCCGGGTACCCCCCACACCCCCCATGGATATTCGTCCCCCCATACTACATGTAAATACGCTCTCCATAGCCGATAGAAGAACTGATATGTATGTAAATATATGAAATGCTTACTGAGACCCTCGGGTTAATGGCAAGTTATTCTTCCGTCGGGCGTTGCAAATCTGTAGATCGACCAAAGAGGTAACCGTATTCCGCAGGACTTGACCAGTAAAACCATCTCATATATCTGTTATAATCTAGAGAGCGTAATCCCCCGGAGCTCAAAAGCAGAATTAATACCCAATTGTAATTACCAATCCTACGGTAACGATTAAAACCTCCGCGAAGCGGAGCCCCAGGGGGGTTTGGGGGGACTGGTCCCCCCAATTACAACCGAAAGTAATGATATTCGAGCTCCCGTAGCTCCGCTTCGCGAAGAGAAAGTCAAGGTAAGGAAAGCCTGCGACAGTTTACACGAGTATGGCCAGGCTTTTTGCAATATGTGCATACTGGGAGCTTCGAAGAAGACGACTCATCCTCCGAGGCCAGAATGTAGGCTTCTAACCAGTCGAATACTTCGGCACGCGTACTGTTGTAATGATGTAACTTCAAATGGGCATAGGCATCGGCAGCAACTTCAGAGGGAAACGCGCCAATTAACGTTTCAAATATCCACTTGTCGTGCAAGCGGACAGTAGGGAGACCAACCGCTAGCCGTCGGGCCCGCTGGAAGATTTCGGCGGCATTCTTTTTCGTCTTGTCATACTTGAGGGTCTCAATCTGCCGAATGACATTAAGGGTACTATGTTCCTTGCGAGGGAAGAAAGCATCAAGCTGTCGCCAAAATATGTCCCAAAACTTTGCTTCGGGGTAGTCGAGAGCTACGAAATAAGCCGCTTGGAAGACGTCGTGGAATTTCGGGGCCACATTGCGAATTATAACAACGTAGAGATCAAGTAAGGCTTTTTCGGGGTTCTTCTGACAGTAGTTGTCCACAGTCTTGCGAAAGGTTGAGTACATGGACTCAGTGGTGAGTGGTAATATGGCGTCATCAGCTTGATAGGACTTCTTCAGGGCCCCTCGAGGCAGTCCCTGATCATTGGCGATATCCACAGGCTCTTCTTTTCTCATTTCCGTTCTCGTTGTCATAGTATAATGGAAACAAGTTGCTTGGGTGCTCTAGAGCTCTCGATACTCTCGCCTTAAATCGATACCCCCGCTGTCTTAGAGTACAAGTGGGCTGGTCTCACCCTGACGTTTAAATGAACTGAGCCGCACGAGGGTTTGCTAAGCGGCCACCGGATAATTGCAAAATGGCCTACAATAGGCGGGTGGCTATTGAAATTCCGAAATCAAGCTCTTTGATGGTAATTAATGGACGGGATTTTTTTTTACAGTCAGAGAGCACAATTCCCCTACTCTGTTTTTCATTTAATGGGTAGCAGCCTGCCGCCGACCTTGAAGGCTAACTTTGACGTTCAATTTACATATGAACAGGTAAGTGAACAGATTTGCTAGAACACTACACGAACTACAGTGTATGTACTACAGTAACTTCGTTAATTACCCGAAATTTCAATAAAAATATCTCATGTAGCATCTTGTAGAGATATGCCGTATCCATGTGTGCTTAGATTGGTTCTCCTTCGCCCCCCGGCAACAGAATTTAATCAGCATCATTATTATCCGTATTATGCCTTATTAGCTGTTCGTCAGTGAAAAAATATACACATCTGCTACCGGTACCAAATACCTGATACAACTCATTATCAATTGAAACTACCTCTTCATCATTGTAAGCATTCTTGTACCTTGGCCCTTCAACATATACTACACTGGTGTTACTACCAGAATACTCTGCCTCTCTTATCACACGTCTTCCTGCCTAAATGCATATGCGTCCGTAGTAGGCGCCGCCGTGTCTCATTAGACACTTTATTTGTTGTCTCATATCAGCATAATTAGCTACAAAATTAAAAACATTAACAATGGCACTGTATTAAGCATTTGGCTTCTTCAGAATGCCTTCAACTTGAGTGCAAAGAAACGCTATTAATTACTCTAGCAATGGCGAAACGAAGAACACTACAAGAGTCCAATATTACACTAACCTCGGCGGAGCCTGGGCCAAAGAAACTGAAAGGCGGAGCGGCTTCAATGCCCGAGCTTTTAAGCTTCGATTCATTAGAAAACAAGGCTGGAAGTTCAAGATCAGTTGATGGTTCGGTTGAAGGCGTATACAATGAGTTTTTAACTGATCATTCTCCTACCGAGACAGAACTACTCGATGACATAAAGAGAATCGGCCGCGGAGCTTGTGAACTGTCCAACAAAAGTGAAGTCGAGAAATGGCATGAAGAGGGTCAGGCAGCAATCCTTCGATACGCGCTGCTCTCTGACGATAAGTGTCCCTACGAGCTTGTGCAGAGAGCATTGCAAGCTTCTAATATTCTCGCTAACGAATCTGCGCATGCTTTGTACGCGCCCAACAGGTCGCCTGGAGTGGAAAAAGCGGCGTACCTGATTGATAAGTACCAAAGTCATGCCCCCATCCCAGTTGTCATGTATGGCAAAGAGAAAGAACTATTCGATGACTTAAAGAGAATGGGCCGTGCAGTTTGTGCGGTGTCCAGCGAACATGAATTCGAGAAATGGCGTGAAGAGAGTCAGGCAGCAATCGTTCGATACGCTCAGTTTCCTGATGAAGATGAGTATGAGGTTGTAGAAAGAGCACTGCAGGCTTGTGATATTTTCTCTGAAGAAACTGCGCATGCCATGGCGGAATCCAACAGGCCTGAGGCAATTGAGAAGTACCTTGACCGTTTCAATCAAGCCAAAAACCGTGGCATGCCAGAGACTACCGCTGTGCTTGACAAGAGCAAAGGAAAGAGGAGAGCGAATGGTATGGATAGTGCATCAACAGACGCAGCAAATGAGACTGGAAATACAAGACCGGATAGTGACTCGGTTGAAGGCGAATCCGATGAGCCTTCAGAGAATGAACCTGGAAATTCAAGACCAAATTCTGTTAAAGGCTCATTACTTTTCCCTTCAACTGATCATTCTCATACCCAGACAGAACTACTCGATGACATAAAGAGAATCGGCCGTGCGGCATGTGCAGTATCCAGCAAACGTGAATTCGAGAAATGGCATGACGAGAGTCTGGCAGCAATAGTTCGATACGCAAAGGCCACTGATGAACACGAGAGTCTTCACGAGGTGGGGCGAAAAACCTTACGAGCTTCCAGTATTCTCGCTGAAGAATCTGCGCATGCTTTGTTTAAACCCAACAGGCCAGCTAGAGCAGATAAGGCGGCGTACATGATTGATAAGTACCATAACCGTAACTTCAACCAAGTCGTCAACGATAGGGAGGAGAAAGTACTACTCGATGACATTAAGAGAATGGGCCATGCAGTTTGTTCAGTGTCTAGCGAACGTAAGTACGAGAAATGGAGTGAAGAGTCTGTGGATGCGCTCGTTCGATACGCCAAATTTTTTGTCTCTCTTGAAGACGAGTACGAGGCTGTACGAAGAGTACTGAAAGCTTGTTATATTTTCTCTGAAGAAGCTGCGCATGCTATGGTGGAATTCAACAGGCCTGAGGCAATTGAGAGATACCTTGACCGTCTCATCCAAGATATCAACTGTGACATACCGAAGACTGACGCTGTGCTTGACAAGAGGAAAGGGAAGAGGAAAGTGAATGACAGTACATCAACAGAGAATGAGCCTGCAAATTCAGTTCATGATTCGATTGAAGGCGAATACAACGAGTCTGGGACTAATTCTCGGTACGAGAAAGAACTACTTGATGACATGGAGAGATTTGGCCGTGCAATTCGCACGGCGTCCAACGAACAAGAAGGAGAGAAGTTATGTCATGAGGCTGTGGCAAGACTCGCTCGATACAGGGAGTTCTGTAATGAACACGAGTACCCGTTTGGGCCAACAAACTTGCGAGCTCAGGATATGTTCCTTAATGGAATGTTTGATTTTAGGGTCAAAGAGTTACGCGGGCAGCAGCAAAGGACGTCAACTAGAGCAACGCCAGAGGCTGTTGATATAAATAGACGACCCGGATATGTTCGAAGGGTAAGGAGAAAGTGTTAGTCTGAGGGCGACAGCCAGACTTTTCAAGAGGCAATACCACCCATTACTGAGCAGAGTAGTATCCAGTGGCTTGCTGTAACCAGCTCTTATTCCAACTGCAGTGCCACCCCAGGCTGAGCACTCACGCATGGCATACCAACCACCGTTTCGCCCTTCACCTCAAGCTATGCCAGTACCACAACGAGGAATGCCATTCTCACCACAAGTAATGCCAGCTCCACCAAAAAGCAATGCTAGTCCCACCAGAAGCTGGGCAGATTCATCCCCACCTTTAATGAGACCATGCTAGGTAACTTTTTTGAAGCAATTGTAAGCATACTGATTTTTCTATTTGCCGTTGACCGCATCTTCTTGAAAAACGATCTAACGCTTCCAGTCAACTATTGTACCTGTACGTACGTTAAGTATTAATCGGATATGGCTGATCTCTTTGACGGTTCGAATACATCCAGCCATGGGAGGCTGTGGTAGTTTGGTTCCTTCAAGACCGATTGAATATCTCACCAAACGCTATTCTGGTTTATGAAATGATGGTAATTAATATAAAATGAAACAGACGCGTAACAGCATCCTAAATAAATTACTCTTCATTATGTAAGTTAATTGCATTTGTATCAGCGTACTACAGGAAATACACGAAGCTCAATTGCTGTAATCGGTTTTGGAACCGCGGCAGCTGGAACTGTCACATCTTCTAACAACGTATAACGAGTTACACCAAAAAGAAATAAACCCCAAGTTGATCTCCTAGGACTCATCGCCTTAGTTTGTTTAATATCATTTGAAATCTTGTCCTCACAGGCTGTAATAGGCTTTAATACGTCTGATACAGTCCGTAGTTGGGGGAGTTGGTAACAGGTAATCCAAAATAGGTAATCCAGGGGGGCCAATGCGGCTAAGAAATTGGGAGCTCGCGCGCGCAGGTCTTTTACACCACCAAATATTAATTGCGAGCCACATGCAAGGCAAGCCGCCTTATCGCGGGGACAAGCGCATTCCCCCCCCAGACCTGTGAGTTTAATAGTGGTGTACATTGCGCATTAGCAGTAAGTAATCTTGTCCAATTCACCAGTCATAATAGCCAACCAATCGCCGTAGGACTAAGAAGATACATTAAGAATTAGCCATTATGTCGCTTGAGTCCGCGCTCGAAGAAGAGCGCCTCAAAGTGATGGAACTACTGGAGGCGAGGGAGAAGGAGGAACAGAGACAGGCTGCGGCCAAGAAGAACTCTCTGGTGATAGACGAGAAGGATAAACTCCCAAGACCGAGGTCAAAATCGGAAGGGACGAAACATGGTCGTCCGTCTTCGCTTCTCCTTGACCCGTCGGACCCATATTCTTCTGGAGACAGCTTCTACTACGCCGCAGGCAAGCTCAAGCCGCCTAGCCCGGGCCTGTCGGCCGATATCGACAAGATGACGCTTAGACCACATATGCCCGGACGGTCTTCGTCTTCATCGAGGCTGGAGGAGTCGTTTAAGCCGCATGAGGAGCCCAAGAAGGCGCCAAACCTCGAAGGATTGCCGAGCTTTGACAAAGCATACAAGTCCCTCAAGGGGCTTTATGGCGAAGAGCATTTTACGGATGAAGACAACGAGCCAAATAAACGGCTCCAGAAGGACGAGGAACTTGACTCTTCGAGCGATGAAGAAGAAGAGGAAGAAGAAGAAGAAGAAGAAGATGACGACAATATTATCAAGCCACACCTTGAGGGCCTGGAAACCCATAAAGAGGAACTTGAGCGACCTTCGCTGCACTCTTTAATAATTGACGACGCTGTAGAGGCTAAGCGTAAGAAGCTGGGCGAAAAGCCTGTACCCAAGTCTGAGTCTCCGACCCAGGTGCAAAGGCTCAAAGTCAAGTCGCTAATTGAGCTTGCTAATGAAGGGACCATTACCAAGGGGCCCACAGCCGCAGAGTATGCGGCGTACAAGCGGCGCATCATTCACCCGATGACGGCGTTTGATGCGGTTGGAGACATCCCCGAGGACACTCCATACACGTCTGATACGGAGGAACTGCTGGACGCCCGGCGGGCGGCACAGCTCGAGATGCACATCAGCCAGATATACAGCAATGTGACGGCCAAACGCATGGTTCGCACGATGCGGCGGGGTGATCTCAAGCCGCTGGGCGGCGAAATCGCCGAGGAGGGCAAGACGCGGACGTATATTGTGGCGACAGATCTCTCGCCCGAAGCCCAGCATGCGCTGGAGTGGACAATTGGCACGGTTCTGCGCGACGGTAACATTCTCTATTCTATTTGTGCTCTCGAAGACACAGGCAGCGAAGTGAGCTCAGTGATGGAAGAAGAGCGGCTGAAGGCCATGGAGAAGCTCACCAATAGCACTGTTAAGCTGCTTAAGAAGACACGGCTCCAGGTGCACGTCGTAGTTGAAGTTATCCACTGCAAGACGCCCAAGCATATGATTACGGAGATCATTGACCATGTCGCGCCGACGTTGGTTATTTTGGGGTCTCGAGGGCGCGGCGCTTTGAAGGGGGTGCTGCTGGGGTCTTTCTCTAACTATGTCGTCGAGCGATCGAGTGTTCCTGTCATGGTAGCGCGTCGCAAGCTGCAGAAGGCCAAGAACCGGGGGCTCAATGTGCGACTGGCTAACAATCTCCGGGCCGGTCAACTAGCTGCCGCCAGAGTTGATTAACCCACCGTATTGGTACACTAGCCAGCACTGCCAATAACTTCATCGTCATCACTACCAATAACGTCATCAACAAGAGGAATCGGATACCAAGAAGCATGAAGTATTAGCAATATGTATTTATTTTATAGCAGTATTAGTTTTTCTATCGTTTTCGTCGGTGCGAGCCGTTATTACCGTTGCTATTAGAGGAATGCGATTTGAATGCTGATTTGTACATGTCGTTAAGCAAGCCGTTAGTCTTACTGGCAATGGGCTGCGTACTAGTTTTGGAAGAGGACCACCCAGCCAATCGTGGCTTATAGGTTTCTTCTTTTCCGTTAGCTCAATCCAAACCGATAGCTCGGCCATATACTTACGCCCATGCGCTACTGCCTCCGCATATGCCTTGGACAGAAACTTGCTCACATCTGCTGAATTAAACGAGTTGACCGCGACATGCTTCCCTCCGCTGTTACTCATGCTTTTTCTTCTATAACCTGATTTGTTTATGCCCTTCTTTTTTCACAACCAGGCGGAGTCGTACCTGAGGGCCGTTTTCGAAACACACCCAATTCTTCTTTTTTTTCATTTTTCGCGTTCTATTTTCACGTAACCCATTATGTCATGCGAGACATTGACATCTGAGCCGCACACGGGGGTTTGGGGGCAGAGCCCCCATCTACGGGAGCTCGAGGGCAGGCCCTCGAATGCACTACCTGATGTGATTGGGGGGCCAGTCCCCCCAAACCCCCCTGGGGCTCCGCTGCGCGGAGGGCTTGCCCTGTAGTATACACTCCCTGGTGTAATTGGGGGGACCAGTCCCCCCAAACCCCCCTGTGGCTCCGCTTCGCGGAGATTTGGGGGCGTAACACAGGAATTTTGTTACAGGTTGGGAATTTGCTGTACCAAGAATTTGTTACGTTGTTACGGGGGTTTGGGGGCAGAGCCCCCAACTACGGGAGCTCGAGGGCTGGCCCTCGAATATACACATTCTACCTGACGTAATTGGGGGGACCAGTCCCCCCAAACCCCCCTGTAGCTCCGCTACGCGGAGAACCCGGGGTGCAGATTGTTACGGGTACCTTGTTACAGGTTGGGAGTTTGTTACAGTGTAACCAAGAGTTTGTTACAATGTAACGGGGTTGGGGGGCAGAGCCCCCAACTATGGGAGCTCGAGGGCTGGCCCTCGAATATATAAACCAAAATAATTAGATGTTTTCTTTGCGGGAGGGAATTAATAATTACATGATAATTTCAGGCTTCTCGACGTTACCGGAGATGCACTTGTGGGGCAGGACACGGCCACCGTTGACGTAGATCTCGTCCTTGACCTCGACGTCGTCGCCCAAGACGGACACGTTCTCGACACGGGCCCACCGGCCAATGACCGAGTTCCAGCCAATGATGGAGTTCTTGATGTATGCATGGGGCTTGATGGTGCAGTTGGACAGCACGACGGCCCTGCTGAGCCGGGCACCGGCGCCGACCACTACGTTGGGGCCAATGACGACATTCGGGCCAATCTTGGCCTCTGGATCCACCTTAGCGGTCGGATCGATCAGCACGTTGCCTCCGTGGATATAGCTCTCAGTGGACGGGGTGAGCTCCTCTGGCTTCTTCTTAGCGAGAGAGGAGAGATAGAGACAGGTACCGGACAGGTAGTCCTTTGGCTGGCCGACATCCATCCAGTAGCCCTCGAGATCAAACGAGTGCAAAGTGCCTCGGGCCGCGAGCTGTGGGAAGGTCTCCTTCTCAATGGAAGTAGGTCGCAGATCAATCAGATCGATCACCGACGGGTTGAGAATGTAAATACCGGCGTTGATTCGGTTGCCGACAAACTCAACAGGCTTCTCGACGAACCGCTCAATCTGCGACGACCCCTGCTTGTGTACGATAACACCGTATTTCGATGGGTCCTCGACCTTAGTCGCGACAATGGTGCCCTCACCACCGTGAGCCTTGTGGAACTTGGCCAGCTCAGCGAATGGATAGTCACAGATGATATCAGAGTTAAGTACAAAGAACGGCGTGTTGTCCTTGGCCAGAATGCTCTCAGCAAGCTTGAGGGGGCCAGCCGTGCCCAGGGGCTCCGTCTCAACTGAGAAGGTGATAGTGATGCCGTACTTCTCTTCATACTGCTTGAGGGTGGCCACCATGACTTCCGGCCGGTAGTTGACCGCCAGCACAATGTCCTTGACGCCAGCTGCTGCCAGCGACTCCACCTGGTGCAGGATCATGGGCTTGTTACCAAACTCAACAAGGGGCTTAGGCAGCGTCAGGGTCAGTGGTCGCAATCGCGTACCGTACCCACCTACAAGAATAAGGCCCTTCATTATTAATTAATAAATAAATAAAAAAATTCTTTGCGTAAAAACGAGTGTCGTCGACGGTTCAATGTCAAGGAAAAAAAGGAAGAAAGAGAAAAAATGCAGTGCTTGGGTTTTAAATTTACCACGTAGCCCGTTTTTAAGGGGAAACCAAACTGCTCCATCTCCGACCTGCCTCGACCCGCCCTCGTCATTGGCCTTGCGTTACATAGCATATGTCGCGTTTTAAGGGGGGTCTGAAACAGCCCAGCGCCTCACCATCTCAAAATCCACCACCAATTCCAATTCCATTGCGCGATAAAAATAAAACCTTCTTTTTGCCGGGCTCTTCGCCTTTGTGTGTCGCCGAGTTTGGGTTTTCTTCATCCCGTCCCATGGGACTGCGGACACACCAATTGCCTGATCCGGGGGGCCACCCAATCCTGGGGCGCTGCCCCAGACCCCGTAGTAGGGGGGTTCCACCCCCCAAACCCCCCTGGAAAAGACGCTTAAGTCTCCCATTCTCCCGCTACGCGGAATCCCAGGGGAGAGGGGGGCTCAAGTTGTCGTCGGTACAGCCGAGCTTGGTCGTGCGGCGCATGAGCCGCACCAATTGGGAGTTATGCGCCGCGGGCGCAACATCACCCAAAAAAAAACCATCGAGCCACAGAACCTGGGGCGCTGCCCCAGACCCTGTAGTAGGGGGGTTCCACCCCCCAAACCCCCCCCCCTCTTTGAACTCAGATTCTCCAATTTCTCCGCGTAGCGGAGCCACAGGGGGGTTTGGGGGGACTGGTCCCCCCCAACTACGTAAGAGTCCCCCATTCCCTCCGCGTAGCGGAACCCCAAGGGGGGGTTCGGGGGTGTCATGCGCGTGCGCGAGTAGTTGGGAGCAAAAGGGCGCGTGCGCAACATCACCAAAAAGCGGCGCCATGACCTTCCTCGAACGCCGTGCGAGAACCTGGCGATACAACGCTAAACCTATGCGGGCCGTTGATGCAAGGCCAAGGTGGAGATGGCGAGCCCGGGATGAGGGCTCCGATGACCTGTCGCAAATTTATTTGTACTATTCACGCATTCCTGTTCACCATCACCATTTGCTGTTTTTCCCAACCGAACAAGACCCCGCCTCTAAGAGAACAAGGTGATTCGTCCCAACTGAAGTGTTTTTTCGGAGGGGCCATTGTCGCTTTTACTCTGTGGAAATTTGGAAAAAGCCGTAGAAGCGCCGTCGCTTAACTCCGGGGAACGTAAATTGTAGAAGGAGAGAGCGTAGAAGTAGTAGTAGTTTTTGGTAGATGCCTTCGTACGATAACCTCGCGGGGATCTACTTTGATACCCAGGATCAGATTCTGCCTCTGACCGGGAACTCACCTGCTACCAGCTCGTACCGGGAATATCACCATCAGCTGAGCAGGCGCCCCAGTGCGGATGAGTACAGCAATATTAATAATATCCACGATGGGCTGGAGAAGACCACTTTCTTCCACTCATCGTCGAACCTGAGCATCGCCGGCAACCGCCGGTACCAGGTTGAGCACTATAAACCGCCGTCCCAGGCCCGGATCAACACAATGCCACCCGAAATCATGACCCATATCCTGCAGCAATTGCTCATTACTGGCTCCGAGGATGCCACTACTGAATTGCATGTTTTGACTAGGGACTTTGCGCGCATTCTGCCAACTTGCTTTGCGTTCTATGACGCGGGGATCCCCATTCTGTACCGTCATGTGTCGTTCCCGCACTCTAAGGCGTTTGATAAGTTCCGTCACTCGATCGAGCGCACTGGGTACGGGGCGCTGGTTAAAGTGCTCGATTTTAGTGCGTTCACGTCGGTGGGGCTGGGCCGTACGGCGCGGATGAACGTCGAGATCCAGATGGTGACGTCGACGACGATCCTCAAGGCGCTTGATCTTTGCCCGGGGCTCAAGGAGTTTTTGGTTGCTGAGTCAGTCGATATGGACATTGATGTTCGCGTGCTCGATAAATTGGCTTCAATGCCATATCTAGACGCAATTGACTTCTGCGGGTCCACTTCGAGCGCCGAGACGGGGTTCACCAAGTCGCTGGTGCGATCCCAGCTCGTTACAGCCCCAGAGGCCATCTACAACCTGACCCGGGTCTCTTTCCACGGGTGTCCGGCCATCCCACCCTCAGCATTGGAAGCGCTGCTGCCACGGCTGTGCAACGTGATGCGGCTCGACTTGACGCATACCCAGGTGACGCCGCACGCTTTACTGAATATCCCGTCCTCGGCGCGGCTAACCCACTTATCGTTGGCCAAGTGTGTCCAGCTCACTTCCAACGGGCTCATGAGCTTCCTGACAATGCACCCGGCGACGCGGTACCTCGAGTGGCTCAATCTCATGTTCGAGGCCACCAAACCCGTACCCCTAAGCCAGGCCGACTTCGAGACCGTCCTAAGGTACCTGCCACCGCTGAGATACCTCAACCTGCACGGCCTACCCGTCAAGGCGTCGCATTTCCGCCATTTTGAGCAGATGGAGCTACGAGCCCTCTCACTCGGCTATGCCGACATTGACCTCTACAAGCTGACTCAGCTGTTGCCGCGCCTCACGCGGCTCAAGGTGATCGACCTGACCGGCGTGCCGGGCATCACCGTGTGGTCCGTGCAGGATACAGGCCCCCTGTCGATCTTCAACGCCAATCCCGCCATTGACATCTTTGAGTTCTCGGCCGACTTCGTGCGTAAGCTGCAGGGCATCACCATCCCCGGGTTCCAGCAAGAAGTCGGAAAGGCTCGCCGCGGCTGGGTGTTCCGCAAACGCGACTCCCCCGGCTCTTCGGGATACTCGACTCCCTACACGGGCGTGACTCCGTCCAAACCAAGCGGCTTTTCGTTCTCGGCGCTGGCCCAGGACCGCCTAAGGCAGCAGCTCGAGCGCCAGCACAAGGTCGTCAAGGAACGCCGCGTAGAGACCGTCTGCAACGACCCCTCGTGGGAGTACGTGTCGCGCAAGGTCAACATGTGCGACATTGGCATTGGCGGAAACATGACCTTCGAAGCCTGCCAGGAGCGCGGTATTTATTCATACTACGGCTACCACGTGTGATACGATTCTACAATCTCTCTGATTGTTTTTATTATGATTTGATGACTGACGATGTATATAGTCCGGCTTATGATTAGTGCCAAAACCCGCAAGTATTTATACCATTACCCCCCACAATTGTACTACAGTACTAGTAGAGACAAATGTTCGAGGGCCAGCCCTCGAGCTCCCGTAGTTGGGGGCTCTGCCCCAAACCCCCCCGTCATAACAAATCTCCGCGGAGCGAGGCCCTTAGGGAGTTCGATATTATCAGGCAGAGTATATATTCGAGGGCCAGCCCTCGAGCTCCCGCAATTGGGGGCTCTGCCCCCAAACCCCCTTCTTATCACCCAGACTCAGTTCGTTACAGTGTAACAAACCTCCCAACAGTGTTACAAACTTTTGCTACAACAACAGCGTAACGAAATTTGTTACAATCCTGCCCTCAAAGCTGGTACTACCGGCACTATCCTCCATAATTTCTCAAGCATGCCGAAATGTTAACAATTGAAAGGCTTCAGTGTCATTAAGCTTGAATAAATAACTGCAAGGCAAAACGAGTAGATGACATTGAACAAAACAAAAGAGATTTAAGCTGTAACAGGGTATTTAATGTACTTGTTGTAACTGGTGCAGCAGTTTGATAAGTGTAACGAAGATATGGGGGTCTGGGGGCTAGCACCTAGCTACAGGAGCTCGAGTACATTGTTACAATAGTAACGGAGGTTTGGACATTTACAGAAAACAGGAAGTTGTAATACAGTGTTATAGGAGCTTTGTTACAAGTTTGTTGCGAAAAGACTGTTACGTTGTAGCTATGACCAGGGATATGGGGACACGAGCTCTACGCTACTAGGGGTTTGGAGGGACTGATCCCTCAATTGCTACTCTGTAGAGGATATGCGGATCATCAATTGGGGGTATGGTGGTTACCAAGTCATGGTGACAAGTGATTAGTGTTGGTATGATGTGATGGCAATTGAAAAATATTAGCGATGAAATCAAAAAAAAGACTACTAAGATGGTTAGTGTTGGATATGGTTACTAAAGTGGTTGACGGTCCTCGACCGAAAAGGGTAACACATCCAAGCCGCGCGGCGTGCGGCGACCATATTGGACAGCCCAGGCACCCTATGGAGGCTCCGCTTCGCGGATAATCTAGTGACGAACAGAGCAGGAAAGGGGGTTTGGGGGGCTGGCCCCCCCTACTACGGGGTCTGGGGCAGAGCCCCAGGTGTCTAAGAGCAGAGTATAGGACTAGCCATGTTAGCATCCGGGGTAGAGTTCTAGTAGTCACTAAGTCTAGGTGATCTATGCATTAGTGGGGGGAGGGCGGAAAAATGGGTTTATCCGAAGCGGACGATGTCTTCGATGGAGATGGAGGACCCCCCACAGACCACAATCACGATGGAGTCAAGCCCCTCCAGGTATGGGTGGAGGGACTCTGAGTAGCCCAAGGCGAGAGATGCGCCACACGCAGGCTCTACGAGCATCTTATGGTCGCTAGCGAACTGGATGACTGCATTCATGGCATCCGAGTCTTCAATAACAACGCTGTCGGTGATTCCGCCCTTGGTGTCCAGTGCGTACTCCAGAGTCTTGTCAGTGACGTAGACAGACCCCAGGGAAGTCGCGATAGTGTCAATCTTGTCTAGGCGGATGATTTTGCCTGCTTCGAGAGTCTTGTTAAGGGTTGCGGCGCCCTTAGTCTCAACGACAAGCACCTTGGAATCCCACCCGCGGTTGGCGAGCCCGAGCTTAACTCCGTTGTAGAGCCCACCGCCGCCGCACGATACGACGATGGCGTCTGGTTTGAACGGCAGTTCCTCGACCAGCGAGCTGTGCCCCTCCCAGATGACGGGGTCGTCGAACGGGTGGGCGTAGACGGCGACTTCATCGCCCGCGGCGAGTGCCATCATGCCCCGCATGTGCTCATCGGCCATCGCCCAGTGTGCGCCGTGGACTACGAGCGATGCACCGGCCTTAGTGATGCGCTCGCGCATCGCCTGCTTCGTCGACTCGGGCACGACGACCGTGCACGGAACCCCATAGAAAGCCGCAGCGGTTGCGGCGGCCAGCCCCGCGTTGCCTCCGGACGAGCTGTAGACGTGGACTCTAGCACCGGATGACTCTACGAGGGCTCTGCGAATGAGCTCGCTGATGCCCCGCGACTTGAACGACCCGCTGGGCTGAGTATTCTCCAGCTTGAGATAGACGTTTCGCCGACACCGGTCCGAGAGGTACCCCGACCTGATAAGCGGCGTTTCCACGTATCCTTTCGCGTAGCTCCCTGTCATATAGCCGCTATTGATACCGAAATGTGGGGAGAGATGAGATGATTGATAAGACGCGGTACTAAAGGGGGAGGGGGCGGTTCCTGCGGTACTAACGATGTGTGGAGGGCAGACCCGAGTAAAAACCGTGGGTCGCAGATAATTCTTCGGAGGACCCCGTCTAGCTGAGGGGGCCGGCCATACTGCGGGTGCAGGCATTATGGACCAAGCAAGGGAGCGGCGAGGATGGGGGGATTCGTGGAGTAAAGTGGAGAAACCATCCTACCCTCTTAACCATTGCGATTAGCCAAGTACCAAAGAGATTATATAAAGCCAGCCAAAGAATCATTCAAGATGGTAGCCAACAAGACTCTCGAGACTCACAAGTTCCAGGAGACTCACCAGACTAACGACACCGAGATGAAGTTCCGACCAGCCCTGTTCATCTGCGACATCCAGGAGCGCTTCCGAAGCACCATTTTCGGGTACGACCAGGTCATTTCGACCGCCAATCGGATGCTCAAAGCAGCCAAAATTCTGGACTTGCCCGTCTACGTGACGACCCAGTCGCGTGCCAAGCTCGGCGAGACCGTCAAGGAGCTCGACGTTTCGCGGGCTGTCATCAACACTGACAAGACCAAGTTCTCCATGATGACTCCGGAGGTTGCCCAGAAGCTGCCACGGGGCACTCCGGTCGCTATGGTTGGCATTGAGTCGCATGTATGCGTTTTGCAGACGACCCTCGACCTGCTCAAGTCGGGTCACCCTGTCTACCTTCTGACCGACGGCATCTCTTCGGCTAACCGGGAGGAGCAGCCAATTGCATTGAAACGACTGGCCCGACAGGGCGCTATCGTCACCACCTCAGAGAGCTTCTTGTTCGAGGCCATGGGCGACGCTAAAATCGACCAGTTCCGCGCCATCTCTGCTCTCATCAAGGAAGAAAAGAACCAGACCCGCCAGGCGCTCGAGACCCTCGCTAGACTCTAATCACCCGTATATTTATTTGCCTAGAAATGAACTTATTTCCACTTGAAAAATGGTGTGTTTCTTGGGGGGACCAGTCCCCCCAAACCCCCCTGTGGCTCCGCTACGCGGAGAGCTGGTTGATGTAACGGGGGTCTGGGGGCAGAGCCCCCAGCTACGGGAGCTCGAGGGCTGGCCCTCGAATACAATTGGGGGGACCAGTCCCCCCAAACCCCCCTGGGGGCTCCGCTGCGCGGAGGGTTTGTTAAGGTATACAATTGCACTCATGAAACGATGTTCCATATGTTTGGTTGACACAATCAATGCCGCAGTTTTGTTCTATACAAGGCAGCTATTCTGGTGATGATTCAAGTAGACGCTGCTTAACGCGGTCTACGTCTACATAATACCAATCTGAACCTGCATAGTCCTCTTTGACATATATATCCGGAAGCGGTGGGAGCTTAGACATGAAGCTTAAGTTAAGCAGACCAGGCAGTTTTTCGAATATCAACGTGAAAAAGCGCCACAAGAGTGCTGTATTACCCATCTCGTGAGGCGCTATACGTGCTACAACGCTGGGGCCACGCCCCGCCCTCAACGTCATTGCAGGTATATGAGCCATTGCGTCAATGGAAGATATGCCGTCAAAGAGCAAGCTGGAAACGTAAAAACGATGATCCATAATCCCCGCTATCTCGGCAACCGCAGGCGGGTACATCCCCTCAATGATGACTTCTTCGAGCTGTTTACTCGCCTTAACCAATGAGTTGAAGTACTTGGCCGCTTCAGGATCGTTTCCCTTTATAGTGCCAATTTCAATAACCTTCAAATTTGGCAGTACTCCACGAACTCCTATGCCTGTGTTCCTTGTGAGATCAAGACTAGTGACCTGGGCTCCGTGGATTGTGTGAATGAGCCGGTCATCGGATTGGACTTTCACCGATCGCACAGAGTCAGGGAGTATATACTCGTAGTTGTCAGCTTCTCTACCTCCACCTGCTCGAAGCCGCAAATCGAGAGATTCTAGGCTAGTACAGTGCTTCATTGCGTCATTGAAGCTGATAAAAATGATGCTGGGGTCGGCATAGAACACGTCAACGTGCGTAATATACTTACCCACGTCCTGGAAGAAGCCCACATCCAGAGCTGTGTTGCTGACAGTCACCTCGAATTTCGAAAATTTAACGTTCTTCATCTGCAAGATCATGTGCACCGTTGCTCGCGTGTCGTCTAAATCCTTAGATCCTCCACCTCCAGTGTACTCAACTACTACTAGTGGCTTGGATTTTTGGAATGGGCGGGTGATAATACGAAGCCAGTTGCATGCAATTGGTTCTTCTCGCAGAAAGCAATCATCAAGACAAATGTTCACCCTGTGGACTCCAGTTGCATTTTTCCATATCAGGTTTAGTATTTCGGACATGGTTTCCCACCATTCCAGATCCTCTTCTTCCTCTACCTCCACCAACTCAACTGTAACAACTCCTATATAGTCCTTGTATAGACTAATAAGCTCCATTGGCCCCACCCTGTCCATCTCATAATTGAAAAGCGGGTTTTCGAGAATACCAGTACTCACGATAGTAACTTGACGCCATATAATACGCAATGAAACCGCGTTTATTATTCTGCATGTTTGCCGCAGGTAGTAAATATCATGCCAAGCATATATCAGTATCTGTTCTAAAATCTCAAATGGTAGTGACGAGAGCATGGGGAGCATGGAGTTGATGGTAAATGTTAACCAATCGGATGCCGTTTACGGCCCACTTCACCGCCATTCAGGACCGAAAATACATTCAATCAACAGTGAACCAATAACTACCATCACTGCTTTGTGGATAAAGTATAAAAGTCTTATTACATCTTATTAATTGTGGCCGAAACTGTGATCGAAGCTCCCCTGATTTGCGATACGTCAACACATCTTCTCAGCAGGTCTGATTGACGGGGGTTTGGGGGCAGAGCCCCCAACTACGGGAGCTCGAGGGCTGGCCCTCGAAGTACTCAATGTGCTGTAGAATATCATAGCATGTAGATAATGATAGCTGACCAATTACTGGAGGAGAATAATTTAATGAGCCCTCCTGGAGAGCAGGAGCTCGTTGTCCTTGCCAAAGAGCTCTTCAAAGTTGACATCCTCACCTCTGGCCCGTTCAGCAGTCATCTTGCCTTTATCAAGGAGCGCCTGGAGGAGCTCCTCGTCGCCAAACGAGTTCGGCTTGCGATGGGGCATGTCCGGCTCCCGACCGTAGGCAATGCGCGCTGTGTCTATTAGGATATTGGCGGTCAGGCCCCATACGGAAAGCCACCCGTTCTCGCCGACTGATTTATTACGCCGGAGCGTTTTGAACCAGTGCTGATTCCAGCCGAGGCCGCCCCAATTGACCTGCTTGCCGCTGTACCACCCGGTACGGTTCGAGAGGAAATGCTCCAGAGGCGCCGAAAACACCTCCTTGACCTCGGGCGACTGGGTCTGCGTGATGCCCAAGATGGCCGGGAGGTCCGTGATGTGGTCGCGGTCGCTGTACCCGGCCGGTGCTGTGGGGTACAGGTGCACGATGCACGGGCGTACCGCGAGGAAATTCCGCGAGAGGTACGCCGGTAAGGTCGTTAGGTGCTCCATTGAGTATCCGTGCTGTGAGAGCACTTCATCATCGGCAGGGATGCCAATTTCCTCAAACGTCTCCCGCCGGGCGGCGGTCAGTTCCGACTCATCCACCGTATCGACTTTGCCCCCGGGCAGAGCCGCATGGCCCGCGAACGAGGTCATGTCGCTCGAACGCATCGTCAGGATCGAATTCAGGTCCCCGTACTTGTTGCCATACAGGATGACCAGCACCGCGGCTCGCCGGGTGAACGGAAGCCGGTGCCAGACCGACTGCTTGGCCGCTGGGAAGCTCCTCAGCGCGTCCAGCGCCCTCATCGAAACGCTGTTCATTGTTCCAACTCTTCAAAAACGTCTTCCAATCGTCGCAAGATGATGTGATTCAGCGTTCGATCCTTCTGGCTCAGGTTGAGCCCACAATGGCCTGACGGACATTCCGCACGGCTGAGACACTCCGCCGCACCTTACCGTACCTATGATGGCACTCGGCATGATCTCGGCACCAAAGGCCGGGGTACAGGACGAATGGGAACCCGGGGTAGCTCGTAAACTCGGGGTAAGCTGGTAGACTCGGGCTCACCGTAGGCCCAGGCTGGTCAATTGGTGGGGGTGGGGCCTCCATTGGAGACTGTTGGCGCTTACCGAGGAACTACCAAGAACTGGTCTTTTCCGCACTACGGGGGCCACTTTTCGCCTGGAATGGCTCGGTCACAGCTCGGTGGACCAACTCCCAGCCCAGGATGTATTCGAGGGCCAGCCCTCGAGCTCCCGTAGTTGGGGGCTCTGCCCCCAAACCCCCGTCGATTACAACGGAGAGAGACGTGGCAACAGCGTAACAAAACTCCCAACCGCGTAACAAAGTTTTGTTACAGCTCGCATCAGCGTAACAGTTTTTTGTTACAACCACACCGGCTCTCTAAATGCCAGAGACAGCGGTAATCAATTGGTGGTGGCGGTCGGGTCTCCATTGGACTGCTGGCGCTTAGCGAGGAATTGCAAAGAATTGGTCTTTTCCGCGCCTCGCGGAGCCATGGCGTATGTCTTATTCGCCTTGAACGGCTCGGTCACGGCTCTGTGGAAGCCCCTGGCCTTGACTGATCCCCAACCCGGGATGTTCTCCAGCTGCTGGCCGTCTTCGGCTGACCCTTTGACAACGCCCTCTTTGAAGCTACCAAACGTGCTTACGAGGCTGGCGGCGTTACTCTTGTTGACCCCGCGCACACTGGCGCAGACTGCCACCAGCTGCTCCTCGTAGGTCTCCTTGGCCTGACCCTGGATCATCCGCGGACTGGCCGTTTCGAACTGCTTGAGGTTGCGCAGGTACATAGCCGCCTCCCTGTCACTACGGACTACGATGATAGTATAGTCTCTATTAAAGGTGAGCACTGTGAGCTCTCGCATTGCATCGTCGTAGTTCTTGTCCTCCGAGTCAATCATGACCATTAGTATCCTGAGATCGAAGTCGCGTCCGAGCCGATTGAACCGCTGTTCGATGTACTCTGGGCGGATGCGATGGTACTGAAGCTGGAGGTAGAGCACGCAGCTCGTGGCTCCCGTGACGAAATCGGGCTCGATCGAGCTGTCGAGCTCGTATGCTACGTTGAGGCTCTGCAAGTGAGCCAGCACAGGGTTCTGCTTCTGCCGCACTCCGTGCACTAAAATTGCGCTACGACCTGCCCTTCTCACAGGTTTTGCTGCTTTCGACGACATTGATAACTACTGTGCTTTACTCTGTCGAGTGGCGTTGATACAACTTGGTCCCAGCACTACAAATCTCCCAACAGCGTAACAAAAAAACAGTAACAGCTTGCAAAAGCGTAACAAATTTGTGACAGCTTTACAGGTGCACTCTTGGAGTGTACGTACCCGGGTAAAAGCTCGAGGGCCCGTCATAACTTACAAGACCTCCGCGCAGCGGAGCCCCAGGGGGGTTTGGGGGGACTGGTCCTCCCAATTGTATTGGGTAGAGGATAACTGGTTGGTAGTCAGTTGATTAACCTCCGCGGAGCGGAGCCCTAGGGGGTTTGGGGGACTAGTCCCCCAAGAATTGGTGCAAAGCGTTATTATGAATTTATAATATCATTACGGGTAGCATAGCAGAGGGGTTGGTAATAAATATGCAAGTTAGACATCCATCTCGCTGAGGTCTTCGTCCTCAGGTACGGCACGGTTGAAGAATGCATCGATCTTGTCGTGGTAAGGGGCCTTGTGGTCCCGAGGCGGGTTTCGTCGAGTGACCTTCTCGAAGTAGTGCTTGTAAACGTCGCCGTCGTAGTTGCCGATGGGCGCGTTGATGAAGAAGTCGCTGAGGTTGAATGAGTCGACAATGCCAATGACCTGGTCTCTAATCTTGTGGTTATAGCTGTCGACAAGCGTGGTGACCTCATCAAGCTCCGAAGTAGTGAGGTACCCACTTGACAAGAAGCTTGCGCCGTCCTTCTCAATTGACCACAGCGCGAAAAGCGTCGCCAGGTCGGTGAGCACAGGCTTGAGCTGCTCGTTAGCGTGCTCAATGGACTGGAAGAAGGCATGCACCTGGTTGAGCCGCGTGTGGATTCGCGCACACTCGAACCGCTGCTGCGACAGCTCCTCGAAAGCCTGCGCTTGGTTGAGGCCCTTGGCAATGAGAGCCAAGTAAGCGTCGGCGCCAACCCCAATGTTTCGGGCTGCTGCGCACTCCCAGGCCTCGATAAGAACCTTCGAGTCAGTGAGGCTTCGACCATTGAGCTTCCTGGTGTGAAGCTCCTTCTCTCGGCTCATATAGCTAACGGCATCACCTACTCGCTTGCCCTCCCGTGCGTCGATGCCACTGAGAATGAGCGACCGGCCCGCCGAAAGGGTTAGCACGTTATTATCGCCTTCCCAGGTGCACTGGACGACCCAATCGTTGTATCCCTGGCCAAACCCGTTGTAACCGGAGTAGCCGTGACCACCGCAAGCCTGGCGACACTCATCGATGATCCCAGCAGTCGCCCAGGTTGAGAAAGCCTTCATGCCTGCGGACAGAGCAAACAGCTCCTTTGCGTCGTCAATGGCGCTCTGGAGGCTCGTCTTGTTGCTGGTATCCACCGCCTGCAATTGCTTGGTTGTTTTGATGTAGAAGTTCATGACTTCTTCGGCAGAGGCTCGCATAGCAAAAGTGTAGGCCAGCAGGGGGATGAGCCGTCGCTGATGGTAGGTATAGTCAATCAGACGGGTCTCCTTCTCGCCTGGCGTAGAAGAGAACTGTCTTCGTACGGCGGCGTACCGCAGAGCAATGGTTAGGAATCGCTTAGCAGTTTGCACAGAGTCGTAAACCATGGAGACTCGACCACCCACCAGAGCTCCGTAGCTCAGCTGGTTGAGCGGGGGTTCGGTGACGGTCCCGTCCGGCGCAACCTTGGAATACTTCATCAGCATGTACTGGCGCGGAATTCGGACATTGGTGAACTGGATCCAGCCGTTATCAATGCCGTCGCGACCCATCTTCTTGCCAATGTCGCCAATGGCAATACCCGGCTTGAGGTTGTGGTCCGAATCCCGCAATTGGACGACAAATTGCTTAACCCCGTAGTCCTTTCCGTCTACAATGAGTCTCGCGTAGCAAACGGTGTGCGTCGCGGTATGCGCAGCTCCGCCAATCCACCACTTCGTGGCGCCTACGTGTGGTGTGTTGATGACAAACTCTTCAGTAGACTTGTCGTACGTAGCGGTGGTCTCGAGCCCCGCAACGTTCGACCCATGGCCCAATTCGGTCATGGAGAAGCAGCCAAAGAATTTCTCGAGGCTGCCAGCCCCTTTATCGACCCAGTAGCCAAACTGGTCGTCGGTACCTGACCCACGGATCGAATTGAAGAAGAGTCCAAAGTGGACTCCCGTCCGGGTTCCGGTGGACGGATCAAGCAAGTTAATGAGGGCTACACGCTTCATAGCCTCTGCCTCGTTCATTGTGTGCAGAATCATCTTGGTGAGCTCTCCAACCCGGGCAAAGGTAATCTCCCGTTGTTGGTCCTTATCGAGGTCGTACTGGTCGTCATTGCTGAACGCAGGGTTCCGTTCTATCGACGCCATAATTCGCTCGAGTTCTTCAGTTTGCTTCTTGCCGCCATCGAGGTAGTATGTCATTTCCCGTACGGGGAACTTGGTCTTCTGTCGTTCCTCCGCCAGCAGCTGGGCCGGCTCGGTGTATGTATTCAGTTGAATACCAGTCATTATTAAATAACGGCTTTGTGGGTTATTCGATTATTTAAAGATCTCGAGATCAGTGGAGGACTTTGGATGGGGATCGGCCCTATATAAAGCCTAAGTCTCGAAAAAGCTCGTGAATATGATTGTTGAGGGTATATCCGAGGTTCTCTCATACCCGGTGTGTGTCGCCTTAATTTGGTCCGATCCTCCGGGGTGTAATCGACATGTGCCTCCCCCCAGTAATTTAAGCCGCACGTACCACACCACTTTTGGCTTAATGGAAATTGCCGTTTCTCTGGCCGTTGCGTTTCCAAGTAGCTCCAATAGCTAAAACAGCCAATATCACGAGATATTCAATTGAATTATGGCCTGTTCTTCCAGCCATGGCTTGTCGAGGGGTGTCATTCACATGTCACTTTATGTCACTCTTGCATGTGAATGTTGCGAGGTCGTGCGGCTCATTAAGTAAGCCAACGCGCAGGAACGAGGAACGATGAATGAGGCCCTTGGGGTATGCAGCCCTTGAGCTACAGGGGATCATGTTGAGTTTACTGTAGCGACTTCAGAGACTGTAGAGGAAAGTGCAGGCTGTGTATGTAGTGAAGCATGTAGCAAATGCCGAGCTTCCTCGGGTGAGCGACGCATTAAACAGCTACGCAGTATCAATTGACGGGAATCGCACCTGAAATGTCATTATGTGTTAATAAAATCGACAAAAGCTTTAGTCCTTCACGGCTGAAATCACATGAATAGATCGAGGGCGCCGTTATAGTAATGGCTAGTATGACTTGGTGTACTGCAGGAGAATACGTTGTAAGTAATTTCGGGAACGAATTTGACACATCGTGTGCGGCGCGGTTGAACCTTAAGTAATTAATTGTTCTTCAATCATATACACTCGTCCAACTCCTTGGGTACTTCCATCCGTTCTGTAACAATCGAGCTCTAGATTATTGTATTCGTAATTGTTTGTAATACTTGCACACATCAATCTAATCGTAGGTTGAGCAACGTAGAACGCATGGAATCGAGATAGACTCTCAGACGTTTAATATAACTTACTGAGCAGAATAACGGCTATCCCCAAACAACCTGGTAATAACAGAAAATTTCAATCAACAGTTGCATTCCAATGAATCGATTACACAGGCCGCGAAATTGAAATGGCCACTCAAACACGGTCTATGAATACTTCTTATAGACTGGCTAGAATCCCTGCTAGTGCATTCATTCCAAATCAAATTCAACTTCCATAGTCCAATTTTCAAATGTATCGATTCAAATTACAAAAGATGTTATTCCAAACAGATCAACGCTGTTTCGTCAAGATGAGGCGAGAACCCTTTGGGTCAAAGAACTAATTTCGACGAGCTTTGGCTGAACCAATGAAGTAGTGGAAGCTCTGTGCTCCATGTTTCGCATTCCTTAAAGGATGTTGACAGGCGTGGAGTACGCTGGTAGTAGTGACAAACCTTATACCGTTTCATCTCCAATGGCTCCTATAAACATAAAACAAGCGACATCTTAACGCTTACCCAACCAAAGTCCTGCGATTTGAAATGTCAATTCGATCTAGAATATTTCAAAACTGGTATAAGAAGGGTTCTTCTTCTCTCTCAATTGATCCTTATCAATCCATCGTAGTTCTTCAACAATGCAGTTCAAGCCCGTCTTCTACGTTCTCCTCGCTACCGCTTTGGCCGCCAAGGCGGCCCCTACCGAGGTCACCTCCGAGGTTGCCATTGATGTGCGAGCCAACCGAGGCCCACTCTTTGCTTTCGTTGACGGCGCTCGAGAGGGTGTTAACAACGCCCAGCAGCACGTCGACTCTGTTGTCAACGCCTATCGAAACAACCCAGACCGTGCGGGTGCTGCTGCTGTCACCGCCATGCTGACTGGCTTGGACTCCCAGATTGATACTGCTATTGCTACTGTTTCCAATGCCCTTGCTCCATTCACCCTTGGTGTCTCCAAGGCCATTGGCAATGTTCTCCTTGGTCCTTTCGTCCAGTCTGTTACTGACGGTCTTGAGGTTATGCTTGGCAATGCTATTGGCGGTGTCGCGGACATCGCTCGACCAGGTGCCCTTCAGCACAACCTCTCACGACTCGTCCAGCAGTCCAAGGAGTACAACATCAACGTTTTCAAGCTCCAGACCCTCCAGGCTCAGCTCCAGAACACTCTGCCGCACAAGCGAGACGAAATTGAGATTGATGCTCGAGCCAACCGAGGCCCACTCTTTGCTTTCGTTGACGGCGCTCGAGAGGGTGTTAACAACGCCCAGCAGCACGTCGACTCTGTTGTCAACGCCTATCGAAACAACCCAGACCGTGCGGGTGCTGCTGCTGTCACCGCCATGCTGACTGGCTTGGACTCCCAGATTGATACTGCTATTGCTACTGTTTCCAATGCCCTTGCTCCATTCACCTTTGGTGTCTCCAAGGCCATTGGCAATGTTCTCCTTGGTCCTTTCGTCCAGTCTGTTACTGACGGTCTTGAGGTTATGCTTGGCAATGCTATTGGCGGTGTCGCTGACATTGCTCGACCAGGTGCGCTGCAGCATAACCTCTCTCGACTCATCCAGCAGTCTAAGGAGTACAACATCAACGTTTCCAAGCTCCAGACTCTCCAGGCTCAGCTCCAGAACACCCTTCCTAAGGGCCACTAAATTTCGTTATGCGGTTTTGAGCTGGACTCGACCGTAGTTTGTTTGTTCGTTTATTCTATTAGGTAGTTACTGGTAACTTTTAAAAAAGAATATATGGGTTTATATTTTATCACTTTTCTTCAAGCAGTTGACCTGGACTCAATCACGGTTCTATTTGATTGGTGTTAACGATTCTTCACTCTTGGAGCCGGTTATTATTAACCCTGTAATCTATCTATTATAGGACTTGTAGCTGTTCGATTAGGTGCCGGTACACTAAAGTTGCGCTACCGCCAATCGGAGGCTACTCTATCGGACAGCACCGCAACAAGAAAGCTTTGCATCTGGAATCGAACTGATCCACCTTTTTTCATGATTCTCCATGTTTTCAAATTACGTATACGCAAAAAATTGCTTTTATACAACTGAGCACCATTTGATAGATATCACAGTCAACCAGGAATCCTTGAATTTTCTCTACCATAACCAGTAATGCTCTCAAGGTATCAACGTCCTCTATGAGATTTATTACCGTATTGGTAGGCCAAGGCGTTGCAATCTGTACATAATTTATCCGTAGGTGGCTACATGCGGGGTACAGATCTTGACGACATTGGCCTACCGCGGGGCAAAAAAATAGGAGACTGGCTTTGCGCGGCTACAGCTGGATAATTTGTATTCCATCGCAACGGATAAACTGCTTGAAGGAGCGGAGAGAGCCATCCCCGTATGCGATAACGCAAGGGGGGAACGGATCTCGGCAAGAAGTCACCTTTGAAGCTACTTTTTGGACCTATAATCTACCCTGAATCTACAAATAGCTTCCTTTTATTCTCTAACATCTCTCGAATATTTCTGGTCCCCAGTAAATGCACCACACTTCAGAGATTTATTTAGGACTGAAGGTATTCCGTAGAGATTTGTTTAGGGCTGAAGGTATTTAGAAGTCACCGTAATCTCCAACCCATGAAATATCACGCACCACAACCACCCCTCAAACTGCCTCTATGTAAGCTGCTATGCGAAGAACACAAGTCCAAGTGTTGGCTAGATGCCATACGGCCGCTGATTGACCAGCTGCGCCCATATTTTTGGAACTTGCCGTTATGTCGCACATGAGGAGCCACTATCTCTGCCCAGAAGATCCGTGAAAAATGAGGGGGAATTAACGGTAAAATGAGGAGAATGCATCGATACCACCGCTTTAGATTATGGGTATGTCCATGAGAAGGAGGGGAGACGAGCCTAGATGTGAGCCTCAGTTGTGGAAACTCTTTCTTAAATGCAGCAGTCACGTCATGTCTTCATATTCAACAGAATGTATTTGAAACAACCATGTGCAATATTGTACTTTGGTTTACATGCTGAAATGTAATTAAGCAGGATAAATGCGTGCCCAGCACGAGTATCAAAAACCTTCCCCCGCCAACGAATTTCGTCGTTAAACGTTTGCGTCATGCAAGACAGAGGCTCCTTCTCGCTCGAGCGAGCTTTGAAAATGAGAGTTCAATAAGTGGGGAATTGAAACAACCGTTAGGAGGTGTTTAAGACGCCCACAATTTCTCCCGTGGTTGACCAAATGGAAGGGGCCTTTGTGAAGCAGAGGGTCAAAAAAAGTGGAGACGCGAATCAGAAAATCCTGGGCGGGGAGAGATGATCGCCCACGATTTCTACGACATCGTGTGCAGTATACGTCTTACAGTGGGGGATCAACCCCAGTTACGTAGCACGCTAACAAATACTGTTCCTACATTACTTTCCATCATTTCTACAGTGTTTTTTCGTTGCAAGTAAAAATAACAATCTTATGGCGTTACCGCCAGCAATCTCCAGGTTTCATCTCCCATTTGCCTAAAAGCCTAAGAAGTTACATAAGATCATCGAAAAGCTAATACAACAACATTTGCGCACGCATAGCAAAGCGTTAACACCGGGGTGAGACATTTCCCCGCTAGCTGCATCAAAAGGCTGCCCAGTATCTTAAACAGGCAGTCGAGAATGCCGCTCATCAGCGTAAGACCTGCATCAAACTAGGAAGCTTCGATTGATGATTACAGCACCCTGATGTAGATTGCCGAATCACTTCGGGACTCCAGCAGTTCGGGAGTGGTTGCCGGACGCTTTGAGACTCCAGCAATTGGGGAGGCGTTGCGTCTCTGGCATATATAAATAGCCAAATAGATTGAGTTTTTATTCTGCAGTTTTCTTTCCATTCCCCCGCAGCTCCATCAAATAACCACCATGTCTGATACCGGGGAGAAGAAGCAGAATGCAGAGCATTTCGAGGGCTCTCCACTGGAGACGACCGTCTCAGGGGGGCTTGACAATCTCATAGAAAGCTTTGTTAAGTCTGGCGAGGTTACGCACAATCCACTCAAGGACCTGACTCGAGAGCAGGTTATTGCGGCAGCTAGAGAGTTTGCTGAATCCAAGGGCCTTGCAGAGGATAGCGAGTATTTCGTCAAGGGAGCGCTTCTGGCTCATTCTGACGATACTTCGTTTCTTACTGAGGAAGAATTGCAGGCTATTGAGGACGAGGTCAACCACAAATGGAAGCAACCCAAGACGCTCTACTATCTCTGTGTCATGTGTGCCATGTGCGCAGTTGTCCAGGGTATGGACGAAACTGTAGTGAATGGCGCCCAACTCTACTTTTTTGACTTCCTCCACATGACCGAGGATGACCTTCCCAATGCCGGATGGATCCAGGGTCTTGTAGTTGGCGCTCCTTATCTGTGTTGTGCTGTCATCGGCTCGGCTTTAACTGAGCCTCTGAACAACTGGTTCGGTCGACGGGGAACGATCTTTATTTCGTGCTTGTTCGCGGCTGTTGCCTCAATCTGGGAGGGCTTTACCTACTCGTGGGTGCAGCTGTTTCTGGCTCGACTGTTGCTCGGCATTGGTATCGGTCCAAAGTCCACCACCGTTCCCGTTTATGCCGCAGAGTGCACTCCAGCCCCTATCCGAGGCGCCTTGGTCATGATGTGGCAGATGTGGACTGCATTCGGTATTATGCTCGGCTATGTAGTGTGTCTGATCTTCATGCCTCGAGGTGGTCTTGATCCTGACGTTTCGTGGCGAATCATGCTCGGGTCTACCCTTGTTGCCCCTGTTTTGGTGTGCGCTCAGGTGTTCTTCGTTCCCGAGTCTCCTCGATGGTACATCAAGAAGAACCGATACGACAAGGCATTTGAGTCTCTGCAGAAGCTGCGAAATAACAAGGTGCAGGCGGCTCGAGACCTGTTCTATATGTCCACTATGATTTCCATTAGCGAGGAGATCAACCGGGGCCACAATGCGTTTTTGGACATTCTCCTCGTTCCCCGAAACCGACGAGCGCTCTACGCTTCCCAGGTCGTTATGTTCATGCAGCAGTTCTGCGGAGTCAACGTTATTGCCTATTACTCGTCGACCATCTTCTCCGAGGCAGGGTTTGGTAATCTTTCTGCATTGCTGGCTTCGTTCGGCTTTGGCTTGATCAACTTTTTGTTTGCTATTCCGGCCGTGTTTACCATTGACACGTTTGGACGAAGATCACTTGCGCTATTTACGCTGCCATTCTTGGCATTGTTCCTTCTCTTTACAGGATTCTCATTCTACATTCCCGAGACCAACAGTCAAGCGAGGGTTGGATGTATTGCGCTAGGTATCTACCTCTACGCGGCATTCTACTCACCTGGTATGGGACCGGTACCGTTCACATACTCGGCCGAAGTCTTCCCTCTCCACGTCCGAGATATTGGTATGTCGCTGGCCACAATCACGCTCTGGGGATTCAACTTCATCCTCTCGCTCACTTGGCCACCATTGCTCAAGAAACTCAGTGCTCCAGGTGCCTTTGGATACTACGCTGGGTGGAACATTATCGGGTTCGTTCTAGTGTTCTGCTTAGTTCCTGAGACCAAGGGGAAGACGCTTGAAGACTTGGATATCACTTTCAACACCAAGACCTCTACCTTCATTGGTTACCAAATTAAGCACATTCCATACAACATTAGGAAGCACATTTTGCTGCGAAAGGGCCTTGACAGAGAGGATCTTTATAATTATGATGTTTAGGTTGGTATGTACTAACGAATAATGCTATTTTCTTTGATTTTACATGACGTATCATTAATGAATAATGATGGTTCTTGGTTTTACATTAGTGAGGTTACAATGGAGTATCATTAATGAATAATGATAGTTCTTGGCTGTACATTAGTGAGGTTACAATGGAGTAGTCAAAATATATTCAAATACGAATTGGAAGCAAAGATAGCTTAGGATATGATACAATCGACAACATAAGCTTCGAGGTTAGCGGGTATTCTCTTATGCCCCAAATAGTGTACATACTTGGTCGCTGCGGCTGTTCGGTCTTCTTGTCAGTCATTGTTGTTTATTTGAAATTTGGAGAACCGGAGAGCATTTCCCGGTTTATATAATTTTCACGGCGTATAATGAGGTATTCTGTTGGCGTTTCACAAAAGTCTTACTTGTGTATTTCGGGAATTAATGGGAACCGCATCTTTTTACCAGGCGGCGGATGAGACAAAAATGTCTCAGATATATTAAAACATGCCCAGATCACAACGCTCGTCTAAACTGGTCGTGATACGGCTTACGGGGATAAGAAGTTTGAAAGGCGCACAACAGTCGCGTAGTAGGCACGGCTAACATGGGGTCATATCTCCCATTGGAGGGAGACATGCGTTCGTGGACAAAGTCGTCTACATAGGGCAGGTATAGGTAATGATACACGGACTCAGATGATTCGGCAGACTCGGGGTTTTTGAGGATTCGCTGTTCTTGAACAGGCTGCTTGGGTGGAATGTATCTCTCGCCTAGGGAGTTCTTGGGCAGGAACTGATACACTGGGCAGCATCCGCACGGTTCAGTAGATACATAGTCAGGCGGAGTCTCGGGAGGAGTTGGCTGTTGTTGCTGGTGAAAATGCTGAGGTACATTCCTTAAGTTGGTGCATGCTGTTTTATTATCGGGCGTATACCCGGGGTAATTCGTGCTGAATGGTGGCATCTCCCTTGCTGTGACCAATGCTCGTAGCTCGGCCTCAGTCAAGGGAGGGAATACATCACGGGGGCAAACAGTATCATATATCATGTTCAGTTGTGCTACTTTTTATCTTGTGGCACTATGAACTTGAAGAACACTGGAAGGAATACTGGTGTAACTCGGACATTCCCTCTAAAATAGATCTCAAACCCTTCGTATTGGAACTTGGAGAGCCTTTGCGCACTTGGCCACAACGGCCCTTAAGTAGTTCCATCGCTACTCCAGGAAAACAATCTTTGAGCATTGGCTCAGAGTTTTGAAGATAAACTCAGGGGAGGAGGCAAGCTAGCTCAATTGTTAACTCCTACCGCTGACTATAAAAAATGGCAATAACAAGATCTGTTTATCCTCCTTCCTATTCTCTTACAAGCACTTTTTGAACCTCTCATTTTTTTGGGTATTGCTATTCCCTCTTGAGCATTCTCAAAGCACGCTTTCCATAACCGATACCGTAAACATGTCCACTGTTTCCAATAAAGTTAACGACAGTTCCGCAAACAACACGGTTGCTAGTGGGACTGAGGATGCGACGAACGAGCCAGTCACCGACGAGACAAACGCTCCGCGAGGTAGTTGGATATTGTGTGATCACTGTCTACGAAGGATTAGTCCTAGGGCACTAAACTTCGTCTCGGAGGAAGAAGAAACCAAACCGCCACTCAACTTCGCTCATCCCATCCTTGACGCCGCCATTCAGATCCTCCAGATCAATCAGAACCTCATCAACACGCTCTTTGGAACCAGCAACCAAAACCTCCAACCGCAACCACCAGCGTCAGTTACCGAAGAAGGTACCGAACCAAAGCAGTAATTACTTCTTTTAATTGAATTCAATGTGCTGATGTTTAATTTTGTAGCTATTGCAAACGTACTCCTTTTCAAAAAAGATATCGTTCAAGTCGTTCTATTGCCGTACTGTGAAGTTCCAGCTCATTTATAGCATCGTGAACTACTGTTGAAAAAAAGAGCACTGAGATCAGCCAACACTTATTAAATAGCACCCAACGTAGAGTTGAATAAAAAAATTGAAGCTCAGATATTCGTTAACCAGCAAATTCATACTTCGGCATGCCTTTGTAATTGGTAACAACCTTAAAGACATGACCACCCTCATCCGTCGAAAGCCGGTTTGGAGACTTGTCGTAAGCAGATACGCCATAAATAATGTTGAAATCCTTGCCTCCCCACGCAGTGCAGGCGGTACATTTGCCTGGAGACTTGATTTCGTGGACGACATTGCCCTGCGGATCGAGCACCATGATGCAATAGCCATTGTACATTGCTATCCAGAGATTTCCATCGCTGTCCACCACCATGCCATCAGGTTCATGCGGCGTACCTATGAAGCACTTGAATACCCTTTTATTAGAGATGTTGCCCGTGGCAATGTCAAAATCGTAAGCATAGATATACTGCGCGCACGAGTCGTTCAAGTACATCGTCTTACCATCAGGGCTCCACGTGATGCCATTGCCGCACACGAGGCCGTCTTCCATAAGATGAAGCGACCCATCCGGGTCATACCGCCACAGCCGTCCCAGGGGCTTGCCGTAATCTTTAGGCAGGTTGTTTGCACCATACGACAGCGCCTTGACGTCAATCTCCGCAGCCCAGAACCGGCCGGCCGGATCGCTTCCACCATCGTTAAATCGCCGAATAGACCGGTCTTCAGTGGGGATAATCTCCTTAAGGACCTCCAGTTTACCTGTTTGCTCGTCCATGAATACAATTCCCTGGTAATAGAGGCAGATATACCCAGGCTTGTTCTTTCGGAACGACAGCACAGTAACTGAGTCCTCGAGAGTGACCACTCGCAGGCCCTTTTCGCTGACGGTGGTGTTCTCTGGAGATGAATTCTTCTCATACGGTGAACGATGAACTGGGTCCCCAGTCTCTGGGTCAACTTCGATAATGTGGAGTTGACATGGATTGTGGAGACAGTCAAGGTAATGAAGCGTCGAATCGCTTGACCTGTAGATAGCGCCCTCGCCCAAGACGCACGGTCTCTTCAAATGATACGCAACCGTACAATTGAGCTCGCCAGTCATGGTTGATTACTTCTTTTTACCTAGTTTTGGTCAATTAAAATGAATTACAATACCTGTTCTTCGTATCTATATAGCGTTGCTGAGTGGGATAACCCCCGCCAACCCCCACGGAAAGTACTGATCTGCTTCTCCACGTTGAGAGGGGGCTGAGACTGCTACCTCATTAACAATACTAATGTGTGGTACGGTAGCGTATCACCGTTACATCGAGTGGGTTAGTCCAGAACTCGCTTCTCTTCAATGTCCCTGCAGTTTTGAATTGCCATTCGGCTTTTGGTGGGGGGGGACAGAGAGACAGAGTCCCATCTCTGCGTGCTCCATACCACACCAGAATAGATCTCACAATCAGAGATCCCACTACCACACGTAAATCCGGGGTATCCGTTAGATTCACCATGCAACAGACCAGATGAGAGTTGCTTGATTCTGTCGCGTTTTGAAGATCGAACCAAGTTCTAGAAGCGGGCAATATTATGACCAGGATATAATCCCAGCCTTTGGGTGATCTGACATCCGCCTGTCACTCAGGCATCCCGGCATCCGGGCCATCATTATATGCGATGCACTGGGGGGTACGGTCTGGCCCTCTAACAATGAAAAAAGGAGACATGGGTAAACACTTGTTTCCTTGCTTTTAGTCTTGGTATCCATTACCGATGTACGATACACACCCTGGGACTGTACAGTACACCTGGGTGGCTGGCCCCGGGCCTAAGCTAGCGCTTTTTGGCATGAGCCGCACGCGCCGCATACCTACGAACTATACCCCCAGACCAGACAACCCCATCTACGGTCTGGATCACGCATACTACGTACTAGAAAGTCTGCAAAAAACGCGTTTTAACGCAGTGCATAAGACGTATACCGACCGTCAGGGTCCGGAGCCAATGAATGCCGCATGAGCCGCACTACTCGACATGGCGAAGTTGGCGACAAAAAAAAGATGCAAGGCGAGTGGGATGAAGACGATCGCTTAAGATCTGAACACGAGCAAGTCTGTTAATAACTGCAAAGGAGTCCGTTAGGCGACGCAAGTCGAGGAGGATTACGTTATGCAGTGCCATTGGAGCCGACCTGCCTCACCTCTACAGCGACCGCTTGTCTCAGGCGGGCAAGGTATACCCCCGTTTGGTACAGCTAAATTGGACCGGGAAGCTTGACTCAGTCGATGCGGATACAGGCCAGCTGTAGGGCCTGTCAAGCAGGGGTTCAGGGAAACTTTTTTTTCCTGGCAATCCAGCCTTACTGTGTCGGTTTTTGCATCCCTGACCCCTTGCTTCAGCACACCCCTGGTTGACATTTTGAGGTAAAAAAAAACTATGAGAAAAAGCACAGACCCTGGTTTCCCCCAAGCGGAAAGGTACATACACACTGCTGACCCGAATGCGTGGCCGGTTAGGCGATCCTGCCGAGCAGATGAAAAATAATCCAGTAAAACGACCATTTCAAGACTATAGCAGCAACAGGCTGCAGAAGCCAACCAATTTTTGAGGGGCTCCACCACCTTCGGGCTACCAATTTCAAGCCCCTTAAACGGCTGACGAAGGCCTAACTCGACCTACAGGCGCACCTGTACACAGCACAGTACTACCAAATCGAGACAGGGGCAGTTGTCTTTGACGATCTGTGCGTGGGATAATTGCAACCCGGTGCATTAGGGATTAATGACCAGTACCTATACCGTTGGACGATCCAACCGTAGCGGGAACCACGTTGGACGAAAAGTAATTCAGGACCGTTAGGGGATCTAGCATTTGAGCGCAGAATAGATATAAAAAGCGCAACGGTGCAGGATATAAATTAATCCTCCAAGGAAACCTTTTCGTCCGGTGAAAAAAAAAATGTCGAACGAGGACAACTCTCCTCAGGGCTCGTGGCTCGAGCGAACCAAGCACACCTTCTCATCATGGCATAACTTCCACCAGGCCATCGTGATTAAGGACCACCAAGGGTCCCTGAGCAACCGGGACTTGCTGCCTACGCCGCCGGAGCGACAGACTTGGAACTGGTTCTCCTTCTTCTGCTACTGGTTCTCCGAGGCATGGGCCATCGCGACCTGGAGTATCGGTTCTACTATGATCGCTGCGGGTATGACCGTGGCTGAGTCCATCTTGACCGTGTTCTTTGGCAACCTCATTATCTCTATCGCCTTGGTCTTCAACTCGCGGGCCGCCGCTAAGTACCACCTGGGCTACCCAGTGCTGGCGCGATCTGTGTTCGGCATCTACGCCCATTACTTCTTCATCGTGCTGCGAGCCATCCTCGGTATTATCTGGGGTGGTGTTCAGCTCTACTTTGAGGGTCAGTTCATCTCCATCATGCTGCGATGCATTTTCCCCGGCTGGATGCGACTCCACAATACGATTCCAGCCTCGCAGTTCATCGACCTGCAGACTTTCCTCGGGTTCTTCTTCGCCTTCCTCATCACCCTTCCGCTGCTTTTCGTGCACACCTACAAGCTGCGACACCTGTTCACCGTCAAGTCTGTCCTCCTTCCATTCGCCGGTATCGGTATCGTCGCCTGGGCGGCCAAGCTGAGCGGCGGTATTGACTCTGGCGTCATCGTCAACACTTCGGCTCGAGGTTCGACGACTTTGTTTGCATTCGCCGTGCTCGCCCAGCTTAACGCCCTCTTCGGTGCCAGCTGTGCGCTCGTCGTCACGGTTCCTGACCTGGCCCGGTACGCCAAGTCGGACCGATCCCAGTTCTGGGGCCAGATCTTGGCTCTGCCAGTTTCCCAGACTGTTTGCGGTGCCTTTGGTATCCTGACCACGGCCGCCGTCCAGCAGGCGTGGGGCGAGATGTACTGGAACCCATACGATTTGTTGAGTGCCATCCTTGACCACAGCTACACCTCCAAGGCTCGAGCCGGTGTCTTCTTCGCGGCCTTTTCCTTTGCATTCATGACTCTGGGCACGTCTATTGCCTGCAACATTATTCCATTCGCCGCTGACGTCACCTGCTTGCTGCCAAAGTACCTTAACATTCCGCGGGGCCAGATTCTCTGTCTCGTTATTGCGTTTGCCATTGTGCCATGGCGAATTTTGACTTCCGCCGCTACTTTCCTCAACTTCTTGGGCGGCTACTCCATCTTCCAGGGTTCTGTGGTTGGCATCATGTGTGTCGACTACTTCCTCGTCCACCGGGGCAACCTCAAGTACCGTGACCTGTACACTTTCAGCAAAGATGCTGCGTACTACTACTCCTTTGGTGTTAACTGGCGGTCGATTGCCGCCTTCATTGTTGGTTTCGCGCTGCCATTCCCGGGCTTCTGCGCTACTCTGGCCGGCAAGCCTATTAATGTTGCCGCGTTGCGAATGTACGACCTTGGCTGGCTGCTCTCTATTACTACTGGTTCGCTGAGCTACTATCTTATTTGCCTGGTGTGCCCGGTTCCGCAGAATGACAAGAGCCTTGGATTTGAGGAGTTGATCGAAGATCCGGAAAACGCTACTACTGAGTACTACTCGACCGGGGTCGATTCGTCTGATGATGTTGAAAAGATCGGCTCAAAATGATACAGTCTATAGACTAGTTATGCCTTCTAATGTTTTAATGCGATGTTTCTAGAATTTATTTTGATTACCGTTTCTTTCATGATTCATTGCTACCCATCAAGCATCAAAGAATCCTTCAAAAAGCGTAGCTAAAAGTAACTGTATCTGTACTATATATATCATTCCAATGATGCGACGATGGGTGGTGCATTACCGTGATACAGAACAAGCAATACACGTACTCGCCATTCCAATGATACGACGATGCATTACCGTGATACACAAGAAGCAATACACGTAATTCGGCAGCATCCGAAACTCCTGGCTCGAGTTTTTGGAAGACTCGACACGTATTGGCCTCTGATGTACTGTAGCTAGAAGTTATTAGGTAAAAGCGTCAATTCTGTAATTTTATCGCAGCTTTAACGAATCCATCGGATCAATTGCTGTATTTTCCTAGTGACTTGAAAATTACATATGCACAGAGTGACGCAGATCCTGTTTATTATTTTTTTAACAATTTTTTAATATCAACCGGTTTTCAAGCAGCCAAGACGAGTCAAGAGGAAACCGGAAACGGAAGGTCTACACGAAGATGAACGGTTAACATGGTCCAGTGCTATTTAGGAGAGCTGCCAACCTCAAGGGTACAAGAACGATATCCTGACTGCATCAGAGATACTTCCCGAGGGGATACTGTCAACATTACGCACCATAATGCGCCAGTTACAAGAATCATTTTGACATGAGTTCATTTCATTTCATCTCATGATATTGTATCGGAAGTTTAATGACATTAACATATGATGAATATAATAGATTCAGATAAGATAGAAAACTAAGCTAGCATATTTCAATCGTCCATGAATTGATTACAGGTGGTCACAAGTAGTTCGAGCCAAAACAAAAAAAAGCCCCTAGATGATACTAATTCCACCCACTTGATCAGGTACTAATAAATACACTAAACCTTTCCAGCTTTTTGGAAGTAATAACTAGCCTTGAGGGTGGTCGTGTTACAAAGTGGTGATTGGTCGGGGCAGAAAAAACGGAGCAAAACGAAACACCCCGGTATCCAACATACGATGAGCGCAAGACGGGGCGTTGAACGGATCAATTCGACCCTCAAGGCCATCAAAAGCTCGTTCCCAGATAAGAACGACCTCCATGCGCGTATATCCGTAGCGCTGAGCGACTCCGCTGCTGCGCGGACCGCCATAGTTCCGTTCCACTCTACGCGCACTGATATCAAGACCGTGCTTGATTCGCTGCTGGCGGACCCGCTAGCCGGCGACCAGCGCTGGTACGAGGCGTTCCAGAACCGGCTGCTTGCCAAGGACGTCCTCGTGCGGTACTCAAACTCGTTTGACCACGTGAAGACGCATAACTCGCTGATAGAGTTCCCAGTGCCTTTCCGCGACTACCCACATGGCCGCGAGACCGAAGTCATTGAGGTCAATTCCTACAAGGACTCAAAACCCCATGCTGATTCGGCGAGCCAGCATGTGTTTGTGTCACGGGATGTACACGCTGCGTTGACTAACAAGGTGCCTTCTCACTTCCCGTCGACGCTCGTAATTGACGTAGACGAAGGGGTTTCCGTCCCTGAAGGGCAAAACGTTGTAGTTGTGCGGTCTAAACTGGCTCAGGAGAGCATAGATCTGCTGATTGCGTCTCCGCGCAACATTACAAGAGCTCAAGAGCTGAGGAGGAAATCTAACATTGAGGCTCTGGAGAAGATTGTGTTCCGCGACCCGAAAGAGCTGGACGTGGCTCTTCTCGCGTCAATCATTGGAACATGCGACAGCATTGTCGAGCCTCAGTGCAATGTTGAGTTTAACAGGGCGCTGAAGACAGAGGAGGAAGAGGTGAAGCGCCAGAGGCAGGGCTGGGCGAAGAACGCTCATGAGGAGCTGCAAACAACTTTGACCAATGGGCTGAACCTGTGGAAAAAGAGAATGCCGTGGTGGAAGCTGTACGTGCAGGTTGACGACGTTTACGACAGCATTGACAAGACGCTTCAAGTGAGCTACCTGCCGCGGGCGAAGTCCAGTCTTGATTACTTGACGGGACGCATTGATGCATTTGCTGAAAAGCACAACCTACCCGACGTGGGAAAGCAGGCGCCGGAGACTGCGGAGTCGCGGGCCAAGGCAGATCCGATTACCGCGTCTCGGAATGAGGTTATGAGCGATAATGCCGTGGATGTGCATAATAGTGCCATTAAGGCGCTGACGACTATTCTATTTGGTGTACAGCTTCCCTGCACGTTACTTCCATTGCTGGGAGTCTACTTCTTTGACTACTCATTGTATTCGATGGGGTCTGTTATTGGTCTGGGCGCAGTACTTGGGTTTGGCAGACTTCAAAAGCAGTGGAGTAGGATACAGGACAGCTTTAAGGCGGACGTTTTGGAAAAAGCTCGCCTGGCGTTGAATCAGAGTGAGAAGCTGGTCTTCCAGCGCTGGGAGAAGAAGATTCTTGACCAGCAGCGGATCATTGAGGGCAGGAAGCAGTACGTTGACCAGCTGCGCCAAGACGTGGATGAGTTGTATAAAACACACTAGAACTTCAGTACTAGAGTATATTGACACTAGAAATAAAAAAACCTCAAAGTAGTGATTCAGCTATTTTAAATAGCGTATATAACCCAGCAAAAAGTTGTTTAGAGGGGCTCTACTAGCTCACCAGCCATGCAAGAGCAATTGATCGTACAACAGGCTCTGTTACAAATAGCTGTTGCAAACTCCCAGCGCTGCTACCAGACCTAGTTACAGATGTTTGTTACACCACTTCTCCAGTCGCTATCTGATAAGGCTGGCAGAACCTCCGCGCAGCGGAGCCCCAGGGGGGTTTGGGGGGACTGGTCCCCCCATGAACGCTCCATCGCTTCGATTGACTTGGGGGCCAGCCCCCAAACCCCCGTAGCTCCGCTTCGCGGAGGGATTCGTTTGATTGGCTACAATATCTCAGCGAAGCGGAGCCCCAGGGGGCTTGGGGGGACTGGTCCCCCCTGACACGCTTACCTACTACAGTAGTTCATTGATTCAGGAGACTTGTGGGGGTGAAGGAATGGTGTGTCTCGTTAAATGCATTTCTATGTCAATAATTAAGGGGTTAAGACTTTTGTCTAATCATATAATCGCCACTATTCGTAAGATATCGCACCCACGGGAGACTCTGGTAGCGCAGCCGCGGCTCGGTGACCTTGAGATATCGCACCTGAAGCCCAGAGACCGCCAGGTAAGGAATTTCAAACTTTACGGTAACCGGTTGTTGTTTGACGGCTGCCCGGGTATTCTGGTCGTCCTCGTCAATCGTTGACAGCTGCAGTTCTGCCTTCATAGCCATCTCCTTGCCGCCCGGAATACCCTTCATCTTCCATAAAATGGCATTTTTTTCAGGGGCGTACACCACCGTGCCAGCATCGGTCTTGAACCGCGGGCTATCCGCGTCTGGGGGCACTGGGATTGCGATTTCCACCGTACCAGTAGTCCGCTTACGGTACTGCGACTTGGCACGCACTGTGACAATTACTCGCGAGTGGGATCGCACGTCAATGTTGCTGGACACTACGAAAAGCGGCCGCGCCGTGGTTTCCCGCACCCGGTAGGACATGAGCTCGAACTTCCCGTCCGGCGGAGTGAATGCAATTGTCCTGTCCTTTTCAAACACGTCGAGCTGGACGCACTGGTGGAACTTCACGTCCTCTAAATTGATGTACTTGCCCTTTCTCGGGCGCGAATCGCCGGCAGGGCGCTTGTCGCTGTCGTTAAGCCCGAGCTTGAGCTCCGGCATGCCCGACAGGTACGCATTGCAATTGACTTTGCCTACAATATCGCTCTGAAGGACTTTTCCATCGTGGCTCATGAGAACATTAAGTGACTCCACGACGTCCAGGTAGAATTCGTTCTTTTTGTAGTAGAGCCCCTCGGGCCGCCACGAGATCGCCTTGGTCAGCACCTCCGACGCCTTGGCCTTGTCCAGGGCGTAAGACTCCTGCGTGATATACTCTTGAAGCACCTTGGTATCTGTGATTTGCGGGTGTCCAAAGTCCATCATCTCGTCGAGCAGCTCGTAGATGATGACGAAGTTGTCTCTGATCGACTCCTCCTCAACGTGCTTGAGGTAATCGGTCAGCACCTTGATTATGTGGTTTAGGAAGAGCAGCGTAGATGCGGCGTTGGAATTCTTCTTGGAGAGTGCCAGCAAGTAGATGTTGTTGTAGGTAATATACATGTAATTGATGCCCTCATGGGTGATGCACGGGGCGAGGGTGCCAGACTCTTCGGCGTTGATGAGTAGTTGGGGGAAGTTTTCCACGGTCGACATGGGGATATCTCCTCGGTAGTTCCGCGATAGCAGCGGGTTCCCCTGGCTGTCGAGGAAGAAGATGGCCGAAGTCATTTTGGCCTGACCTTTAAGCGATGTATAGACGATGTATAAACGATGTCGTGGTGTTTGATGATCTTGGGACATCACCACCCCACCCCACTACTCCACCGAGCTCTGTGATGATCTGTTGGTTATTCCGCCAAATGCAGCAATATTCAATATATATTCTATGATATTTGTATCTTCTATTGGGGGATTGTTATTAAGAAGGACTTCTTTTTCATTCTTTCAAGTGTCCAAGTCCTGGTAGTACTACCGTAATGGTATACCGTTAATGATCTCGAGAATTGTAAAGCTACGTAGGTTGATTGATCAATTGATTGGATATCCAAGTAAATTTAGATTAGATATTTTTTTCAAGGTATTTCAATTCACGTAAATACAGCTTAGCAGGGATTTTAACTCTTTCGTTTCCCCCCAAATACACTACAGAAAGAGGGCATTCGAGGGCCAGCCCTCGAGCTCCCGTAGTTGGGGGCTCTGCCCCCAAACCCCCGTAAAACACACACACACACACAATTCGTTACAGCTCGCAACAGCGTAACAAATCTTTGTTACAGGGGTGGGTATACCACACCTTGCTAACTACCTAGCATGTACCGGGGTGCACTAGATCTTCAGCTGTTGATGGTATATTCGTCTCAGCTCTGGTATTCAAGGTGTAACTATGTCGACTCCTTGTTATGGCAACGGTATTTATTCAATTGACTCAATTCTTGAGTATCTGACATGGAACTGCATTTAACAGTAGTAATCGCTCCAATGCTTCACTTAATTGTATACTTACCTTCTACACCGGCTCTTCGACCAACTTTGTCTCAATGGCGTAACTCTCGTGTTGTACACAATTCCTGTCTCCAAAAGCCTTATCGGTATATTGTAGGCCTCAACGGGCGTAATACTGAAATTGATCCATCATCATCGCTGAACTGACAGTAGAGTACTATAACAGTACGGAAGAGGAGCATGCAAATCTTAACGAAGTACTCGTGAGGTTGAATAACGAGCTACGCTTGTAACCATTCTAAATGAGATTAGCCCGGGTAAATTCGAAAATCTGTCATGGAAGGCTATCCTACTCAGTGAGCGCTCATATGGAATGAAGACTATACGACTCATAGCGACTTGGCACGAAGCAAATATTACCTACTCTACCCAGTTGGAAGGTCCCTTGGCACAGCTCCAATTTGTTACCACTATTGAAAGAAACCATTTCCAAAGGATACCAGTATCGGTAGGCAAGTAGGCAGAAAAGAATAGAGTCAATAATGGCACGGCTGTAACCATGCATGTTTAAGGGCCCTGCAGAACCATTCGCCAATGCAACTTACTAGACAAGCCAGGCTGAACTTTTTATCATAAAAGAGTCTTTTATACCAGTATATGCTACATCATCATGGTATAACGTTACTAAATTATGGATTGTTGTTACGAATCCTCCGCGAAGTGGAGCTACAGGGGGGTTAGGTGGTGGCCCCCAATACTATGACAGTTAGCCATGGCATTGACCAATTGGAAGGAGCATATGTTTATCGCTTTTAGAATCCCAAACCCAGGTAGTTAATCGAATGCTGAATATATCCTAATGAATTGGTCCTGAAGGAATCTTTTATACCAGGTATCTTATAGTTACTATGATAAACTAAGAACTACGAATCCTCCGCGAAGCGGAGCTACAGGGGGTTTGGGGGACTGGTCCCCCACTACTGTGACAGTAGCCCACAACTTTGACCAATTGGAAGGAGCTTATCGCTAAGCAGCTATCTAAGTACATATACTAATGAATTGGTTATTCCCGCTCGGGATACTTCTTTGCGAACTTGTCGATCGACTTGGCAAGATCCACGTCCAAGTCCGTCAATCCACCAGTATCATGCGTAGTCAAGGTCAACTTGACCCGATTGAATTCCTATACCAATTATTAGTCCCACTATCCTATACCTTACTAGATGGACTTACGTTTTCAATCTTGGGGTGGTGGTTCTTATGATGGGCCAGCATTGCGACTTGTGTGCAAAAGGCCTAAATCTTGTCAGAATACCCTACATATCTATGATTATGGTGTACCTACCCAAGCGTTGGTGAAGCCCTTGAACTTCCACTCTCTAGCGATACTCGTGCTTCCCTCGGCCTTCCAAAGTGGTAATTCTGCCAGTGCTTTTGACGGCTCCATTTTAGTGTATCTAACAGAGTATCGTCTCACCCACTGGCTCACACCACGAATTGGCCCCATCATGACTTCCCTCCATCTCCATCGGGTCTCAACCTTAACCATTTGGTCCCAACCGCCGCACAGCACATCTTCCCCCCAGCGACAAGCCCCGGAAAGCCTCTCCCGGGGTACCTCCCTGGCTTCCCGCCAGGCCACTACGAATTCCAAAAGAAAAGGAGGGGGTTTGGGGGGCCCAGCTCCCCAACTACGGAGTCTGGGGCTGGCCCCAGGAAGACTTTCTGCGGCGCAATTGCCCATATATCGCCGGGTGTCGAGACTGGGCCTATAGGAGCGCGGGGGGATGGATGTCCCAAGGGTGCGCGTGGGACAAACCCGCCCAAATTTTCACGACAACTTTTCAACCCAAGCCAATTGAGAGATGTCGCACGAAGAGGAGCGGAAACCGGAGGAAGAGTGTTCTCTGTACGTCGGGGACCTGGATGCGGGCGTGACGGAGGCACACCTGTTCCAGCTATTTTCGCAGTTTGGGCAGATCAAGAGCATTCGGGTCGTCAAGGACAGCATGACCCGGCGGTCGCTGGGGTACGCGTTCGTCAACTACCTATCTCCGGGGGACGGTATGTGGGATGAATTGAGCAATTCTGGGTGGAGTGTAGGCTAACGTGATTAGCAAAGCGGGCGTTGGCGGACCCGGCGGCCAGAGTGCTGGACGGGAGACCGCTGCGAGTGATGCCATTCCAGCGCGATCCGGCGTTGAGGAACCACAACTCGAGCGGAAACATCTTCATCAAGAACCTGGATGCCAGCATCGACCGTGAGGCTCTGCATGAGACCTTCTCGGCGTTCGGCAAGATCATATCGTGCAAGGTGGCCTACGATGAGTACGGTATGCCACGGGGATTCGGGTACGTACTGTTTGAAGACCCGCGAGCTGCCGATGAGGCGATTGAGCAGATGGACGGTGTGCTTATGAACGACCGCCAGGTGTCGGTGTCGCACCACATTACGAAGCGTGAGCGTCAGCATCGTCTCGAGGAGATGAGGGCTAACTACACCAACCTGTACATTAAGAACATTGACCAGAGCGTCACCGAAGGTGAATTCCGGGCATTGTTCGAGCAGCATGGCGCCATTGCGTCCATGTCGCTACCGCTGACTGCTGAAGGGCTGTCACGTGGCTTTGGGTTCGTCAACTACGAGTCCCACGAGGACGCGGTTAAGGCCATTGAGGCTCTCCGGGGGTATGAATTGCACGGGAAACGGCTGTACGTGTCACGGGCCCAGAAGAAGTACGAGCGGCTCGAAGAGCTGCGCCAGCAGGAGCAGGCAAGACTAGCCTCCAAGTTCCTCAACACCAACCTCTACGTTAAGTACCTGGACGAGTCGATTGACGACGACCGGCTTAAGGAGGCGTTTGCGCCGTTTGGCACTATCACCTCGGCGCGCATCATGACCGACGACTCTGGGCGGTCACGTGGCTACGGGTTTGTGTGCTACGCGACGCCGCAGGAGGCCCAGGCGGCTATCGCTGCCATGCATGAGAGCGAGCTCGCCGGAAAGCAGATATACGTCAACCTGGCCCAGCGCAAAGACAAGCGCGGACCTCCTCCCATGGGCGGGGTTGGTTCAGCCGCAGCCGCCGCAGCGGCTGCGGCTCAGATGGGGATGGGCATGCCCGGAGGGCCCGCCAACAAGTTCTACCGTGTGCCGCAGTTCCCATTCGTGCCTCCGCCTCCTCCACCAGGTGCTAACATGCCGCCTCCCGGTGTAGTGCCACCGTCTCCCGGTATGGGCTTCCCGATGCCTCCGTTCATGCCGCAGCAGCTGTATTACCCAATGCCCGGGGCCCAGCAGTTCTACCGGCCAGGGGCCAGCTCCACCAAGAAGCCCGCAAGCGCCTCGCCAAAGACCAAGAAACCGGGCAAAAAGAAGATGAACAAAAACCAGCCGCCGTTCGGCTCGACCCTGAGCGCCGCCGTCGCGTCCGCCTCGACCCCCGAGGCCGAGAAGCAGGTCATTGGCGAGGCGCTGTACCCTAAAGTGTCGGCCCATCGTCTTGTTAAGAAGGACGACGAGCTTGCCGGAAAGATCACCGGTATGTTGCTGGACCACGACACCCAGGCGCTTCTCACCTGGGTCGACGACGACGAGATACTCGACCGGCATATCACAGAGGCCTACAACGCCTACAAGGAGTACCTCAATTCTCAATAGAGCGCCCTCGTATAGATTGTATATATCTTGGTCCACCCCCACCCTTTCAAACCCCTCCAATTGCTACAACTAGTCTCCGCTTCGCGGAAATATTGTTGCCCATCAATTGAATCCCTCCGCGAAGCGGAGCTACGGGAGCTCGAGGGCTGGCCCTCGAATACCTTGACTATCTAGTGTAAATGGGGGGACCAGTCCCCCCAAACCCCCCTGGGGCTCCGCTTCGCGGAGATATGGCTGTCCATTGTCGCATCGTTGTGTTATGTTGTTACAGCTCGTTACACGCTCCCAACTTGACTGACTTTTGTCGCAACACGTAACGCTTTCTTGTGTACCGGTAGAGCCCGTCACATACTCCTGACTCCTTTGACCCTCAATCATTAGTTACCCACAGTAAGATTCTGGGATCCAGTTGAGACGAAAGAGAACTTCTAAATCTGATATACAGCCACCTAGCTAGCTATTTAATGATCGTAATAACATCTCTGCTTCTTCCTTCACCCCTGCATCCACCGGGATGGTATACAGTCACAGCGTAACAAAATGCAGATACAACTCCCATCACCGGCTGGTTACAAAGCTTTGTTAAAGCGGGACAAAATGTCGTTATACTTCCTGTTTCCACACGTGACTGCCACTTAGAAATGCTATTCAGCTCACGCGGAACGTAACTGTCAGAAACAATGTTATAAGTAGCTGTCAGGGCTCCTGAAATTATGTCGTATTAATACGGCGACTCATTACGCTTGGTATCCGTGCAGGGGTCCTCCGCGAAGCGGAGCTACGGGGAGTTTGAGGGGCTGGCCCCTCAAGTACTGGATATCGGTACAATAACCCAGGAGCATAATGACTAGAATAGTTCATAGTATTTTTTTCTTATCAGAATATATGTAACATTTATAATAATGTAAGTTGCTATCATTACGACTTCCCATATAGTACTCTGAGATGAACTCAGGTCAAATGAAATGAGTACCGCTGGGCTAGAGCAAAACGTGTAGAAGGTTGTACTGGCTAAAGATGCATGCTAGACTAAATATCCTCGGGCAATTATTCAATTGAAAATGAATTGAATAAATTGGGCTTCTGTATTACCACTTTGTACCCCGTTAATTTTAGTTGGCTGATGAGGTATACGATTAACCATCGCAAGTAAAGTAGATCTCAATGGATCTCGTATATTACTTTCATGCAACCCGAATATTTTTGTCACAATCATGTAAATGTTAGCAAAACAATAGAAGGAGCCCATGGATAATGTATTTCAACTTTTTAATGGCACATTGGTACACTAGAATGCACAATTGTGCCGGCCCCGTCAAATACTAGTCGGGGTAAGACAGCCGCACGCGGCTAACACAGATCAGGGCAATTCGAACAAATCCAAACAATTCCAAATGACCTCAATTTCTAAACTGAATAGCCAAAATATGTGCATAGTCTGGTACTATTGTGCATTCTAATGCAGCATGATGTCGGTTTCCAACAAGTACAATGGCGTATAGAACTTGAAAAGCACCATTACGTACTTGACGTCATTATACCAGCCCACCCATCGCACCGGAAATGCACTGCCAATAGATCTTCTTCAATACACACTGTACCAGTCGTGACATTCAGCCACTTCTTTACAGGCTATGACCTGCACCAGCCAATGGCCAGGCTTCAGTTATCTGTAGAAATCCAATTGACGAAATAATTTGGGGATAATTAACAGGCGAATAATTAAACCCCCCTAGTCGCGCCCAAAGCGTCACATGCAAATGATAAGCACTGCAATATGAGGAACGGCAGCCGATCAAAACGGCTTCCATTTCACCTCATGCCATACGATGCACAGGATAGCGGCTACAATACACAGAAACCATTCATGAAAAGCTGGAGAAGAGAGCCTTGACCTGCAGAAGGTACCGCAAGAGAGTACGTGTCTTACCTCCTGAGTAATGAAAAACTTCACGGGGTCTCAAATACGTTCACAGGCCCAACCGGTGGAAAGACAGACAAACCGGGAACGAAAGATTGTGAAAATACTCCATTACTACGGGAACAACTACAAGTACTAGTGAATCAGTGCTTTACACCATGTGCTTCTTCCCTGGTAGTCGAACCAATCAATTGGCCCCGACCATGGTATGATCATGCACAGCGGAATATCCGTCTCCTTGCCTACCCAACCTAATGGCCAATAACCAAGCGTCTTTAGTGGCGACCTCACCCGCGGCCGTATTGGATCGGATCAGGCAGGATAACGTGATGTGTTAAATGAGCGCATGTTGCGCGCGCGCGCCAAGTCGGGCTGGCGGCTATCACCGTGGAGCGCCCCATGACTGCACAGCCGCGTCAGAATCCCACACATCGACGCACGTCTCCGTGCAGATATAAGAGAGCGGGTCGTGCAGAAAGATAGGGACCGGACGAAAAAACGAAGAGACAGGCTTTTTTTGAGGGAAAAGAACGAGGGGTTTTACACACACACACATATATATATACCAGTGGTCTGATGGGTGCCCCCGAATGCTGTTCAGGATGAGCACGAAGAAAAAACGCACCAGCCAGGCGTCGTCTGGCTCCTCTGACGAAAATATATACGGACACATTGTCCAGGAACACACGAAAGAGCCAAAATGGTACAAGCGGTTTGCGGACAGCTTCAAACCCGCTCATGATACGACGATTCACAGCGAAACGGCGACGCTGTCGGATCTCGAAAGAGCGGCTCTCGCCTCCGCAGCATCGCCTCTCTCACGAAAACTGAGATCGCGACACTTGCAAATGATAGCTATTGGCGGCTCTATTGGTACGGGGCTGTTTATTGGTTCCGGAGCAGTTTTGCATTTTGGCGGTCCAGCGTCACTGATTATCTCCTACACCATTGTGGGGCTTATGCTCTACTGCACAATGCAGGCTCTTGGAGAGCTGGCGGTACTTTTCCCCGTGTCGGGTGCGTTTGCCGCTTACTCTGCGCGGTTCATTGACCCGGCGTGGGGCTTTGCCATGGGATGGAACTACGCCGTACAATGGCTGGTAGTTCTGCCCGTGGAGCTCGTAGCAGCCTCTATTGCCATCCGGTTCTGGAAGAGCGATATAAACTCGGTCGCCTGGGTGGCTATATTCTACGTCATCGTCGTGACGTTCAACCTGTTTGGCGTCCGTGGGTACGGCGAGACGGAGTTTGTGTTTTCCATTATTAAAATCATCGCCATTGTAGGGTTCATTATCCTGGGGATTGTCATCAATGTCGGTGGAGGCCCCAATGGAGCGTATATTGGCGGCAAGTACTGGCACGACCCAGGGGCTTTTGCCGGTAACAGCCCCATTGACAATCTTAAACGAGTATGTTCGACTTTTGCGGCGGCGGCCTTTTCATTCACGGGTACTGAACTGGCAGGTCTTGCTGCCGCAGAAACTGAAAACCCGCGTAAATCCCTTCCGGCTGCCTGTAAACAAGTGTTTTGGAGAATCACCCTGTTCTACCTCATCTCACTGACCCTGGTAGGATTACTGGTACCGTACACAAATGACCGACTACTCGACGCGTCACCGAGCAACCCGAACATCACAGCTTCGCCATTTGTAATTGCCATTGAGAATGCCGGCATTAAAGTGCTACCCAGCATTTTCAACGTTGTTATTATCATTGCTGTGCTCTCCGTGGGAAATTCGGCTGTCTACGGGTGCTCGCGAACCCTCTCCTCGCTGGCGGACCTCAATCTGGCCCCCAGGTGGCTCGGGTACATTGACAGGAACGGCCGACCTCTCGTTGCCATTCTCATCACCAGTGCATTTGGCCTGCTCTGCTTCCTCTCGGCCAGCGATAACGAGGAGCAGGTGTTTGAGTGGCTCATGGCGCTGACCGGTCTCTCCCTGATTTTCACATGGGGATCCGTATGTGTCTGCCATATTCGATTCCGAAGAGCATTCCACATTCAGAACAGAGACCCAGACGAGATCCCGTATCGGTCTCAAGTCGGTATCTACGGGTCGATGCTTGGCCTGCTTATCAACGTCCTCGTGCTCATTGCCCAGCTATGGGTGGCAATCTCTCCGGTCCCAGGCGACGGCGAGCCAGGAGCACGTCTTTTCTTCCAGAAGTATCTTGCTGCTTTTATTATTGCGGTGTGTTATATCGGATTTAAGGTTATCATGCGGCCGCCGTTCGTCCGCTGCAAAGACATGGACCTTATCACCGGTCGACGGGAGATTGACCTGGGTATTCTTAGACAGGAGACCGCGGAAGAGAAGCAGTACTTGGAGGCTAGAGGATACTTGTACCGGGTCTACAAATGGTGGTGCTAATCACCCGCCCCAACTCCTCCCCCTGTATTTTATCATTGACGACTTCGAAAACGCTTTACTAACACTTTTTCTAACCTGACGATGTTTACGACTACCATTCCTTTTTGAGCTTTACAGTATAGACACTTGTTATAAATTGTATCTTTAATTGAACCCTAGTAAGATTTCCTCCGCGTAGCGGAGCCTCACTAGATAGTGAGGATATTCGAGGGCCAGCCCTCGAGCTCCCGTAGTTGGGGGCTCTGCCCCCAAACCCCCATCTAAAAAATTGTCATATTAACAAATCTCCGCGTAGCGGAGCCCCAGGGGGGTTTGGGGGGACCAGTCCCCCCAATTGCATTACAGAGTCAAGGTATTCGAGGGGTTTGCAGTAGCCTTCGTCAATTAATATTATGTACAATTAGTGAGATAGCATTTACAAGCTTGGAGCGAATTCCGCTTTCTCTTCCTCCTTCTTCTTACCGTTGAGCTTTTTTTCCAACTTTTCAAACTCCTGAAGTCCAATCTCCTCCTCCGGGTCCAGCACCTGCTCTACGCCAGTCACCTCCTCGACATAATGCATCAGCATGGACTCAATTCCGTTCTTGAGCGTCACGCTGCTCGAGTCGCACGATCGGCAGGCGCCCTGCAGCTTAAGCTGGACAATACCCTCGTCGGTGAATCCCTTATAAATAATATCGCCGCCATCTTCCTGGATCGCCGGTCTGATTCGAGTATCAATAAGCTCCTTGATCATGGAAACAACTTCAGAATCCTCCTCGCTTGGCGCAGTGTCCTCGCTAACCGCAGTATCTTCAAGCAATACTGGAAGCCCGCTCGAAAAATGCTCGGTCAGAATAGAGAAGATTTCGGGCTTGAGGAGGTTCCAGTTGGAATCGTTCGCCTTCTCGACAGTAATGAAATCATTGCCAAAGAGCACGGATCGAACGCCGTCAATAGCAAAAAGCTTTCGTGCCAGAGGAGAAGAATGAGCCTCTCGGCCACTCAGGAACTCCACAGTCGCGGTACCGCCCAGTACCGGCTGAGATGGAAGGAACTTCAATGCATCATCGTTTGGGGTAGGGCTAGTCTGAATAAACATCGATCTGGCCAACATGGGCCTCTGGAATGCACTGAGTCGAGATGCCTGCTTCACAAATAGCGCAGATCGGGCCAACGATGGCCGCTGGATCAATATTCTCTGCAACATGTCGTGTTTTTTTTGATATGGACTCCAAAAATGTAATGGATAACGATTTTGATTATCGGGCTGCTGATGAATTAAAATTGAGCTGCCTCTGGTTGGCCTTAGCCGAGCGGGTTCGCCCGGGTCTCGGAAATCGTTAGTCAGCTCGGGTCCGTGTTCCCCGCGCGCGCGCATCTCCCCCCTCTTCGCGCTACTTCCCAACCACACTTCCACGTTTCCAAGTTGTCTTCTTTACTCACCGCACTTCTTGCGATATATTCTTCGGTAGCACCCCGGTAATCATGGTTTGAATTGTTAAATGTGTATGATACCTGATATATATGACCCAGTTAATGGTTAATACCCGCTGTTTTTATCTCAATTGCGATTTCGGTGGGCTTTTTTAGAAGGTTGGAATTGTTTAAGGAACATGAATACTTTTGCCACTGTTAAGAATGTCTACCCAGTTACCTAAGTGTCTTATAAAGTGTTATGAAAGTGGTGAGTGTACAGCGGTAAAGGGTCAATCAGCCGTATGCGCCGGCCTTGGCCGAGACTATTTAATCGTGAGAGGATTGATGAAGCCAACATATCATCTCTTATTAAGCTCCAAGCGGCAGCCTATAACATAAAAACATACCCCAAGGTAAGTGTGAATGTGGCATAGTCCGCTAACGAATTTTAGCGCTTTCCAACTTCCATCGAGGCCGTTTTTTTGAAAATTCAGCGGTGTATGACCATTTATTCAGTGAGTTAATGGTCTCATTTGTGTCATGAATATGGCGAGCCGTCTTCACTGAATTCGCTGCCCATGGAAGCGTTGGAAAGCGAGAAAAACGCTTGTACGGCCGAAATTCGGCCATTTGATTACGTGATTTTGTCACGTGACCGAGACCGTGGAGAGCGATTTTTCAACAAATTGGTTCGATGGTCTAGTTGGTCATGGCATCTGCTTAACACGCAGAACGTCCCCAGTTCGATCCTGGGTCGAATCAAAGAAATCCTACCAATGCTGGTGGGAGACCACTTTTTTCATGTTGAGGTTGATGCATGCGGCTGAGACACGTTGAGATAGAAAGCCGCTGATCAACAACGGTTCGATGGTCTAGTTGGTCATGGCATCTGCTTAACACGCAGAACGTCCCCAGTTCGATCCTGGGTCGAATCAAATACCATCACTACTTTGACAGGTAGTTCGCTTTTTAAATTTCGAAAATTTTAAAGTCGATTGAATTAGCTATAATTGAGTAAACTTATAATATTGTTAAAAATAGCATATATAAGCCGCATAGCTATAGTTCGTCGTTGCAATGGGCGTTAAAAGCGGAGACAGGAGAACTTTCGTGCAACCCCCTTATAATTGATGTCGCGGTCATGTTGGGTGCATGTAGAAAATCCACGTAAACCCTATGTTTGCCTAGATGTTCATGCTTTAGTTCGTCGCGCTGAAAGTTCTGACAGATTATAATGGATAGCGTCTATAGATGTTACGTATACGCATTGATATCGATCGATAGTGGCTGATTGTTAGGTCTAGCCAACGAGCAATTGTCTATACGTCATTTGGAAACCGTTCGGCTGTCAGCTTAACTCTTGGAAATGAGTTTTAGAACTACAAAAGGCATTGATATATCAAACTGCAGACCCGTCGCATTACCGGCAAATGCCTTGTTGAAATCCATAGAATGAATAAACATATCTATGCTCCCTATGCTCTATCTCCAAGGCTATCATACCCATCATCAAATCATTCCTTCTCTTTAGGCGTTGCGATTAAAAAAATCGATGTCATGTCCAATCAATGTTTTACGTTAGTCCGATTTTGCCATTTCCCTTTGGCGCAAGTGGCACTTGTAAAAGACATAAACAATACTGATTGATGATTAGAACCAGAAGCTCACGTGGAACTACCATACATTACTATACAATGGGATAAACGCTAGCTATTTATGATGAGATAGAGCTGGAACTGATTATGTCAAAACTGACAGATAAGATTAATAACTGTTAGCTTAAAAAAACCATACGAGATTAAATGCCTGGGTGACACCAGTTGGATCACTCCTTTAGTCATTATTTTGTGCGGACATTAGTCAAATGCGTCTTTTTGCCTCTTGAAGGAGTGACCTTTGAGCCACTTTGAGCCCAACGCTTGATGCCGGCAATTCCAAAAAAGTTAATTTTTCGATTCCTTAATTTCGCTAACAAAAAGCATGTAATTTTTATTATCGGTGATAATGAATTCTTTCAATGTCAATTGGGCCCCTTGATTGTACCGCATTTGCTTCGTGAGGAGTGGTTAGTCCCCGAGGGTCCGGGAAATAGATTAAAACCCGAAAGGCCCTTCAACTTTGGGATTGATTAGTAGTCTTAGAACTAAAGCTTAGCCTGGGTGGTCGAGTAGTGGGAGTCGCGTTCTTCGTTGTGGTGATGGAAGTGACTGAATAAGCTTCTATTTTAGCAAGTTATAAGCCAAAGGCTCAATTGTTCTTGCAATGACGTTGTCTAACTTGTCATGAACCTTTGCGTTCGCTTGTAAGAATATGTACAGACACTTATAAATATTACTGGTACTCTAACAATTGATACTGTGTAATGTATCGGGCAGTCACCTGGTAAGAAAACCAAGGAAATTCCATTTCAGGGCACATATCTTGGGTTGAAAAAATTCCAGTAGAATAGTTCATCCAAAATCTTGTCAAAAGCCATTTTGGCTTTCGCAAAACTGCATGTCACGGCTCCGGGGAACTCAAACTCGTGGGATTGTAGTTATGCGTAATTAGCACTTTAAGACATAAAACTAGGGAATAAGTGCGACTGTAAGGCAGTCTATGAATCCGGTTTATCAAACGATTACCCGGCTATTCATTGTGATAGAATAACACACCACCATGGTACGGGATTACAAACTCATCAGACGAGATGAACATGAGATACGACACTATCCAAATAGATATTTAGAAGTGATAACAAGCATATAGACCAGCCTCTCAGCATTGTAATGAGGGATTGAGAGTCTCAACTGATTTAAAATAATTCAGATAGCATAAGTGGGTATAGAAATGGAACAGATACGTGTAAAGTCGCACGATATCTCCGCGTAGCGGAGCCACAGGGGGGTCTGGGGGGACTGGTCCCCCCACCTACCGGTACACTAGAATAATATTCGCAGAGGACATAGATGGAGCTATGTATCTTCGCGGAGCCGCAGGGGTGGGATTAGAAATGTGTACTTGAAAGAGGATCTCTTTCAATTGGTTTCACCAAAAAGGTTGAAGTTGTAGAAACACACCAATCTAGGCCCAGTAATTCACAATTCTCAGTCATAAAGGATTGCCATTAGCCCGTATTCACGACTCGGCTTGCCGTTGCACTAAAGCAGTACATTAAAAGCAGAACTATTACAGTGTAGTAATAATAAGCTCTTGAACCTATGCATATGGGACTATGCATGCGTGAATAACAGGAAGACCAAGCTACCTACAATTTATCTGGATCTACCATCAGCCGGTAAGCCCCGCATTTAATAACGCCCAACAAATTACGTATAGCTGTTATAGCGAATGTTATAGCCCAGCTGACAGAAATGTCGTCTTACAATATAACAAAGAGATGACAGGGGTTAGGAAAATCGTGGGCAAAGAGGCTCCAAGGCCTAAATCAAACCAATAACGGTAGTACGCCGGTATGAAATTTCATTAATAGGGCCTGCTATACGTTTACTGCATGGTGCATTGGCTTTACCAGTTCTGTATCGGCTTTGCCGCATCCTCGCTAACATTATTGTACTACGGTGTAAATGTTTAACCAGCTGGCGCTATAGCATAGCGAGCCAATCGGAGTATTAAGGCAGATCGCTGAGCAATTCACTGTAGTAATGTACCAGTTTTACTTCTATCTATATAATGAAACAAGCGAAATATAGCGAATTACAAGTGTTCCTCCGTCAGATCATTACCCCTTTCACACCCAATAACCGGCGCGACACTGATGACCTCCTTCATCTCCACTCACTAATCCCTATATTACGTGTAGTACACGTATAATACTCCACAAGTGTATTGAATGTACATGTACCCCAGACTGCAAAAGCCATGCGCATTTGTCAATCATGTATATATGCGTTGAGCGGCATCACTGACCGCCTTTTGAGCTGTGCCAGACATGCATAAAAACGTAACTTCAGGGCCTCCAATACGTACTGCGTAACGAGATCAGGGCGGATCGAAGAGTTGAGAGAGGGGGAAAAACGCCCCACGCACATCATTTCTTTCCCCACATAATACATGCCCACATAATATGCATATACATCCTATACTACTGCAGTACAGTAGTTTAAGCGATTCTCCAATACACAGTTATTGTAATAGGATCCTCATGAAAAGAACCCCTAGAGGTCGGAGATTATTTCACCGATACCATCACATGGCCCCCTTTTCTCAACGAGACACTACCCGCACGCCCTGATGAATCTCTCTCAAAAGTACACCATCGAACAGTCGCGGGGTCCCTGTCTCACTACTCCAGGCGGGTTTAGCTGCGGGTTCCATGCAGCCAGATAATGCGCTGCTCAGCCGCGCGCACGAGCGCGGTAGGAGACAAAACCTTCCCTTCCCCCCCCGTTGATCGCGTCGAAAAAGGGGGGCGGGAGGTTAATCCGAGCGGGAAGCCATTCGCCAGCTGGACACAAAGGGGAGCCGTTACCAGTAAGAAACTACAATTTCGAGAGCCTAGCCAGGTTTCCTGCAAGGTTAAAGTGACGAGGGGAGAACTCTGTTTTGGTTAAAGATTGCCAGCTGTGTGGAGGGGGGGGAAAACGAAGCCGCAAGGATCCGCCATAGGGTTTTGTCTACTGCATCAGATAAGAGAGAGAAAACGGTGGTATAATTCCACCCACCTTCGCCCCACTGCTGCCATTTATTGGTAAATTTCGGTTTTTGCTCCATTCTAGGCGCTTCATTTTTTGAATTATTTGTTCGAATCTCTGAAATCTTGTTATTTGTTTGTTCTGTACCTGACACGTGCGGTAAGCTATTATTAAACACTTGCTCACCTGAGAGTAAGAGCTCTTTTAAGTGACGACACCTTGGAAAAAAGCTAACCACTTCGTTTTAGGACTACGGACTGTGAGGACCGTAGAGAAGTGAGTTTTTACTTTTTAACTATTCAAACTTCCTTGTTCAAGTTATCAAACTTGTACGAAACTTCAACAGGTTATAAAGGGATGATTACGGCAAAAAGAAGCCAACTGGAGCGCCTGAGCTTCGATAAAGATGACGCTGTGGCCGTGACGACCGCACCAACCAATTTAAGGTCGAACCCATTCAGCCACAATGTGCATACATCTTCAGAAGCCATCAAAGTCAAAGATAAGCTGGATAGTTTCAATGATGACGAAATACTCTCACGCCCAGCATCGACAACTCCTCCTGCATCACCACCGCTCCAGAACGATGTTGGTCATCCAGCAACTCTACCGTTTCGTAAATCGCTGCCGCCATCACCTCCCCCAAGCTACTCTCCTGTTCCTCCGGGGAGCAGATGCCCTCTTCAATGTGAGGAAAACGTAGAATGCTGGATCGACCTGGGACACAAGGCGCGGGTTGGAGTCATTACGGCCTCAGTGCTGGCAGCAGCCGTAGATACCCACTACTCGTCGCCGCTGCCAGACGTGGACGAAATATTCCCGTGGCTCCATGGCCTGCACCCCAAGAACGACATGCAGATATGGTTTTTCTCACCGGAGTTTGATTCGTTTGAAAGTCAGAATGACCGCGTCGCGGTTACCGTAAGTGACCCTTCACGAGTTACAAACGTCCCGGGGAAGGCCAGAGGGCTGCTAGTAGTAAAAGTTGGAGACGAGAATAACGAGTGTGGCACTCTGGTGGGGTCTGTGCGCCCCTCGGAGATACTATGGCGCAGCGAATTTGACATCAACGAAGATTACTATGCATTATTACTTGATGACGACAACAACGATAACGATACCCATGATGAGCCAATGTTAATTGATGACGACGATAACTCAGCAAAGAGTAACCTGACTAACGGAGAGATGAACAATCACAATCACCGCCATCATCATCACCACCACCACCATAATCATAATAACGGGTGCAAGCCCGATTTCGGCGGGTATAGCCCGCAATTCCTCAATTTGGACCCCGAGTATGGCGTTTCGCTGCGCAATTTCCACGTTCAGGTCGCCAAGTGGGCCCTTATATCCGACCTGGTAGTATACGCGCCTGATGCCAGAGACGAAATGGAGGCAATAGCCGTGGCCAGGGCTCTGAGCACCGCCCAACTTCTCCTAAAACGTCAGCACCCGCATCTCCCGAAATACCGCACCTTCTACGTCAAGGACAGCATTGAGGCAATTGCAAATGTTGCGCCCCACATTGTGGCAGTGCCTCCAAAATCAGAGGAAGTAGACGAGGATGCGCTTCGGCTCAAGAACTGGGATTCAAACTTTTTGTTCCACGAGCGCGTCGAGATGTCCATGATGTCGAGCGCTACGCCAGTTGGGCCAGAACATGCCAACGTGTGGCTCGGCAACTCGGTCGACTTTGAAACGTACTCCGAGTACTTTAACAAGAACGAAATCGCGGGCGACGAAGCTCTGTCAGTTCGCAATTGGATAACCTTTGTCGACTGTTTTGACGGTGCCCAGCTACCGCCGCTCAACGAACTCGACCGTTATATCCAGGAGGCTAATGCCGCACTGAAAGATCCGTCCAAGGTGAAATCGGGCGAGGTCAAACTGTCGCCTTTAGCGATCCAGTTCCCGTGCTCTGGCACCTTCAGCTGTGCTACTCTTACCGATGAAATCATCGCACTTATTATTAGTTTGTGCAAGCTCATTTACGTGCGATCTCAAGTCGAGTACAACGGGAACAAGGCAGGTACTATACTCTACTGTAACGACGGGTACTCCGAGACATCTCTTTTGGCATTGCTTTACCTGGTGTATTCTACCGGGGTGTCGGCATCCCAGGCCTGGCTTGATTTGCATTTGAAGCACGGACGCCCATTCTTTTGCTTCTACCGTGAGGTGCTGGTAATTACTGAACTCCAAGGCGTACTCCACCGGTTCTCTCCAGCGCTTGCGAATTCTGAGTTCACGCTCGACCGTGGAATTGTGACTCCTCCAGAGGTTGCATCTCGCGATTCGGACCGCACGCCCATCAACAGCGACAACGATTCGTGGTTTATCCGGCTGGCGGGGGCGTTCCCGTCCAAGATTCTGCCGCACATGTACCTGGGGTCGGTTGCCCATGCCGAGAACCCCGAAATGCTGGTAAAGCTTGGTATCAAGCGGATCCTCAGCGTGGGCGAGAACTTATTGTGGCTCAAAGACGCCCAAGACACGGTGCATACTGGCAGTTCTGTAGTGTACAACAAGCCGTACGAGGGCATGACCAAGGTGCTTCACATACTGGGTATCCATGACGATGGCAAGCACTCTCTCATTGAGGCTTTGTCGGTATGTCTTGACTTTTTGGACGAAGGGTACCGGTTGAATGAGCCAGTATTGGTGCATTGCCGAGTAGGCGTTTCTCGGTCAGCAACTGTATGCATTGCCGAGGTCATGAAGCGGCTTGGAGTTGGGCTCCCGCGGGCCTACTTGTTTGTGCGGGTTCGCCGTCTTAACGTGATTATTCAGCCTAACCTGCGGTTCATGTACGAACTGCTCAAGTGGGAGGAGATGCACCGCAAGAATGGCGAGGGGTGGCTTCGGGAAGTGGACTGGCATATTCTGAGCCGCGAAATCGCCTTGGTCAACAGGGCCTATATAGACTAGACATTATGTTATGAACTTTTGTTATCTACAACCATTCAATTTTCTTCAAGGCCCTGAGTGCATTCGAGGGCCAGCCCTCGAGCTCCCGTAGCAGGGGGGCCAGCCCCCCAGACCCCCGTAGGCGCGAGCTGGTTACACCGTAACGGACGCCCAACATGTAATGTATGTACTGGTAGATTAGCCCTTTAATGATCAGTCGCCTTTAATGAGGATCATTATTATAACTATTCATCACATTGAGGTCAGCAATCGTTTTCTTACGTGCGTGTACTTGACTGCACGCAATCACGCACGACTAAGCAGGGATTCCCTGGTGCTATCAGCGGACTACCGCGAAATCGACCCCGTCTACCTTGAATTGGGAATTGATATACTTTACTGCAAACTTCATGTACTTCGATTAGTCCTCCTTAGTCCTAGGCAACGGACTCTAATCAAGATTATGATTATTTATCGCATTGAATGATGCAGTCCTTGGACTCCTGTGCATGGCATCTCGAAATTGAAAATACAATCAATCACCCAAGATACGGGGGTTTGGGGGCAGAGCCCCCAATTACGGGAGCTCGAGGGCTGGCCCTCGAATGCTAACGTTTAAATCTGCAAGCTTTTTGGCACTTTGAAAAGCTCAATTCTTTTTATCTGGATCTATTAATGCCATCAATTCTATTCGTACACTGCTCGTTTGTGCTTCCTCTCCAAAGAACTACGAATGGTGGTGCTTTCTCCAAAGGGTAAACCTGTACTGGTAGTCCTTTTCTGCCACATTGCCTGGTACGGTCACCGGCGAAACGAGCTCACCTAGCTCTTTAGCCGAACACCGATGCCACTCGTCTACCGGCCCCTGCGACTCCGGATACCATGGGAACCCGGTAAAGAACGTGTCACATTCAACTGAATCAGGATACTCATAGATCTCGGTGAGTATAACGTTCTGCGTCGCAGGGTGACCAAACGCCGCAGCGTAAAGCTGCCCTCCTCCAATTACAAACACATTAAGACTCTCCTTGCGCTTTGCCTCTGCTTCCTCTACCAATTTCAGTGCATGGTCTAGGCTTTTCGCGCTTAGGACCCCCGCAGGAAGCTCCAGCGTCCTGCTGCTTAGAACAATGTTCATCCGGTCTTTGAGCGGACGGAACTTTGGCGGGATCGATTCCCACGTTCTGCGGCCCATAATGACTACACCCTTGCCATTGGAAGTCGTCACCTCTCGGAAGAACTTCATATCCGTCGCCAGACGCCATGGAAGGGTTCCTTTGCACCCGATCCCCAGTCGGGGCACGGTCGCCGCCAGAATCAGCGTCAGTGGCCGCTTAACTACCGACATTTTATTAATTAAGCTCTACGAATAGTTGGAATATGCAAGCGATCGTAGCTACAGGCGGAATATTTTCGCGTTGCGGTGAGCTACCAGATGTATGCATGCATGGCGCCCTTAATTAAGGTGTTGGTTCACCATCGGAGCGCAGGAGGCAACGACAAGTCAATTCAATATCCCCCTATCAGCGTCCCGCCAAGAAACCCACTGGAATAAACACACACAAAATGGAGGACGTGGGACACGGAATCGAGGCAGCCGCATCCGGGCAAATCGACAAGTGGATCGAGCAGCTTAGGGAGTGCCGTATTCTCGAGGAGGACGCAGTCAGAGAGCTGTGCGCCATGGCCCAGGAGATCCTCGTGCACGAGGAGACGGTACAGCCCGTGTCGGTCCCCGTGACGGTATGCGGCGACATTCACGGCCAGTTCCACGACCTCATGGAGCTGTTTCGTATTGGCGGGCCGTGCCCCGACACAAATTACCTGTTTATGGGCGACTACGTGGACCGGGGATACTACTCGGTCGAGACAGTCAGCCTGCTGGTCGCTTACAAGATCCGGTACCCAAGCCGCATTACGATCCTCCGGGGTAACCACGAGTCGCGACAGATCACGCAGGTGTACGGGTTCTACGACGAGTGTATCCGTAAATACGGCAATGCAGAGGTGTGGAAGCTGTTTACGGACCTGTTTGACTACCTTCCGTTGACCGCTTTGGTGGACAATCGGATATTCTGCTTGCATGGCGGGCTCTCGCCGACCGTGGACACGCTTGATGATATCCGGGCGCTTGACAGGGTACAGGAAGTGCCGCATGAAGGCGCAATGTGCGATCTGCTGTGGTCTGACCCGGACGAGCGGTGTGGATGGGGCATCTCCCCTCGGGGTGCTGGTTATACGTTTGGCCAGGACATTGCGCAGGATTTCAACCATCTCAATGGGCTGGACTTTATTGCTCGGGCGCACCAATTGATCATGGACGGGTATAGTTGGACCGCTGAAAACCAGGTAGTGACGATATTCTCGGCGCCCAACTACTGTTACCGGTGTGGTAACAAGGCGGCCATCATGGAGGTGAGCGACTCAATGGAGCGCAACTTCCTCCAGTTTGACCCGAGTCCGCGAGACGAGGAGTCCACCGTTACTAGACGCACACCGGACTATTTCCTTTAAAAAACTTATTTATTTGCTCTATGGGGGCAGGACCTCTACCAGAATAGTACCTTGCTTAATATATATACCATCACAATGTTTAATCCGCCTACCACTGGTTTCAATGGGGGGACCAGTCCCCCCAAACCCCCCTGGTGGCTCCGCTTCGCGGAGATTAATGCTGTAACGGAGTATTTGTTACGCATTGCAACGGGACGGATTGGGAGTTTGTAACAGGGTAACGAGAAGCTTGCTATTTTGTAACCAGAGCGTTGTCATAAAGGGGGTTTGGGGGCAGAGCCCCCACCTACGGGAGCTCGAGGGCTGGCCCTCGAATACCCCTGGGAGGAGTGGGAGCTGTAATAGTATAAAATTGATGAAGCTATAATACATAAGTAGATTGATGAAGCTATAGTAGGACGGTAGATGTGATACGATTGATGTCTAATTGAGTGTGTCGCTTAGTCCAACACTGCGTACTTCTGGAGGTGCTCCGGAAGAACGTTAAGGTTCTTCGACTTGAGCCACTTCTTGCTGAAAAGACGGTCAGCGTACCGGTCGGCATTGTCACACAACAGCGTAACAACAGTCTTTCCCGGACCAAGCATCTGCGCAACCTCGTAGGCAGCCACAACATTGAGACACGAAGAAGCACCCAAAAACAGCCCTTCCTCGTCCAACAACCTATAAACCATCTTGATGGTCTTTTCGTCGGAAATGCTCAGCGAGCCGTCCATGAGATCGATATCCGGCTTGAGGTTATCGGTAACTCGGCCCTGGCCAATGCCTTCGGTAATAGAAGAGCCCGCTCGGTCCATCAGCTGGCCCCCCGACTGGATGTAGCTGTGCAGAACCGATCCCGGCGGATCAGCCAAGAACGCCTTGACGCGATTGTTGGAAATATCCTTGAGATACCGCGTGGTACCGGCCAGGGACCCACCAGTACCCGTAGCACACGTGAACGCATCCAGTTTGCCGTTAGTCTGCGCCCAAATCTCCGGACCAGTGGTCTCAAGGTGCGCTTGACGGTTGGCTACATTGTCGAATTGGTTCGTCCACACTGCATTTTCCAGGCTCTCGGCATGTCGCCGCGCCTGATGGTTGTAGTTCTCCGGGTTGTCAAACGGAACCGCTGGAACCGGGTGAACTTCGGCCCCCAAAAGCCGCAGGTGGTTGATTTTGCCCTGGGACTGGGTGTCCGGCATGTAAATTACACACTTGTAGCCCTTGGCCCGGCATACATGGGCCAGTCCAATGCCAGTGTTACCGGCAGTACCCTCGACGACGGTCCCGCCTGGCTTGATGAGGCCCTTTCGCTCGGCATCCTCGACAACATAGAGGGCTGCCCGGTCCTTAACCGACCCTCCCGGGTTCATGAACTCGGCCTTGCCGTAGATGTTGGCTCCGGTCTCCTCGCTCAGCTTGTTGAGCCGGATGAGCGGAGTGTTGCCAACAGCACCCACGAAGCCCGTCTCAGAGATGAGGGGCACAAACGGCGGCTTGAAATCATCTCCCATGCGCACCAGGGCCCGTGGGGCCACACTGAAGGATCGCGAGAGGGCTGGAGCAGCTCTTCTTACTACTGGTCGAAGCATTGAGTCTGTGTAATGCACTCGACTCGGGTGCGATTGACTAATAGGAGTTCGAGATCAGATTGCGTGATGCGCGGCTGAACCGCTAAATTTGTGGATTTTAAATTTCACTAGTCTCACGTCAATTAATTAGTTCTCCAACGTCAGCTTCACACTTGAGTGCACTACAGTGGAAGACATAATGACGTGTGTGAGAATCGTAACGGAGGAGATCGTGGGAGCCGAGCCGGCGTATGTTCATTTAACTGTGCCGGGCGATGGTATTAAGGGCACAGTGACGCTGTTTGTGAGCGACCGGCCAAACGGTCCGACCGGCAGTATGGTCTACGCGCTTCCGTCTTCTAAGGGAGTAGTTTCGACGCGACTGTCGATATTTGAGGACTCAATTGATAGCACTGAGCGTGTAGCCAAGGGGCTGGCCAAGAAGTTTGACTGTCCGGTAGTTGTTGCATCCAGCGGGTCGCTATCAGTTGCCGCTACCAGTAGCATTATTCGATTTGTTGAACGAAACTACCGGCACTGATATTTTTACGCAACTCCTTGTTATCCCCCCATAAAGTAGTCCTGCTTTGATTGACTTGGGGGCCAGCCCCCAAACCCCCGTAGCTCCGCTTCGCGGAGTTTTAGCGATCTTTGGCCTCCCATAAAGGGGGGTGGACTCCTTTTATCATAAGTGAACCGCGGTGGGTGGGAGAGGGGCGGCTCAAGCCGCACAGTTAAAGCTATCGAACAATGTTATCAATTAAGCCTGAATGTTTCTGTGGGGTTCAATTGACATGAGCTTATCTCTATTAACTTATATGGGAAGTTTGTAATGATATCGTCTGATTGTGAGTAGAATGGACCCTGATAATATAAAAGAAGTTGGTCGTAGGGCTCATGTATGCAACTTATAACCCTAGCTTATCTAGAAAACAATTATTGGCTCTTTAATTATTTGGATATGTAATATGAAGCAGGATAGTTGTAAATGAAAGCTTAAGTACTATCTATGATCATAAAGGTTGTGCTGCTACTCAAAAAGTCAGCTTCTACTCTGATCTCATTGGCGGGTAACTGTTCGGAACATTAATAGTACAATAGTTTGGAAGAGAAATTGGCCATGAGAGTAAAGGGGACTGTTATTTCCAAATGAAATTGAGTAGCGGGGCCACTTAGTTGTAATCCCAAAGAGGATATCATGATAGGGGGTCAAGGTTGTCACATAAGTTTTGAAAGCAATCTACAGTAGGTGACAATCTCTATATATTCCACTCCAGCTATTACAGTTATATGGATTTGGGCAGCGCCCCCAGTGTGCAAGGTAATGAATATTAGTAACATTAGGATTAATGAATGGATGTGGGCTTAAAGAGAGAGAAGGGGGGTTTGGGGGGTGGAACCCCCCAACTACGGGGTCTGGGGCAGAGCCCCAGAGTATGGATAAGCGATAGAAATAAATTAAGCGATGATGGAGTTGACAAACTCCGGATGGATATCATGCAGGGCCGTAACAATAGACTCCACCGTGTTGCACGAATCCTCGATATCCCGATCCAACTCCCTAAGCAGAACGATACCATTGCCGTCCATATCGCCAGATGCATAGTCAAAGTCGTTCACCTGAGAAGGAGCCGAGTCCAGGTGGGACTGGAAGTAAATAAGGCCGTCGACCTGGTCGATTTTGCCCTGAAGACGGTTTTGGGTAATCATTTTAGCAGCATACGATTCGGCTTTGGCCTTGTCGAGCCCCAGGAACCGCCCCAGCTCCGCAATGCCAATATTGTTGTAAACGCTAGCAACGGCAGTCAAATTATGCTCAATAACCGCCTTTTCGAGAACCGTCGTGCCGTCGGCCGTAATAGCCCTCTGGTGAGGCGCCAACTGAGCACCAAACTCCTCAGTGTCGGCCGGCAGAAGCAATTGGTTCAGAAACACCTTCTCGAGGATACCATAGTTAGCCGTCTGCTTCGATCTCTCGTCGGTGTAAAGCCTCCTCAACGCATGCCCTCGCAGGGGTCCCGCAGGACTAAGTACAGCGCATACAATTGCCTGGCTGAGGCAGATCATGCGGTCTTCTTCGTCTACAGCTGGCTCCTTAGAGATCATGTGATACTTGTTACTAGCATCGAGGAAGCGCCTGTTGGCGTCGTAGATCCGCGCCTGGCACAGCTTGAACGCGACATCCGTCTCCGGGCTGATATCTTTGGCGTGAGGCCGCACATGCTGCGCCCTCGACAGAGCCGGTTCGGCGCGCTCGACCTGGCCCGTCTCAAGGTAGAGCCTCACAATGCGTACCAGCGTCTCGAACCGCTTCTCGTTCGTCATCAGCCGCCTATCCTGGCCCAAGCCGTCCTGGAGCACTTGAGCCGCACGCTGGTACTCCTCATCCTCCTGAAGTAGGTCAGCCAACCGCGCGCGGACGGAGGTCTCGATCTCCTCGAGCTGCACGATATGGCTAGTGAGAATCGGTAGGGCCTCTTCGAGGACCTGTGCCTCTACAGAGCTCGCTCTCACTTCATCAATTAGAACCGCTTGGACGGTCTTACGCGAGGTCTGGCCGTGAACTCCGGCCAGTTTCCGCACCCAGTCGACAATGCCGTCGACATTGCCGCTAGACGACATCGTCTTCACTTCAGCGACAATCTGCTGAGCCTGGGACTCGCTTATCGCCTCCATATTCCTCTATTCCCTGGCCTCAATGGGGGCCCTTACGACATGGCATGTGTTGCGTTCAAGGTGCCAGTCTGGATTATACGCAGTATGGATTACGCCGCAGTAAATAAGAGCACAATCGAACCTGTCCGTTGTAGATACTGGTAGCTTTGGAGACCATTGGGGGGCCAGCCCCCCAACCCCCCCGGGGCGACGCTTCGCGTCGGGTTTTTGGATGAGAGTAACTGCCATAAGCTTCTGCAGAGAAGCGAATTGGGCATTATTTCGGTCTTCGAATAGGAAGCCAAGTGTTATATGCGGCGTCCTGGTTTGTACGCAGGGTGAGACGCGTCGCAGTAAACGTGAGCATACCCCTCCCTCTCCCCACCTACCAAGTTCCATATCGTCGCCAACCGGTTTGTATTGGAGATAAGCGGATGTTACAACGGTGGACCGTTACAATATATCGATCGTGCCAAGGGTTTTGATCTTCAGTATCTTGCGGCGATTGAAGCGGCTTCCGTGAGCTATTTTTGAGCTCCATGCGGCATACCGTTTGGCGGGGTCCCGTGAAGTCGGCCCGCGACTTCGGAATAACTTTTCCCGTCACCGCCTGCACTATGCACAGACTGCATGAAAACAGGAGAGATACAAAATATATCGTCGGAGAGTATACCAACCGAGTCATATGATGCCATCAAGTGTTCGCAATACGACGATCAGCAACAAACCCAGGCGTTTTGCTCCTATAGACACGCAATAAATTGGCGACAGGCTAGTGTTTTGGACCCCGCACCGGCGCCCCGCCATCCAGTGGGCTTTTCGAGCGGCTCGTCTGGGTGCGACAACAGAAGCCTATGTTGCTAGTATTGACTTGGATATTTGGTGGAGATAGGGCGTCAGCGGAGAAAATGAGAGTCAAAGTGATGCTTCTACAAGCCACTTGGGGTTGTTCTATTGCGGGGTACATCTGGGCGGAGGATCACCAACCAACCTCTAGGCCCCCCTAGCGACGATTGCTCGACGATATTATTTTTTATGGTGAGCTTGGTGACCGATGGCTGGCTCCTGGTCAAGTGTACGTAATTGATGTAGTGCATGAATGATGACTGGTACGTGTAGGAGGTCATAACAGCGCACCCATGGGATGTGTATGTGTTTATTTGCCGTGGATGATCAGATCGACGCATAACAATCCGCATAGCTGGGGTTTGGATCGCACGGTTCGAAACATGGGTCGGACAGTTCACAATCGACATCATATCACCTTCCGTTTATAGGCATACGGCGGCATTCTGGCCGGTTCATTCATTCATTTACTCCCTTGTCTTTCGCCCCTGGAAACGCAACATATACGGCGTGGTAAGACGATGGCTGGAATCCCGGAGAGCTGCTCGGCAGGTTGCATTGAACCACAAGTCAAGCGACCACTTTACTTAGGGTCCCCCTTGCATCGATCGACTCCTCCGCACTGAGAGTAAACCCCTCCTCCAGACGAAACAGATGGGCAGCAGTAATAGCACTGGAAGGGCGGGACAGGGTGGGACAGGTGGGGACTAGGATAAGTGAATCGTCGCAGCGTAGCAGGTTTCTTGTGTCGATCGCAAGATCAGGGTGCAAACCCCCCCCCCCCCCCCCCCCCAAGAGGGCAAGTGATTACCCACAAAGTGGTAACATAGCGTTTTCACATACGGATTGTAGGAACACACGGTCTCGCATACTGGGTGCGGTTAGTATGGGGTCGTATTTCACATACAGGGATGACTGTCGTATATAAATAGACCCTTAGAGAATGTAGATATCCTCAGTAATTCGACCGTTGTAGATTCTTTTTAATTCTTCAAGGAGAGTGATTTTTTTTCCTTCGAATAGGATCTCCTTTTCAATTGGATCAATAATTTCACAGCAATGTGGAAAGTTTATAACGTTTACGTGACGGCCTTCATCGCCACCATTGGTGGTATGATCTTCGGCTTCGATATCTCCTCCGTCTCTGCCTTCGTGTCCGAGGATGCTTACCGAAGCTTCTTCAATTACCCAGACTCGCTCACCCAGGGTGGTATCACCTCAGCGATGGCTGGTGGCTCTTTTATCGGTTCTCTGTGCGCAGGTTACTTCTCTGATCGATTCGGACGAAAGTACGTCATCCAGGGGGCGGCTGTCTTCTGGTGTATCGGTGCTGCTATTCAGTCCTCTTCACAAAATGTTACCCAGCTCATCTTTGGTCGACTCATTTCTGGGTTCGGAATTGGCTTCTCCTCGTCGCAGGTGCCCGTCTACCTCGCCGAGCTGTCGCCTAAAAACATCCGTGGCCGACTCGTCGGTATCTTCCAGTGGGCCATCACTTGGGGTATTATGATCATGTTCTATATCTCCTTCGGGTGCGCTCAGATCAACGGAGTCGGGTCATTCCGACTCGCGTGGGGTATCCAGATCATTCCTGGTCTCATTCTATTCCTTGGCGTATGCTTCCTTGCTGAATCCCCGCGATGGCTGGCCTCGAAGGACCGGTGGGAGGAGGCAATTGATATCATCGCCAATGTCCAGGCCAATGGCGATGTCAATAACCCACAGGTGCTCATCGAAATCGAGGAAATCAAGGAAACGCTGCGAATCGACGAGGAGGCCAAGGGCATCACCGTGTTTACTCTGTTCAAAAAGGAAAACCTCAACCGAACCATGGTTGGTGTCTGGGGCCAGATCTGGCAGCAGCTTTGTGGTATGAACGTCATGATGTACTACATTGTGTTCATCTTCAACATGGCTGGGTTCTCCGGCAACACTGCGCTCGTCTCGTCTTCCATTCAGTATGTCATTAATGTCGTTATGACCATTCCAGCTCTGCTGTTCATCGATCGATGGGGTCGACGACCAATGTTCATTTTCGGCGGTATTTTCATGACCATTTTCCTCATGCTCATGGCCATCCTTCTTGGTGTTTACTCTAACCCAGTCCCTGCGGTCAATGGCAACACCGAAATCAGAATCCTTATCCCGCCAGAGCACAAGGCTGCCTCTAAGGGTGTCATTGCTTGCTCCTATCTTTTCGTCGCCACTTTCGCTCCAACCTGGGGTCCCGGCATGTGGATCTACTGCTCTGAGATCTTCCCGACGCGACAGCGAGCCGTTGCCAACGGTCTCACCGCTGCCTCGAACTGGATCTTCAATTGGGCCCTGGCTCTCTTCGTGCCGGCAGCTTTCGCCAACATCACCTGGCGAACTTACATTCTCTTCATGGCATTCTGCTTCACCATGACCATCCACGTGTTCCTCCTCTTCCCAGAGACCAAGGGCAAGACGCTTGAGGAGATTGAGCAGGTGTGGGCCGCCAAGATACCAGCCTGGAAGACCGGCAGCTTCGTGCCATCAATGCCTTCCGTCCACGACATCAAGGAGATTACCGACGACATCCACATCCGCCCACACACCACTGGTGGAACTCATCCATCGGAAGGGGAAAAGACGGGTGTTGAGCACCATGAGGCTAACCCCAACGAGGGTAACCCTGCTATCCCCGAGACTAACCCCAATGCTAACCCCAATTATGACGTCTAACTTCGTTCATTGGGTTCTCCCCTTTTCTCTCTTTTGTTAGTTAGTTAATTTGTAATGAGGAATCTATTTATTCAATCTAGTCATATTGCGTTTATACAGATATCCCCGAGACTGACTCCCACTATAACGTCTAACTTCGTTTCAGTGCGTGATCCCTTTTCTCTCTTGTCAGTTAATTTGTAATGAACGGAGCCCGCCATAGGTACTAGTAGCATAGTTATAATTCGAGGGCCAGCCCTCGAGCTCCCGTAGCTCCGCTTCGCGGAGAGATTGTAGATTCAAATTATTCAAATTATTCATATTGTGTATAATGTTCATCTCGTCATCAATTAAATCACTATTCCATTAGCGGCAACAATCGTTAATCAGATCATTAATCAGCAGATCATCCGTATGGGTTTTCATAAAAACTGTATCATCAATCTATTTACATGTAAAAAATGTTAGAAGAACTATTTCGCCCGTCGCACTACACCTTGCATATCGAGAACAAACTCCTCCAACGCAGTGCGCTGATTCGGGGTATCAACAGCATTACGCAGGGCCATGCACATTTCGCCCATTTTTTTGATCCACACAAACTTGTGCTTCTTCCATGCCTTGTGATTATACACGGCATCCGCGAGATCGGCAGTATGCTGTAGGGTTGCAACGCACTCCTCCACCTGGCTGTGCTTAGACAGATGCAATGCCAAAACCTGGTGCGACAACGCTATATCGTTCAATGCAACAACGCCGTTTCGGGGATGCGATTCGGATGCTTCGGATATCAATCGGTGGTACACCCGAGCGTACATCGACAAGATATCTATATGCGGACGTTTACCCCAGTTTTTCTGGGCGATCTTTTTGATCGCCTCTACCTGTTCCGGGCTAATCTTGTCAGCGTCGCAGCGCAAATAAGTGCCCATGAGACTCGCCAGTATATCCGATGGTGGATGCAGCAATTGATCCAGCTGCTTCTCGATTGCGGCCTTTTGTTCCTCGGGGGTGGAGGCCAGCTTGAGGACCCTGTCCAGCTCCTTGCGCTTGTCTGCGTCGGCCTTAAACACATCCACAAGTCGACCCATTCGCTCTAGATCGCCAGTTTCCTGAATACAGTCGATGTAACGCCGGTAGTGGGGCATGTCTATTCCCTCCGGCTGGAACGACCGGAAGTGGTCAAAGTACCGCATCGCCTCGGAGTATCGTCGAGCTCTTACTAGGAGCTTGAGGAAGATGTCTAGTTCAGGGGCTCCAAAGTCAAATAATTTCTCCGCTCCTGAATTGGTTTTTGGCCGATTTTTTGATTTGTCCAAATCACTTTTTGAATTGGCAGAATTGCCCTGTGATTTGGCCGGATCATCCCTTGAAATGGCCGAATTGTCCGCTGAATTGTCCAGGTCTGGTATAGCAAAATACCGCCCAAATTCCCTAATGACCTCGGAAATGTCCTGATCCGAGGCCATCTTGCACTTGGCATGGAAATACGACACCGCCAGGACCCGGTCCATCTTAAAGTAGTCCTTGGCAATGGCGTCCTGCGCCTGGTGCCACACTTCGTCGACCAATTCGCTGTATTCCTCGGGGTCCTTGGCCAGTGCTATGGCGCTCAGCATAGTCGAGTAAGTAACGCCATCTTTAAGAGAGGCTTCTTCAAAGAGTGAAACCATGTCATCGAGCGCTCGTTTCGCCGCCAGTGCCCGGAGGGCCGTATTCAAATTTACGAGCCGGGCTGCCTTGTCGTGACTGGGGATCCGCTCGGCGGCCTTCTCATACGCACGCACAATGCCTTCTACCTTGATCGTGTTGTTATTTTTCTGCTTCTCCGGGGCCAGGCTCGTGTTTGTGTGCTCGTTTTCCCGGGTGCCCCACTTCTTCATTGCGTTGTAGAGCTTTACTGCCAGCTTCTGCCGCTTCTCGGAAATGAGGTGCTTGAGCACGAGGTTCATTCCCACGGATCCCGTACCCCCAGCTAGCTTGACAATGAATGCGGCCTTGGCCGGCTGGCCCTTTTTGAGGTACTTGCTTACCTCCTCCGACACAAGAAACGGATTCAGAAGCTGCTGCTTCGTCGTCCCCAGGTACCGGTAAACAGCCGGATGGCGTGGATTGAAGTCGGGCTTCTCTAGAACGTTCCTCACATTCGAGAAGTACTTGTCCAGTGTCTCTTTAAGCGTCTTTTCGGTCTCCTTAGCCGCTTGGTATCGTTCTATCTTGGCTTTCTGCAGCCTCTTGCGCTGTTGGCGGTCTATCTTAGGCGGCTCTTCAACCTCTTCCTCGCTTAAAGCTTTGCGGAGTCGCACCTTCAGGGCCTCCCTCAGACATAGACTGGTCGTAGAAAACCCCCGCGACTGGAGATTATACCTCGATAACATGTCGTTTCCGTCCTAAAGCTGCGATAATCCTAAGACTGCGATAGTGAAATTTTCGATAAGACCGACAGTTGGTGCGGCTGATACGTACGTTATTGTATCGCAAATTACTATTTGACCGCATTTTATTGGGGCCTCCCATTTTTGGATATTTCAGGCATTCCCGGTAAATTGCTCCTTTCTTGTGCTTTCGAGGGCCAGCCCTCGAGCTCCCGTAGCTCCGCTTCGCGGAGGGATTGGGCCACCGATGGTGTTTGCTGTTACAAGAGTGCCCCCGGACGGCTTGTTACAATCCTCCCAACAGTATTGTTACAGCGTAACAGATTTGTCACAGTCCTAGTAACTTTTAACTGAGCACAATTGAGATCCTCCGCGAAGCAGGGCTACAGGGGAGTTTGGGGGGACTGGTCCCCCCCCCCCCCCCCCCCATTAACTCATGCCTCGAATGCTTTCGAGGGCCAGCCCTCGAGCTCCCGTAGCTCCGCTTCGCGGAGGGATTGGACAGCGTGAGACGAAACCTCCCAACGGTGTTGTTACAGTGTAACAAATTCGTTACCTACAGTCCGAGTAACTTTCAAGAGAGCAACTGAGAGAAATTCCGCGAAGCGGAGCCACAGGGGGGTTTGGGGGGACTGGTCCCCCCCAAGTGGTGCTCTATCCGTCATTTATAGGTTAAAGACTGTATTATCTAGCAGTAAAGGCAGGGCAAAGGCGATTGTTAAGGTTAAGATTGGGCAAAATAGCGCGATATGCGGTGATCGATTTTGGGACCGGGGGCACCCACTGTGGACACACGACTGAGCAACGATGGACGAATCGTCAGTGTCATCAGCGATGGAGGACGTCCAGATGGGCAACTACGAGCCTGCGAATGGGAGGAGGCAACTGGGTAAGTCTTTTGGAAGTGAATTGGGTGCAACTAACCGGTTACAGTGGACTCGTCGTTTGATCTGGAAGCGTATATCTCCAGGTACGACGGCATAATCGTGCCGCAAAGGCTCATCCACATTGCCTCGACTTTTGCTGAATTGAGGCGACCAGCGTTGGAAGCCGCTATCGCCTTTTTGCGACACAATACCCACAATGCCAAGCTGTACACAAGAGTAGCGAGGATGCTGCATGGTGAGGATGCTGTGCACCCAGAAGACGAGGAGTGGGTGAAAAGAGCCCAGGAGACGACCGCTAGGCGGGAGTCTGGACTGCTAGTCGAGCTGTCGCGACAGAGCTCTAGTTCTGGCGCCTCCAAGGTGCTACATGACATCTTTCGGCTCTATCTTGACGCTGGCGACTGGGTCCATGCGCAGAGAACACTGAATAAGATGATGGACACGGGTACGGGGAGCGGTGAGGTTTCATTGGCGGTCGTAGAGGCTTCTCAGTACTCGATGGCTATGGCGAACACGTCTTTTGTGCGGTCACAGCGGTTCCTGTCTGGCGTTGGCGAGGGCCCTGGGGTCAAAACAGAGCTGGGCATCCTCAAGGGCATGTCGTCGTTAGAACTGCATGACTATGGGGCTACGCTGAGTGCAATTTTAAATGCTCTGGACAATCCGTTGGACGCGGAGAAGAAGAGCCTGGTGGCATCACCCCAAGATGTGGCCATGTATATCACGTACTGTGCGCTAGTGACGCTCGAACGCCAGCATATGCAGTTTATGGCGTACAAGGATCCATTGTTCGCTTCGATTACCGAAGAAACGCCAAAATTGCGGCGGTTACTCCACTCTTTCCTCAAGCTCGACTACGCGACTTTCTTCAAGTGCCTAGACGAGATGAACGATTTGGTGCGGTTAGATATGTTCCTGGGCCCGTATTGCGATGATATCCGCAGCCTTATCGTGGAGAGAGCAATCCTGCAGTACCTGGCGGTTTACAACATTATTAGCATTGATGCCATGGCGGAGAGCTTCCCGCTGGGCAAGGCCAAGCTCATTGGGCTCGTGCGTGATCTCATTATTGAAAACAGCCTGGCGCTGCGGATCGATTGTCAGAACGGGGTTATCGAGCGGCACGATGTCAAGCCACGGGATGCGACGTTCGACAAGGCGGTTTCAGTTGGTAACCAGTTCAACTCAAACGCAAAAGTCGCCATCTGGTCGCTGAAAGCTAATCTGTTTGGATCTGACGCTTCAAAGAAGAAAGCTTAATTACCCATGCATAACAAACCCTTCCGTGTAAACTTGCTCTGAGAGTTATGACATTCCACCAAGAGCTGTGAGTTCAATGGATCAAATAGAGTAGCTATGCTAGTTTTATGGATATTGCTTTCATATCCGGTGGCTTATCTCCTGTACGAGCTGTGGTCCGAGTTCAACTTCCGGCGATTACAAGTGAAGCATGGCTGCCAGCCGCCCGTGTTTGAGTCCTCGGTACCCTACGGCGTACGGGCTGCTCTCGGGTACTTTTGGGCCTACCGCAACAACAGGCTGAACCCGTACTTCCAGTCGCAATTCGAGAAGCACGGGTCCAAGACCTTCCGGGTGCAGTCGATTAGCAGGACGCTGCTCACGACGTACGACCCCGAGAACATCAAGGCTATTCTGGCCAAGAACTTCAAGGACTTTGACCTGGGCACGCGGCACAGCCAGTTCCAGCCACTCATGGGAGATGGCATATTCACTCTGAGCGGTGACGCGTGGAAGCACAGCCGGGACCTCCTCCGTCCGCAGTTCTCTCAGGACCAGGTCTCGCGGCTGGGCATGCTCGAAGAGCACTTTAAAGACCTTGTCGCGGCAATTGACAGCTATCAGAGTCGTTTCCTCGATATCCAGGACCTCTTTTTCCGGCTGACCCTTGATACGGCGACGGAGTTCTTGTTTGGCGAGAGCACTGATTCGCTAAGCGAGGGGAAACGAATCGGCTATGATCGATACGCCGCTGCTGAGCAGTTTGCTCAGGCATTTCGAACGGGTCAGGAAATCCTCGTGCGTCGCACAATGGCCGAAGATCTGCATCCATTCATCGGCGGGAAGGAGTATGAGCGGGTGACTAAAGTCGTCCACGATTTCATTGACTACTACGTCGAAAAGGCACTCGCTGATAAGTCTCCTCCAGATCGGTACATCATGCTGAGGGAGATCACCAAGCAAACGCAGGACCCGCGCAGCATGCGCGACCAGGCATTGAACGTGTTACTCGCCGGACGCGACACTACGGCGGCGTCGCTATCATTTGTCGTGGCATTACTAGTAAGGCACAAGGATACATGGACCGCCTTGCGCCAGGAGGTTCTGGCCACGTTTGGCACCACGCCCGACCACATCTCCTTCGCCTCGCTCAAGCGGTGTCGACTCCTACAAAACGTCATAAAAGAAGCGCTACGGGTGCACCCTGTGGTGCCCATTAACTCGCGCCAGGCAGTCAACGACACAATTCTGCCTCGAGGCGGCGGACCGCATGGCACGAGGCCTATCTTCATCCCCAAGGGTACGGTAGCCCAGTACCACACCTATTCACTCCACAGGTGCAAAGAATACTGGGGTGATTCCGCCGATGAGTTCGACCCTTCCCGATGGGACACTCTCAGCGCTGCTCAGATCGCGTGGAAATACATCCCTTTCAATGGAGGCCCGAGAATATGCCTGGGTCAGCAGTTCGCTCTAACAGAGGCCGGCTACACCATTGCCAGGCTCGCCCAGACATACAGTGACATCACAACCACCGAACACGACGCTTCCCTCCCCATTGTCGAGAAGTCTACCCTTACTTCCTCGGTCTATGGCGGAGTGTGGGTCAAGCTCTCCAAACCCCTACAAAACACATAACATACCAATTGAGCTACACTTCCTATAGTATATTGGGGGGACCAATCCCCCCAAACCCCCCTGGGGTTCCGCTACGCGGAGATTTGGCTGATATAATATATATTTTTCTTTAGATGGGGGGTTTGGGGGCAGAGCCCCCAACTACGGGAGCTCGAGGGCTGGCCCTCGATTACCTTGGCTATCTAGCGGTAGATGGGGGGACCAGTCCCCCCAAACCCCTCTGGGGCTTCGCTACGCGGATATTTGGTTGATATAATATTTTTTCTTTTAGACGGGGGTTTGGGGGCAGAGCCCCCAACTACGGGAGCTCGAGGGCTGGCCCTCGACAGTGTTAAAAGGTGTCGTCGGGGTGGGGGGAAGGTGAAGGCATAGTGCGTGCGCGGGCAGTAGGGGAGGGCGGGAGGTTGGGAGGAAGGAGCGGGGCGTCAGCCAATCATGGGCTGGGTTTTTCTCATTTGGTGCAAAAAGTCAAAACCTTCGGGGGTGGAAAAAAAACGACGACCTCCAATTCGATTGTGGAACGAAGCGAACGAAGGGAATTGACTCCTAGAACGGCTTGCTTTGGGCATCAAACGAGGGTTTTCTGATACTAGTATACACAGGTAACTTCCAGACAATACACAATGCTTGCCTCAAGAAGCCTTGGCAGCAAGGTGCTGGGTCAGCGAGCGGCGGGTCGAATGCTGTCGACCTCTGCTCCAGCCCTGTCGCGGACCTACGGCGGGCTTAAGGACCAGGACCGTATCTTCCAGAACATATACGGTAACTACGGTCACGACCTGAAGTCGGCCAAGCGCATGGGCGACTGGCACAAGACCAAGGAGATTGTGCTCAAGGGCCACGAGTGGATCATCAACGAGGTCAAGAAGTCCGGACTTCGAGGCCGGGGTGGTGCCGGTTTCCCGTCGGGACTCAAGTGGTCCTTCATGAACCCTCCTGGGTGGGAGAAGAACGCCGGTCCGCGATACCTGGTGGTCAATGCCGATGAGGGCGAGCCAGGCACCTGTAAGGATCGAGAGATCATCCGAAAAGACCCGCACAAGCTCGTTGAGGGCTGTCTCATTGCCGGTCGAGCGATGAACGCAACGGCTGCCTACATTTACATCCGAGGCGAGTTCTACAACGAGGCGACTATTTTGCAGACTGCCATTAACGAGGCTTACGCCGAGGGCCTCATTGGCAAGAACGCGTGCGGAACCGGGTACGATTTCGACATTTACATCCACCGGGGCATGGGCGCCTATATTTGTGGTGAGGAGACTTCCCTGATTGAGTCGATTGAGGGTAAGGCCGGTAAGCCGCGATTGAAGCCGCCTTTCCCCGCCGGTGTCGGTCTGTTTGGTCGACCGACTACTGTGACCAACGTGGAGACGGTGGCTGTTGCTCCGACCATCTGTCGACGAGGTGGTGATTGGTTCGCGTCGTTTGGTCGGGACCGAAACCAGGGTACCAAACTTTTCTGCATTTCCGGCCATGTCAATGAGCCGTGCACCGTTGAGGAGGAGATGTCCATCCCGCTCAAGGAGCTGATAGAGAAGCACTGTGGTGGTGTCCGAGGCGGGTGGGACAACCTGCTGGGTATCATTCCAGGTGGTGCGTCTGTGCCAGTGCTGCCTAAGAACATCTGCGAGGATGTCATGATGGACTTTGATGCGCTCAAGGACGTTCAGTCCGGTCTGGGTACTGCCGCGGTCATTGTTATGGACAAGTCGACTGATATTGTGCGAGCCATTCAGCGATTCTCATATTTCTACAAGCACGAGTCGTGTGGACAGTGTACGCCGTGCCGAGAGGGTACCACCTGGCTGCTTAAGGCCATGGATCGATTCCGAGCCGGTCAGGCGCGACCACGGGAAATTGACATGCTGCAGGAGCTTACCAAGGAGATTGAGGGCCACACTATCTGTGCTCTGGGTGATGCTGCTGCCTGGCCAGTACAGGGTCTGATTCGACACTTCCGACCGGAGATGGAGGCTCGAATTAAGAAGTTTGAGCAGGAAGTGGGTGCCGTCTCTGTTGGCGGCTGGATGAAGAACGCTTAAAAGAAATCCCTTTTTGACTGTATCATAAAAGCAGCCTAGCATGTCTCTCTATCTCTTTTTGTTGCCATTTTTTTATATATATAATGTGAGCGGGTCTGTAGATTTGTTCAAAAATGATTCTTCTGTGTACAGGGGGGGTTTGGGGGGTGGAACCCCCCTACTACGGGGTCTGGGGCAGAGCCCCAGGTATACTACACTTCTAGTGGTTATCCTGGGGGACCAGCCCCCCAGACCCCCCTTAGCTCCGCTTCGCGGAGGGGCCTGTAGAGATAGTGTACTGGGGGGTTGGGGGGTGGAACCCCCAACTACGGGGTCTGGGGCAGAGCTCCAGGTCAATCGAAGCTTATCATGTACGTAGTAGGGTAGGTCAGCTACTGGGGGAGGCCGAGATAGGTAACGGTAGAAGATTCAATTACTGTGAACAGCAGGAGCCGTTCGTTTCGAGCCTACAGAAACAAGATGACCCGATTTCGATATCTGCTTCGGCTAGAGCAAGGATAAGCTGTTTCTTGATAATGATAGCCTCCTCACGTCTTCCAAGACGGGTCAGGCACTCATGATAACCATGCAGAGCCCATACGTTCTTGGGATGCTGGTGGGCACGGGTCAAAACCTCCTGCAAACCCAAATCTTCGGAATAAGCCTGAGCTGCCTGATCAACTCGGTTTTGCTCGAGGGATAGAGCCCCATAAGCATGTCTTGCCGGCACCATCCATCCCCACGGCTCGGTATAGGTGAGGGAGTCTTCAAACTTAATGGCCTCTCTAAGGGATTGGAATGCGGCGTCATAGTTCTGACGACGGTATTCAATTTCGCCATCAAGCATAGCATTAGCAATTTTCAGCACTTCGACAATTCGATTCGGAAAGTCAAGACGCGACGGAGGTACCCGTGCTGCGGCCTCTCTAAAGAGCTCACGTTGTAGATCTGCGTTCTTCAGATCATTAGTCGCAGCATAAGCGATACCCTTGCCGTAGTAAACTGTCGCAATTGTCACGCAATAGAGGTTTTGGTCATCAGGGGCCTTTAGCCTCTTCAATTCTTCCCACATGCCGAATCTAATAAGCACGTGGACACGTACAGCTAAAAAGAACTCCAGCCAGTCTGCCATTGGAGGCGACTCGACTCTGAGCATCTCCTCAGTGAGGGTTGCTTCCATCCTATCTACCGACTCCAGCGCGATTTTGGACTGTCCTGCCAACATGGCAGCGTAAATGAGTGAATGGTAGTCGTGCAATCGATAGAAGCTGTAAAAATTGAGGCCTCCATGCTTGTCAAAGTATTTGTCGTCAGCAATGGTTGCCTTGTGATTATACATGACGGCGCGTCGATATTCTCCAACCAATACATCAAGATGGGTTGGCATATGGGACATATGGCCGGAGTCGGGGACAAGATCGCGAATCATATCAGCAGCAGCAAGCGCAGCCTCTGGCGTTGCAGACATCTCCATTAAGTGGATATACATGTGAGGGAGACCTGGGTGGTGTTTGACTTCGGCATGTTTAAGGCCATCCTCCAAAACGGCCCTAACTTCAACTACAGGAGAAGACAGAACAGGCTGGCCAGTTTGACTATCAAAGAATTGTCGAGGAGTCCAATTCATTAGAGCATCGGCAAAAAGAGTCCTGATATCGAGGTCTTCTTGGCCAAACTCGCGGAACACTTCTCGCATGGCGTCCGCATAGTTTTTGTTCGGTATGGTGAAGTCGTTGAGCACCTCTTCTGTTGAATATCGTTCCTGAATAGCGCGAATAAGGGCCGTCTCTACAGGTGAAGCAGACGATACCTTTTCAAGGGCTAGTTTGGCTATTTCATTGCATTTCTGGGCTAGCCTCGCACGGCCTTGGGTGTCATATGTTTTCCAACCCTTATTGTAATTCGGACCCGCAGCAAATGCGAGACCCCAATAGCCCATCGCGCATTCAGGATCATGCGCAATTACCTGTTCAAAACAAGTACAAGCCTCTTCATGGTTAAATCCATAGGTCCAGATGAGGCCACGATTAAACCATATCTGTGCATCGGAGCTTTTGGTGCTGATTTTTCTTCCAAAGCTGCCGAGATCAAAGTAAGGCTCGGTAGTGGACCGCTTCTTCGCCACTTGCAATTCGTAGGTCATTCTGATACCAGTAGATTAGAAATTTGTACCTAATAGAATGATTTCTGCATCTATAGGGCACAATTTATATATCTGGCTAGTGACCATATGATTACTAATGGTACATGCGAAGTGCTTCGCAGCGTTATCCCCACATATCGGTAGATTGCCGATTTACCGGTGCACCGGTTGCATGCCTTTCGGATCCTTTCCGATATCGGAAAAAAAACTTCTGTTCGGTAGCCCTTTGGAGTGCAGTTTGGAGTAGTTAGCAACCTTGCAAAGATCAGACGTAATATTTCGGACATTCGCAAAGATCGAAGAGAGAGTTAGAAATTTATCTAGAGGAAGGCATGAAACAAAGAGATAGATGCGCCGAAAGAAATTGGGCCCATTAACCAAATGTTTTGATTGTCATTTCAATATTGTTCAATACGTCGAAACGTCTACAAAGCGGACAAATATGCTGCTGATGTAATACATACGGTAACGGAATTTATTCATAGGTTCCACCAAATTTACCAAAATCACACATACCCGCTCATTAGTCATCCAATTCAAATAAATATAGAAAATAAAACGTTTGAATTAATAAAATCGACACAAATTAATAAGCTAAGTTAGTCACAACCGAGTTTGCAACGAAAAATCGAGCCGCATAAGCCTCATGAGCCGCACAAGCCGCACTACGATAAAAACAGGATAGACCAGATCTGTATTTCGAAAAATTTCAACAAAATAGGCAATCTGGCCGAGTTGGTCTAAGGCGCAAGGTTAAGGTCCTTGTCTCTTCGGAGGCGTGGGTTCGAATCCCACGGTTGTCATTATTTTTTGAATTTTTTCATGCCTTATCTATGAGACATTTCTGCGTTATCTTGCATGAATTATATGTCCTGGCCCGTCTCGTTCGGGGGACGCCACCACTAGCGCGTCTCAACTGAGACGCGCTAACGGTACTTTACAGTATATATTTTCGGTGGATGGGGGGGACGAAACCTTTTTTTATTCTCTCACAATCACTGATCTGGGGTGGAAAATGATTGTAATACATGCACTTTGATTTGACGAATGCAATGAAATTATTTATTTGAAGAAATAAGGATAGCAAAGCAGTAAAAATATTCCTATTATTACGAATTGCATGTCGAGCTCTTGATTAGCCGAGCTAAAGCGTTGCAGTAATATTTATTCATTCAACATCAGCTTATTTAGAAATTAATCAATTCTATAGCATATAAATCAGGTTCTAGTGTACCATTGCACAATTTTTAGCCAATAAAATATGGTTCATATATTTAATCTACGCACGCGTGTATATATATTGAGTGTATGGGCAGATATCGTCAAAATGTTTCAAAAGAGTTTAGATATATCATGCATTTGTACTTCCTGGACTAGTTCATGCGCTGACGTGGATGAGCCTCGTCTTCGGTACCAATTTTTGGCCATGGCCCCTAAAAAATGGTTCAGAATTGTTGGTCAGTAGCATTTTCAGGTCCTTTTTTGATGGCATTTCCGAAGTGTATTACAGTACTGTACGTAGCTCGGTTCCGCTACGCCTCTAGTCTTTCCATACCATGACAATGATTTCCCAATTCACCTTTTTTTTCTTACTTTCCCCTCTATAATGGCCACTATTCAATGTTACGTCCTTTGGAACTGCATGTCTTGCGCTGGAAATATTGCTTTCTTGGCTATTATCATCATGAAATAAGGTATCCGTTGCTGTACTCGGGTACATTGAAAGCTCGGTCATGGGGCGTTCCCTTCCAGCGCGCCGCTTACCACTGATTCAAAAAGATGCAAACCTTTCGTATGTGCGGCCTTAATACTGACACAAAACTTGCTCAATTTACCACCATCCACGAGATTGTCGAGCATGTCTTGAGCACACCGAATGACGTCCTCTTCTGCAACTCCCTGTGACATGGCCCATTGAATCTCCTCAATAAGAGGTTTGCGTCGGTAGTACCACTTGTTGTCTGCAGGACGGTTCTTCCAAGCACCCTTGTACTTCTCATCCATGGCAGTAACTGATGGGTTTCCGTTAATCCCTCTTACCCATTCATCATACGCCTCTTTAACAGTCTCAACATCTCTCGACATGATGAACTTCATGCTGCTGATATTGCTGTTGTCGCTGCGGCTGCGACTTTTGCTGCTTCTTGCTTTCGCTTGTTGGTGGAAATGGGGTAAAGTGACTGCCGTTGTAGTATCAATACAACTACTAGTAGTACTAGTAGAACTAGTAACAGTAGTTGCAGTAGCCAGGCCTTCTCCTATTGGAAGCGTCGGGGTGTTGTTGTGGTTGATGCCTGAACATTGGAATTCATACCTGCCCGTGAATGGTCTTGAACCATTGACTAGAAAGTCGTACATCTGTTGCAACATGGAGTGTGTTGATGTTGATATTAAGGACTCCCTGACCAGTTCCTTCAACTCTTTCTTCAGCTCTTTATGCGCTTGTGTTGACTTGTTCAGCTGATCTTTATATGAGCTATGTTGCCATTAAATTGATTGAGCTCACGGTTAACCGAGTTAGTCAATTCTTGCACGGTCTGCTCAAGCCTGTTTTGTCGCGTATACAGCCCATCCACAAGAGAATAAAGCTGAGGAGAATGAAGCTGCAGAAAGTGAAGTTGCTGAGAGTGAAGCTGCTGACAGTGAAGCTGCTGAGAATGGAGCTGCTGAGAGTGAAGTTGCGGAGAGTGAAGTTAAACAGAGTGAAGCTGCGGAGAGTGAAGCTGCGGAGAGTGAAGCTGCGGAGAAGGAAGCTGCGGAGAATGAAGCTGCGGTTGTACGTTCATGGGATTCTGCGCCGAGGTCATTGGCGCAAACTCTCCGCCCGCCTCTCTTTGCCTAACAGCAATAGCGAATTCCTGGAACTCCCTCATATGGAACACTGGATGAGCCCACAGCTTTAAATCAGGATGCCGCTCAATGAGCAGAGCTGCGTCTTGAAGAATCACCTCCCGAAAGCTGATAAGTAACTCAAGGAACCGAATTGCTGCTCGACTTTTATGATTATTGGCATCAGAATCATCGGATGACTGGGGCTGGTCGACAAAGTATAGCTCGTATTTCTCGTGTTTTGACTTCTTGGGCTTATTCTTAGCCAGCCGCCAATTATTACTCGCATGCTGCCTATCGTGGAGGATCTTGAGCTGCCTATCGGCGTCGGCAAACATCGCCTGTAATAACCTCTGCTTGGCGTCGTCATCGCCTGGAAGTGGCACGGATGCCCGTGGCAGATAGAATCCTTCGTTGGACGAATAACCAGCCATGACCTTTACTGCTTTGAGTGAGATATACGGAAGATACGAGTCCGTTATGGCTGACATTTCCCGCCGTCCTGCAGCCTTGATATTCTCAATATTGACCCCTTTGAGTGCCAGATGCTTAGCTCCGCACGATCGATTATGAGTGGACTTGTTGCACACTACGTTGCTGGCCCTGTATATCAACTTCGTTCCTTTGGCATGACATGAATAAGTCACTTCCTGGTCGACGGCCAACTTATTGGCGATAAACAGCTTGGTGTTGTACCAATCGGCAGGATTAGTGAAATCTGGAAACTTCTCCCCGGACAAGTCAAAGCGGCAAAGCAACATCAAAGCCATCGCTGAAACCGGACATATCTCAACATTCTTGTTGCGTATAGCTGCCACTTCCTCAACTCGGCCAACCTGGTTCGTTTTATGCTGGTCGGTAAGACAAATTAGAACGTTTTGAACTGTATTACAATTGTCCGGCGGTAATGGCAGATAGCACAAATCGCTTAGCTCGATTCTGCGAGTATAATCACCGCGATAGAGGAAGAAATGGTTAGCCAAAAACATTGCACGATCTCGCAGCGCTGAAGAGAGATGCCGGCCCCTAATGTCAAATGAGTCTGATCCCATTCTGTCGAGCTCTTTAAGAGTGTAACCCTCGGGTATACCATCTGTCTGATTATGAAGATGTTTCTTCTTTCGCGTATGCGAATTTTTCCGAGCGCTTATGATCATTAAATCCATTGTGCCTCCCTTTAACCCGATCTCTGGCACATTCGCCTGATACTGTCTTTTCTGTTTGTGCCACAGATCTTTGAAAGCACTTTTATAAGCCTTGAGCAGCGATACAGAAGGCTCCTTAGGCAGCACCTTCTGTTCCAGGAAGACGCATGCCAAGTCTTCAGTAATCAATGGCGGGTCGTCAGGAGAATTGTGAAATTGGGTGCGAAACCACTTTTCAAACTGCACCTGCTTAGGGTAGTACTGTCGCTGGGTATTTAAAGGCCGGGTTTTCTCGTATTCTTCTTCAACTTGCCGTCTCATGGGGGCAACGGCGCTTTCGTGAAACTGCCGCTGAAGTTCAATCTGCTCTGGAGTTGGCGTATGATGTGGGACAAGGTCATTGTAATTGGACATAAAACGGCCATTGTGGTTTGCGACACGAAGATTTGTGGCTTCCATTGAGATCGGCATGAGCGCCTGCCTTTGAAAAGGCTTTCCGTTATCCAAATCATCTGATTCTGCCTCTTCATCTTCTTCTTCATAATCAGCCTTATCGGCACCATTGTCGTCATCATAATCATCTTCATTGTCTTCGTCGTCGTCGGCGTCGCTATTGTCGCTTTGGGCGCTGATGTACGCACTGGAACAAAAAAGATCGTCTCCATGTTCTTCCATTACCTCATCTTCCTCCACTTCTTCAACGATTGCCATGTACTCAGCGTCTACTGCGTCGTTAACTAAAGCTGTTTCAAGGGCCCTCCCCTGACGAGGTGGACGACCACGACCTCGGCATCGATTAGCCGTCAACGATAGGGAAGCAGCTTTCTTCGGTTTCCTGTTAGTCGCTTGTTTAGACACACGAGCCATTTGGTAGTAGTGATGAGGGAAAATTAACAAGAAAAGAAAAAAATCTGTCCTGTATAGATTATACAACTCCTACGCGGCCGCGGGGCTTTTAAAATGAAGGCCTGTTTCAGAGCGAAATTTACGCGTCAATTTATGCGACGCGAACCAATGAATGACGCGTGCAGTTTTTTTTTCGTTTCATGCACGTCAACCAATAAAAACAAACACACCATTTCAGACCAAAAATGAACACAAAGCAATGAATAAAACATGTCCAATTGCATCACTATGTCGCGTTCTTTATGTAATTGGCTTTACGCGCATTTTGTTGTGCAAATATCCGCTGAAAAAATGAACCGATGCATTCGAGCCGCAGCAAGCCGCACCAATTTTTTTTCAACTGCTACCCATGGATTGCAGCACAATTCCATATATAATGAGCACTATGTCTTGCAATCAGTATACTGGGTACAATTGATTTAATATGCATATTTTATCGAACGTTGTGATGGAGCATCGAATAGCATTCAAAGAGGTAGCTACAATGCTACCTGTAACTATTCCAAATAGGTGATGCAGAATTCATATGTGACAATTTCTATATATACAACTGGTGGAAGCAACTACTGGGGATTTGCGGCAGCTTCGATATCATCAATCTCCTTCAAAGCATCGCATGTAAGCACTTCATACGATTCCTTGCCAATAACCACATTATCCTCAATTCGAATGCCAATATTGTGGAAGTGCCGTGGGAAGTTGCTGTCTTCTGGTACGTAGACGCCAGGCTCAATTGTAATAACCTGGTTTGGCGCCAATGGGTCAAATCGCGAAGGAGTCTGGAGGTCATGGACATCAATTCCCAAGTGATGGCCAATGTAATGCGGATAAATCTTTCGCACAGATCCTCGAGACAAGCCAGTCATGCCAGCATTGAGCAGTTCCGTGTAAAGTAATTCTTCTGACGCTCTATGGATGTCGTCGAGAGATGCCCCCTGACGAGAGGTACACAACTCAATGCACTTTTTCTGCACGTTCAACACAGCCTGATACAAATCTCTTTGAGGACCAGTGAACTTGCCATTGACGGGCCACGTTCGAGAAATATCCGCACAGTATCCACCAAACCTGCCACCAGCATCGACCAAAACTAGTTCGCCATCTCGCAGGCGATCATCATTTCTAGTGTAGTGGATAACCAACGCATGCTTCCCTCCGGCAACGACAGGGAGATAGGCGGGCATTTCACACCCACCAACTCGGAATTCGTAGTCTAGGAACGCGTGGAGATCAGACTCCTTCTTGAATCGCTGGGAGTAAGCTTTGTTGAACGCAGCCGCAGAGATCTCCGAAGCAACCCGCATGCAGTCAATTTCGTTCTCGGTCTTGAAGAGCCTGCTCTGCTCAATGAGATAGTTCGCCGACATGAGCTTCTTCTGGTTGGCAGATTTTAGCAGGATATCCATGAGAGATCCTTCCAGCACATCTTTACCCGTCGACTTGAAAAACCGCGGGTATCGAGACGTCTTGTCGCTAATGTCAGTATACACCCGAGTGCAATCCTTCAAGAGGTCCGGCATCTTCTGGTCGATCTCATTGATGGGGAATGCAGCATCAGCGTTGAAAATCTCTACCGCTCCCTTGGTACCTGTTCGCTCGCCTTCCCACAGCTCTGAATGCTTGTCGCTCTCGGGCACGAACATTATAGAATTCATTTCTCCGGCATTCTTCCGGTGCAATACGAGAGCCGCATTAGGCTCCAAGAAGCCGGTCAGGTAGTAGAAATTGGGGTCCTGACGGAACTCGTAGAAGACAGAACCCGTGGCGAACTGGGTCTCATTGCCTGGCACGACGACCATGCTGTTATCCGGGATGGATTCAAGGATCCTCCGTCGCCGGGCATAGTACTCGATCGCCTCGATTCCCGGCGTCAGGTCTCCCTTTGGCACCAAATGTGGTCTAGTCTCGTGGATAGGCTGCCCAGCCTTGATTGTGAGCCCCCGAACGGGGACCAGCCCTCTCAGTCGCGCGATTCTTCCAAGCATTGATGGATATACTTCGGTTTAACTTCCTCCTACCCGGGGACCTTCTGAAAAACGCCCGGTACGAAAATTACGCATCTTCGGATATCTCAGTCTCAGCAGGTGGGGGGCTAAGCGTAGTGGATGGGTTAGTACCAGGAGTACCAAGCATTTCTTTGAAAGATAGTCAGGGCACAGGCGATGATATGGGAGGTAGTTCAAGTAATGAGATTAGTCACATGGAAAAGATGCCTAAATCGATTGTTGAACGTCATCCATGGGTATAATGCCAATACAGTTCCCATGGGGGGTAAATCCCACGTCTAGCCCACATCAGGTGGCAGATCTCTTATTCTTCTTATTATTCGATTGCAAAGAAGATACATCTTTAGCTGGTATTTCATCCAACGAAACTCGACGTTCGTATCTACCAGAAGCCAAGTATCAACTGGCGGGACCAGGCGAAATTCACCGCGACTTATTCCGCGCCTGCCTTATAACTCCTGTAGGAGTACAGACAATTCATCCACGCTCCGGGATTAAATGACATAAGCATCTCAGGCCAAATCTGCGCTCGGGATAATACTTATGCCAAGAATACCAGTTCGGCGTTTCGCGGTTAATGATACAATTCTCAACGGCATCCGATGTCGCAGCCGTACATTACCCCGCTTATTTCGCCGAGATCTTATTTTCCCCGGATCTTAGCAACTCAACGGTCCGGCTAAATTGATACCTCCGCAGACCGTACCAAATAGCTGCCCACGTAGCTTACCAGCCTGAGATGGCATTTAACCGTCTGATATGGGAAAGGAGAAATCTATGGCGATCGAGATCCTCTGCATCGCAGGTCCGCGGGGAAAGCTAGAACGTATAAAAAGCCGCTCAAACCCACTATAATAGGAGAGTAGCAAAGTTTTAACAGCAATCAACAATGCCAGGTATTTTGCGAGTAAAAGGCCACAAGATCATTGACGGCGAGGGCAACGAGGTTATCCTCACCGGTACCGCTACCGGCGGCCACCTCAACATGGAGAACTTCATCACCGGCTACCCAGGCCACGAGAGCGAGCACAAGGAGGCTCTGCTCAAGGTTCTGGGCCAGGAGAAGTTCGATTTCTTCTTCGATAAGTTCTACGAGTACTTCTGGACTGACGAGGACGCCAAGTTCTTCAAGTCCGTCAACCTTAACTGCTTGCGAGTACCGTTCAACTACCGACACTTCATCGACGACGACAAGCCAGAGGTGATCAAGGAGCAGGGCTTCAAGCTGCTCGACCGAATTGTCGATTCCTGCGCGCGACACGGTATCTACACCGTTCTGGACCTGCACGCCGTCCCAGGTGGACAGAACCAGGACTGGCACAGCGACAGCGGGGTTCACAAGGCTCTGTTCTGGGACTTCAAGGTCTTCCAGGACCAGATCGCCAACCTGTGGGAGAAGATCGCTGCCCACTACGCTGGAAACGAGTGGGTTGCTGGTTACAACCCGCTCAACGAACCAGCCGATCCAAAGCAGACTCGACTCATTGAGTACTACCACAGACTCGAGAAGGTAATCCGAAAGGCTGATCCAGACCACATTCTGTTCCTCGACGGTAACACCTACTCCATGGACTTCCGACACTTCCCCAAGCAGCCATTCCCAAACAGCGTTTACGCTATCCACGACTACTCCAACTACGGCTTCCCAGGTAACGAGGCTTATGTCGGCTCTGCTGAGCAGAAGGAGAGGCTCAAGAGCCAGTACGAGCGAAAGATTGAGCCAATCCGAGCTGCTGGCGTGCCAGTGTGGAACGGTGAGTTTGGCCCGGTCTACTCTTCCAAGGCGCGAGGCGACTCCCACATTGAGGAGACCAACGAGCAGCGATTCAAGGTCCTTCGAGACCAGCTGGCCATCTACAAGACCGGCGACCCATCTGGCGATGGCAAGCCAATCTCTTGGTCCATCTGGCTCTATAAGGATATTGGTTACCAGGGTCTGACCTATGTCTCTGAGGACTCTAAGTGGTTCAAGGTGCTCAAGCCATGGCTCGATAAGAAGAAGAAGCTTGGTCTCGACAAGTGGGGCCGAGACGCTGACCCACAGCTCGAGAAGGACCTCTACGACCCAATCAAGAAGCACTTCTCCGAGGTCATCTCAGAGGAGCACCAGAAGGAGTTCTATCCAAAGTTCTTCGGTATCTCTACCTACGTCGACCGAGTGCTCCGAGAACTCCTCCTTTCTCAGTTCCTTGCTGCTGAGTTTGCTGAGTACTTCAGAGATCTCTCCTTCGAAGAGCTTGACGAGATGGCTGCCTCCTTCAAGTTCGAGAACGTCAAGAAGCGAGACACTCTTAACAAGTACCTTTCTGAGTACTAAAAGTTCATGACCCCCCTCCTCCCCAATAGTTTAGTAATGACCTTTAGAATCCCATAAGGATTAATGATATCAATGTCTTTCCATCAGTGTCGCAGACTCTTTTAAAGCAGCTGAGATTTTGCGTGCTAGTTCAAGTTTTTCTGGAGTATGGAGGTTCTCCTGATGCAATTCAGAGTACCGTTCATGATCTCCTAGCGCAATTGGAGTAGCAAACTTGCGGCGGCATAGATAACAACTGAGTCGGTCCAGATCTGAAAAGCTTTCAAATTCTTCTACTTTCGCCGCCGATGAATTGGATTGAGGTCTGGTAGGCAATGGCACTTTCTTGATGATTTTTCGCTTTTTTTTCGGCTGGATCTCACTGCTACTAGGAGAAATGTTTCTATGCTCTGAATCAGTAGGTACAATCGTAGTGGGCGGATGAGGAATGCCTTCGACTTCAGAAATAACATACTCCCGCTCCCAATATACCATTCCTACTCCAGAGGAACTGACAAACTGGGGCTCCAGCCGACCCGATGGTTTGAATACACCAAAATGAATAGGCGAAGCAGTGCCCACTGCAATTTTTTTGGCGGCAATTGCGTCAATTGCTTTGCTAGCCTCAAGAGGAGACCCAAATTCAAGAAAGCAATACGGCATGAGCGTGTTAGTGAGATTGTTGCGAACTTCGAGTAACCGTCTCGGCCAAATATCTTTGTCGTTTAGCTCGGAGAAAATATCTCGAGATTTTGCTGATGGCCTATTGCGAAGAAGAACAAACGGCGTCGAATCTGTGCCAATGTCTCTTTTCCCCGTACTTGGTCGTGGCTGGCTATACGGCTTGGGTCGCTTTCTTCTCTCGGCATGCGCTGTACTTTCCTCATCATTGAAGAAACAGTTCAATTCTTGCCCACGGACGCGTACTTTAGCGTGATCTAACGCGAACTGTGTGGCTAGATCAATCGATCGGAACGATACCACCGCATCTATCAATCGTCAGAAACCATTAAACGACCACAATTTTTTTTATTTACTTGAATTAACAATTCGGGCACTGACTGGTCGATTAGTATACTCGCGAATGCCTGCAAGAACTTGTTCTATAGTGGTCCCATCTGGGATCTTCTCTAGAATAATCGACATTGATAAGTAGAATCGTTCATTGGGAGAGATTTTACCGGTAATCTTTTTAATGGATCGGCCTCGTTTATGTTCTCAAATATTTCTGTCATTTTAATTATATTGTAACTGTTGGTAGTTTTATATTATTTTAGATTGCCATTGTATATGAACATTCGTATACCCATTGAAAGCTTTGAGATGAAGTGTTTAAGCCGCATTTCATGCGGCTGTTTCATGCGGCGCGGAGTCGACCTCAACATTAGACCACCCTTCCATTTTTATCACTCTAATTTAAGTAAACTCGAATATTTCACACATCATCTGTAAAAATCACCTCAAAAACAGTTAACTAGTTCGTCCTAGAACAGGGGAAGTACCACGTATTCTTCTGAGTCCACTTATTAACGAAAAAGAGTATACAACGCATCCAACATGTACCTTCGATAGGTCAGGGAAATATCTATTCCAGTTTTATGCAAATATTACAGACTACACATCCAATATAATAATAACGTCATTCATGCTCATTTCTTAGGCCTGGGCTGCCTCAATCTCCTTCTTGAAGTCCTCGCTGGCGTATCGCAGGCCGCAGTACAGACATGGCTGAGCCTGTGGCTTGTCGAGGTTAATGAAGATTCGCGGGTGCCCCTGGGCGCCCTTGCCGCCGTCACACTCCGCGGATCGGCCGTTGATGTATCGGATGGGCTGCTTGGCAATGAGTTCAATGGCGGCGTAAGGTCGTGGCTGACGCTCGAGATCTCGCTGCTCGAACCGCGGGCCCGTCATGGCCTCGGCTCGTGGCTGCTGTGATGGAGCCCACGTCTGGGCTCGGTTAGGAGCCTGCTTCTTGTCTTCGGCGGTGGGTCCCGAGAGCTGCGAAATATCTTTTGGCGCTGGGAAATTTGGCTCTGGCATAGACACCGAGGAATTGAATCGCTTTGGAATCACCCGGAGAACCTGTCTCGAATGTCGCAGCATCATTTTTTTCTATATATTGGAGGTCTTGAGTCCTGTAGAGTTGGTTGAATCTCAATTTTTGCAATATTTTTGGCGATGTCTTTTTGGCGGGTGCTGATTGGCCCAGCAGTTGGGAGTATTGGATTATTTCATTTATTTCACTGGAGATTGTCCGTTCAATTGCAGGGATGAATATTAGCATGCAGCTCGAAAAGTTGATTAATCATAATTTCTGATGTATCTATGACAATCTTATCACCCTGTAAAATATGTCAATTCTGGTTTTATTGTCTATTTCAGTTGTGCACGTCAGTTGGTTCTAGCCCCCTGCGTCTCACTCGCGTATACTGGTGAATCGGCGAACGTTGGGAGTTGACCTTATCATTACCACTATTGAAGGTACATAGCGACAAGCAAACCCAAGAGAAAATGACAGATTATGCTACTAAAGAGCGGCTTGCCAAGCAGGCTGACGTAATTCACCGGTGGGACTACCAAGCTGCCATTGCCTTTAGCGACACCAATGGGCTCGCAAATCCCGCCGAAGTTCGCCTGGAGTACTATAAACTGTACATAGCTCAACTCCAGAAGGATGCCGCTGCTAAAGAGCAGGCAGTGCGATCTGCCTCGAGCTCGTTTTCCCAAGTCCGACCAACCAATCGCTGGGACCAATCTTACTAATCTTGTCAGAAATTTCCAGTTGCAATCAATCAACCGCAATTGCCCTCCTACCGTAGTGATCAAACCTGGGATAAATAGTACGGCTGAGTTAGTCGAGGAACTCCCAACGGCGCGCGCGCAGCATCACTTCACATTTGAATTTCCGCCGACAATCGTCGCGGTAGCACAAGTCATCACTCGAGCACAATTGAGAGAGAGAGCGAGAGACTCGCTTTGTGACGGAAATCGAAAGAGAATGGACGCTCAGGAGCTTCGAGAACGAAGACAGGCCCGGATTAAGGCCGGAGGTGCGTCCCGCCTGGCTAAAATCACCAAAACAACCAACCCTGAGGCAGAGGACTATAAACCACCAGTGACCATGGAGAAGCAGGCAGAAGCCGAGCCCACCTCGACTGGGTCTCAGCCAGAACCTGCCAAGGAGGGAGCTGCCAATGCTATTGCCACGCACCATGAACACGATGACCCGCCAACGAGCGAAATCCCCGAGGATCACCTACCAAAACTGGACGAAGAGTTCGCCAACGACCCATTATTCCAAATGCTGAACCAGATGCAGACTGGAAACGTAAACGAAAACCCCTTTGAGGCTCTCCAGGCGCTCTCCACCATGTTTGGAGGGGGTAATGAGTCTACTACGGGCGACGAATCGCAGCCATTTGTGCAGCAAAAACCGCAGGAAAAGCGCGTTTCCGGGTCGGAAGTGTTCTGGGCGCTCGCCCATACCATTGCCATGGTCACCTTATCGATATACGTGACCCTGGTGGACGCTGGGTCAAGCATTGTGCCAAAATTCTGCCTCGTAGAGCTTGTGCTGCACTCGACGCACTTCCTGCTTGAACGGGGACGTCCTGCGCAGCACTCCAAGATCGCAGCCCTGGCGCAGTACATACCGGACCCATTCCGGTCGTACATCCTCGTCGCGTCGCAGTACTACCACTTCGGCGTCCAGCTGATACGCGACGTGACCATGTGCATATTTATCATCGGTTTGACTACTCTATTGTAATTGATTTACGTTATTCATTGAGTCTTTATTGCATTGGGGGGACCAGTCCCCCCAAACCCCCCTGTAGCTCCGCTTCGCGGAGGTTTCTCACATTGCTTTGTAGAAAGTTACTAGATCTGTTACAAACGCTGTAACAAGATCTGTTACAACCCTGTTGGGAGCTTCCGTTACGCTGTAACAACCTGTCCCCAATCCTTCCGCGAAGCGGAGCCACGGGAGCTCGAGGGCTGGCCTTCGAAAACATTAGCTAGTAGGTAAACCAATACGCGACGTTATCATGTGCATATTCACCATAAACTACTCTACTGTTTCTAACTTATTCATTGAGGCTCCTTTGTAGTACTAATGGGGGGACCCGTGCTCCGCTACGCGGAGATATCTGGTTGATAATGATCTTTCGACGGGGGTTTGGGGGCAGAGCCCCCAACTACGGGAGCTCGAGGGCTGGCCCTCGAATACATGGGGAGCTTAAGCGGCTCAATTCAATTACTGAACCGTATAACAGCGGTACTAAAGGGGTACAGCCGCTTGACCGGAGGGGTGTGTCGCCGGGGTTGGGAAAGTTGGAAAATAAGCCCGTTACACATAACCAATTGGAATGGGGGCTTTTGTAACGCTTCTGCTACTGTGTGTGTTGATGCTGGGGGCCTCGTTCCTTGCCGGGCTGGCCCCCGTGTCGTTCAACTTGACACCAGAGAGGATTCAGCGCATTTCGTCGCTGGGGATTGGCATTCTCGTCGGTACAAGCCTCATCGTCATCATTCCCGAGGGAGTTGAGACGCTGTACCAGGCCGGCAGCATGAGCGGCCAGGAACAGAGTGCGGACGCGCACAGGCGCTGCGTGGGCATAAGCCTCATTGGCGGGTTCATCTTCATGTACCTCATTGACCAGGTGCCGCACTTGCTGTCGCGGATGCAGCACAAGAGCGAGTTCGTGTCGGTAGCTGTCGAGCTCCCACGGTTTGGTGAGTCTCAGGAGCGGCGTCAGACTTCGCCACAGCCAGCTGGGGGTATTTCCAGGAGCATGTCGACGACAATTGGCCTTGTCATCCACGCGGTGGCCGATGGAGTCGCTCTGGGAGCGTCGGTCGCGACGGAAAACCCAGCTCTCGAGATGATGGTGTTCATTGCTATTATGGTCCACAAGGCGCCTGCGTCATTTGGATTTACTTCGGTGCTCCAGCGCGAGGGGCTTGATCTGGGCCGCATCAAGAAGTACCTGGCGATCTTTGCGGCAGGCGCTCCAGTCGGTGCTCTGGGGACGTTTGGGCTGATCAAGCTCGTTGGATCCGATACCGCAGACCTCCAGACGTGGTCGGGGATTCTTCTGTTGGTCAGTGGAGGGACTTTTCTATATGTGGCCATGCACGCGATGCAGGAGGTTCACGAGAACGAAACTACAGGGTTGGATCTGTTCCTTTCCGCCGCGGGCATGGCCGTTCCTCTGTTGACGCTTTTGATCCCAGACATGGGCTAACTTATTGTATTTTTCAATCATCGGATCAGGGCCTTTTTGGCGGATTCTCCCTGACTTGAATGGATGGTCGCCGGTGGGGAGCCTTGCCACTGATGAATAATGCTCCTTGTAGGTGTATGTTATTTATTAATTTTTGCTATTTACCTCCGCTGTACTGACCGTCTATTAAGGAACCGATCTCGTTTCTTGCTGATGATGCTGTTGGAGGTCGGGGCTAGCGCCTTCTTCTTCTTTTCCAGCACTTTGACCTTCACTGGACCCTTGTTAAATACGGTTTTCTTCCCCTTGGGTTTGGATATGCTCGGTAGCGATGGGATTAGTGTGTCGTTATCTGAGTTAGCATGCGATGGTGTTGATTCTTGTGTTTCCCGGTCTCGTTCGGCCTGTTCGAGCAGATCTAAAGGCAGAGCCTCGTGCTTTCTTTGCCGCCGCCCTTCTGTCTGTTTCTGGAGTTGTTCATTTCGTTCCTTTCGCTTCTGTCGCTCTTTCTCGCGTCGTTCTTGCTCGATCCGGTCTATCTGTGCCTGCTTGGTCTTGATGGTCTCGGCAACCTGGTCCAGGCTCTCTTCCTCTGGCGCCTCGTCCTCGGACTCAGACTCTTCTTCGCTCTCTACTATTTTCTTGGCGGCTTTGTCCGCTAGAGCGTCTATATCGTCAAAATTCGTCTTTTTGGCCATCGTTAACTGTCTCTCAATGGGTGTGTGAAAAAAAATATCAACGGATCCCTATCAGTTTTGGCACGGCTGAACACCCCATCTCACCTTACCTCCCCTTCCTACTGTACTACTTACTGTACCTCCTTCTGTGGTACCGTACTGTATAAATCTACATAATCTTTGATTAAAGTCCCTTACCTATGATACGAAAGATTATAGGGTCTTCAGGCCTCGATCTACAAAAGAGGTTATCAAAGCTAAAAGCTAGCTAGCTATCAGGTAATTAGCTACCGGGGGTAACTAATTAATTTCCTAGTGCGGGTACATTTGAACTCTATTACAGTTATGCTATATATTGCAGATAGTCAGCGTTTCAATTGTCAAAAAAAACTGCAAATTTTTTTTTTCACCATGAAAAGCATGCCTAGTGAACTCTGGCTCATAGTTTTGCAATTCCTCAGAGAATATGACTACAATATTGACAGTCAGTTATGGAGAATCCGGCCAGTCTGTAAAACCTTAGCTGTGCTCGCGGACAGCCTGATTTGGACTAACGTATCCCTAGCTTGCAACAATTCTGGGTACCCTTATGCAGCACGAATATCCACTACCTGTACTAGTAAATTCAGTCTCTTGGATTTCGTTAAAATGGCCGATAGATCTACCATATACCCTTAGGGGACTTCGGCATGCGTTCCAAAGCCGAAGTATTTCTACAGGAAATAGAGGCTCGAGTTTATAAGGCAAAATTTGTAGACCGCTACAATGTGATTCATAACATTAGGCGTGCAAGCAGGCTTCTTTACACAAGGGTATATGTCTGCACGAATTCCCGTAACAGAGTTATCCGGGCTTTGCATACCTGGCGGCAAAATAGGCATGTTGGTGTTAGTGTAATTGCGAAGGCGTTGGCAGCTCCTTATTATGGCTATTCTGTACCCTGTTACTATTCGAACAATATCTGTCTTCGGAATGTCAATGAAGGGTTCGATATAATCAAGCGGTACTACTATTGTATTGTACATGTAAAGTTCGATTTAGCTAAGGTCATTAGTGATGACAAAAAAGGGGGGCTCTTCATCAAGATGATTGGCGAGATTGCAGAGAATTCCAGATTGCAAAGTGTGGAAATCAAGAACCTACATTCTTATGGCCCTGGAAATCGAGACAACATCGGAGAACTGATTAAAATATTAAAAAAATTTTTGAAAAACCCCCCTCGAAAATTGATTATCGACCTGCGAGATACGATTCCGCTCCAAGTTGTTCAAGTGTTGAACAAGTTTCCCCGTAATGTCACGCAACTGGCCATTGTTTCAGATGCTGGAAAAATGAACTCCATCAGTATGCTCACGGCAAATCTTGTTATGTTGAGGATCAGTGAGTGTTACTACAATACTGAACGAATCCAGCAGCTTGTGACACCCCATAAATCTTTGTGCCGTCTCTTCCTCCATATTCATCATATTCCGGGAAAATTAAAGCTGCCAGACTCTGTAACCTATGTCGTGATTGCTGCATCAAAGTTATACCTCATGCCTTTAACGATATCGGGACCTCACCTTAAATCTCTAGAAATCCGACAAATGACATTCTCACCAGTTACTTTTTTATTTCCAGAATTGGAGTATTTGAGTATCTCCCAGGGAAGAATACAAGATACCAATGGCCATCGCCAAACCCCTTATCCAAAACTAAAAGCACTTGAATGGGAAAATACCAGTAAAAAACTTGATTTTATCCCATTGCTGGAACTCACAAAGCCAGTACAGAGCATAGCTTTGCTGCATGAGGCTGTGGATTTAAGAGAAACACTTTGTAGGGATTTGCTGTTCTCCAAATACCTTCCACCAGTTGTTACATTGCACTTGGCGCGTAATATCGTGCTGCGTCCTGAGGACCTTTACTTCTTGCAAAGCCTACTTGGGCAATCGTCGACTTCTAAGGTTTATGTCACAGTCCAGTACTCAGATATCAGCAATCCACCTAATCTGAGGGGAATATCCCGGAAATACCTAACATTAGTATCCTCTTCTTTGAAGCGCGATGGAGGTTACTTCCAGGACACCTATATACTACGTCCTGATTTTGTTAAAGCTCGTCTACCATATATTAAACAAAGATTCCGGCATATATTCGCTTCTCCGGACAATTAGTTTCTCTTAGCGATATATGGACTCTAACGTATTTATTATGGGGATAATATGCCCCGTTATGATTGAAAAAAGTATTATTTCGCGTATAAGTTTGCAAAATGGAAGTACGTGGCTACGCACTATATTCTGGTCGTCTTACTGCCGTCATCGACACAGCGCCGCAGCAGAACTATATCTGTCATTATAGACCCCACAACAGTGCTATCATTATCGATATCTCATCAGAAGCTATTACCTATGGTATGGTAACTAAATAATCACACACACTCATATATACCCACCTGTATAACATCTGAGGTGTACTCATGTACAGTAGTTGAATAAATTGTACCGTAAAACATATACGTATTACCAGCATGTATACCGCAGAGCCTACGGTATTATAGTCACATGGTGTATACTGTTGTAACAAGCTGGCATATGAGACTAGGCTGGAAAGACTTAATTTATCTTCTCACTTCATCAAAGTCCGCTACGAAGACAAAATAAAATGACTTATATAGCCTCATGGGCTCTCAAAATTTGGATTACATAGTCCCAAATATCAAGAGTAATCAGAATCAATTCTCAATGTCTGCTGAATATCTGCTGACTATACCATAGAGCGTATGAAGATCTCGTACATTTATAACGATCGCCGCGAATCTAGAGAATTAACTGTCAATATGCTAAAATTAGTCCTCAGTTGACCATTGGCCATATAACTAGAATAGCCCATTCATGCCTTTATACATCCCTGATACACCACCAGACACGATGGCTTCAATAAGTTAAAATATTATCAATAAAGCTACAGTTGTACAGTATTCCTCAACTCTTAAAGGATCTCAAGAAGCATGTCTAGAACTCACGAGTATCAAACATCTTACCACACCTACGGATTCTAGGGGAGGAGGGGTCATCCTGCATGGAAGAGGGGCACCCCGCGGCTGAACTTGGCTGCAAAGCCACCATGATATAACCATAGGCAGATGTAATAATGCATAATGGCTGAATTGTTCTACAAAGTGGGCAGGTCAATCAAAAGCGAACATATTCGTATATAATAATAAATAACCGTTAGTTTAAGGAGCAGAGTAACCACCATCGACCTTGATGTCGGAACCAGTAGTATAAGTAGAGGCATCGGAGGCAAGGTACAGATAAGCACCCACAAGCTCCTGTGGAAGGCCCTCTCGGCCCATTGGAGTCAACGACCACCACTTAGCCTTGATATCCTTTGGCACAAAGTCGCTGATCTCGGTGGCAATGTAGCCTGGAGAAATGGAGTTCACTCGAGCGTATGGCGCCCACTCGACCGCCAGACTTCGCGCCAAGTGCACTACAGCAGCCTTAATGGCGTTGTACGAAGCCTGCAGCTGTGGGAAGTTCACAATGTGACCGGACATAGACGCAGTGAAGATCAGCGACCCGAAACCCTGCTGTTTGAAGATCCTACCGACCGCCTTAGAGCAGTAGTATACGCCATTGAGGTCCAGGTCAACCACCTTATTCCACTCAGAGTGGTCTGGTGGGTCAATGAGTGGTCCCTTGGTCCACGGGACACCAGCGTTGGCCACAAAGATGTCAATCTTTCCAAAATCCTTGGCAATCTTGGCCACAGTCTCCTCAACCGCGACTGGATCAGTCACCTGACATTTGTAGGCGAGCACTCTAACGCCATACTTCTTCGACAATTCAGCAGCCTTCTCCTCAGTTGGGTGGGAATTGTACCAGATGGCCACGTCGGCTCCAGCCTGGGCGTAAGCCTCAGCGACAGCAAAACCAATACCAGTGGAAGAGCCCGACACGGAGGCGACCTTGCCCTTCAAAGAGAACAGGTCAAGCACGTGCGGCGCCAGCTGGGGGGCTGGCTGGGGTAGTGGACCCACCCCAGTAAAGATAGTCTTATTAGCCTCAAACGCCATCTTCTATAATTCAATTGATCTCTTGGTTTATATGGAGGATGTACAAACTAACCAGGGGGGAAAGACGCGGCCTATTTATACTTATCTCTCACGGAACTATAGCCCAGGTGTCCTCGGAATGACGAAGCAACCATTTGAGCCTGTGTTACGCAGAATGATCTGCTCATTAGGTTACCATGCATCACACACATGTCGCGACACATGTACGGCTCAGATACAGCAGCTTACGGGATTTCCTCTGCGGTACTAAAACCCCCTCCACCTGGAAGGCCGACTCTCACCCGCTACCCACCCCCCTCCACCGATAGCTGCTGTACTTTCCTTTCCCTACCCTCGTACTGCTGATGTCTCGTGATTTGCGGTCAATTCCAAGTGGGCTTGGACCCCTTTTTGGTTTTTACAACTTCCGACCGTAGAACTGAACCGATTCCGCCTTTCGGTCGCCTCGGACCAGCCCGCAATTGCAGAATCTGCTAGAAGCCTACCGCTGATTGCGGGTTGGGGAGTCCACTGACGTCATGTCGGCGGCTGAAACAGCCACACACGGATCTCCGACATGCACCGATCAGCGCCCTCCGGGCGTTCCGGCCCGATGGTGCGAGCGCCGCGGTTGATGCGGCGCTTGAGGCTCGTGCGGCTCCATACCGGGTACAGGCGTGCAATTGCGAGGACCAGTCCCCCCAACCCCCCTGGGGCTTCGCTGCGCGGAGATTTGGTTGATAAAGACGGGGGGTTTGGGGGCAGAGCCCCAACTACGGGAGCTCGAGGGCTGGCCCTCGAAAAAACATGACCCGCACGAACCTGATATATTACGCTTCACACGTGAGATACGCACAGATAATCCTAATTGACTTCCCGAAACTGACGCGATTTTAACCTTTTTTTAAGGTCGTGGTTGGTGTTGGAATTCGTATAACGATTGAAGCGGTGGAGTCCCAACCGGGGCGGTTTGTGTCGAAACCACGTCAGAGAGAAGACGGAACTTATACACCTTGTGGAATACATCATGTTCCGCCAGATGTTCGAGTCCAGCCGGGATACGGCCATGGAATACGTTGAGCATGGCCGGCGGACTTATAGCGAGCTGGCGGCTTGGAAAAAGGGGCTGGTACTGGCTGGCCTCGCGGTACTAGGCACCATGGGCATTTTGTTTATCATCTTCCATGATAAGTTCTTCGAGCTCATGGTGGAATTCGCCAAGAAGTGGAAGGAGATGCCCGGTGGAGGAGTTCTTATGTTCAGCATGATTATTCTTATTTCGTTCCCACCACTGATTGGATACTCTGCGCTCTCTTCGCTGGTCGGCATGATGTATGGCTTCCCCTGGGGATGGCCTTTTTTGGCTAGTGCCACTCTGGTCGGGTCTACGCTGTCGTTTTTGACGTTCAGATACTTTTTATCCGATTATGCCAAGCGTCTGGCTTCAAGGAACGTCAAGTTCGCGGCGTTGAGCTCGACTTTGGAGCAGGATAAGTTCACTCTGTTGTGGATGATTCGGCTGTGTCCTCTGCCGTATTCTCTTTCCAATGGAGCATTGAGCACGATTCCGTCCGTTTCAGTGGGGAGTTTCTTCCTGGCGACGGCTCTGACCTCACCAAAGCTGCTGATGCATATCTTCGTAGGCGACAGGATTGCGCGATTAGGCAAGGAAAAGGACACTGCTGCTAAGATCGTGGACATTGTATCAATTGTCGTTGCCAGTGTCATAGGGACGCTTACGGCGTATATTATATACAACCGAACTATGGAGCGGGCTCGTCAGTTGGAGCTCCTTAACGAGGATGGGTACTACGCCGAGTTGAGCGACCAGGAGAATGACGGGTTTGAACTTTCTGATGAGGCAGGATCAGAAGAAGACGAAGAGAGCCCCCGTCCTCACTATCATGACGACCAGGTTTAGACTGCATAGACTATTAAAAATATTTATTTTCCATACGTATTATAGAGGGGCAATCGTTTGATATAACCTCCTACTTGGAACAATTTTCTTGGGCCCAGCGGAATTTAGGTACCCTAGATGACCCTGAGGTGTAGCTTGCCTCTTTTGCCCAGGTGCTGGTAGCGTCTTCGAGGGCCAGGCCTCGAGCTCCCGTAGCTGGGGGCTAAGCCCCCAGACCCCCCTATGAACACATTCTGGCTTCAATTGACTTGGGGGCCAGCCCCCAACCCCCCATAGCTCCGCTTCGCGGAGGTTTCGGCTGTAAAGGGGTATTATTATGCGTGTGCTGGGAGCTTTTGTTACAGCTTGGGAGTCTCTTACGGGCCTGTACTAAAGGTTTGTTACGCTCTAACTAAAGCATGTAACGCTGTACCCATGGTGAAGACACGGGGGTCTGGGGGCTGGCCCCCAGCTACGGGAGCTCGAGGGCTGGCCCTCGAACAGACCCCGTGGGAGCGGAGAATGGATAAATGATAATATTCGGTCTATTTAGAGTTTCAAAGCTATTTTCCAACAATGTCCTCCCACTTCTTGCCATTGAGCTCCTTGAGAATGTCTCGCTTGACCTTGCCAGCAAGAGCCGGACCCTTGTAGGCAAAAGCAGTGTACATCTGGACGAAATCAGCGCCAGCCCTGGCAAACTCAATGGCATCCTCACCACTAGAAATACCACCACAGCCAATAATAGTAATGTCCTTGCCGAGGTGCTTTCGAAGCAATCGCAACGCCCTGAGAGAATACGGCTTCAATGGCTTGCCAGAAAGGCCGCCCTGCTCACGAGCCACAGACTTAGTCCGCAGAGTGTCTGGTCGCTCAATTGTAGTGTTGCTGACAATAACACCGTCAACCTTGGATGCCTTAACCGCACCTGCAATAGCCTCGATCTCAGGCTCGGTGAGGTCCGGCGCGATCTTGACAACAACTGGCGGCTTCCGATCGACCTGGAGAGTGTTTCGCTCGCCAACCACCGTGGTGAGGAGGTTAGTAAGCTTTTCCTCGCTCTGCAGGTCCCGCAGACCTGGGGTGTTGGGGCTAGACACGTTGATTACGAGTACATCAGCAAGAGCACCAAAGTTCTGAACACCCGTCACGTAATCCTGGACTTCATCTCCAGTCTTGTTCTTGCCTAGGTTCACTGCAAGGGCCTTACCAGGATGCAATGCATTGTTGACAGGGGCCACGGTAGAGTCACCGTAGCAATGCGCCTTGCCCAGACGCGTCTTGAGCCGCGTAACAACAGCCATATGACCCTCAGAATTGAACCCATACCGATTGATGACAGCTCCGTCCTTCTCGAGCCGGAAGAATCGCGGAAGCGGGTTGCCTGGCTGGGGAAGAGGGGTGATGGAGCCAATCTCAACATAGGAGAAGCCCAAGTTAAACAGGGAGTCAATGGCTTTTCCGTCCTTGTCCAGACCAGCAGCAACTCCGATTGGGTTCCTCAGAGTGATGGGAGTCTCAGTGTTCTTGAACAGAGTCACCTGCAGCAGGTGATCGGGATCGTGGGTCTGATCCCAGTTCGGCTGCTCCCGGGGGTTCAAAGCAGGGTATCGCATGGCCTCAATGGCGAGTTTATGAGAAGTCTCGGCATCGAAGAATAGTCGAATGGCCGGCAGAATGGCGTATTCGTGAATGGCCGACTGGGCGTCCTTGTAGTAGTAGAGCCCTCCTCCAATGCCTACGGCGGCTAGGGCAATGCCAGCGGTGGAGACTTTGTACATGATAGAGGATCGCGACTTTCTAAACGGCGCGTTCGCGGCCCTCGTCGTCGAAAAAGCCCGTCGTCCAATCATTCCTCTCATTATTTTCTTGGTGGTATTATGGTGATTCGCGAGTTCGAAACCTCCCGGTCTTCCAGTTTACATAATTACGTTTTTTGTCACTTAATCATTGGTTAGCTATAGCTCTATAGATATAGAGTAGAATTGGTTCGACCAATGGCAATGAACTGAGATTAGATCAATTCCTTGACTAATTTTTAGCGGTTTTTTTGCAATAATTGGTTGGGCAGTGGTGGCCGGAATATTTGGTTTGAGCCGCACTTGAGCCGCACGGCGATCCTTTCCTAGTGTAGAAGACTGCCGTTAGTTTCAGGGCAGTGATTGACAGGTGCATTTCTGTAATCTGATTTCCAGGCGATTGTTTTGAAGATCTATTATTGTTTTATTATTTCCGCCATCCTATTGACATATAATTTGAGCTGTCCTAATACTTAGCTTTACACGATGTTACTTTCTAGGTGGTACTTCAATTGCATGATTATACTGGATACTAATGATCTGATCGAGGTATAACTTAAGTCTAAGTAGATCGTAATGAGAATCCTTGCAATTTCAATGACAGATTCATTACATTGCAACGTTGCTACTTTTTTTTTTGCACCCTATAGTGTTATGGTATTTGCGTGGGCAGTTCGGAATGTAATGCTGCGACCATAGCCCAGGTATATTATTCGTAGATAGTCTTGAACTGGCATCACCGGTATGATAGTGCTTTGTCTTTTGGAACTACCGGCTCGAAGCGACGGTAGTCAAATCCAACACTGTGGAGAAAATCTCTACCGGGTATCATACAGATTGTCGTCATTCTGTTGCTGTATGGGATACGTCATACAACTGTTGGAACACACCTCTCACGGCTTAGCAAGACATTCAAAGACTGTAAAACGCATCCTCCGAGTTGGTATATTGTCAAATATACAGTTCTTTGTAGAATACAGCTGTCAAATTGGACACGCATACATGTATAATAGCATACAAACGGCACCTACGTATGCAATGCCAGATTACATGCACATGTTACGTTTGATAAACGTGTATCAAAGCCGGAGCCGTCAAATGGAGCCGCCAGATGAGACCCGAGACTTGACAAACGGCAGGGCGGTCGGAACATTCCATCCAGTCCAAGATCGATTTGAGATCGATCGGGTAGGACATGGGCTAAATATATACACCTGCGGGAATGAAGTACAGCCTTATGGTGGAGCACATGTATAACAGGCTATAGCTGTGCTACGCATACAACCACAATAGGAAAAGTGCGCAGGGGTAAAAAAAAATTATGGAAAAGACCGTTAGACGTCAGCGAGAAGCGAGCCTCTGGCAATACACCCCATTACAATACGTCTGGCCACTTTCGCGCGTCGCGAGATCCAAATATTTCACGGGTCTCACTTTATGCAAGTGAATGTCGTAGATCTATTTTAAACGTAAGACCTTCAACAACCCCTCCCTTCCTCCACCCGCAATATATCTCATGTTTTGATTTATCTTTTTTTTTCGCATGTTGCCAGGCGCGTGTGTGGGAATATTGTCAACCTGTAGAGAGAGAGACTTACATCCGACAGGCACCCGCAATACGGAAGTGCATTTGTAGTGGCCTTGTCGGCATATGAGCTGCAAAGTCGATCGAACCACCCCCTTAAAAATCCCTCCTTTGGACAGGGGGGAGAGGCAGTTCTCTCTCTCCGCCGTAGCAGCCTACATGCCAACGTTACCAACCTGCCCCCCTTTCTTCCGCATCAGTGGAGGAGAGGCCTTGCCCTCCCGAGGGGTTTTGCTTTTTGGAAACACGCAAGTGTCCAGGGAGAGGGAAGATTGAGATGAGTACCCTTCGCGTCTTCTTTTTCTTCATTTGCGGTCCATCCTCCCTATCCAGAGACCTGAACTACATTCAACCGTTGGAATTTTATAGGTGGTTATTTGTTTGTGTACTTTACGTACTCTACCATTCCTTGCGAGTGTCAAGCGTCAGCTAAAAGGAGATACTAGTCCACCTCCGCTTGGTTTATTTCAACTCAGTTCAGTCCATTTTCGCTCGTTTATTTCAACACAATATTAAAAATGAAGATGAGCGCTCCTCCTCCTCCATTAGAGCTACCTCAGGGGCCTTTTACTCGCCCTACGGGACCACTTACCCCTAATTCACCCATGTCGCTGTCGGCTCCTAGGTCTACCTCTTCGGCGCTGTCGAATTATTCAGTTCGAGAGCCGGCGGCCGAGCTGAGGAACCTGGATTCCGCGTTCCCGCCATTCGCCCTAGGGGCGCAGACGAAAAGTGTCTACGAGCGGGCCGGGTTTGACGTCAACCGAGGCGGACATCACTCTGGACGTCGGAAGCAGAACAGATCGCGGGCCAGCAATCACCATTCTAGCTCTACGAGTAGCAAGACTTCGCCAGCATCGACATTTGTGTCCAGCTTCAGCTCGAAAACCAATTCTCTGAGATCTAACAACCACGTTTTGTCGACTGTATCATCAGCTACATCCAATTCGTTTGACTTTGAAGATAAAACCGCTAATAAGTCAAGCGAAAGTCATTCATACAACATGAGCAACTCAGAGAGCCTACCAAAGATCCAGGTTAACAACTTTGGGCAGTACCCTACCCCGCCTCAGTCGACGACCAACCTGAACTTTCCAGATAACCAGGAGTTTGAGATGGGTCAGGACCATGGTGCCATTGCGACAGCTATAGACTCTCCAGCGACTGCAAAGGCTTATGCCGATGACCCATACTACCACTCCAACCATCAGGATCTCCAACCTATGCACCACCTCCACAGCCCGCGCATTGACCAGTTCAGCGAACATCAACATAACGAAGAGGAGGCACCAAGTTATCGCAACTCAGCTGCATCTTCCATCTACTCTTTAGACCGTGACCCGGTTATGCAGGCCTCACCGCACGTCTCGGTCTACCCGCCTAAACACAACCGTAATGAACTGCACGAGCCAATGCCGGACTACATTGACCAAGACATTTCAGACATTGAGCACGCCCTTCCAGAGGGCCATGACGATGACATGTTCCCCCGGTCAGCATCGGGGCTGTCGCATATCAGCTCCTCCGGCACTTCTAACTCGCTATCGAGCTACCATAACAATAATGACACCACTTCGAGCTCGATGCAGGAGATCCCGCCAATTTCGCAAGACCACATTGAGAGTTTCCAGTTTCACAAGAAGAACATTTCTCAACAGTCGTCTCTGAGCTCAGGCTCTCACTCGCGTTCTGCCACTGAGAGCACTACTTCTCCGACTACCGACTATTTTGCGTGCACTGCGCCGCTCAAGCCGGCCAAAAAGACGGCTAAGAAGATCTGCCGCGGATGCAACGAGCCCATTGTTGGTAAGTGCGTCTACTCAAAAGACGGTCGCCTTTCCGGAAAATGGCATCGCCAGTGCTTCACTTGTCAGTCGTGCCATGTTTCGTTTGATTCAGAGTTTTACGTTTTCAACGACCTGCCTTACTGCGGGCCATGCTATCATGTTGAGAACAATTCTATCTGTCACGGGTGCGGCCGTGGAATTGAAGGCGAGTGTCTCGAGACTTTTGCCACATCCAATGATACTACTAGGTATCACCCAGGCTGCCTGTGTTGTGCCGAGTGTCGAGAACCGATCCATGAGGAGTACTATTACACTATAAATGGCTATATGTACTGCTCACAGCATGCTTACCACCACCAGGAGATTGATGAGTTTGGCAATCCCCGTATGGAAAAGCGACGAACCAGGCTTATGATGATTTAGAATACGTTTTTATTTATTTTTCCCTTATGTCACCCTCTTAATGTATAGTACAGTTGCATTTTAAAAAGTACAATGGATTGAATTGTTTGGAATCACTAGTATTTCTTATCATACTACTCTACAACTTGTTCCATATGCTATTGGTACATTCTATTGTACGTATGTGCTCTTATTGTACGGTAGTGCATTATTGGCATTACCAAGGTACCATAGTTATGGTAAATTACGTAGGCCTCTATCTATACGTAATTGCCTATACATTCCCCTGAGACGCAACTCTGAATACTGTGCCAAATTATGGGTATTAATTATGTCACTGACCTACCGGTAATACCGGTACCATTAGTTTCCGCATTTCAGGTTCCAATCATTTATACTGGCGTTGGAATGCTGTCGGACGCCGGACAATACCACGTAAATCTACATTACATCTATGATCAGTGGGATTGAGAACTATTTGGATATTGACAACATGAAATGCCAGCCCTGATCCAGGTTTTAAAAGTACTAATTATGCTGATAGCGTGGCCATCTCCCTAGAGAAGGGGGGGGTTTGGGGGGGGCTGGCCCCCCCCCCCCCCCCCCCCCCCCACTCCCCTACTAGCAGAAAAGATAAAA